>NC_068355.1:89680369-90324907 GCF_020536995.1 Dreissena polymorpha | reverse complement strand
ATGATTGTATATAACGCTTTTCGACACATGTTCTTCTTAACTTCATTTTATATAAATTCATAAATATTTGACAAGATCGTACAATCACACTTTAAAGGCTCTATAAAGGTGACAAATCCAATTATTATGCATATCAACTGGTCTGATTTTTACCGGATTTCAGTTACTCTTGCATAAAAACTGCTAATAAAACAGCTTAGGTACAACGTTGTCAAGAATTATGGAAGATAAACCCGTTTCATAATTGGAAGAAATGTTTACATTTTTGCAACTAACGTGATGTGTAGCCTCAGAGCGGTGACATATGCTAAAAATAGCCGAAAGAAAATTCATCTTTAATTCTATTTTAAACAACTTTTAACCAGTAGAAAGTAACTTATTAGATCACTACAAACGTTTTAACCATTTAGAAGAGACCTACTTTGTGGGTGATACCGGAAAACGTTAAAAATCATCGTTATATTTTTGGTGACCTGAGTCACTTCCACTTTCTCTTTTCCGAGTAAACAGCGATGTAAATAAACTGATTGTTTGTAAACACAATTGACTTGGAGGACACTTTATTTTGAGCTCAAAACAAGTTGTATTGCTTATTTTTTATTGTAATGTCCAATAGCATATATATATATATATATATATATATATATATATATATATATATATATATATATATATAGATATATATATATATATATATATATATATATATATATATAATATATATATATATATATATATATATATATATATATATATATATATATATATATATATATATTGTTTTTTGATAATATTTATAAATATAATATGAAAAAAAATTATTTAAAAATCGGTAAATAATTATTGATCTTCACCTTTATAGAGCCTTTAAGAGAACAAAATCATGGAAACAACGGGAAATTAAACTAGGGTCTCCCGCGTGGTAATCAACTCATACCGCGACGCTGAAGAGCTTGCACGATTGCGAAACTGCTAAAAATACCTTATTTTACTACACAGGTGACGAAATCCCTAATTTGTCATTCAGGTCAAGGACGCTTATGTCTGCAGTCGTTTTAAATTTAACGAGTGTTAATTGATGATTAAAATTCAAAGTGAATAACAGTGTTGTAATATATTACTCGAGTAAAACTTTTGAGAATGCATGTTCGATTCCGTTAAAATATCGAATGCACTGGTATAACGCGATGTGTTGTTGAAAAATTGACGGCTTAAGTCAAGAAAAGTGTCTGTGAATTGTTCTTTAGCTTTATGTAGGACAAGAAATATCTTTAAAAAAGATATACGGCGTTGATTGTGGTCGATGTTTATGAACGATCAAAAGTTATCTCTATGAGATAAAAAGTAGCGGATGCCTTTTTTCTGCGCAGTTGTTAGCTACATCATAAGCAAATCAATTACGGGGTGTTGCGCCAGATTTCGTGGCTTATTTTGCTTTATGTGATATTATTACTCAGATATCTATATTTACAGAATAGAAAAACACAAGAAACATGAAAATAAACGAGTGCATATAGGTCAGCCGGCAATACTCGAATCTTATTTAATTGCATAATTATAGTATAGCGAATTATTGTGGTCATGCTTAATAAACTGGTCTAAATGGATAAATATTTCTAATTAATTTTATCAAAATTGGTCCTTATCATGCAAATTTTGAAACCATATTAAAAATTCGTGGCTTATTTTGCTTTATGTGATATTATTACTCAGATATCTATATTTACAGAATAGAAAAACACAAGAAACATGAAAATAAACGAGTGCATATAGGTCAGCCGGCAATACTCGAATCTTATTTAATTGCATAATTATAGTATAGCGAATTATTGTGGTCATGCTTAATAAACTGGTCTAAATGGATAAATATTTCTAATTAATTTTATCAAAATTGGTCCTTATCATGCAAATTTTGAAACCATATTAAAAATCGATGATTGACATACCACAATAATATCGCCGAATATCTTTATTTAGTATCTTTCTGATCAAAACAGACTTCAAGTGCACAAAGTTTACGAGACGGCGTTTATATAAAGATTTCTGCAACTGACCGCAAACTGACCTTGATACCTTGCGGATTGGAATGCAATGCATTACAGTCACTTCGTTATTGTCAGTAAGACACAATGATCGCAACCCCTTTTGCGAACTCCGGTGATGAACTGTATATAAACTCTGACTTTCACAAAATGACCGCGTATTGACCCGAAACCTCGCGGGTTGAAATGCAATGCAAGTAAGTACTAAATATGACAACATAGCCTTTAGTTAAACGCTTTTGCGTTGGTAATTCTCTGAAAATAAAAGGTGAACGCACAAACTGTATTTATGTCGAAAATTGATTGTAAAACTGTTCTATCTATTGGGCCTTTTCATTAGAGATAAAATTGTTTCATGCAGTAAAACAGTGTTACAAAGACGCGGATATGTTTCCAATGTTCTGGTGTTATACTCAAATCAGCCAATGGAATAAATGAAGTGTATTCATTCGTACCTAGCCGCGGGAAATTTTATTTGAGTATTATTGGACACTTACAAAGGTCAAGTCAGGGTGAAAAGCTGGCTTATTCAGCTTACGCCGAAAAACGAGTTTGAATTAAAGGGTATTTTAATAAGTCGTTTCTATGTTAGCTTGAATATCCACAAAGAATCGCATGCTTACACCAGGTGCTTTAACATGGAAACGATGGATGACTATGGAGATATGTATATTTTATGCTGTTTGCAGAATTTCTACTCGTCACGGAAGCAAACAAAACTGGAAGTTGACTAAAATAAACATGGTTGTTAGACAACTTTGATGAATAAAACAAGAACCAGTATGTGTTTGACTTTTTATGCCAGGTAGTAAAATGTGTGTAAAACGAAGAGTTGTTTATAGACAAAAAATAACAATATTGGCAGGGATAAATGCTGAATCATGCTTTACGCAGGGGTACACATTTTGTAAGTTCAAAATGGCAGCCATTTTTTTTTTGCAGTGGTGAAACAAGAATTTTACTCTGAACAATATTGTTTGTGTTCTACGTGAGTGTGTAACATTTTGGAATGCTAATTAAATTTGAATCGAGGCATGTAGCGATATTTTGTCTCGTTACTCTGCTTTTGCGTGGAATTCTTAAGGACTATTTCGAGTGGAGTAAACGATTAAGATCACACACAATTTTAAAGTTACTAAGTAAGGTTATATTCAGTTAATATAATATGTTGTTTTTTGCGATTATTTTCAGCAATTAAAGACTACTATTTTGATTGCACGGTGGGACGTTGCAGATATTTATCTATACGGTGGGACGGTGCAGATGTCTATTTATAGGGTGGGACATCGCAGATATCTATCAATACGGTGGGACGTTGTGGAGATATATATATATATATACGGTGGAACTTTGCGGATATCTATATATACGGTTGGACGTTGCGGATATCTATATATACGGTGGGACGTTGCGGATATCTTTATATACGGTAGTACGTTGTGGATATCTTTATATACGATGGAACATTGCGGATATCTATATATACGGTGGACCGTTGCGGATATCTAAATATACGGCGGGACGGTTTAGATATCTATCAATACGGTGGGACGCTGCAGATATCTATATAAACGGTGAGACGTTGCGGATATCTATATGTACGGTGGGACGGTTTAGATATCTATCAATACGGTGGGACGTGGCAGATATCTATATAAACGGCTATACGTTGCGGATATCGTTATATACGGTGGAACGGTGCAGATATAGAGAATAACAGGTTACTGCCTGATCGTTTTGTAATATATCAGGCGAGGCTTAGAATTAAAAAACGGCGAGGCTTGCCGAGCCGTTATTTTATTCGTGCCGAATAATACTTTATTACACAAAATGAAAGCATATATTATACATTTTAAAGGCAAAACTTGATAACCGTTGTAACATGTTAAGGCCAGTGCAGTCGCTCACGTCTTCGCAGTGTGTCAACACGGTTAAAGAATTGAATGATGTTTTTATTAGAATTTGGAATATATACTGCGCGTTTGGTTTACTGTGGTGGTTGTTCGTAGATATTGAGGTTCTGCACGTTAAGTACAGCCCAAAAAACATGTCATTTATTGGATTTTGGCCAGGAAACTGTGCTTGTGAAACTGCCGGGTGGGTGGGGAGAGAAATGTTCATTTCGGAAGTGTTGACAGAAGTGCATGAAACAGATGGAGTTGCGGTAGAACATGTTGCCAAAAGGTTTGAACATCTTTTTTGTGTTTGTTCGGCAATTTCACTGTAATTGGTTATTGACTGTACGTTTTTGTGTCCTGTTATTTGCATGATTTCGGTGGGTGCGATATTGGAATCCCTTAGTTTTTGAACAAGGTGTTTTCTAGCAGAATGATTACTTATGTTTTTTGTTTTTTCAAAACCGGCTTCGATTGCCATAGTTTTCAACATCTTGGCAATTTTTTTTCACCAAGTTTCTGCCGTGATTAAACAGTGATTAAAAATACATTTTCCTTGTTTTTTTATAGATTTTTCTGCTTTGCTTTCAGGCAGTCACGTGTGAGGGAAAGTCTGGACCACTGCTCCGGAAGATAGAGTATGGGTACTTTGCTCTTTGAAGTTTCCGTCAATGCTTCCCACGATGCTACGCAATGTGGCAGGCTCGTATTCATCATCATCATTCTTGCAAATGGAGAGCATATATGTGGCAAGATATTCATCTAGATGGTCGACTGATAAATTGTGGATTGCCTTCGTTTCGCCTTTCTTGGCAAGATATTTTTGAAATCGACTGACATCTGCCAGTGTTTTCCGGATAGTGTTTTTGTTATCTTCGGCTTCAATTTATTTTTTTACATCTTCGGTTGTTATTTCTATGGCGTCTGATATGTTTTCACTTTTTTCAGTTTTTAATTTTGTTTCAGTAAGCGATTCTAAATAACATTTATTTAAATTGACATTTGCATTCGTGATTTCATCAAATGGTTCATTAAACACACTCGGATTTATTCCAAACTGATTTGCAAAGTCTTACTCAGACATAACAACTTCCTCCATTAAACCGTTCCAAACAATGTCAAACTTACCTCCATCCACAACGTCTGACATGGTAATGTTTAATTATTGTATTTATATATGTTTTTTATGTTTAAGTCCTTATTTTCAAAAGAAATTAGCTTTTAACGAGCCTTATCAAACACAATTCATGTGGCAAAATTGGCAAACTGTAGAAGATGACAAATGTAACCTTAATAATAATTTATGATTTAAAATTATTTCATTATTTAATGCATATTACATTGGGTTTTATTGTGAAGTGTGTTACTATTTAATTTTTTACTATTTTTTACTGCTTTTTTATTGTTTGTTTTATTTGTTTGGTCTGTTTATATTTAGTGCTGAACTTTTGACATAACCTTTGATCTTTGATGTTTGCATATGAAGGCGTGTCAAAAAAGTAGTCCGTTTGTTACATGACGTCATCAGCATGTAGTTATTCATTCTTAATATTTGTAAAATACCTTTTTTCTGTTTTTGTTGTTGTTTGTGGATTTAATGTAATACATATTGGTATCAAATTGTTTGTTTTGATAAATCTGATTCAGTTTTACAATAAAACAAAACATTGTACTTAAGTCTTAGTAGCCTCCACACATGACTGATATATGAACTTCCTGTTGACCGTGATATAAAAAAAAGATATCAGGCAACAGGATATCAAGCCGATATCAATGTGGTGGTTTGATAAATCTATATATACGATGGGACGTTGCATATATCTATTTATACGATGTGACGTTGCAGTTATCTATCTATAGAAGCTTTAAAAGTTTGTGATATCTGATTTCCGATTTGATCTATCGATTTCGCAACTAAATGTTATTGAAACTGTGCACGATCAAAATATGTCTCTTCAATCTTTATATAGAATTTTAAATAACGTTTTAGAAAAGCACGCCCCTTACAAGCAAACGAGAATAAAACGCACACATGTGCCAAAATGGATTAAAAAAAAAGTTATTAAAAGTATGCGCGATATAGATCACTTCCGCAAAATTCAAACTTGGGACAATTATAAACTGTTTCGAAATAAAACTACTGCATTAATTCGCAAAAGCAAGAAAGAATAATACAACAATGCTGTTAAAAATGGTACTAGCACGGCACACATTTGGGGAAAATTAAAAATGATATCTAACAATGACAATGATAAAAACTGCGGAGTGACTTTGCCAAATAAAATTTTAGTGAACGGTGTGCATGTTGAGGACAAAAGTAGGATCCTAATTGCCTTTAATGAGCATTTTACAAACACATCAAATATTGTTGATAAGCTGAAATTTCACGAGGAAAACTTTGCTTATTTTAAGTTATATCTCGACAAATCCTAAAAACAGCAGGCATTTTCTATAAATTACATTACCCCCCTCGAAGTAAGTAAAATAATTGGCAATTTAAATGTAAACAAGGCTACGGGAATCGACGGGATCGGTGCAAATATTATAAAATACTGTGGAGAGCATATTGTTGTACCAAATACCTCGATAATAAATAATAGTATTCGTACAGGAATTTTACCCAATTTGTTAAAAGAAGCGTATGTTCTACCAATATTTAAAGGCTCAGACAGATAGGACTGTAATAACTATCGTCCGATTTCAATTTTGCCAACTATATCCAAAGTATTCGAAAGACATCTATCAAATGAATTAAAGGATTTTTTTCGTATAACAAATGTGTTAATAAACATCAGAAAGGGTTTAGAATAAATCACTCTTGCCAAACGGCACTGATTCGACTCATTGATGAGTGGCTAAAATTTGTAGATAATGGTAATTGTATTGATTATGTTTTTATTGACATGAAAAAAGCTTTTGATTTAATTGATCATGAAATTCTGTTATACAAACTTATCACTTTTCGGATAGTACCTTGTCCCTTTTTCATTCTTATCTTAGTCAAAGACAACAATGCGGTAAGCTAGGGACTAGTTTTTCTACCCCTCTAACTATTAAGAGTGGTGTCCCTCAGCTTCTATTTTGGGCCCTCTCTTGTTTCTAATTTATATAAATGATATTGGGTTATTACTAAACCAATCAGACATAGACTTGTATGCTGATGACTCGACTCTATATGCTACAGGGGCCAATCCCTCAGACTTACTTACAAAATGATATTTATTCCATACAAAAATGGTACACCCTCAATAGCATGATGATAAACCCTAATAAATCAAAATGCATGCTTATTGGCTCGGAACAAAAAATTAAGAATATCAACCTTGATCTGAAAATAGATAACATTAGTATTGAAAATGTCAGTAGCCATAGGATTTTTGGACTTTATATCGACACACATCTGAAATGGAAAGTGCACATTGATAAAATGTGCTCTTAAATAAGCAGTAAAATAAATCTGCTAAAAACTAAATGATCTCACTTTTGATCGCAGGGGATTAGCGTGTGGCTATGATATTAATTAGCGAAAACATCATTTTAAATGATAAATAATCATATTATAACGAAAAATCAACTTTTCTGAAAAAAATCACTATCAAATATATACAAGGTATCCCACTCAAAATCACCCGAAAACAGGGTGCATCGCTTTGAACAGCCATAACTTCAGCAATTGTGCAGCGATTTTCATGAACCCGGTCTTATTCAACGCAGAAATGAATTTCCTTTCTGAAAATGTATCTTGTTATATTTCGAAAAATGCTGGGTCAAATTTTAAGAAATAACACGATACACAACTCGCGTGACCTACTTGATAGCATCAGACAAGATTCATTAATGAAATCGTAAGGTGTAAAGACACACCTTCGCATTGGACCAATGAAATTACTCGTGTGTTTAAAATGTCGGTTAGTTGAATTGTATGTAAACAAAGGTTTCAAACGGCGCTGGACAGTTAGTTTTGATGCATAATGCAACGGCAAGCACGGTAAGAATGTGTTTTCATACGTTTTATTGAATTATGGTATCGAGGTCCGTGAACTTTGCAGGGAAAATGCCCTTTACACTCCGTGAAGATATCAGTCTTGAATCCTGTCTGATCGATGTTAAGTAAGTCAAGCGAGTTGTGTTTCGTGTTATTTCTTAAAAGTTGACCCAGCATTTGTAAAAATCTTGCAGGACATGTACATTTCCAGGAAGGAAATTTATTTCTGCGTTGAATAAGACCGAGATCGTGAAAATCGCTCCGAAATTGATTAAGAAATGGCTATTCAAAGCGATGCACCCTGTTTTCGGGTGATTTCGAGTTGAATACCTTGTATATATATATATATTTGATAGTTAAATATTTTTTTAGAAAAGTTGATTGTTTGTTATAAGATGATTATTTATCATTCAAAATGATGTTTTCACTAATTAATACCATAGCCACACGCTAACCACCTGTGCTTTTGATATGAATACATTGTTTCATAATGCATATACTAGTATTCTAACCATTTTCGATTACTGTTGTACGATCTGGGGCAACGCTAATAAAACCAATTTATCAAAACTGAATGTTTTACAAAAACGCGCAGCAAAAGTCATTCTACAAAAGCAAAATAGAACACCATCCAAAGATTTGTTTTTACAGCTTAATTTGGCTCTCGTCTAATAATAGATGTAAATACCACACGGCAATCTTGATATATAAATGTGTCAACAATCAAACTCCGGAATATTTAAATGATATTATAACATTTTCTCTAAATCACAAATATAACTTAAGATCTGTAATCCATAAAGATATTGTTAATACTGAAGCGAATACAGGTTGTAAGAAAAGAGCTTTTTCATACCATAGCATGGATATTTGGAACAGTATACCAATTGAAATAAGAATGACATGCTCTATCTCTGCTTCTAAAAGGCAATATAAAGCACATTTATTATCCCCGCCGAATTTTGTTTCGGAGGGGATATAGTAATAGTCTCCGTCCGTCTGTCCTTCCGTCCGAAAATTTGTCCAGAGCATAACTCCAAATCTATTGAATGGATTTACTTTAAACTTAGACTATAAACAGATGTCAACTAGGAGAAGTGCAGTGACCAAGAACCATAACTCTATCTACCTTCGTTTTTTAATGATCTCCCCTTTTATATAATTTCAAAGTAAATTTTTGTCCGGAGCATATCTCTGAATCTACTTAAGGGATTTAAGTGATACTTAAAATATAAACAGATGGCAAGTAGGAGAATTGCAGTGACTAAGAATCATAACTCTATCTACCTTAGTTATTGAATTATCTCCCTTTTTTAAATTTCAAATTAAATTTTTGTCCAGAGCATAACTCTAAATCTACTTAAGGGATTTACTTGAAACTTGAAATATAAACAGATGGCAAGTAGGAGAAGTGCAGTGACTAAGAACCATAACTCTATCTACCTTAGTTTTTGAATTATCTCCCTTTATTTAATTTCAAAGTAAATTTTTGTCAGGAGCATAACTGTCAATCTATTTTAGGGATATACTTGAAACTAGAATTATAAACAGATGGCAACTAGGAGAAGTGCAGTGAACATGAACCATAACTCTTTTGGACGTAGTTTTTGAATTATCTCCCTTTATTTCTTTATTTTTTATCTATTTCTTTATTTTTTTTATTTATAATTTTCAATTATATTTAATTTAATTTCATAAAAAAAATATTTTAGCTTTTCAATTTTTAGTATTTTTCCCTTTATATAATTTTACAATAATATTTTAATTTGGACACTGACGTATTCACTGTAAAATGAATAGATGAGTTTAAGGAAAAATAAAGTGATCAAGAACAGTAACTGTTTAGTCTTTTTTAATTACCTCCCTTTCTTTCATTTCCATATATGTTATTCTCTATAGCATAACTCCAACACTATATAACTACCGGTAATTGATCCTTGAAATATAAATAGATGACACAGGTGCAATGTTTTACAAATATTATTCTACTCTCTAAAACAAATGTTGTTATACAAGCAAACACATATCGGCGGGGATTTGGCACTACTGTGACAAGCTCTTGTTTTCTTATCAATGATATGTCATATTATTTTCTAATCAATAATATTTCATGTGTGTATGTCTAAAAGGCAAAATGTGTGTTATGTTTGGGTGTAAGAAAATATAGTTTGAATGTTTTACTTGTTATAGACCTACCTGTGTGTGTTATTTTAAGAAGGCATCATTGTAAAAAAGTATTGATTCATCTGCATAATATATATATATATATATATATATATATATATATATATATATATATATATATATATATATATATATATATATATATATATATATATCTATATATATCTATATATATATATATCTATATATATATATATATATATATTATGCAAATGAATAAGAATATATATAAGAATGTGACATTGTCTTTATGTGTAACCTTCTGTAAATAAAGCTTTTTTATTATTATTATTATTATTATGATGATGATGATTATTATTATTATTATTATTATTATTATTATACGATGGGGCGTTGCAGATATAGAGAATAATAGGTTGGTGACGTGGATGGAGAATGGTAATATGGCAAGGCCCGTCCGTCCCTATTATTTGTCCGTCCCGATTTAATTTCATGAAATAACTTTTGAACAAATGAACATACAAACTTCAAACTTCATATGTTGATGCACCCTAATTAGCTTTATATATACACTACACCGTCTTTTAGGTCACTAGGTCAAAGTTCACTGTGATCTCTTAAAGAAAACTTAAACATAGGCTCTAAAATTTAATTGCTTCCACCTAAAGCGTTCAAAGTTCATGTGTAGATGCACTTTGATGCCTTTTACACGTCACGCCCTGTTTTAGGTCACTAGGTCAAAGGTCAATGTGATTTCTTATATAAAACTTTATCATTGATTGTATAATGGAACTGCTTCCTCCTACAGCCTTCAAAATTCATATTTTGATGCACCTCTATGAGTTTTACAGGTCAAATCCAGTGTTAGATGATAAGGTCAAATGTCAATGGCTCTTCAACCTCTAATAGAAAACTTTAATGATGGCTCCAGAACAAAAATGCTTCCATCTACAACCTTCAGACTTCCGATGTAGATACACCTGACCTCAATGTGTTCTACATTATCACACTACATTATTTGGCCATTAGGTGAAAGGTCAAGGTCATTGTGTTCTCTGATAAAGGAACAAAACATTGGCGCTTCCTGGATTCTACATGCCTCATATGTTGATGCATCAATTAATTTTGCGCACCACATAACCTTTGGATCACAGGTCAAGGGCACTGCATCCGCTTTAACATTGGCTCTAAAATAAAGTGATTGCAACCTTTAAACTTCATTTGTAGCTGTAACTTTATGAGTTATGTCCGGCATAGACAGTGTACGTTAATATCAAGTGGAAATCTCTTCACTTTAACATCACGTTTTCAATCAATCAATAAAGAATTGATTCAAAAGAGACTGCAACCTGGAATACATATTGGTACATAAAAAACACAAACGAATGTTCTTCCGGGTTCCAAACAGGAGCGGGCCTTGTGGGGCACAAAGATGCGCAATATGTCCATACATGATCGAGGCCGAAAAGTTCAGCGATACCACCGGCAAAACCTACAATGTGCGGAACGAGGTCACCTGCAAATCCACCAATGTGGTCTACGCTGTGCACTGCGAACGCTGTAAGACCATTGTATACGTAGGTGAAACGGGAGATACCCTGTACCAACGACATCCCCTTCACCTGTCCCGGATTCGGACTCGACACAATGACCCGGTTGCCGAGCACTTTTACACAAATGGCCACAGCGTCGCGGACTTCCGGGTCATAGGACTAGAAAAATTAAATGGATCCGACGAGTACCGGAAGACCATCGAACATCTTTGGAAACGCAAACTGAGAACGTTCAAACCGTATGGACTTAACACAAAAGACTAGTAAATTTGGCGCGCAATGTAACGTTCAATATTATAACGTCACTTCCGCTAAACATGATATGCTTCAAAAATAAATGCCGCTGAAGAAGACCGAGAGGTCGAAAGCTACGGCAAATGTAATTAAAGCGTATACTTAATTTCTGAACATGGTCCATTTTGCCCGATCTTCTACTTTAGGGAGCCACATTTCGCTCATTTTTTAAGACAATTTGTCTGGATTTTTTTCTACATGTAGGCCAATACCTTTGTTATCAATGTTAATACACAGTTGTTTTAAATTGGAATTTACTTATGTTACTAACCCTATGTTAGTTTATGCTAAAATAACGAGCACTGCTCCAATGGTATTACACTGCTCACAAGGTATCGGGTTTCCTGGGGTGACAAGCTAATCTGGGACCTTAATGCACTTTATTTAAGCCTGGGTTTCCCACGGCGCGTCTGAAATATAATTAAATAATACTTATAACATGTTAAATCAAACAACATGTAAATATTAATCGAGTAAATGTTGAACAAACTGGCACTAACGTCAGTATTAAACGCACATTGATTAAATAAAACATGTACATTGTATTTTATTTATGTTAATGCACTCATTATAATTTCGCTTTACATAACATTTATTTATGTTAAACTGTTCAAATTCAAGACAGGTAAGACAGGTTATTAAAGTCATAATGAATAATCATTTGTAGCAGATTAAAATACATGCACAATGTAAAGCTCTACGGGATGCATGCACTCGATGGTTGCAGTGATTGCCTAGCGTCTAGAAAAAATGCGGCGTCTCATTTGGGTCTGCGCTGTTTGCTTAAAGGAATTTCTGTAAGAAATATTCTAAACATAGAAATAAATATACTAAACATCCCTTATTTTGGAATTAAATTGATCCAATTTAGATGGATGGGAGAGTCCACTAGGCATAAATGGGTTAAACATTATATCGGATAACGTCGTCGTATCTGGGTGGACAATAAAATAAGCATATACAGTTAACTATGGGAATGACTCTAGAAATAACGTATCACTTAATATTATTTAACAATGGACACGTCAACTGCCTTAACTTATTTCTTTATTCTATCAATAATTTTGTTAAAATGTGCGTTCTGGCCATGCGTCGTCCGGCGGCAATTGATGTGTAAAAGCGCTTTAATAGTAATTGGAAGCATTAAATTCACAGTGCAGTTGTTGCAAATTATTTTTCGTCCCTATTGCGATATAATTTCGTCATCACGTTATGCCAATGTTATCAGAGACCTGGATTGATTTCATATCACATTTCTAGATTCCGCTTACGATAGTGTCCCAAATGAATGAAATGCGGCCACCTTATATCGACTAAAATTAATTCGTTCAATAATTTACCACCGTCAATACTGGTTTTTCACACAACCACAATGGCGGCTCGCTCCCGTCGCGATAAGTTTAAATACAACTCAATTACGGAAAGTGTCGTAAATAACCATTCCTCATTATTCATTGATTTTCTTTTCATGAGATTTGTTTGTTTTCTTTTCCACAGGCACCGAAGCCCGTTTTGAAACCATTGAAACTTTTCGCTTTTCCGCGTGAATGGTGTTGAAAGCGCTTATCGCTTAATTCCAGAAACCCGAGCTTGAAATTGTCTGCGGATTCTGACAATGTGACATTTACGTCTGCGTTAAATTTCAAAGAGCATAACGGATTAGGAAAATATGATGAATTATTCACAGTGGGTATCAGTTTATACGCACTAAAGTCGGAAACGGATGCATTTTAAAACATGGGCAGTAATTGTCGAGATCGTATATGATGGCTAGAAAATTAACCAGCATGTTGCACGGGATGTTTTGTTTGGCTTCCTTGTTGTTTGCATTCTACTACTGCTCCTACTTTACTGTAGAACGGTCACGCACGCCTCTACATGGTAGCATAGACATGACCAATGATCCAGCTGTCGTCGTGCTAGATGCACGTGCTTCTCAGCTCTGCTTTCCCACATCCTCTCCAGTCATTTGTCGGCATTATATAAACTTTTCTTAGCCAATTAAGCATACGTTCTGTCAATTTTCAGGATATACTATTTGCATTGGCTTAAGTGCCACATATCACACTTAACGTCTTAACACATATTGATACCACATTCTGCCTTACACTTGACTTTTATATATACATGTATATTTTGTTTACACATAATGAACTTTATTTTGTATTATCTAATGAAAAGTATAGTCCTCCGGGTTGTGTTTTGAACTAAAAGCTTCTCTGAGATGCGTGCATGGAACAGGATCGGCCAAGCGGACATCGAACAGGCTCGGTCAAGCGGACACCGAACAGAATCGGCCATGCGGACACCGAGCAGGCTCGGCCATGCGGACATGGGACAGTCTCGATCATGCAGACACCGAACAGGCTCGGCCATGCGTACCCCGGACAGGCTCGGCCATGCGGACACCGAACAGGCTCGGCCATGAGTACACCGAACAGACTCGGCCATGAGGACACCGAACATGCGGACACCGAACAGGCTCGGCCATGCGAACACCGAACAGGCTCGGCAATGAGGACATCGAACATGCGGACACCGGACAGGCTCGGTCATGCGGACACCGAACAGGCTCGGCCATGCGGACACCGAACAGGCTCAATCATTCGGACACCGAACAGGCTCGGCTATGAGGACACCGAACATGCGGATACCGAACAGGATCGGCCATGCGGACATCGAACAGGCTCGACCATGCGGACACCGAACTTACGGACACCGAACAGGCTCGGCCATGCGGACACCGAATATGCAGACACCGAACAGGTTCGTCCATGCGGACATCGAACAGGCTCGTCCATGCAGACACCGAACAGGCTCGACCATGCATACAAGGAACAGGCTCAGCCATGCGGACAAGCAACAGGCTCGGCCATACGGACACCAAAAGGCTCGGCCAAGCGGACACAGAACAGGCTCGACCATGCGGAAACCGAACAGGCTCGGCCATGAGGACACCGAACAGGCCCGGCCATGAGGAAACCGAACAGGCTCGGCCATGAGGACACCGAAAGGCTCGGCCATACGGACACTGAAATGCTCGATAATGCGGAAACCGAACAGGCTCGGTCATACGGACACCGAAAAGGCCCGGACATACGGACACCAAAAGGCTCGGCAATGCGGACAAGGAGCAGGCTCGGCAATGCGGACAAGGAACAGGCTCGGCCATACGGACACCGAAAAGGCCCGGACATACGGACACCGAAAGGCTCGGCAATGCGGACAAGGAACAGGCTCGGCAATGCGGACAATGAACAGGCTCGGCAATGCGGTCACCGAAAGGCTCGGCCATGCGGACAAGGAACAGGCTCGGCCATGCGGACACCATAAGGCTCGGTCATGTGGACACTAAACTAGCTCGGCCATGCGGAAGGCTCGGCAATGCGGACACCGAAAGGCTCGGCCATGCGGACACTGAAAGGCTCGGCCATGCGGACACGGAACAGGCTCGGCCATGCGGAAGGCTATGCCATGCGGACAAGGAACAGGCTCGGCCATGTTGACATCGAAAGGCTTTGGCCATGCAGACAAGGAACAGGCTCGGCCATGTGGGCATTGAAAGGCTCGGTCATGCGGACAAGGAACATGCTCGGCAATGCGGACACCAAACATGCTCGGTCATGCGGACACCGAACATGCGGACTTCGAACATGATTCAGTAGGTTACAACAAGTTAACTTACCAGCGAAAGCGACTCAAAACGACCGAATACATTGCGTAAAATATTGGTATTTAATCATATTTGTCAACAACCAAGCGATTTTTTAAGCGTGTATGCATTGCCGGATACTACGATGGGGGCCCATTGGCAGTGAAAATTTTGGGGCTTACGCCCCAGGCCATTAGTCGACCTAGTGCCCACTAGAACACCATTTCCCAGTCGATTTCGCACGTTTAAATTAGTCAAACAGTGCACAGGCTGACACTATATGTCCTTTTGTAAACTTTCATTTTAATACCGTAATGCTAATATGACATGAAAATCATTATTTTAAGACTTTAAGAAAACAAGATTAAGTAATTTGTTTTATTTCCTCACGGTCACATGGGGCCCCGAAACGACGTGTGGTCCATATGCAGTAACATTCTCTGCCTAATCGGTATTCCACGACTCATTGTATTTTTGAGTGTTTTGCAAAAGTTAAATGGTCTACACAAAGCAATTCAAAGAATGGGTAGGAGTTGTCGATGTGCGTCCTTACGGATTTGTCTCCCCTGCGTTTTATGACATCCCATAACGCATCAGTTTGAATTTGTACTCGCGCAGTTAGAATTAACCTGTGTACAAAGTACACGTTTACTTACTATAAAAGAATACACATACATAATGACAAATAAATGAGACTTATTGTTATACGATTTCAAATTGCTGTATACATCGTCATCGATTTCTAATTAACGATTTAGTCTCGCTCTGTAAAAACGGGACTATATGCATGTGCGTAATTTGTCCCCCAAGATTATCCTGTTTAGTCCGCACAGGCTTATCTGGGACGACACTTCGCTTGCATTGTATTTTTTGTTCAGAAGAAGTCTTTTCAGAACGAAAATTCAGTCTATGCGGAAAGTGGCAGACTTTTAATGCGCATAAATTGAGTCGTGTTCTGAAAAAACTGGGAATAATCAATGTGCGTAAAGGTTCATCCCAGATTAGCCTGTACAGTTCGCACATGCTAATCAGGGACGACACTTTCCGCTGTTATTACATTTTTCGTTTAACTGAAGTCTCTTCTTAGCAAATATCCAATTAATCAGGCTGCGGGCTGCACAGGCTAATCTGGGACGACACTTTACGCACATGCATTATGCCCAGTTTTCTCAGAACACGACTCAATTGAGCCAAGTGTTCCCAGCACGAGGCTGATTTGGATCCACCCTCGCCCATATCGTTTCGAGGATCCACCCTCGCCCATATCGTTTCGAGAAACCGTGGAACTTAGTGTTCGGATTAATAGTGCAAGATACAAGAGGCGATCGCGTGCCTTTTAGTGCTCGTAGTTAAGCTATAATTGCACTATATTTACGTCTCATGCACACGTTTGATTTGTCCGCGGATCCTTAATGCATTTGCCAATTTCGCAAAAACTTTAATAACAGTCGTTTTGCAAAGGTACCCGTCGTGAATTTGTTGAAAAACTGTAATAAACACAACATATAACGTTATCATATATTTTTGCACATTTCGTGCTACTTCAAATAAGCCCAAATACATAATGTTCTCCATAGATCGCATGTATCAGTTACCGCCCTATAGTTGAAAAAGATATTAGCTCTAAATCATACATTACCTCCCGTGGTTTGTAAGTATTGTGTTGTCTTAAATGTCGGATATAAATTCTGCTGAATAACTCCTAAATACACCATGCTGGCCCAAAGTTCCTGTGAAAGAACCGATGTCTATATAATGTTGCTAATCGTGATTTTAATTTCGCCTCCAGCAAATTTAAATCTCACGAGCTTTTGTATCATTTGTATTAATTTTCTTTTAAAAAAGTACTTTGGTTTAACATTATAATTAAATACGATGTTTAACAAAGATATTATTAAAAACGCAAGATAAAAATCAAACGCTTCGTTTTATTCGTCACATGGTCAAATTTGACACCTCATGTCGCCATCTTGAATTGGAATCTGCGCCACTAAATGCACCCTCTTCGCAATTAAATTGTGCGAAGTTTCCGCGCGTTTTCACAAAAATAATGCTGTTTCGTGTTATCCTAGCATATCTGATTCCGTTTCAATTGGATTTAATTTAATACCTACCCCTAAATGACAATTTGTCGAGGAGTAAAACCGTCAATTTGACACTGTCATTTTCTAATTGAATAATTCGCCCCCACCAAAGCGAGGCTAAACAGGTACATTTTAAAAACGGTAGTTAAGAAAATACTTAATTGAGCCGTTTATCTTTAACAAATCTTGCGATAAATTTTCATTAAAACGTTTTTTGTATATTTTGTATGCAAACGAAAGTGTAATTCACAGGTTTGTTTCCTCATTTGGTCGCTCGCCTGTCGTCTGCGATTAGAAAATTGATAGTGTCACTTATTGAATTTCTAGACTTAATTGTATATTATCTCAACAATCACTTTAATTTTAACCTCAAGTTTTTCGCAATCCACCATTTCGTAAAATTGATTTGATACCGAATTATTTCACTTTTTTAATGTTTAATTGCTGTAAGCAAACGGTAAAAGCCACTTAACAAATCCGAAGGTCTTCTTAAGAGAGTCGCAGCCATAAGTACGCTTTAACTTTTTTTTAAAGAAGCCTCGCTCTTGGAAACCGCAGCTTACTGCATGTACGTCAAGTGTGCCACCAGATAAACCCGTGCAGGCCAGCTTACTGCATGTACGTAAAGTGTGCCACCAGATAAACCCGTGCAGTCCAGCTTACTGCATGTACGTAAAGTGTCGCACCAGATAAACCCGTGCAGTCCAGCTTACTGCATGTACGTAAAGTGTCGAACCAGATAAACCCGTGCAGTCCAGCTTACTGCATGTACGTAAAGTGCCGCGCCAGATAAACCCATGCAGTCAAGCTTACTGCATGTACGTAAAGTGTCGCATCAGATAAACCTGTGCAGTCCAGCTTACTGCATGTACGTAAAGTGTCGTACCAGATAAACTCGTGCAGTCAAGCTTACTGCATGTACGTAAAGTGTGGCACCAGATAAACCCGTGCAGTCCAGCTTACTGTATGTACATAAAGTGTGGCACCAGATATACCCGTGCAGTTCAGCTTACTGCGTGTACGTAAAGTGTGGCACCAGATAAACCCGTGCAGTCCAGCTTACTGTATGAACGTAAAGTGTGGCACCAGTATAAGAAGTATATCTATGCAGTATTTCAATTGCAATAGAAGTAAAATCTGTCTAGAATGCCCATCTGTAATACAGTTTCATCTCTTTCTCTTGCCACTCTCTACAACATCCAACTTATTTTTATAATACCATTTTCGATATCAGACCATTCTCCATACCAGAACACTCTCTATATCAGTCCACTCTATATATCAGTAGTCAGTACACTCTCTTTATCATTCCACTCTCTATATCAGTCCACTCTCTATACCAGTTCACTCTCTTTATCAGTCCACTCTCTGTATCAGTCCACTCTCTGTATCAGTCCATTCTGTTTATCAGTCCACTTTCTGTACCAGTCCACTCTCTATATCAGTCCACTCTCTATATCAGTCCACTTTCTGTACCAGTCCACTCTCTATATCAGTCCAATTTCTACATCAGTCCACTTTCTGTACCAGTCCACTCTCTGTATCAGTCCACTCTCTGTATCAGTCCACTCTCTATATCAGTCCGCTCTCTGTATCAGTCCACTCTCTATATCAGTCCACTCTCTATATCAGTGCACTCTCTGCATCAGTCCACTCTCTATATTAGTCCACTCTCTATATCAGTCCACTTTCTGTACCAGTCCACTCTCTATATCAGTCCATTCTATTTATCAGTCCACTTTCTGTACCAGTCCACTCTCTATATAAATCCACTCTCTATATCAGTCCACTTTCTGTACCAGTCCACTCTCTATATCAGTCCATTCTTTTTATCAGTCCACTCTCTATATCAGTCCACTCTCTATATCAGCCCTCTCTCTATACCAGTCCACTCTCTATATCAGTCTACTTTCTGTACAAGTCCACTCTCTATATCAGTCCACTCTCTATATCAGTCCACTCTCTATATCAGTCCACTTTCTGTACCAGTCAACTCTCTATATCAGTCCAATCTATATATCAATTCACTCTCCATACCAGTCCACTCTCTATATCAGTCCACTCTCTATACCAGTCCACTCTCTATATCAGTCCACTCTCTATATCAGTCCACTCTCTATATCAGTTCACTCTCTATATCAGTCCACTCTCTATATCAGTCCACTTTCTGTACCAGTCAACTCTCTATATCAGTCCAATCTATATATCAATTCACTCTCCATACCAGTCCACTTTCTATATCAGATCATTGTCGTTTCGTTTTCAACCCGCTCATTATATCAGTCCATCAGTCTTTATCGGTTCATTATCTATAACAGCACCATTTCTTTACCTATCTATAATTTATTTAATATGTTATCAGTTCACTTTTTACAACAACCCTTATGTACATCAAAGTACTCTATATAATAGTTTGTTAATATCGAGTAAAGTAACATCTCTACACAAGGCCGCATTTTATTGTCAGTCCACTCTCTTATACGAGTTACTGTCTACATATTTCATCTCTCTACAACATTACCCGCTGGACATCAGTCCAAATTTACCAACAGTCCCATTTTACATCAGTCCTCCTTGTCTACTATAGTTCCCTCTCTATTACAATGAACCCTCTCAAAAATTCCTTCTCTCTGCAATAATAAATATTTTCACTAAAAGAATGAGCTGACTCTTTGAGACAGACTCATACAGTATTTAAAACAGTACGTGTCAATTCAGAGATCCCCTATCTACAATAATTACTACTCTATAGACCATCCTCAGTAACAGTATTCCATTTAATACGAAGAACTATTTTGCATATAACGATGTCATTCCACAAAGATCACATACAAATATGCACTTAAGCAAAACGTACACACGCTCAACATCAGTAAAACTGAGCCTCGTTTTGGGAAAACGAGACTTAATGCAAGTGCGTAAAGTGTCGTCCCAGATTAGCCTCACAAACACAGGCTCATCAGGAACGACACTTTCTGCCTTAACAAGATTTTCGTGAAGAAGATACTTCCTTTAAACATAAACTCCCATAATCGCCGTCGCATATTAGCCTTTGTGGACTGCATGGGTTTATCTGGTGCGACACTTTACGTACATGCAGTAAGCTGGACTGCACGGGTTTATCTGGTGCGACACTTTACGTACATGCAGTAAGCTGGACTGCACGGGTGTATCTGGTGCGACACTTGACGTACATGCAATAAGATGGACTGCACGGGTTTATCTGGTGCGACGATTTACGTACATACAGTAAGCTGGACTGTACGGGTTTATCCGATACGACACTTTACGTACATGCAGTAAGCTGGACTGCACGGGTTTATCTGGTGCGACACTTTACGTACATGCAGTAAGCTGGACTGCACAGGTATCTGATGCCACACTTTACGTACATATAGTAAGCTTGACTGCATTGGTTTATCTGGTGTGACACTTAACGTACATGCAGTAAGCTTGACTGCACGGGTTTATCTGGTGCCACACTTTACGCACATGCAGTAAGCTGGACTGCACGGGTTTATCTGGCTGCACACTTTACGTACATGCAGTAAGCTGGACTGCACGGGTTTATCTGGTGCGACACTTTACGTACATGCAGTAAGCTAGACTGCACGGGTTTATCTGATGCGACACTTTACGTACATGCAGTAAGCTGGACTGCACGGATTTATCTGGTGGCACACTTTACGTACATGCAGTAAGCTGGACTGCACGGGTTTATCTGGTGGCACACTTTACGTACATGCAGTAAGCTGGACTGCACGGGTTTATCTGGTGCGACACTTTACGTACATGCAGTAAGCTGGACTGCACGGGTTTATCTGGTGCGACACTTTACGTACATGCTGTAAGCTGGACTGCACGGGTTTATCTGGTGCGACACTTTACGTACATGCAGTAAGCTGGACTGCACGGGTTTATCTGGTGGCACACTTTACGTACATGCAGTAAGCTGGACTGCAAGAGTTTATCTGGTGCGACACTTTACGTACATGCAGTAAGCTGGACTGCACGGGTTTATCTGGTGGCACACTTTACGTACATGCAGTAAGCTGGACTGCACGGGTTTATCTGGTGGCACACTTTACGTACATGCAGTAAGCTGGACTGCACGGGTGTATCTGGTGGCACACTTTACGTACATGCAGTAAGCCGCGGTTTCCAAGAGCGAGGCTTCTTTAAAAAAAAGTTCAAGCGTACTTATGGCTGCGACTCTCTTAAGAAGACCTTCGGATTTGTTAAGTGGCTTTTACCGTTTGCTTACAGCAATTAAACATTAAAAAGGTGAAATAATTCGGTATCAAATCAATTTTACTAAATGGTGGATTGCGAAAAACTTGGGGTTAAAGTTAAAGTGATTGTTGAGATAATATACAATTAAGTCTAGCAATTCAATAAGTGACACTATCAATTTTCTCATCGCAGACGACAGGCGAGCGACGAAATGAGGAAACAAACCTGTGAATTACACTTTCGTTTGCACTCTCTATATCAGTCCACTCTCTTTATCAGTCCTCTTTCTATACCAGTCCACTCTCTATATCAGTTCACTTTCTGTACCAGTCCACTCTCTATATCAGTGCACTCTCTTTATCAGTCCATTTTCTGTACCAGTCCACTCTCTATATCAGTCCACTCTCTATATCAGTCCACTCTCTGTATCAGCCCACTCTCTATATCAGTCCACTCTCTATATCAGTCCACTTTCTGTACCAGTCAACTCTCTATATCAGTCCAATCTCTATATCAATCCACATTTGTGTACTAAATAGATATAGAAGTGACACGGAAACTGTTATTAGAAATATTTTTTATAGACGATGGTTAAAGAATGGACTCTAATAGAGATTGGACTTTTAAACTGGTATGAAGAGTGGACGGTTATTAAGAGTGGACAATTATAAAGAGTGGACAGTTATAAAGAGTGGATTGTTATAAAGATTGGATATGTGGAGAGAGTTGAAATGTTGCAGAGAATGGACCGTAATAGAAAGCATATTTTTTAAAGAGAGCGGATTGTTGTAGTAGGAAGATCATTCTTGATTGTGGACTGTTCAAGAAAGCAGATGTTTTTTAAGCAGACTGTTGTAGAGAGCGGATTATTATTGAAAGCGGATTGCTATAGAGGGTGGAGAAGTATAGAGAGCGGATTGCTATAGAGATTTGATTATTATCGGAGTGCTATAGAAAGCATACTTTTTGTTGTTTATGTTGTATTGTCGTAGAGAGCGGGCTGTTAAAGAGAATGAATTGTTTTAGTAAGTGGACTGTAATACCGAATTGATTGTTTAAGAAAGTTGACTGTTATGGAGAGTGGAATTCAGTTGAAATTGGAAAGCAGTATATAGTGTGTGTTATGAATATTGTAGATTTTTTTTTATTATTTAGTTTGATTATATTCAGTTTTAGACACTGGACTGTACATAATTGATAGTTGATTGTAGTAGAAAGTAGACTTTTATAGATATACATGTAGCTGATTGTTGTAGAGAATGGACAGTAATGGAAATTGGATTGTAATAAGGAGTGGACTGTTGTAAACTGGGGATGGGTGAAGAGATTGAAGTGTTAAAAAGATTGGGCAGTTATAGAGTGTTTAGTTTTTATAGAGAGTTAATTTTATATACTGTGTAGACTTTTATATCAAGAGTAACGTGTTATACAATGTGGATTATTGTAGAAAGTAGATTGCTTTTGAGAGTGGATTGTAATAGAGAGTGGACAAGTATAAAAAGGGATTCTTTTAGAGGGTCGTCAGTTGTAGAAGAGAGAGGGGTATTTTAGAATGTAGAGAATGGATTTTTTATTAAGTGGACTGTTGTATAGGAAGTGGTATGTTACCATAGACAGTTATAGATAGAAACTTATTGTTGTAGAGAAAAGATGAACTGTTGTAGAAATTCGACTGTTATGTTGGAACGGTAAATGTCGGAGGGAGTATTTTAAAGGAGAACAGCTGAATATTGATGGGCTTTTGTAGTGGGTAAACTGTTGTTGATGCAAGAAGGTTAAAGGTCAGTGACTGATCACATTCTTCAAATGAAAACATAAATACAGTCAGGTTTAAATTCATTTATTCATACAAATTTTTATGAACATGAATTTTGTTTGCCAAGCATGTGTATGGATACAATAACTATTAAAAGTTATAGATTATACTAAATCATACCACCTAACCGCATAGTTCGTCCGCAACAGTATTGTCATAAGGTTACAAACCACCATGTTTATCAAATGTCTGACTCGTGTATCATATTCTTTTATCTTTAAATCCCTCGTGTCAGATCAACACCTTGGGTGAATAAAATGAGCTGGGATGGGATTATCATCAATGGAAGGGGATTGAAGAGAGCAGCGGTGGCCAGGGCGGTCGAGAGGTCGAGTGCCGGGCCGTTTTAGCAAACCAAAACATAGGGATTTCGTGAGTGGCCATTCGCAAATCCCGGATCATTTATCTTATGTGTTCGTACCTGCAAGCCTTACAGCGTACGTGTTACGTACATAATGTTTCAGACAATATGATGTTCTTTTAATCATCTTGTTCATTATAAAAACGCCATTTTCTGTTTCGCTGCTGATTTTGAAAACAAAATACAATACATTAAAGGGACTTGTTCACATTTTAGTAAAACGACTATTTTAAATAGAATTGTCATATATTCAAAACTGAATGTATTCAGCATTTTCAAACAAGCGAAATAACAGTCCTGACTAAGACCATTGTTGAAAATTTTGAGTAACCCATTTATACCTAGTGGACTCTCCCATCCTTCTAAATTGGATCAATTTATTTCCAAAATTAGGAATGTCTAGTATATTTATTTCTATATTTAGAATATTTCCCACAGAAATTCCTTTAAGCAAACAGCGAAGACCCTGATGAGACGCCGCATTACGCGGCGTCTCATCTGGGTCTACGATGTTTGAAAAGGCCTTTTTTCTAGACGCTATGCATAGATGGATTAATGATAGGATAACCAATTCGGTAAAATAGTAAAGCATGTGTAACGCTTTCCTTCGATAATTTGGAAAAAAATGTGTTTTACTTCCATAACCTTTATCTTTTGCTGATGATTGCTAAACAATCGTGCGCAGTGGTTGCGCGCTTGCTTTGCTTCCAGATGGTACGGGTTCGATTTCCAGTGAAGGCAATATTTTTTTATTTAATATTTTAATTAGTTAATACTATATAAACACAATGGACTTGAAAGTATATATGTTTAATGTATTCACTCAAAATATTTTATAAGATTTCGCTGTAAAGTTCAAGAAAAGTTACAGCGTGTCTTACTTTCAATCTTGTTTGCCCGGAATTTACGGAAAAAAAACAAGACTGTTGTAAAATCATTCCAAACGGTTCAACTAAGTGTCATGCCAGATAAAAAGTAAATAAACCGTTTGCATTTAATCAGATACCACTTTTCGCCTTTAAAGCGCAAAATGATTCAATAATTTCCGCGTTTGTGTCGCCGCCCTTCTCTGCTCGACCGCTGTAGATAACTCCGACGCCGTATGTGAGACTTAATCACCGACTTCAAGTGTAGAGCTAACACTTAAAACAGCTATCGGACCGCTGGAACAATTAGCAGGCGCTATATTAATTATTTAATAAATATATCACTGATATATAACTTTCCGGCGCGATTTCTACGGCATCTTTGATTGCTTAAGGTAAACACGCTGGCGACGAAATAACCACGTTTTCGGTTTACGCTGTGAATTGAGCGGGGAATAATTGGCGGAGACTGACAAGGGGTAAACACCCGCGATAAAATATTCTATGAAATAATCGTCGATATTTTTTCTGAAACACTTAAAGACATTGCATTGTCGACACGACGACGTCTCGAGCTAATTATTCCGTCGATTTCGAGATAACGTTATCGTTGAATGAATGTCTACGTCTGACAATATCGCAATATACGAGGCGTTGATTTTTACGACTTTTAAAATGCGCATTGTTACAATCTAACATAGAATTGGCTTTACAGAAATGTGAAATGCTTACTTTTTTCCAAAGCTGAGTTGATATTTTAGGACAACTAGACATTCGGCCGTAGTAAATTGATGCACCCACATTGCACTTTTCACTGAAAACTCCACTAACATAAAAAAAAAACAAAGAAAAAAAACAAGCCCGGGTCCGCACGTTCACATGTCGGGTAATTTATTTGTAGTTTTATCCCTCTTGCAGAAACACACAATGACAGAAGCTTCAAAAATGCGAAGACGACAAAAAAAGAAAAAATGGAAATGCCCAAATTCAATTGCTTGTTATACGTTTGTCAAGTTTACTGACAGTAAACCATCCTAAGTAAGTAACGCGCGACACATTAAAAATGTAATTCTTGTTGCTGATGTTGCTTTTCTTGCTAAAAAAATGATATAATTATTTTTGTGTAAAAAGAAACCAAGATATTCAGTCGCGAAGGTGAACATACAGGTTAATATTTTAAGAAAGTTTCGTCGCTATAACAGTAAAACACTTTTTGATTTACAAGCAAACGTTCGCCTCTGAAGGTAAGGGCAAACGTCCATGTACCGTTTGCTGTCATTATTGGTCTATATTTGTATATTTCTTGTAAAATACGATTAAGTTATTAAAAACCAGACTATCAATACATATTTAGCATAAACTCGGTAAAATTGTCCGGAGAGTACTAAACGGCAATGAACTTGATTGATCGATGTCGGGGGTAGCCGTTGTTTGCGCCTGTGCTGGAAACGCTTGTGTACATAGAAGGATGATGTATTGGGGAATAACGCAATGTCGACACCGGTCGCGCCTTAAGCAGCGCCCTCTCTCCGCCTCGCAGACGACAATAAGGGTCACTGTTTTTATTTTAAAGTGTCAGATTTTACATGCGAAATTATTCGCAGAATTATGTTGACAATATCTAGCAGTATGACACTCTACCATGGTTGATCTCTTTTTCTATTTGGCTCTATGGTATATAAGATTCAGATTAGTTCATATGAAAAAAAGAGGTTCAATCACACTGTTAATGTCCGCCTTGCAAGACAGAGTCGTCGAGAGCTGGTCAATATTCGCACGATGTCTCGCGCCTAACACCTGCTCTCGTGGACCTCGAGAGTGAATACTTGTCGAAACGCTACCCGCTAATTGAAATGTGTCCGGAAAGTAAACACCACTAGACTCTCAGTCTCAAACTCGATGCCTCGAGAGTCGGCTCTCTTCTTAAACAATTAATTTTATTTTCGTCTAATTTACCAGGAATTTGTGTTCTCAATGCAAACATGATTGCCATTGAAGAAGGTTATATAATTCCTCTTCGAAGCACCGCTCTAGCGTCGAGTGCCTCGCTTGAAGTGCATGCGAGTTACGTGTAAGAGTCGGTAGCGAGAAATAAGATATATTTTTCAATTGAGTGCGAATACCGCAACAAAACTTTTCTTCGTGGACTTCTCTTGCCGACACTCGTGTAGATATGATTGAGTCGTTTCATTTATGAACATAAGTCACAGAATAGTATGATAGTTTGTGTTCAAGTCATAATGCATAGGAATATGACTGTTCTTATATTGTTGAAAAACAGAACAAAAGAACAAGAACCACTAAAATAAAAAAGTGAAATTCAAAGTATGTTTAGTTTTAACCAAAAAAAAACCTACATGAATATCTTTCTGTCTATTTGTTACTTTACAATTTTAGAACAGCCCGTGAAGACGATGAATTAGACGCTGGTATTTATATGAGGGGGGCTGATACACAGGTGTATCACATGCCATACCCTGCTTCCTTTGTAATATAACAATTACGAATATTTTTATCTTACACATGTGTAATATACTTTTTAAGCGTTTTCATTGGCTTATTTTCGTTCGATTGACCAATCGCATTTTGTTATTTTGCTGAAATGACGTTGCAACGTCAAATGAAGTCACGAAATGTAAACAACATTCGGGATTTATCATTATGTTTGCGTAAATATTTATTTAATTTGCTCATTTAAAAGCATGTGATAAAAAAGATCTGACACTCGTTGTCATATCATACCATATGTTATTAAACTCGTCCAGGAAATTCGTTAGTAAGCTCGCAAAAGGCTCGCTTACTAACAAAATTCCTGAACTCGTGTAATAAAATATGGTATGATATGACAACAAGTGCCAGATTCTATATGTGTGAAATGTCGTTATGTAAACGATAAAACATATTAAAGTGGACTAACGAAAACAAAACAATACTAATGTTCATATTTGAAACAATTGAAACATTGGCCTTCACGTAACTCGAGTCAGAGACCGTTTAGAACGTAACACACAGTTGACCTTATCATAAATAAACAGTCAGACAACAAGGAAGAAATGTGCTAGGGAGGTGAATGGATTTTGAAGATATAACGTTACGCTAGCTTTCAAAACTCTCAAGTAAAAGCTTCATAGTCGCTTTTTAGTTTAACGTATTTCATACCCGTAGCCAGGGGGATGGTGCGTTAGGTGCGTTCGCACCCAATGTTTTTTGACGAGTAAAAAAATAGTTGAACTATAAGAAGCACCTAACTTTATTCGATGCAAAAATGATTATTTATCTTTTTCCGGAATCCAGTGAGTCTTCGTATTTAAGCGTTACAATTATGTTGAATTCAATAGGCTACCGACAGGAAAGAGAGAACATTTTAGATGATTATTAACGGAATGTTATGCCAGCTTCCTAAAATGACGAAAATCAAAAGTCACTGGTTAATAAATTTGCATTATACCAGGATTTATAACAATTAACGACTGTACACAGCATTTTCGACAGCCTGCGTTGTCTTTTTGTTATATCCCCGTACAACCATTTTCTGATCACCTTAAGGGTTTTCAGACAAAAAATATCACCTATGCTCAATACGGGATATTTTTTTGTTGATGTATGGCAAGACAAAAAATCATTTCTACAAAGCAATGTAGCTTTTTTGTAGTTTACCAACACCTTATGGCATATGTTCTGCTTCATATATACAAAACACTGTTAGTACGTGTAGAGCAATGCTAGGCCTTCTGTACTATCCATAGTAGCAGACAAACAGTTATTTTGAAAAAAGTCTAATTTTACTTTTAATTTGCTTGATTTAGGACTGGTTGAATTTTGGAATGGTACAATACACCAATGTTATAAACATTCCAATAAATAATGATATTGTATACCGTTCTTATTGTTGATTTTATATTCTATCAATGTGTTGTTGCATTTGTAAACAAAGTGTGTGCGCGCATACTAGCTTCGGGTATAAAATAATGTATTTCCGTGACTGATCAAAAAAGGTGGTTATTGAAAAACGGCAGTGGGGAATACATGTATGTTAAATCATATTCATGTCGATCAGTCACTGAGTCTAGTCTATGAATGTTAATTTTCATATAAAAATGCTCTATAACTTCAGTCTCTGAATTCAGATAAAAAGCCACCAAAATGCAAGATTTTACTTTTCATTTTCAAAATTGTCTGGGGGGGGGGGGGGGACCTCCAAACCCCCCGATTGCAGGAGGGGGACACCCCTTCCACACCTACCTCTTCGCCACTTCGTTCCTCAATATCAATCGTGAAATGGAAAAATTCGCACCCCCCTTTTCAAAACTCTGGATACGGGCCTCTATTTTCACAATTTTAAATTTTTTAAATGATCTAATCGCCTAATATATTTCTAGAGCGTTAATTAGCTTAAAACAAGACATCATTGTTTACATCAGACTTTATGTGTGAAATAAAATAATTTTAAAATCGCCCTCCATTGACCAATCTGTGTTCCATTTGATTCATGTCAGAATTATTGAAAAGATATCGAAATGCGTAAGCACCAAATGCCTTTAGCTATAACTATTTTCTTCTCAAATAATATATTCGGCAAAGCAATCACACATGCTATTTTTGAGCTTATGTTCAATCGAACCGCGTTGTGGGAAAATTGCGTACATGGACTTTCAGATTAGCCTGTGCAGTCCGCACAGTTAGCCTGTGCAGTCCGCAAAGGTTAATCAGATGCGACACTTTCCTCCTAGACTGAATTTACGTTTAAAAGTCTTCCTTTAAACAATAAAAAACACAATAAAAGCGGCGTCTTCTCTGATTAGCCTGTGCGTATTCTGTTTATTGTACGTTATAATTTGGGACGACACTTTACGATCATGCATTAAGTCCAGTGTTCCCAAAACGATGCTGAAGTTTTTTTCCAAAACGAGGCTTTAATGTTTTATGAAACAACAGATGCATGTTAAGACAAGCCAATGTTATAAGGGGAAGAATGCATGTATGGAAACTCGAATGATTCACTCCCCTATTTGCATTAAGTTTTAAACGCTTGCAACTTATCACAAGGTATAATAATATATAACATTTAAAAGAATATGCTCAATATAAAAAATCACTGTCGGCGATACGCATTAAATTATAAAATACAAGGGATCAACATCGTTACAATTTTATGAAAAACAACCGGTCGATTTTTAGTATGCTTATTTAAATAATGATCGATGCAGGCAAATTTGAAAAATTGCTGTTGGTGTTGACATGCTTATAACCATTTTGTATGCTATTTCTTCTTTAAGTAAGCATACAGATGTTGTGCAAATGATAATATTGATGATTATGATCATCAAGACAGCGACTTTTGATAATGATCATGATGATGATGGTACTGCTGCTGCAGCTGCTGCTGATAATGATGATGATGCTTCTGATGGTTATGCTTCTGATGACGATACTTCTGATGATGATGGTGTTGATGCTGCTTCTGCTGATGATGCTGATAATGATGATAATGCCGATGCTGCTGCTGCTGCGGCTGATGATGATGATAATGATGACGATGATGACGATGATGATAATGATGATGATGATGATGATGATGATGATGATGATGATGATGATGATGATGATGATGATGATGATGATGATGATGACGATGACAATGACGACGATGACGATGGCGGTGATGTATTTTTATTTCCTTCGTACGTTTTTCTGTCCAATGCTTATCAAGTCTTAGCCATACCTGATTGCCGTCACATTCTCTGACACCGTCTGCGTTCATTAATACCTCACCAATTATTATTACAAGAAAATCATGTCAATATTGTAATATTACTTCCGGTCAATGGCAATGCGGCGCCTCGTGCATTAAAATTACGTCTTAATATTGTTGTGTTCAACAAACCGTGATAATGTAATACTAAAAGCGCCAAACATGCGATGTATTTGGCACCTTGTCTTTTCTACAGCTGTAATAAGGTAGAAAACTGAATCGTTCACACCGCCGTCTTAAATAGTTTGCGGTTATAAATATTTATTTTAGGATTATTAAACCTGTATAAACTTTTACGAATATAAGCATACTTGAGCATACTTGATCTGCTAGGCGGATTGGCATTACCCAGTTGGACAGTACGAGTTTTTAGGCGGCGAACGGATTTAACGAATACTAGTGTGTCTATCACACATCCAGAGGTCACTAGTAGATGATTCTAATTACAACCTTAATTGAGTTGGTATTTTTGAAATATTCAATAGTAGTAGTAGCAGTAGTGGTGGTGGTGGTGGTGGTGGTGGTGGTGGTGGTGGTGGTGGTGGTGGCGGTGGCGGCGGTGGCGGTGGCGGCGGCGGCGGTGGCGGTGTCGGTGGCGGTGGTGGTGGCGGGGTTGGTGTGGTGGTGGTGGTGGTGGTGGTGGTGGTGGTGGTGGTGGTGGTGGTGGTGGTGGTGGTGGTGGTGGTGGTGTAGGTGGTGGTGGTGGTGGTGGTGGTGGTGGTGGTGGTGGTGGTGGTGGTGGTGGTGGTGGTGGAGATAGTAGAAGTAGTAGTAGTAATAGTAGTAGTAGTAGTAGTAGTAGTAGTAGTAGTAGTAGTAGTAGTAGTAGTAGTAGTAGTAGTAGAAGTAGCAGCAGTAGTAGTAGTAGTAGTAGTAGTAGTAGTAGTAGTAGTAGTAGTTTGTTGTTTTTGTATAAAGTAGTAGTAGTAGTAGTAGTAGTAGTAGGAGGAGGAGGAGGAGGAGGAGGAGTAGTAGTAGTAGTAGTAGTAGTAGTAGTAGTAGTAGTAGTAGTAGTAGTAGTAGTAGTAGTAGTAGTAGTAGTAGTAGTAGTAGTAGTAGTAGTAGTAGTAGTAGTAGTAGTAGTAGTAGTAGTAGTAGTAGTAGTAGTAGTAGTAGTAGTAGTAGGTAGTAGTAGTAGTAGTAGTAGTAGTAGTAGTAGTAGTAGTAGTAGTAGTAGTAGTAGTAGTAGTAGTAGTAGTAGTAGTTAGTTAGTAGTAGTAGTAGTAGTAGTAGTAGTAGTAGTAGTAGTAGTAGTTAGTAGTAGTAGTAGTAGTAGTAGTAGTAGTAGTAGTAGTAGTAGTAGTAGTAGTATGTAGTTAGTAGTAGTAGTAGTAGTTGTAGTAGTAGCTTGTTGTTAATTGTTAAAGTAGTAGTAGTCAGTAGTAGTAGTAGTAGTAGCAGTAGTAGTCGTAGTAGTAACGTAGTCAGTAGTAGTAGTGTAGAGTAGTAGCTAGTAGGTGAGTAGTAGTAGTAGTAGTAGTAGAGAAGTAGTAGTAGTAGTAGTAGTAGTAGTAGTATAGTAGTAGTAGTAGTAGTAGTCGTAGTCGTAGTAGTTTAGTTAGTAGTTGTTAGTAGTTAAGTTTGTAGTAGTCGTAGTAATTTAGTAGTAGTAGTAGTAGTAGAGTAGTAGTAGTAGTAGTAAGTAGAAGAAGACAGCTAGTAGTAGTAGTAGTAGTAGTCGTTAGTAGTAGTAGTAGTAGTAGTCGTAGTAGTAGTAGTAGTAGAGTAGTAGTAGTACTGGTAGTAGTGGTAGTAGATGGTAGTAGTAGTAGCAGTAGTGAGTAGTAGCTAGTGAGTAGTCAGTATTAGTAGTAGTAGTAGTAGTTTAGGTTTAGTAGTCGTAGTTATGAACTTTCTGATCATACATTTTCTGCAACTGAAAATGTAATAAAGACCTCTTCCAAACGACTTTATTAAGATTAAGCCGAAGGCGAAACTAACAATGGTACATTGTAACGAGTTAACACCAAAATCATTCGGGTAATTCAAGATGACACTTTCCAGGTTCCATTTGCCGATGATGTGTTGCTCTCCACAAATCAAAACCAGTTGAGAGAATTTCGAAACCATTCACCAATACATCAGACTCAGAAACTAGACAGCGGCCCCATGTTTTATTTAATGCTTCTAAATTGGCTCCACGCGACGCTGTAATTCCTTTGGACATAAAACTTGTTACCGGAACAGCATTCGCTTCGAGCGTCGCTCCCGAAGGCGCCAGACCGGCAGCTACGCGAGCCTCGTCGAGCCCGTGACCACTTCTGGGAACAGTCACTGCCGCGAGATATAATTGGCTGAAAGTAGTTCGGTGTCAGCGGCGGGTTTCCACAAACTGTGATTAATGCGTTCCAACCAAAACTCTGCTGCGCGATTCGTGCGTTTGTATAAAAGAATCGTTGTTCTGCTCTGGACGTTTTCCGTGGCAGCAGGCTAATCTAATAAACGAACATTAATAATTACTCTTCAGAATATGCTGTCATTTGACAAGAATACGAGTCCCTACCGCTTGGTAATTGACCACATTAATTCCTAAACCATCACATATTTGCACTGAGTAATAATGCATTTGACTCATTGTAGGCATGTAATAGACATACTCGTGTTAGATAATATCTTCTGAAATAGCATTATTAACAATCAAAATACCTAATACATAAGAGCTGAAGAATAATAAAGGTATTGCTATGAGTCAAGAGTTTCGCGGCGATGAGCTTTGCTGTGACAAATCGTAGGTGTGAAGTAGTAGCCACAAAAGAAAAACAAAAAAAAGCTATTCTGCTGCCATTGTTGTGTGCGAAAAGTACAAATTTGGTCTTCTAGCATTAGCCTGACGTTAATACTGCAAACAAAATAAAGCAACGTTTATCTTTTTTTTTTCAAGCATTCTTCGAAATTTCTATTATCCCATGTCCGCTTGTTTGACCATAACACGGAACTCGATTAAACGAAATCCATCTAAACCGTCAATTGTAATTTCCTAACATTTGCTGTTTGTGATAACATGACAGCAAAAACTGTACCAGGCTGATAATAAAAAATCGATTAATTTATTTGACCGCTCATCGGGCGTGTTACTGACATGGCATAGTAATGTTAACAAGATACACGTCGGATATGGCGTAAGATCATCATGATCGGATGGTATGGCACGAAATAAAGGTCCGAGCAAATTACCACTGACACACGGTTCCACTGACCAGACGGTATCGAGGCTGGGAAAATCGAGATAGCCGACCATTAACATTTTTATCACAGTTTTATGTCCAACAGCATCTAGTGTGACGTGTGTGACATTAAGAAATGGAACCCATTGTTCAAGGTTGTTTTCTCGCTGTAGGTTGGCTCATTCTTGGGCATTTATTTTTTATCTGCGCGTGGCACTTAAAAGGACCAAATAAAAAGACCGCGCTCTTGAAAAATAAAAACGAACTAAATGCATTGACGTCGACTATCGTAGCGGGCTGCACAGCTAAATGTGGGGCGATACTTAACGCACATGCATAAAGCCCGGTTTTTCAAACGAGGCTCGACTTAATTTACGCTAGCAATAAAATACACTTCATACTACCTTAACATTTTTGTAAGGTTTTATGTCGTTTAATTTCCTTTATTCGCATAATAGGCAATATCGACTAATTTTAAAACGGTGTTAATGATATTCACAAATAATGATAAAGCAACTCCAACGATATACGATGAAACGGATAAATCTGTTCAACTGTATTTGCATCAATTTACTACGATGATAAACTACCAATAAAAATAACTACTTGTGAGTTTGTGCAGCTTTATATTTAACGGCATGTAAATAATGAACCTCTATTGATTAGACCACAAACGACAAAAATCAACGGTAAAGAAGTCAATAAATCATGTTAAAAATCACACCGTGATCTTCCTCAAAATTAAGGCACTACTTTGTTCTTTTGTTTTACTAAGTACCATTCTTGCTAGCGGAGTCGCTGTAATTGAGCCGCGGTTTTGTTGTTACAAGCTTTTATTACTGAACTGCCCACACCTTTGACCATCGGTGTGCATGCCGGCACGTGATCTTGCTAAATACTTACGTTAAGCGTAAGTGACTCACCGGTGAAGTGAAGCCGTAACGTATGGGCCACAGCGCGTCACGGCGCCGTTTGTCTGAGGTTGAGAAGTGCAAACACGGAACAAGTGTATAAAACACACGTTGACCCCCCCAAAAAAGTAAAAGCGCTGGGTAAACGTGCATTCAACAAGAAATTTCGCATTGATAATACGTGTCTTTTTAGATCTGGACAGTTGTTGAAACATTAAACGACGTCGGCGATGGTGGTCCTAGTAATGGCGGGAACGGAAAAGAGATTGAAGCGTTATGTGCCCGATCAGAGCTATTTCGATCGCAAATTCATAGATCAGTGCATGTTTGTACCTGAAATTGGTCAATACAGGTCATCGTTATGAAATTTCGCAAACGGGAAAATGCATCTTGTTAATAACTGTCTATAAAATGTGTGTTTGTAAATAGTTTTTTATTGTGTTTGTGGCGGTTAAAAAGGCAGTATTAAAGCGCAAATGTTTGATATTGTATAATATGATAAAGCAAAGAGGTAAAATGCTTAACAAGCTGGATTTTTCGCGGTACCTAGACGTTGACGATTACAATCAGTATACATAATTCCTCTGAGAATTCATTAAATCCGGAAATTATGATACTCTCACATTACTGTGGTTTAATCTTTCATTTAAATCCATTCTTTGATTCCGTGTATTTATGTTTTATTACAGGCTGGAAATGACATGCGGTGGACGCATCCTGGAGGCTATTGGTGCAGCCTATTAGTCGCAATTATCAGACGTTTGCCGCAAATTATTCCAACGAATGATGCTATCGCGTAAACAATGACCGGAACTCAATTAAACGGCAATGTCGACCGTGGCCCCTTACTTGACGAGATATACCCCAATAATCACCCTATTGTGTAGTTCATTACGCACGCTTTGCGATATTCCGAGAGATTTGACGAGCCCGGGAAATCATCTGCTTGCAGGCACCATATGAGATCAATGAAGAATCGCTTTAAACATTCATGAGGTTAAATGTGAAGCATTTGTAAACGAAATCGGCAAGAAATGAGAGATATTATTCAAGAATTATACACTCCGGTGATCGTGCGTGTAAGAAGTAATTTTCTCTCTGGGAATTGACCTTGTTTGTGTTAATTGCATTCTGCCTCATAAATATTCCATTTCTCGCTATTTAGTTGCAAGGAAGGATGCTTGCGGGACAGTCTCGCATTTGTTTTGTGGTCCTATATGAAGATAAATATATTATTCAACCACAGCCTTTTGTGTATTGGGCCTGATGCGCCAGATTGTGTTTGCGCATGAATACAACGTTTGCAATATGTATTTTATTGCACGCGCGTCAGTGTGTTGATAACAATCCGATCTCATTGATGTAAATAATTCGATTTGTTTCGAATGAGTGCCGCCACAAATAATTGTGTTTGACAGACGGCGGTCCAAAATAGCCGATAAGCCGATGTGATACATTATCACACGCGATACTAATGAAGCCATTACCGCATATGCAAAAGTACCCATCAAACACTGCGTTCCGAACAAGCATCAAGTCTTGACACCGGTCTGTGGTTGTTTCCGGGCGATTACTGTGAGTGGTAACCACTGTGCTGCGTTCTTTACCCAAAATACAGATTGCCCTGCTTTGCCGAGTTCTGGCTCTAAGCCGATGTATTATGCAGGCGCTGTATTGGGGTTTTGTGTCGTACAACATTGCATAAACATTTTATCGCTCATATGCCGTATTATTAATTGTGAAAAGATTGTTTAACACACGAAAAGGCGCAACTAAGCAAAGGCGACGTATGAAAGAAAAATGTTAAAATCCGTTTGAAACTTTATTTTAAAAATCAATCAAATCGCAATGGTAAATAAATACATATACATATGTAAGCGCGATTGAAAATTGAACTTTTCAATACATTTTATTTTATTTATTCATTTTTATATAACCTAAACAACACCCCATCCGTATCAAATTAACATGCTATGTTCGTCTTAGTTGTTTTCCACGATTGTAACTTTATCAGAGAAAAAATATCGCAAACGGGAATGTGACTAAAATATGACATATTTCTGCATTTTTTATATTTCAATATATAATTGGAGGGTTTGACAATTAAAGAGTCGATCGCAATCGTGCATTGGATGCAACAAGATTACCCCCTGACCGGTTGTCCGACCGCAGAACAAGATGCTCGGCGCCTACACTATTATTCAGTCCACCACTCCTCCCACGACGGGGATGGAGTGACCACAGCGTTGACCAGTGGCCCGTCAGTTGACCATTTCGAGGCTTAAGCACTGTCAGCATGATTTTCCGAACAATATCGTAATGCAGTATTAAACTGATGCGTTTAAGTAAGAGCAGCGCACAGGCTAATATGGGTTCATTGCATGTGCAGTCCGCACAGGCTAATATGGGTTCATTGCATGTGCAGTCCGCACAGGCTAATATGGGTTCATTGCATGTGCAGTCCGCACAGGCTAATCAAGGACGATAGTTTTCCGCATATAACGGAATTTTTCGTTTAGAAGATACTTCATTTAATAAACAAATCCATAAAAGCGGAGAAGTGTCGTTCCTGAATAGCATGTGTGGGCCGCACAAGTCTATCTGGTACGATACCTGGCTCATATGCATAAAGCCCCGGTTACAAAAAAACGAAGCTTATGTTGATAAGGTTAACCCGTGCTCTTTTAAAATGTGTTGCTTTAAAATGCTGAAGCACCATTGATAATTGTTTTATAATGTGTTTTTGTTAAATGTTGTTTTATTTGTCGAAGTGAATTATCATATATAACGTTAGGAAAGTATATGGTTGTCGCAGCTTCTGACGTCTATTTCATTGAAAACATATTTTTACTTGTATTTGTATCATGTTTCCATTGTGGTAACTTCGTTCTTAGGAAATCAGGTCGGTTAAACTATTTTCATACGCCATGTACTGTGGCACGATAAAGGGTTTGTAGAAAGTTATTGGTATGTCGAGATTGTCGGCTGATAAACTAATTATTGTCGTAGAGTGGTCTATCACTATCTTGTTACCTTTTAGAGAGGATTTCCCAAACGACTCATTTAAAATACGGGTTGTTCACAAGCCAATTCCAATATCGTTATACATGGTAGCTATACAGTAAATTTTTATTAATTTGCACTAGCCTGTGAAGTTGCTTCAATCACCCGTTGGTTTTAATCCTGTCCCTTCCGTACTATAATTTGCGAATTTTGTCTGACATTTTCATTATTCTTTGCGTCGTATCCATACTTCAAAGATTGTTATATCAGAGTTTATGACTGTCAATTAAACTTTCTCCTTAATGCCTACAAATCTTAACAAGATACTGTAATTCAAAATTAAAGGATTACACCCATATCTTGACCAATAATTAACGGACTGATTTTACACCGGATTACAATCTAGGAGTCGCCACGCCAGTCATTGTCCACCGCCTTACCTGTGGGGCTAGAGGGACGATTAGAGGGGTTTGTCCACTCAAAGTGACCATTTCGGACCACTTGCGAGACCACTGGACACTTGAATGACGGGAGAGCACTAGAGTCGCGCGCGACGAGTCTTCAGAGATCACGTAACGCTGCGATATGCGGGTGATTGACCTGTGAGATGTGCCCTTGAATCGATATGTGTTGTAATATTACGGTAAAACACGATATCGTTATTAGATGAGTAAATAGTGGTTACGTCTAATATTGTCAGGAAATAACGGCATCATATTATAAGGTTGCTGACATTGTAACCATTTCTATATACGACGTTGAAGTAACCTCGAATATAATGAAAACAATCGAACCGAGTCAACAGCAAGCAATACAATAATTAACCCATTTATGCCCAGCGTCTAGAAAAAAGGCCTTGGCAAACAGCGTAGACCCAGATGAGACGCCGCATGATGCGGCGTCTCATCAGTGTCTGCGCTGTTTGCTTAAAGGAATTGCTGTAAGAAATATTATAAATATAGAAATAAATATACTAGACATCCCTAATTTTGGAAATAAATTGATCCACTTGAGAAGGATGGGAGAGTCCACTAGGCATAAATGGGTTTAACAACAATTATATCGCAAATCCAAAATCTCCTTTTTGTCATCTCAAGATTATAAAAAGAATACTTTTCTACTGACAGCGCATTACAATAAGCGGGAGAACAGATACAGACAATCAATCAAAGAAATTAGAAAACCACTGCTTCATACTCTTCACTTCTCACAATTGAAAATATCAGACTGAAGAACGCTCTTAAATTTGTCTAAGAATGGTCAGAAACATCAGAACGATGGGTATTTTAGATTGTTCATGAAAAGGAAACTCACACGTTCAACAATCGCCGCTATTGTGCGAACGTGTCCTTAAATATCGGCCTCTTACTATTTATAATTCAACACCAACTGTCGCCGACATTTACATCTTCTAATAACATTATCGGCGCCAATGCCTTAAGAATTAATTGCCGTGCTTAAAGTAGAGGCCACATTCCACTATATTTCCTTTAAACTTGTAAGCCATTATAAGTCTTTAATTACGCCATATCTCTTCGAATTGTTCCTATAGATAAGAAGAGCTGACGTTTAAAAGAAATTTACATGTTTTAATAAACTTACAACGCTCGCCCGCCACTCGAGTGTCTCTCAGGAGCTGTCCCGCCCGACAAATTATCAAACGCTCAAGAAGCATTATAAAGAAAATTATTTCCCCATTCATCACCGGTTCTTGGTTCCTGTAGAAAAACTAAACTCGTGTATTACTCGCTTCTGTTCGCACAGACGGGGTGATTTCGAGACGTACTCTGTACACACTAACGTTCGCCTTGGTATATATTTTATTTTATTTCAGTCTCATCCATTTACATGGTATGCTGTTTGCTCATTGAATGTTTACGAAATGGTATCATGTTCATTTTCTTTCTCAACCTAGTTTTCTTCCTCTCCTTCTTTGTGTTCTTCTTATTTCTTGTTTTTCTTTTGATGTTGTTGCTACTTCTACAACTACTAACTGCTAATGACATTAATGTTTCTGATTTTGTGATTGCTACTACTTCTAATACAACAATGACGTATTACCGTCTATTTTCACGTGTATTACATCTACAAATAAAAGAATGTAGTGTATTATTCAAGAATAATATTTATATTCGATGCAAAACCTCAAACTCAACTAAATATATAGCAATTCTATATTTAACAACTATGTATGGCTGCAAGGTAGACACATTCAGACTCTTGCAGCAACGCTGTGCAAATAGTTTACAAGTTAGAAATAGAAAGAATTCTCAATTTAGACCTCCCTGCAAGTAGAAAACCCCTTCACTGTCATGTAGCGAGTCATTTCGGCCCCTTCACTGTCATGTAGCGAGTCATTTCGGCCCGCGAGTATCGAACACTGACGGCGTTTCTGTCACAGGTTACACACAAGACCCACTGCAGGTACATTTCAACAGAATACATGACGTGCTCGTGCCAAGTGAACGCACAGGAGAAATGCTGTGTATAGCAAACATGGTGTGAAAGAACATCAGTCGGCGCCGGCATCGAGGCATTAACGGCACTCAACTTCCCGGCGATTACCACGTTTTTAACGCGTTTTTGCTGTGGAAATTTGGCATACTATTGCTTTGACGTCATATCGTGTAACGCGCATGTTCAAGAAAACTGTGTAGTTCTCTGTTATTGCAGGCATGAGATAGGTGAGGAAAAACTATGCACATATTTCTTGAATAATTATTAGCGCCATTAAATGCTTAGAATTGGCATAATTCGAAGAAAGTGTCTTAACATATCGCATCCAAAAATTGGTCAGCTTGGCAAAAATGCAAATTAGAGGCTCTCTTATTTACATCCGACTGCTTTAACGGTTATCTGCATATTTATTTTGGATATGAACGTAAGTAAGGCATGAAATGTATTTATCCGTGATGTATTTATCCGTGTACCCATAAATTGCTATATCATATGTCCGGTGTTATCGAGGTATCTAGAGTTAGCAATGAAGAAACCAGAGCCAAACTCTATATCTATTATCAAACTCGAAACAATTCAATGGTACTCATAGAAGGCTGATTTAGCGAGTCGGATTAGCATGTCGGAACTCCAATATGCTGAAATAAAGCTGTCAATTGAAAACCGATCCATAACCATCCGACAGACGCTTAGAAAGTAAACTTCAAGCGCTGACAAGTACTCTTCATTCGGAATCACTCCACACGCATCCCGATTTCAATTTCAAAGTTTTGACTGGGAGAATAATTTACTACGTCGTTTTATCAAAATGTTATTTAAAACACATTACGCAGCGCATAAAAAGCTTTAAGTGTGTTATATAAGAGATTTTCTTCGACGAGCCAATCTGTAGGGCAAGTATTCAAAGGGGCAATATTTTACGGTGGCGCCTCGTTTTAAGAGCCGGATCAAACCTTTACTTATTTTGACAGGAGCTAGATGAAAGTTTAAAATACAGAGGAAATCGTTCGGCATGTCAACTGGCGGCATATCTGTGACTTTTACATCAAGGATTAATATTTTCGTTCTTGAGTGCAAAGCGTGCAAAGCGTCGCCAATACAGGCCGTACAGAGTAGCATATTTTGGACCTGGTCGTTTATAATTTACATGTGTAGCCCATTTTAGAATTGACATGTTTGATGATTATGTGAACTATATTTATCTGAATTAATAACGTCGTAGAAAAAAATGTAATTGGTTGGGTACTCAAATGACAAGTTTACCGCCCTGAAAAGAATTATTTTTTTCTCAATGTTTCTTGCTAAGTTTCTCCGTGGAAATAAGTTTTCAACAACTATCCCTAAATGTATTAATAGTTCGTCCGGAAAATACCCGCTGCTTATGTTCCTAACGATACAAAACATCTATTTTCCTTTATTAAGTAAATATGAATACAAATAACCATTCTTACCATAGGATTATAAAACTCCGTTACACAGACAATACACATACGCAAACAAATACGGTTATAAATATTTTCACAGACAATATCAATGTCAAACAATTACGGATATAAATAACCTAATAAAAAATACGCAAGGCTATCGGATACATATATACATTAAACATACACGGTTGTAAATACACGGTGTACACATTGATTACACACAAGGATATACAAAAACAAATTGAAACATACACGGTAATAAATATACACGTTTAAACATACACGGTTGAAATATACACAGAGCAACATAAACGATAATCAATATACACAGAGAAGCATACGCGGTTATAAATATAGACAGTTAAACATAAACGGTTATAAGTGTACAAGTTAAAACATACACGGTTTAAATATACACAGTGAAAAAAAGATTATAAAATTACACAGTGACACACACACCGTTATAAATGTATACAGTGAAACATGCGCATGTATAAATATAATAAGCGGAGCCTATGGAACGCCTTCACTGTCTTATAATATCAAAACTTGTGATATATTACGTCAATCTGACTGTGCATGAATGCCTGTAACCATTATATATATGCAGATATATACATATATACTGATAAAGCATTAATATATAAAGATATAATTTTCTTATATATAGATAAAATGCAAAAATATAAAGATACGAATGCATTATACACAGATTATCTTCCATTGTATTAAGGCATTACTTCTTTATATGAAGGCAAAAGATCTTTATATGAACATAAATCGTTATGTAATAATGTTAACGAATTTTTTTTCATTATATATAGGCATAACTTGTTTATATAAAGGCAATAATGGAGCATACAATGTTGTAACCTATAGAATGATGAATAGCCACAATGAAACTAACAATACTATAGATGTCAATAGTAAATCGGTGTCGATATTTGTTTTTTTGTAGACATACATCAATGTTTTGCTGTGCGAGCACTGAGCAATCATCGATATTGCATATGTACACCTATGCATGTTTGATAATAGAAATGTATAACTATAAATGGCTGCCTATGTTTCATTGAAGAGAAGTATTCTGGTTAACCAGTACTCATCATGATTATCCCCACGCTTTTTGAAAAGCGTGGGGATATTGTGGTTATCTCTGCCGTCTGTCTGTCCGTCCCTCCGTCCGTCCTGGCCACTATCTCCTCCTACACTATAAGCACTAGAACCTTGAAACTTACACACATGGTAGCTATAAGCATATGTGCGACCCTGCATTTTTTGGAATTTTGATCTGACCCCTGGGTCAACAGTTATGGGGGTTGGGGTGGGGCCGGGTCAGAGATTTTCACTCATTTTTATGCCCCCGGTATGGTGCATTGGCCATAACTTTTGCAATATTGAAGATAGCAACTTGATATTTGGCATGCATGTGCATCTCACGGAGCTGCACATTTTGAGTGGTGAAAGGTCAAGGCCTTTCTTCAAGGTCAAAGGTAAAAAAAACAAATCCAAGGGAAGTAATAAGCGTTAAAGAGAGGTAAGTAATGAACCTGCCAAATGATTTTTTTTTTAATAAATCAAAGCGGCGCAGGAGGGGGCATTGTGTTTCTTACAAACACACCTCTTGTTTTGTTATTTTACATTAACTTCTTCATTTCTACACCGATTCACTTCCAATTGATACTGAACATCTCTTATGACAAAACGGTCAATCTCAACTACGCATGGCCCTATTATCAACCCTGGGGTGCCTCCTGGGTCAAACATGCGGCGTGGGGATACGCGTCGGCCTCTGCCGCGCCATTTCTAGTTGCTATTAATATAAAAGTAAACTCAAAAATGAATCAATATATCTACCCGATATATTCAACTTCATTGAACTATATAAATTGTTGAACCAGTCTTTTCTTGTTGCAAACCTTTAAACTCTGATTTTTTTAATCGTTACAAAAAAGTGATACAATTGAAACCAGTCTGACAAATTAAAACTCCACTTTATTCACATCCTGATTAATTTGTCGGAAAGCGTTTTAATGTGACTGATCCGTTTAACACTTTGCCGGCAGGTTGCGACTGGTAAACATGTAGCCCGGGCGCCGACAGAGTACTTAGTGGGAGATGATCAGGACGATGACAGATCGGCTGCTAATTAATTATTTATTAAGTTTACACTCTTGATAAACTGTTCTGTTTTTAAACTAATTTGCAAAGGTGTGAGCTGTCTTTTTGTGCGTTCAAGTGAATGCCCCGGTAATGCACTTTGCGTTTCGCTGGGAAAAAATGAAGGCTGTGAAAAATGGACTGCTTGTGCTCAATGGACTCATCCGAAAGTAATAGATAGCCGCAATAAAATAAAAATCAAACATTACAGGCTAATCAGGAACGACACTTACCGCGTTTGTAGTAGTTTTCGTTTAAGGAAGTATTATCTTAGCAAAAATCCAGCATAGGCGGAAAGTGTCGTCGCTGCGAACCGCACAGGCTAATCTGTAACAATAATATACATGTACGCACAGTATCCCTAGAGCGCAGCCCATGAATCTGATATACATGTACGCACAGTTTCCCTTGAGCGCAGCCCATGAATCTGATATACATGTACGCACAGTTTCCTTAGAGCGCAGCCCATGTATCTGATATACATGTACGCACAGTTTCCCTAGAGCGCAGCCCATGAATCTGATATACATGTACGCACAGTTTCCCTAGAGCGCAGCCCATGTATCTGATATATGTACGCACAGTTTCCCTAGAGCGCAGCCCGTGTATCTGATATACATGTTCGCACAGTTTCCTTAGAGCGCAGCCCATGTATCTGATATACATGTACGCACAGTTTCCTTAGAGCGCAGCCCATGAATCTGATATACATGTACGCACAGTTTCCCTAGAGCGCAGCCCATGTATCTGATATACATGTACGCACAGTTTCCTTAGAGCGCAGCCCATGTATCTGATATACATGTACGCACAGTTTCCCTAGAGCGCAGCCCATGAATCTGATATACATGTACGCACAGTATCCCTAGAGCGCAGCCCATGTATCTGATATACATGTACGCACAGTGTCCCTAGAGCGCAGCCCATGTATCTGATATACATGTACGCACAGTTTCCCTAGAGCGCAGCCCATGTATCTGATATACATGTACGCACAGTGTCCCTAGAGCGCAGCCCACATATCTGATAAGCTGAATGTTTTAATGGCATGTAGAACATTGGAAGAAATAGTGAAAGACAAGCTTTACACATGATAACGTCTGCAAAAATGGACACATAATTGTATCTTGAAAGGATCATGAAAGCTGGCAACAAGTCGTAAAATAATTCAAGAAATTGAGAGCCATTCGCTTTTCTCTAGAATGTGTTGTTTTCTCCTATTTTTACATTTGTATTCGACGTATTGAATAATATAAAACGATAATATAATACATTTGTTCTAATGTAAAGTAGATTGCTTTTTAGAGACGGAGGTGCTTATACACAAATATGTATTTATTTATATTCACAACTTGGTTAAGTTGCACAATCAATTCCATTAACTGGCTAATGCCTTTAACTATTAATTCGAAGGCCGAAAATCGAGTTGTTAAAGTCAACCACCTCCGCACATCAAAGTTTGTGTTGCAAATATATCACGATGACTCACAATTCGGACACCCCATTTCACGCCAGTGACGATACATTAAAAGTATGTTGACAAATATATCTAAGTCAATAGACAAGCATAGTAGACGCTAAACCTGACCGCAGGTTTTTATCATTTTATGGATTGTGCCGTTAGACTTTTATATGAAATTTACAGTCATCGTTGACACGTCTGGATGTCGTCGGAGGTCTGAGTTAAAATATTTGTCATTCATTCTACTTATCACATCTTCCCTCAAATTTTACGGTCATTGCACGCGTGGACATAAAATTGTACTTCAATTTCAACAGGAAAAGAACAATTAAATATACATTTGCTAAATGTTTACATAATAATAGAAACCAATATGCGGATGCGGCTCTCAAGAATTAACTGATTGTATGCTAACATGTTTTGGAATGCGTCAGCATGGAATATAATTTAACCCATTTATGCCTAGTGGACTCTCCCATCCTTCTAAATTGGATCAATTTATTTCCAAAATTAGGGAGGTCCGGTATATTTATTTCTATATTTAGAAGATTTCTTATAGAAATTCCATTAAGCAAACAGCGCAGACCCTGATGAGACGCCCCATCATGCGGCGTCTCATCTGGGACTACGCTGTTTTCCAAGGCCTTTTTTGTAGACGCTAGGCATAAATGAGTAGAAAAAACCGGTGTGACTATAGAGGGAATGTATCGCATGTGTCAGACATAAGTTTGCTATTGATGGGTATTCATCTGTGTCCGGTCAGTATTATGCCAATTTGTAAAATGTACAACTTTTAATCTATACAACAATCTCAAGCCACGGCGTTCTGGTTTATTTTATGCTTAGAAGCACATTTTGCCACTAGTGTACTACTAGTATTCAAAACAAACACGGCCGTTTTTTAATATTCCACGAATATCCTACAGAAATCACTTAACGTTCCTTTATATAAGGGCATGTGTAACGGCGCCTTTTCTTTTCACATGTATTTCAACGAGTATTATTATTTACACCTTAAACTACTGAAAAGGGTCAATGTCACCGCGTTATGTTAACAGATGCCACTGTTTCAATACAAATGTCCTAGCTCTTTATCAAACTACCGGTATGTAATCGCTAGAAAGATCAATGTCATAGCCTAATTACCACGCATGTCCTTTGTACAAGGTCAAAAGTCTTTCAAGTGTTTGCGTTATTTTAAACTACCAAAACATTGCCAGAACGACATTATTATCATCACCGAAATGCAGTTACTTAATTGGTAAATATCATACTCATCACCGGTATTATTGTTTAAATTTCTATTTCTCAAATACATAATTGATTATTGAGAATTCGTTACTTCACGTGTAATTGTAGCTTTTTACACTGGTCATATGAACATAACTTAACCCAAATAACTGTTGTGATATTCACATGTAATTATGTAATTATAAATTTAACCCATTTATGCCTAGCGTCTAGAAAAAAGGCCTTGGCTAACAGCGTAGACCCAGATGAGATGATGCGGCGTCTCATCAGGGTCTGCGCTGTTTGCTTAAAGGAATTTATGTAAGAAAAAATGTCTAAATATAGAAATAAATATACTAGACATGCCTTATTTTGATCCAATTTAGAAGGATGGGAGAGTCCACTAGGCATGAATGGGTTAATTACATCTTTTACGGAACCAATTATAAGGCTCTGAATTTACCACCGTTGTGCAGTGATTTCTCCGTTGCTGCTTTAACGATTGACGTTTTAATTTAATAACTAGACGAAGAAAATATAAATACTTTGGTAAACATTTAATTCCAATTAGTATCCAAGAGCAGATATTTACATCATGTATTCATCAACTTAAATAGCACAGCTTGACAAATAAAACAAGAATACATCAATAATAATAATATTATTAAGAATAAACAATGAACAGCCATTAACAGTTAAATCTGCCATTTGGGTTTTCTGTGTCGTTCTTTACGAACAAAGCATCATTTGATAGCTGAATCAAACACTAAAATTTCTCTTTTAATCATCTGAAATAAGACAGTATTATATCAATCGATCGCACATCAAACGCATACACGTTGTAATACAATATAAGTACACATCATATTGGCGACTACGGACCATGATTGCGAGGTGAAGAAAGTTACCTCAGCAACAACCCTGTTTCTAACTACAGCACCCGGCCTAACGCACCCTGTGTTGATCACAGTAATTTTTTACACACATGACGTCAAACATTTATACGGGTGGTTATCCGCACTTCCCTGACTGTTGATTTGTATGACCCCAGCTCTATATTCAGTAACGAATATGTATATATGACGTATGTCTAAATATAGAAATCACACAAACCTCTTGCACATAGCCCTCTGTATAATATATAACTCTTAAATATATCATATGCAAAAAGTGTAACTAGTTATTTGAAATTAAACACCGTCAAATAAATAACAACACAAACGTCTGAAAGAATGCGACAATGTCATGTCATCAATGTAAATACAATAATGCTCACAGAAATTTTCCTTTGGTATTGAGACATTTAGAGTGCTCTCCCTTTGCAGCAAACTACGCACTGAGTTCTTGGCTCCGCTATGGATCACATTCAACCATTTTGCTGACTTTGGACGTCACATACGGTATAAAGGTAAGTTATCATTCATCTAGAACACATCAGAAGTCACTTTTCAAATATTGCACCGGTTGAATCCGGACCAACGTCCCGTTTCCGGTCCAGCCCACTGAGCATGCGCTCTATACTTTTTAGTTCGCTGTTTGGGTTACTCGATGTAGTACTTGGTGGACTTCTACTGCGAACTGGAGAATGTCGGCTCAAGTTGATACCATTTGGTGGTGAAGGAGGAGATCGGGACCCGATGCTGTAATTTGAAGACATCATCGGTGACGAATGCGTAGCCATTGTTGTTTTCGTCATGGGGAACGTGTAAGGTGAGTACCGACTTCCAGATCGTGAAGCAAACAGCGGCCCGAGCGACCCGGATGAGGAATTGGTTGAAAACGTCGGTGAAAGGTTCGGGTAGAGCGGATGCCCGGACATGTGGAGCTGTCCGAAGGCTGACAGACCGTGGGTGGGGGAAAGGTGACTGAGCTCCCCATGCGACGAAGGGAGGTAGAGGCCGTGGGCAGCCAGCGTAGAGCTCCCCTGATTTAGCAACATGTGGTAGGGCAATGAAGACGTTGTACTCGGGTACCCGTGTGGGTAGAAGTAGGAAAACATTGGGTGCGTCACGGACGGCTGCACCACCGTTACGTTTGGAGGACTTGTATGCTCTTTCATGTGTAGTCTGCTTGACTCGTGTCGATCTGAAGATGACGATTTCTCATTGTCCGTGTCGTTTTTATCGGACATGTCTTTACTGTGATAACTTCCCTCGTTATCCGAGTTGTAGGGGCTTCTTCCACGTGACTCCGAATCGTGTACCACGTGCCGCACACTGGCTGCACGGTTTTCTATTGGACTAGAAGTTGTCGGTTGGACTATGGGATCGCTGGTGTGACTGTGAATTTCAGGAGACTTATTTCGGTCAAAGCTACTCACAAAGTCACTTTCACAGATTTTCCTTGGAAAAGTTGATTTGACTGGGGACACAAACGGTGGTTCCTGTCGCCTTTCCATGGAGCTGTCGTGCCGCTGCTCGGATTCTGAGTCAGATTCCTCGTGGCTGGTGCTTGATTTAGTGGTGTCTAACCGATGATCGATTCGCGCGCTCGTCAAATCGGTCGGTGAAGGTCCTGAAAATACAAACAAGCACCTCGTTTTAACTCCCATTGACGACAATGTAAAAGGTATTAACATGCTGTATTCCGTGGCCTTACGCCCTCGCCTACAAGCGTAAGGCAATTACAGCCCCATCAACATTTAATCTTGGCAATGTTAATGACTGTTCACAATAAAGATCAACATTATAATGTCATCGGAAAACTGGCAGACTCAGTAGGACATCTTTCTCAACAAAACCCTCATCATCGTTCAGTGAATCGATAATTACATGGTCCATTTCAGTGTAAAGTGCGTTTCGACAGACCGCCACATAATATTCGGTTCGAGTGAAACGAATAAAAGCAAATTGAATGGAACGTCGAAAATCATCATAATAAAACGCCCATTTAATTGAAAGCTTAGTCAAGTTAGTGTGTCGAATGCTTGATACAATATGGTCGCAACATGGCGACGCACGCCTGACTGGTTTTGAAAATTGTAGACTGGTTTAATAAAATGGAAAGACCGTTTCAGAATTATCGCTTTACCGAAATGCATTTCACTTGCTTGGAAACTCGTTGACGTGTTTTTATCAATAAATTATTTTGAACAAAATTAGTTTTCTTTAACAGGTTTAAATAATTATGTGCAAAATTAAAAGTGTTTTTATGGGAATGTTATCGATAAGAATAATAAAAACCACGGGCATAATTGGTTTAGTGCGTTTAAAACATTTGTGTAAAACAGGCAAGCAATAAATGTTCTTACGCATTTTATTTGCTTGACACATATATAACTTTTATGCCCTTTTAATGCTTTTAACAGTGACAAAAAATCGTTAAGTTTTAGCCATCGGAACAGAGAGCGAAACTTTTATTGTGCGCAAATTTTCGGGCATTGAAATTTTGGATAATGGTATAGAGCGCCACAAATCATTTTAACACGGTGTCACTTATAACAAAATTGCATATTAACCCGATATTGCTCCGCGAAATCTCACGCTATTTCTATAATTTGGAAAATGAGTGTGTTTGACCGTCAATTTTCAAACCTTATTATGTTTGGTTAATCAAACTTTTATTGAAATAAATATGCAAGATTAGCACTGCGGCTATGTTCAGCTAAAAGCTCCCATAAGAATTTTACACAAAGGCCATTTTTCTAAAGATTAATTTAGAAGATTATCACTAAAGTTACGCGAATAAGTACACACATTTCATAGACGATTGACGCCTGGACTCGGTAAGTATTCTAAAACTAGATACGTTTTCTTTCGCCGTCCTAGCCGCAAATGTATGCCCGAATGTTCCCATATTGTGTGTTCATCATACACTAGACATTGTAGGAAGTGGACAATTGTATCAAAAAGTCGCCGGCTAAAGCCGTGTGTATTATAATACTATTTGACCAGTTCCGATAAACCAGAGGTTGACAGCTATTTGTAAGGGGCGAAGATAAAAGCTGATGTTATGTAGTCTATACCAAGGAATTCGGTGTTAATTTTATCAATTTTATCCAATTTTAATTCATTTTATCGCCCCTTGATTGAAAGCTGACTCCATTCGCACAGGTCTGTAAATGATAGCCCGATTGGGAAGGGGATGTTTGGGGTATGTATATTAACAAGATATGTGCTACTTTCGCAGGATTTCTGATTTAAGTCTCGAGTTTGACGCATTTATCGATTAAGTCGTACGTAAACGAACGGGAGCGATGCTTGGAACCGAATTGCAGTCCATATTTGTCAAATGTCTTAGGGTAGCTAAACCGTCTGATTTCATTGCATCTTGATATACACATTAATGAATACTAATTGACAATGAGGCTTTTATGGCCTTTTAACACGCTGGAAGAGACCGATCAAAAAATCATCAATAAAACATAAATAGCTGAGCACTTCAATACACATAAAAAAAACATTACAACATTAATACCTCTTGAATCGACAATCCTCATGCATGAATACATAAGAAGTGTATCAACTCAACTTATATCTAATAAATTCAGCTACGTCACTTTTTGTGCGGAAAGGAATTCAAGAAAGTTTGTAAACGTTAATACTGATTTATGTTCCTTGTTCTTGCTTACTGGAAACCACAATGTTCTGGAATGTCGGAAGGCGAGTATTTGTTTATTCCGAGTAATCCGAACGGACAGGCGCGATTTTTGAGAGCTGATATCGCCGGAAATCGCGAACCGTCATGGTCACGTGACAACCGGAAGTTGACGTATATGTGAAACGTATAGACTAATAGCCTGTAGCGCGAGTTGAAGAATGCATCAAAGTCATATCTAATAACCGTCTGGATGTAGCGCCGAATATGTGCCCGCTGTATTCTCGCTGTATGTGATGAGTTTTAATATTTCTCAGATATTCGTGCAGTTTGTGCAGTTGTTGATTGCCGTCTTAATTTAACGACGCTGCGAATCGTAATTTCGGCAAACATGTGTAAGTGTTAATTTGTTATCACGATAAAAGAACACAACACTTTCGCGGTTTACAATTTTGACATAAAACATACGAGGCATAAAAGTACAGCGAAGCTTTTCGTGTTAAATTTCGAGTGTAATACTTTTACCTCTATTATGAGGAATGTGTTCATCGGAAAATATCTATCTCGTGTCATTTCATATCATTTTCACCGAAAAGGTGATAACAAGGCCTGGTCAGACGACTGACGCTGGTTTATAATTTGTTCGTCTGCGTCTCTGCGAATTTATATCCGAAAATTTATCAGAGAAATCTTCATTCGTAATCGCGCTTCTGGGTTAATACCACCCACTGTTTTTTGGAAATAGCTATCAAATATTAAGTTCTCGTTCTCACCTCTAAGTGAAAATCTTGCTTTAGGCGAAATCCATGCTGAACAGCGTGTATAATAGACCCGACAATTTGCAAGTTATCAACTTTGGAGTGTCGTAGTAATTGCTTGTATGTTATGACGTTTTTTTCGTTCGGTTTTTAAACGCAAATAATGTAAATAAATGTCGCTTGCTTGCGTGCAATTAAAATGAGCCTCGTTCTGTGAAAACTCCGCATAATGAATGTTCGAAAGTTACATAAGTGATTAGCCTGTGTCGTCCGCGCATGCGTTTAAGCCCAGTTTTCCTGAAACGAGGCTAAGATGTTCATTACGCGTGTGATAGTTTCGTTCGGCTGTCCAAAAACTTTACCCAAATATTATGCAGGTCTATAAGGCATTCACAATGTAAATATCTTATTGATCTAATTATACAATGTAAAATATATCATAAGAGTAAATAGGAGTATAACAACTTCCAAAAGTCAGTAAACAATACATATACAAAAATTAAGTGATTAGTTAATTGAGTTTGGCAAAAAATAAATAAACTTAATGATGGACCGGAAGAATAATTTTGGGAGGGCTTGATTTATCGGTGGGACGGGTCATAAAGGCGTAAGACCGGAAAATTTGCAATGTAAAATGTGAAAGTTATCGCCTTAAGATAGATCGCGCTCTGGGCGTTTATACGATAAATAGGTTTTAACAGCCTCTACAACTTGGGTGGTCTAAAGTCGTTACACGAGTCCGTAACGACTTATTTATTTATTTATGTATATATTTATTTATTTATTTATTTATTTATTTATTTATTTATTTATTTATCTATCTATCTATCTATCTATCTATCTATCTATCTATCTATCTATCTATCTATCTATCTATCTATCTATCTATCTATCTATCTATCTATCTATCTATCTATCTATCTATCTATCTATCTATCTATCTATCTATCTATCTATCTATCTATCTATTTATTTATCCATTTATTTCTTAATCCATTTATTTATTTATCCTTTTATTAATTTCTTTATGAGTGTGACCTCTGAATAGTTGATTTTGACGATGACGATGATGATAATGATAGTCATGATGAAGATGACGATGATGATGATGATGATGATGATGATGATGATGATGATGATGATGATGATGATGATGATGATGATGATAAGGAGGAGAAGGAGTGTAATTGTGTAAATAATGAATCTCTTCCTCCTCCTCCTAATCATCATAATCAACAACAATAACAACCAAAACATCCCTAAAGTAAAATACTGGTAAAGCATGTTAGATAATCATCTGCTGTTATTAGTGATATATTTCTCAGCGAATGACTATTTAGCAGGGCCTTGACTGCTTTACTGTGTATAACAACTGTGTGTTTTTTCTAATGCGATTAGAGACGCCAGTCTTAGCTCGAGCATTGAAGTGGGCCGACTTTTCATTTTTAGCATAGGTGCTTGCACCTATGCTTAAGGTATATACCACATTTTGAAAATCCACATCGGTCGGTTAACCTTTCTGAAGCCTTACCTGATCAAAAATCAGACGAAATATCTATTTAATTTAGCATATGGTAATTCTTACAATTTTTTGGGGGGAAACGTTTTTCTAACGTTTTCTTCCAAGAATATTACTGACACCGTTTTTAGTGAATTTTTCTAAGACCGTTTTATGTCAAAAAATCTTCTTATAACCTAGAACAAATTTAGTTCGTAAAACAATTCTGTTCTTGTTGATAGTGACCTCACACCTAATTTAGATCTATATGGGATCCCAATTTCTATTTCCTTCGTTTACTGTTCTGTGAGAGGTCAAATGTTTACATAACTGAATTAATAAGGCCCTGGTTAAAGTATATGGAACATTTCATCGGTTAATTATAAATAGAAATTAAAACATATTCTCAGCAGGAAGTGGGGCATAAAGCACTTTTATTCTTTGAAAATGTGTAAAAAATGGCGGAGTACGATGAATGTTTTCTGATTTATGACATGGATTCTGACGTGCCTTTCTATGGATTTGATGAAGTAGAGTTTAAAAGTAAGAGATGTGTTAATTGAAGTTAAAATGTTTTACTTTGAGCCAGAAATTTACGTTACGAGTAGAGTTAACGGTTTAAATGTGGCATCGGATTTAATGGATTCGCGTGAATTCTGGACGAGTGCTGTGTCTGTAAAATATTAAATGGAAAGCTGTAAATGTATCAAGTCGGAAAAGAAAACGGATGGTTGCATAATGGTATGCGTGAAATAATGTAATTCTACGTATTTATTTTCATAGTTATGTCATTTTGTAACCATTCACATTCGTCACTATTTGGAATTCCCGTTTCTAAAAATAGAGCATTTTGTTAACAAGGGGGGCGACTCGTGATGTCAGCAATCGTTAAGGCTACAATATACTAAATAATCGAGTCATGAAGGGCTGTACTTTCTAAACAAATCATCATATTTTCCTCGAAGGCATGTTGTACACTTTGTTCTGGTTTTATCGTTTGGAGATATTGATAGGGGAAGCATAGGTGTTCACTACTTAATCCCTGAAATAGGATAAAGTTGGAGATTAAAGTAAAAAATGGCACTGCAAAAGGTTACAATCCACTAGAAAACGGCCGAAAAAGGCGCAAAAACAGTCGATTTTGATTTGAGTCGAATTTGTTTTTGGTTTGAACATGACAAATCTTTTTTATTGCTTAAATCGATTCAGCTAAGAATGCCCGTCAAGAAAAGGTATGGTTATGGGGGTCTCTTTGTGCAAAATGTTGTATTTATTTTCGCTCAAAGTTGTCGCTTTTACATCGAAACATATAAGGAAACTATTTAGTATATTTTGACCTAAACATTTACTTCAGCAGCATCTTCCCTGTATCTTGCAACTATGCTTTCAGCGCCATCGGCGCTCTCGTTATAACACTTCAGACGCGCTGCGTTTATATATAAACATTGATAACAAATATGTATCATTCATCACGATGTTAATGTGTTGCTTACATATATTTTGCCTGTGATGGAACCATGTGCTTATTTCCAGTGTTGATACGTGTGTTTTACGTGTAACAGAAAATTAAAAGTAAACATGATGATTAACCTTTATAAGTAATTTCCTTTAAAAAATTATGTACTCGAACTACCATTGATTTTTCATTTGCTAATATTGAATTCTGATTTTGAAATTTTTCAATAATTGCTTTCTTCATGATTTACATAATAATGATAATAATAATAATAATAATAATAATAATATTATTATTATTATTATTATTGCTATTTTTATTTATTTATTATTATTATTATTATTATTATTATTATTATTCTTATTATTATTATCATCATTATTAAAAACACAAAACAGTTCCTAATTACCGGAAGTGATGTGTGCGTATGAATCGTCCGGATGACACGGTTTGTCGTCTGTTTCAACGACGCAGATCTCATTATCCTCATCGTCACTGTGAGCCTCGCTGTCGTGACTAGTGCTCGTCTGCTCACAGTGAGACCCACTTCCGGTTGTGTGCTGCCCATGCATGAGAAGTCGTCTGCAAAATAAAAAAATAACATCTTGATTTATATTGATTTATTATTTAAATCTTTAAAACATAATGATTGAATGATTAAATCATAAATCAATGACTAAAATGATTTTAAAGTAATTTTACAATTTTTATTATTTTGAAATATATTTGAATGTTTGTTATTGTTACTCGTTTATTTTGTTAACATTTACAATAGTTTTGTCGGAAAAGTTAAGGAACGCCTCCGATGAAGTCTGCTACAAAGCAGCTCGTGACGATGCGAGATCCTGTACGGTACACGAGAACACAAAGTGTTGCGATAAACACTTATATCTAAGTAAATATGGACATCTTTTTCACCCCTTTAAAATTCAAATACTTTACTACTGGACTACGCGTTGGGGCGAAAACACGAACCGCTCTTCTACCCTGTTCAAACACAGACTGTCTGCGGGGTTGCTTGTAATTTCAAAAGCGAGGCGTCACGAGATTGTTTAAAGAACTTTTATGAAGTGTGACATCGGACCGTCTGCTCTCACTTTCTATGATGATAATCTTATTATTTATGATCCCTCACTTTTAGTAAGTAAGCCTGCCATGTACGAATTATGTTGGTAATACAAAAATGTCAACAAGGGTTCACAAAGCACACGCATCTTCAGCATTTGCCAGGAGTATCGACCGATAATTCTTTATACGATGTACAATGCATGTGTATATATTGCATCCCGTATAAGCCTGTGCTGTCCGCGCATGCTTATAACGGACGACACTTTCTGTTTTGTTTTTTTTTAAAGAAAATCGCTTTAGCGTTAAACCACTTAAGCGAAAGAATTAACCCCGTTAGCCCTAGCGGACTTCACATGCATTGAGCGCAGTTTTCCCAATTAAATATTCACTTAACGATAAGCCGTCTTCTCCACCAAAAACATTACGATGCATGACGGAACAATGATATATGTGAAAAAATAAACATGTTCGAGTTATACAAATCATTTATGCAATAAAATGTTATCATTATACGCCCGCACGTCTCTGTAGCGTGTTTCATGCACTACGCCCTTAACACAACCCTTTAAATAAATTTTTAGATTAACTCAGTCAAGAAACAACTTCAATCAATTTTACTGACAAAATAACTGTCGAAGAATTGCTAAGGGTTTCAAATTGCTCTGTTAACTACGCAATTTAGTCTGCCTAGAATCTTTAAATACCCCTCAATATCATGTTTTCGAGATGAGTTTAATGCATAGTTAGCGTTCCGCGAACTGTTTATTAACGTTTCCCCCCATCAAATTAGGCGCTTTCAAAATATTTCCAATCAACTTTCAAGTTTCCCCAAACACAATAATCAGATAACTGTATTCTTCAAAACCGGGCCAAAACGGTTACGGACCGAGACAATTCGCGCACTCCTCTATGCTAAATTACACTCTAAATTGCAATAATTTGCTCATCGTGCCCTAATCAGCTTTTATATTCTTTTGTGGAAAACAGACGCGTGACAATAAAACACGCGACCGGTGGTTGGGGCACCCAAAAATTAAGTTAACTTGGTATTTAAAGCATCACGAAAAGCAAATTAGGTATTTTGGCCGTTCGGAATAATGGACCGAGTCGATTTCAGTAGAGTGAAGTGTGCAAGATACAGCAAACACGAATCAGGGAAAACGTGGCATATATCAAATTAACCAGACCCATTAGTGAAATTGTTGCTGAATGAAAACAGTACCATATTGATAAATAAATAATGTGGGCACTATGGCGTCTAATGTACAAGAGCCTTACTTTTTCTCCCTCCTTCCGCTTCCGGTATCTCTGAAGCCCTTCGCAAACGGGTTATGATCAATCTTCAATTGAGTGATCTGAAAGAAGATAGATTTACAGATGCAAACACAGTTTACAAGCCTTTGTATCAAATTATTACAGGTCCTCGGCTAGGGTTTATGATAGTGAATAAATGTACACAATCCTGTATGAGGGGCGTAATTATATGTATCGTTACACTGCGCATGGTCGCTTGATGACAACCATTGCTGAGCCACGTGATTTCATAGAAACACTGCGATTCATGCTTCAGGAACAAGACGGATCGATTTGGAAACCTGACACGGCTTCCATATGTCTGGCAGAACCAATATTGGTTTTCAGGGAAAGTGACGACATTTCGCCCAGCCGGGAGCGCAGCGCCGCGTAACGGCAAAATTGGCCAATGACAGCGTTGCTATGGACAGAGGCAATTGGCGCTATTTCTTGCGGCATTGACAGGCGCCACACGACTCTCTGGACAGTCACAAATCACTCCGCACTCACAGTTTACTTTACTGTGTAAATAGTTCTTTGAAGTCTAATTCGTAGTGTGTTTTAATGGGTTATAATGATGGTGAAGTCAGAATGCGTCCGGGCGGGAACGATAGCAGACAGTAAAGCTACGGTTGCTTAAATGGAATGGAGACATAATTCAGACTTTTATGATGTTAAAACCTCATCTATCTGAGAGTGAAATAAAGCAGACTACCTTACACCGATATCTTGGGTCACACTACACTAAATCAAAGCAAAGATACATTGAATCATTAAAATCGCTCTGTACAGACTTTGAACAAATGCGCATAGCATATTTAAAGAAAAACAAAACAATAACGAAAACAAACAAAAAATAGATAAATCTAACAATCATTTTGAAATCAATAAAAACACATAAAAAACTAGGAAAATGTGTTGATTGTGCATACAAATTCGAATAAGTTTACCAAACACAATTATAATTATTCGAAAACAAAATTCAACAAATATTGTTTTCTAAATAAAAGTATAACACCGTGTTGACCGGTCGTGAGGCCGCAAGACTACACACAAATCTACTTTCGCAGTTGAACATGGAACAACAACAAAACAACAACAGTATGCTGGAGTTGTTCACGTGACGTACCTTCTCGTTTTGGTAGGCTGTGACTGCGATGAACTGCGTCTCCTTAAACACGTACGTGCGGAAGGCACTGTATGGCAGCTTGAGGATGTCATTTGCCCGGACCAGGTGGAAGCGGGGCTGGTACTTGTGCATCGAATTGAGAATCGTCTGCAATCATAGTGAGAAGGATTGTGAAAATGACGTTGGTAGAAAGTATAAAGGAAAACAATAAAAAAATCATATATAGCTGACACGTACAAGGTATAAAATTATGCAAAAGCTTCTTAATATATAACAACAAAAAACACGTTATAAAACATATCGTTTCGCAAATAAAAAATAACCGTCAAGTTGATTTATTGCAAGCAAAATAAATTATTAGTTCGCATAGGAACTAAATCAAATAAGCCTCTTTTTAGGCGCCATTAAAACGCGCCTGTGCAAGTGCCGTGATCTGATGAAGCCACTACTGAGTAATCAGTCAGACCATATCTGCATCGTAATTTAAGACAATAAAAGACCATTTTCAACAGTCTCCAGAACTTTCGGGCAAATTTTGATGATATCGCAAATAAAATTCTAAAATGAAAGCCACGAAATCGAATTTATTGCTACACGGTCTTTTCATGCTTTGAATTTAATATCTGTTCTTGATTTATTTGTCAACCAATTTGGTTATGTCAATGGCTGGAAAATGCATTCTGCACAAAGTTCAAGCGATAAAATTGACTCCCTTTAGTCATAATTTGCAATCAAATTGCGCAATAACCTTACAGATCGTCTGTCTCAAGACTTCCATTTCAATGTACTTAATACGGACTATATGACGTAATTTTTCTGACGTTTGAAAGTTTTCCGAGAAATTGTTGCTGATTCCGAGATTTGATATGCAACTTTCGATGAAAGAAAGCGTTGGAATTTTCCCCTTGCGCATACAATTGTTCACATAACATTAAGTCCTTTGTTCTTTCCTATTGGGCTCTATATATATGCTAAAACGTTTCAGTGAATCTGATACGGTTTAACAGAGCTTCAAGCATCTAGTACTTTTCAACGCATGATCCGTGTCATCCTTTATATGATGTGGGAGATCTATTACAAACAAGCGTCCAAGTGACGCAGATTGTTTGGTTTTTGTCATAACGGCGAACCCGTCCAATCGAAAGCGCCAACGCAAATGAAACAAAAAGGCTCTGCGGAAATCAGCTATTCATTCGTCTGCAATGTCTTTTTTTATTTGAATAGCGATAACTTGGTTATTTCTCTCGGACCAGCAGTCATACTTGCAGCTGGCGACCCTGTCCGAGCCGACCTCGTTACTGACTTGATTCGATCAGCTCGGCCTTACACCGTTACTTGAACCGCCTTAGACCGTGCATAAAGCTTCGTTGAATTATGTTGTTAACACAATCTGACAGTGCTCAAGGTAAATCTAACCGGAAGGGCGAAGAACAATGCCACCTTACACCCTTGGACCTCACCATGCCCTTTCTTTGTATGATCACAATATTATACTGGACACTGTATTTGAAGTTTGAATAAATTATTAAAATTTTCACAGTTTTTTAAATTAATTATAAAAAATCAACGTATTTCAATTTTTTGTCGAAAATCTGCCACAGGGAAAATATGACCGCCCCGCCGAGTGCTGTTAACAAGTTAGTGTTCAGTCCTTTTGAAATCCTAGCTGGAGCACTAAAACATATATTGGTAACACATCTATTTGTTATGTTACTTTTCACACTGCTTATCAATAACAATGCGATTGGCCAAAAACGAGGTCTAAGTGGAGATCAGAGCGAATGTCTTTTTTGTGCATGACTTGATACATTTTTTTTTAAATAAAAAAAATAACATGTTGATGTGTGACCATAAAATCCAAATCATATGTGTGAAGAATGTGATTCTATATGTCACAGATGCGAATAGTACTGCTGGTTACGAAATTCATGACCTCATACGGTTGTGTTCGGCGGCCGAACGATATGAATTTAATAGCGCTAAAATCTAATAGCATCCACCCCGGGGACGAACATTTTACGATAGACAGCTTGCCATTCGAAACGCTTCACGAACGGCAGCGTAGCCTGCAGAGGAATCGGAGAGAGAATTCTCTCAAATTGTGCATGATTTAGTACAGAACGAGATCTATAAACACGCGTTTAGATTAGATGGTATTAATATTTCATCACTTCTTGCAAGATGGTTCTACGTTTATGAACGGTCTGACGGGGGTTAAAGCATTCTGTTTATTGCCGCCGTTTTTATGTATCTACAGATTTTCACATTCAACGTGACAACATTTATCGAAGTCGCCTTACATTTAAAAATATAGAAATACACGAGCGCGTCAGTGTTCTTTCTTTCCTTTGTATTCGTATGTGTTGTAATTTAAAGAATACGCATGCGTTAATAAGTCTTATGAAATACGCAGCCGCTTTAAAATAAAGCAGTTTTGAAATACATGTAATGACATTAATATTATTTATTCTCAAAATATGTAAAGAAGTGTTCTTGCAGTGTTACGTGCGCATTTCAATACTTCCAGCATAGGTCTAGAAAGAAATTGTACAGTTAATTTTGTTTTGAACAGTAAACGTCAGTAGAGAAAAAAGTATGTATTAACCCATTTATGCCTAGCGTCTAGAAAGATGCCTTGGCAAACGGCGTAGACCCAGAAGAGACGCCGCATTATGAGGCGTCTCATCTGAGTCTGCGCTGTTTGCTTAAAGGAATTTCTGTAAGAAATATTCTAAATATAGAAATAAATATATTAGACATCCCTAATTTTGGAAATAAATTGAACCAATTTAAGAGGATGGGAGAGTCCACTAGGCATAAATGGGCTAATTCAACTGCGTCGCGTCGTGTGAAAATCTGTCTTCGGCAATATGCGGCGGGTGAAGCTCCATAAGAACCATTTTCGCATGAGGCGGCTCAAATGTAAATGAGTTCTTCCTTATGACAACAAAATTCATTCAGCGAGTAAATATGTCTCCTCAAGTACTTATGGAGCTAATTTGTCTTAATCCAACGCGAATATGTTTGTTTTGAAATCTCTTCTTTTATGTAAACGAGGATATTCTTCACCAAGATGTTTGATTAAAATATTACGCAAAAATGTGTAAGGACTTTTCCATCTTTAACTGTCAAAAGGCCAGATAATATTCATGGTAAATTAACTCTGCAAATATTTATGTTTAATGTACATAGTACACACTGTTACGCTTTTGACGTTTAATAATATTATACTTCTTTATTGGAATATTTATTTCTTATATGTCATTTTCATTGGCCCTCAGTTCGATTAAAACATACATCGTTTATTATGTTACGACACAATTTTCAATAATAACCGGGAAATATAATTATCAAAGTTTAAATTTTTTAATAAAATTAAATTTCTTAAATTCACGTATTAAAAAAATTATATGTTGTTTATTTGCGCAACACAGTTTTATCGGAAGCCAATCGTTTATATTTTGACGTTGACAAATTAAAATACCATGAAAATTGAAACATGGTAATTTGTAACGTAAAAAATTAATAAATATCTATATAAAATCATTACAAATTACTATCTAATATGTAACTTTATATAAACACGGCGATTTGTATGAATATTTGTCTACACTGGTCATGTTTTTTTGCGCTGATAGTGCAAACTAATGTCTAACGCGCGTTGAAATTACTTGCGTTTACGTCGATTTGGCGTCCCAACGACAGGCCACGTTAAAAAATTAGCTCTTGACAATTCATCAAACGGTCATAATCCGCCCAAAAAGAGCCGACCACAATTTGACCACTGGTCAGCGGTGTAAATCGTCAACATTAGTATGTAAAGAAACATGACTTTTACGACCAAACAAGTTTGTTTTACGGGTTTTGGCGGATACCCATTCTACTGAAAGTCGAGCCCTTAAAACGTCTTGGAAGTAACAAAAGTAACGATGTTCAGTTATATAAATGCCACTTTAACAATGAAATAAAACATAAATGACACCCCCTAATATGTGCTAGCTTGTATTTTAAGATCACAACCGCAATGTTTTGTCATCAATATGGAAGATAGCGTACTTTGCATATTCATAAAATAGTTGATAAATGCCGGCGTGAAGGTTTCTTGTGTTGCCATGTATTAAAAATAGCAATTATATTGAAAGAAATTATAAATATATTATTAAAAAGTTATTTTCAAATATTTGTCTTGTATTTCATAAGAAAGAACATTGTAATGAAACTTATCGTAATAATATTTCGAGATAATATACTAAATAATTCCATCTAATCAGGGTTTATTTTAAGGAGAGTTTTACTATTATTTTTTTGGAGATCGCGGCGCGATTGAAGACGCGAGTCTTCTTTGAAGACTGGTTTGTGCTGAAAACATAGACTAAATTCTTACCCGGCGCAGTATGTTTCACTTTAACATCGATATTCCCGCGTATAATCTCAGGGTTATGAAGAAATTATCACTTAAACGGATTAATTATGCCGCCGAAGTAATTAAATACGCATTATATAACGACAAAATCGGTCTTTATAACTTCTCCCCTGCCTAGATTTAATGTTATCTTAACAATTTCCGTGGTAAAGGTTTCCCGTTAATTGAAAGACATGCGAAATGTTTAATCGAATCAAAGAAACTGTACTGAGACTATACATATTTTGATCTAAATAAATCGGTTTTGCAATATCCGTTACAAATTACTGAATGTTAAAGACATTTGTCACCTTTAACCGTCAACAATGGATGTATGATTTGACTTAACACAAAAACACGCTAAAAATCGGCATCAAGGCTGGGTTCATTTCAGTTCAAGTTGGTTTATATAATTCAGTAATGTAACAACAACTTGAGACAACAATTGCAGAAAATGGTTAGTTTGCATCGAGGATGTAATTATAGGATGACCACGGGTTGACAACAAAAAGAGTTAAAAGAGAAAATAGTAATATATCTTTTAATTAAAACCACATAATTTTAAACAAATCATCCTTTTTACTATTGAAATAAATACAACAGATATGAAAATGCTTTTTCGAATCGGAGATAATATGTTTAAATGTTTCCTTCAGATTTTTTTTCTATTTTTTTCAGTTTATTAAATTTATTTATTCATTCTACAGTGTTTTTTATTCTTCGCGTACTTTTTTCTATTGAGTTATCAAAAGTTCAGTTTACCCAACTACTGCGTTATTTTTGCATGTTAGTTGTCCATTTCCCCTCAAAATCGTCAATCACTTGATTCGGGTCGAGCCACCGTGGAAAGTTTACGAGCAGAAAATAGTTTTAATTCAAAACAGTCATTCAAAGTATGACAGCCCCATTGTGATTTCACACGTTCTGTATTATCAAATTCACCTTTTATGATCTTATCTACCTTTTTGGGTTCAATTTTCCCATTATCTATGTACTTATTTTTGCAAAAACCGGCGGCTTTTGTTCATTGTAAAAAACTGCAAAAGTATTCCTTGTAACCCGATATTTGTCGTAATTGGGGAATTTTCAAAATGCACTGTGGCGTACATAATAAAGAAATATTAAAATTCTAGATTATTGGAAATGTGAACTTTTCGTTGTACTTTAGTAGATATTTCCATTCGCGTCACTGGACAGAAAGACAAAAAAGAACATTTGTTTTGTCACAAATAATGGTTCATTACAGATCTTGTTTGTTAGCAGATGAAGTAAATGAAATTCTATACGACCTGTGTTTTTGTTTGTGAATTGGTGAAAGTCAACTGGTCTTCTTCATAAAAAACGGTTGATCTAAATCTTTTCTGCCTCATCAGATTCCTTTTATTTTCGCTTAATTAAGAAATATGATTCTCTAAGACTGTGACTTATTTGTGTAAGCTCTAAGAAAAATAAATAGTTGGTATAATACTACAAAATAATACAACGATAACATTGGCAGTACGTAAAATTAACGTTTTTTACTAAGTACATTCTACATATCAAAGACGTTTGCTATAGGTAAAGATTACATCTTCTTAGATATTAAGTCTCTGTTCTTGTTATTCAAAAAAAGTATGCTGACAAAAAATAAGTTTGACAAATGGTTGCCTTGCATCTAGAATGAGCTGTTCGGCGCTGCGGGCTCGAACCTCCGCGGAGGCACGAAATCTAACACCTTTGTGACTGTCCTTCGCAAAGGGAATGTGATGTAACATACACCATTTCTCGTTATCTCGCGCCGACCTCGCGAGAGTTTATAAATCATGAAAATTAGTGTGCCCTACTTGTTTTCCCATTGTAAGATAATTTGTCGTGAAGCGTGTCTCTTTTACGGTGAGCAGATGTCGAAGCGAAATTTGATCAATGTAATACATGTTCTTCTTTCAATATTACAACAATGTGAACGATAATTACACATTATCTGGCTGATATCCGGGTTCCGCAGCTGCTGCAGTAGTATGTGGACCCTTTTAGGGGCCGACAACACAAAACAGCATCATCTTACATCAGAACAAGTGGGTGGGGCAAGGGGAAACAATAGTCACTTGTTGAATTTGAAATATATCTCGAAAGCGTGCGTCTGTTTTAATTAGAGTTTCAAGCAAATTATTATTCGCATTGACAACGTTTTTCAAAGTGATTTTTTATATATCAGATTTCTGTTTTGTGTAGGTAGTTTTCTAAGTGTCTCTTTTTTCAAGATGAAACAATAAAAAAATCATTACTGTTGGCGAGCAAATTCTCAAGATGTGAATTAATCTGAAGAGTGATTGAAGTAGATAGGTTTGTTTGAAATACATTCGATTACAATATTACAAATTATTCACAGATGTAGTCTTTGAAAAAATCTGTTAACGTTATATTACATGAATATGGCGACAAGTGAAACACGACGTTTGCTTATTTTCGTTTACGCCAAATTACAAAAAAGCCATTCCTGTGGTAATAGTACTCAATGTTCGCTTCGATCCGGGCACTTGGCTCAAGTGTGTCGCGCTCCGAGTCTGTTTCAACTTCGCGATCCTCTCAGCTACTTAGCCGAAAATGCATTTCCTATATACCACAGACAATGTGTCTTTGGAAGCAATTAGTGAAATTATTTTTCAAGTGACGAGCAAATGTAAATTCTGCAGATTTCGCCCTTGACTTTTTTGTATTTCCACTTCTCTCATTTCAAATCAATGATAAACTGTAGATATTATTTTGACGCGTTTACGATATTGTCCCGAACCTTAGAGGGTCGTTGTTGTTGAAAATGGCGCCATTACTCAAGTCGAGCGCCTCACGGCGCTTACAACTAAGAGGTCGCAAAACAACTGACACGGTGTAAAAAATATCAAGTCTAAACCGATATTTTAGCTGGTCTGGACTGAAAATTATATCAATTAAACCAGATATATTATTGCAGCAAAAACTGAAGATAGTTATAAATTGGTACTTGGAAGTACTTCGCTTGTTAATTTCAGGTAAAATAACAAATTGCTCTATAACAGGAGGCCCTAAAGTGTTCGTACGGAAATAAGTTAACGTTGATATAATTTTCGAGGGGCAAGAATGTTTTCCCCACCCTCTATTGGTGCAATTCAAAAAGTCATAAAACTTTATTGCTATCTTTATAGCATTTCGTTACTGAAGACTCTTTTTAGACGTTTTGAAAAGAGTCATTAAATTTTGTACTAGAACGACATCTCTAAAATGTTGTCCCAACGTACACTAAGAAATGATTCATCAACGTGTTAGAGGCTTTTTTGGAGGTAAGCACAAGGCCATTCAGAAAACATACGACATGCCAAATAAGAGCTTCGTTCTGTGAACACTTTGGCTTAACCCTTCCAGTGCTGGAACCGAATTTTGAAGGCCTTTGTAAACAGTTTGGATCCAGATGAGACGCCACAGAACGTGGCGTCTCATCAGGATCCAAACTGTTTGCTATTCTGAAATATTTTTTTTTTAAATCTAAGAAAATGCTAATTTTAGAAATTCAGCAGACAACATTTTAGCAGACGACAAATTTCCCAGCATGCAAAGGGTTAAATTCCCTTAATCTAGTTTTCACAGAACGCGGCTCCTATGAGTACGTGTCAACTAAAGGAGACCCACAAATTCCCATGAAAAATCATCTTAGAGCCTCCGGTGGTCTGAAGGTTTGATACTGACACTTACGAAGCCGTGTTTGTCGGAGATGTTGTTGGTCAGCTTGAGTTTGTGGAAGGAGACCACCTTCTGCATCCATTGCTCTCCGGTGCTCGGCGAGTCGGGATGGATGTACATCCGCTTTGGCATTTCCGGGTCGGCCTTTCCGGCGACCATCCAGCGGGAGTTATGGAACTTATAGCGACAATCGTCCACGGATACGGTGTCCATGAGAAGAATGTACTTTGCGCGTTTGTCTAGACCGGTGACTCGCACTTTGTAGGGCGGGAACATCCGTCTATGGGGAAAAAAAAGGCAAAATGTGAGAGATAATTAAGTATTAATAAAAAAAAAAATGTTACCTCTGTATTTTATTTGGTAATTAAGTGGTACCACATTAAGTGGTAATTTTGTGAATCAAATCTGTAATCAGTTGTATGTTGTTTTTTTTAGAATAGTTGGTTGTTAGATATTCTAACTAAAATAATAAATAAAAGATAGTTTTTATCATGTGTGGCGGCATGGTTCTAAAGTGTCCCAATTCAGTATAAAAATGTAAAATGTATTATCCTCCCGATCCGTAGACGCCAGTTGGCGAGGACAGTTTCAACAATAAAAGTAAGAAGTGGTTATTTAATTAATAATCTTCATTTAAAATGTTGTCAGCTCTGGTGTGAGCGTACACATGTCACGTGACAGGGGGTGGAGTGATTAATAGCATTTTACAAAGATGGCGTCGTGAATACACACGCTGTATGACAAAATAGTTGTTTTCATGATACACACATAATATCTCATTTTATTTGTTTCACCTCCGTACTTCATTTTTTGGCGTGGCTCTTAGATGTTATACCGGATTCTCCCGTTAACTTACAATAAAATACCATTAGAATACGAGAAACGTGATTTATTGACTCACTTAAGTGTCAGGAAATTTTGTTTTTAACATATATATGTTTTTATTTAATACAAATATATTGTCGTCTGCTTTATGTAAAGTAGGGTTTCGCTTTTCGCAAATGCGCTCCATTACTAACTGTTGACAGGTCGTCTGCAGATTCGAAACCAACAAACTTGTGGCTCCTATACAATTTCTAAATCAACAACGCCGTCTTTGAAACCACTTGTAATAATTAATAAGTGACACTGGAGCAGTTAAAAACTTGTCTCCCTTTTGAAGACGTCTTTGTTTTAGCAGACGATTTCTTACGCCGTTTGAATAAGTAGTCCCCGGAAGATCTGCTTACTAATCCGAATGTGTACATTTGCCATTTTTCTTGTCTTTGAACTTTGAAATGATTGACGTATTCAAAGATACGGGATTTCGTCTACTCTTGAATTTTTCACACGAAAACTGTAGAAAACTTTGATATGATAAATGTGTTAACTCTTAAAAACTATATATAAAACTGATACTTTGGCGAACTGCTATTAACTGGCAAATGTTCGTTAAATTAAATATTATCGTCGAAACTTTGGTAAATTATTTACTTTTAAATTTCGTCAAATTAAATATTATCTTCGAAGCATAACGATTTGATCCGTCGACTTAACGTGTCAACTTAATTTGTTTTAATCCGAAAGATGTACTCAAACCGGAGCGAATTAAATCGTGTATACAAACTCTCAACTATCGTTGTCTTCTTGGTTACATTAAATCAGATTTAATGTGATTTAATTTTACTAACTCCCAATCGAATTAGTCGAAAATCTCACCGAGCGATAAGTTAACTTTAAGTATGTTTGAATCACTTGGTCCATGGTGAAAGCCAGTAATGTGTGTGTACAGAGCATTAACAGTATCCGTGTCACCCGACTCGACCGCTAATTCCTGTCACAGATAAGGGCTGGGGCAGAACTAGGGGTCGAATTAGGGGCCGGGATTCAGTTAATTGACTACGGTCTATCACAGATCAGTTGCTCATCCGACATGATAGTAGTATTAGTGACTAGGAACCCGGGATAAACGCATCCCAATGATTCCAAATGCCCTTTTCCTGATAACGAAACCACGTTCAATGCCTACGAACTATTAACGAGTAAAAAAACAGATGTTGCAATATCTACAACCAAATATATTATGTTGAACTTAAAAGCAAAATTATTTTATAAAAAAAATCGAACAAGCAATACAATTATTGTAAAATAATCGGTTTAATTTCGAAAGGTATAATGTTGATACTAGCCAATTATTCAATTATATTATATGTATTCTAATAAAGTAATATATATCTACTAACAACAGAGTTCTGAGTTTTTTGCTAGAACGTTGAATTTTGCAGTTTTCCCTTACAGTGCGTCGCCTGATGTATTCCATTACCAAACACAAATAAAAATGCCACCAACAATTAAATGCGCAATTTTTACAATGGATCGTTACTCGTAGCTCTATTACCAGCGTGTTATATTGATATATATTTGCATACATAATGAATGCTAATTAATTGCCAAGCATCTCCAAGGAGTTTAGCGCTGTTAGACTGACTTGAGATGGGGTTTAATCACCGTTTGAATGCAATTTGGCAGATCTTGCGATGCAATTTGCATCTTGTCGACGGCAAAATATACCTTCCTATCCACTTAACAGACTACGGATTATTATGATGTTAATTCGAAGATGCTTGACAACGAGCTATAAAACTCTGACGTAATTTTTTGTAATTCTATGTTGGGAATAACATCCACATTAAGAAATAATAAAATAATTATAGTTGAAAATAAAAACAAATAAAACTCCCTTCTCGTTTACCATATTATTATAAATACATCTTTCAAATTATAATATTTAGTTAGATTTGTATTCAATTTATTGTATATTTTCCTGATATATATATTAATAAAATGCATTCATATAATCAAATTTCATCCAGCAATATTTGATAATTCCAAAAAAAATATATTATTGAATGGTGTTGTCCTAGTAAAATTAGCATGAAAATGTTTTTAATGTTTGGGGTAACTATTGCATCCAAAATCTATATGGTAAACTAATAAAAAGAATGCGAATAGGATTATATCCATGAAAAATATATCGTTCCTTAAATTATTTGTAGCGCATTAGAGCTCGAACCAATGACCTTTGCTAGAGAAACATTCCAACACAATCAGTGCCTTTGATTCGTTTACGAGCCGACCAAATCCGTCGCGACAGTATATATACTCTCGTCTACGGCAGCAGAAATAAGCCGGTTTTAATTCTTATCCCTAATTGCTAACAAAAACAATGTCACTTTTTCTTTCATACCCGGCGAAAATTTCGCCAACTATCTGTACGCTGTCGCCTGGTGTCTAACGTAGTGTAAAAAATGACGATGTTTTGGTAAGACGCAAATTAGTGTTGATAATATGGTATTAACTGTTTGTGTAAGATCGCTTTTCTGTCTAAGCTACCCGGTCTTTCATGAATTATAAATACGATAATGTAAATTTTCCGCTTCTCAGACGGAAATAATGCGATAAAAAAACGCCAAATAAATTTAGAAAAAAATTCTTTGAATGAAATTCCGTGGTGTCAAACTATGAACAAGTCTGATGTAAATATTTACAATACGATTTATAGTAATGTTATAATATTGTGTTGTGACTGTTCGCAAGTGTGAACATTAATACGCGAACATATTTTTTATATTTGTTATAAAAAAAGTTGCGCCAACATTATTTAAATACACTTTCATAGAACAATTGGATAAATCTTCTTAATACATAATATTTTTATGTTGATTAAAATATAAGAGCATAAAATATTATTTAAACAAAATATTTAAATAATTGATAGTGTAGAGGTTTTTAAAATCTCCCTTTCGTGAATTGAGAAGAGAATTGCATACTGTCTTCTAACATGTCGTGTTATTTATATTTTATTTCGATATGCAGTCTTATTGGGTGCAAACTTATCTTGTTACAATTATTATTATTATTATTATTTACAGAAACAAGCCCCATATGTGAGCTGAAGTGATCTTTCTTCTTTCAATCAACGATGCTGGGATATTATACAGGTCCGCTTTTGATGTTTCGACGAGCCCGCAATCTGTAGCACGATCATTGAGGGATATGCCGAAGAAAAATAAGGGCCGTGGGACGGAGAAAAAGTTGATTTATCTGATTGATCTAAACGAGTCTTGATAACACGAAATTACCGAACAATTGGCAGTGGTCGGTGGTATTTTGTAGATTTGGAATGATTCCGGTGTTATGGTGTTATACTTATTGTTGAGAGATCGTTAATGCCTAATGCTTGTTTTCAAGACACAAATGCCGCGAATAGAAAATAAGTGATTGGCAATAATTGCACCAAGATGTGTCCAACTCAGGAACAAAAACATCTTCGTGAATCAGGGGTTTACTTGTGGTTCTAATCATTACAATTATTTAGATGCGTATTTTAGCCGCATTTGATTACCATTATACCGACAGTAATAGCAACAAATCATTTACATGAATAAATATATATATGTCTTATTTATTTTCAGTTTGTTTCATATTTGTTGTCAAATTGCCGAATATCTCATTCGTCATATCACATGTTTAAGGAATCTCAAGAATAACGATTGTTTATTTTATGTTCCCTATTCAGTATTCATACTGCATGCGCACTTATTTGCTAACAAGGCTTCATATTGTTACGAGCAATTTCCAGTTATTTTCGTCGCTGATTTCAATATTTCATATACTTGTAAAAAGGCTCGATGAAATATCTCTGGCACAAGTGCATACACAGACAGACAAGGTGTGCTGTAGGTACAACTGGCTCAGAAGCCTCCGTGGCTCCATCTATCGGTAGAGTTCACTATTTTACCCTCAAACAAGCATTATACAAGAGTTGTTAATTCGGCAATTCTTTCAAAAAGCTGAGAATTATAGAGAAAAACAGCACGATTTTAGTGATTTTAAATTGGTTGTAATGCACGGGAGAGACGTTACAAGATCTCGAGCGATATCGCGGCGCTAAACAGCTTTGACGTGCCGCGGTTCCGAGACTTTCCGGCGAGTAAGAAAGCGCTTAACAGATACCCGCAATGTGGGTTTAATTTAGATATGTATATTTTGATGGCTCAATAGATTAAATCTTTATAAACATTTACAGGGAAATATAGTTGGGAAAGGTGTGAACATGGATGTTCTGTCGCCTAAAACTTGTTGCATTTTTCTTGACGGGAGCCGCGCTTAATACAGAAATTCAAAGCGCGATTCTGAGGTAAAAGTCTTGGAGATAATCCTAGTAAACCCCGATATGATGATCAGGGCATTGACGTCGGACAACTACCTGAATTTTATTTCAGCCTAAACTTGACCATTATCTTTGTTATTATTTATATCTGTGGTGGAAAATATATTAAAATAATGTTTCCAGATAAATATATTGTACTTTGTACGCCAATCTATTTAAATAATGAAAGAATATTCGGTTGCGCATTAATTTTTATTGCAATTGTTGTTCTGATTTTTATTATTATAATTTTTATTAATTTTATTATTTTTATTATTATAATTATTGTTATCATTATTATTATTGTTATTATCGTCGTAATTATCATCATCATCATCATCATCATTATTATTATTATTATTATTATTATTATTATTATTATCAATATAAGAATTATTTTTACTTCACATGCATTTGGATATTTACAGTGTATTTATGTACATTACGGAAAAGTTTTACGTTATCTACCAACGCAAACGGTTACATGCAGATATATCTCTTCAAAAACACTCATTTAGTGTTGAATTAACATCAAGGACGATTTAAAATGCATTTAGATTTTATCAAGGTGTAAAAAGATATTTACCTATTGCGAGTATGAAGATAATTCATAAATAATGATTATTAGGCCAGACTTAAATTTAAAGAAATAGAAAGATAGCGATTCCTTTGTTTTAAATTCATTTGACATAGTTAAAGGCGTATTAAATTGTGCGTTTTTTTTCAAAGTAGATGTCTACGGGTGTTTTTATAAATACATGCAGTTTTATTAAGATTAATTTTCTAAAATATATTATATAATCATAAGACAACAATACATGAGAATATACATTTTGCGAATGTTTTTAGTATTTTAATATGTATGATTTAATCAAACATTAATAATTAGTGGCTTTAATCGATTTTATCTTTAGTAACTGTTATCATTGAATTTAATACAATAATATTTTCACCTGTTTTTATATAAAAATATGAAAAACATTATATGTCAAAACATTTTATCTATTTTGAAATTGTATGTCATATCCCTAAAAAACAACGCCAATTTAAAATTGATACTGAACTATTTATAATATTAGAATAAAATAAATACATTAGTTCTTTTTATTTTCTCCAACATGTATTAAACATTGTTTAAAGTTAATGTTTCATATATTTGATGATTTAGATAAAAATCAACACATTTAAATAACATTGCAAAAAAGTTTGGGGAATATTTGTCAGATAAATTTTTATGTTTTAGATGGCACAAAATGAAATCTATAAAACTAATTCACTACATGCTATATTTACCTTCCAGACTTAGTGATGACCATTTCAGTACCCAGATTATTGAACTGTTCCCACAATTCCTTTCCTTCCAGCTCCACCTTTGGGTCGTCCTGAACTTCAGCTTCAGGAGGTTCTAGGGAGCGCAGCGGCCGCAGATGCTGATACCCGAGCAGATCCGCCGGCGTGAATCCGCGCCCCATGCTCTGTTGCAACTTGGGGAGGAGCGAACTTGCGAGTCCCGGATGCTGGAAACTTGCGGCGAGGCCAGGAAGGTAGTTTGCCTGAGCTGCCAGAAGGGAGTTCATGCCACTATAGTCCCCTGGCCTGTGAAGCAGAAACGGGTTGTAAGCCATGGGGCTTGAGTCAGGCGAATTAGATCCCGGAAAAATCATTTGTAGTCAAATGCATGAATATCGTAAGTCTCAGTGATCCAATGTGAGAGATTTTTGTCTGTCTGAACACGAAAGTATATCAGTCACTGTAACACTATATACGTCCAGTTATATGTATCACGTGAAGTGGAAGTTAAAACGTTTTACTTACACGCTATTCGATTTACAAATATTTAAATCACTCACACACTGATTCAAATATTTCTTTAACGTATAAAAACATTGCACCTAAATGCGTAAATTTCGGAAAATATTTTGTATCACTTAGCTAACAACACCGATTATCAAAAGAAACACAAGAAATGAACGCTTGTTCTCTCTTTTAAGACTAGATAAAAGTTGTGTTATACGACGTTCAATACCAGCACAGCATGTGATTAGCGTATTTGTTTTCACCGTACCTCATGCTAATTGACTATATCCTGGTTGGCTGTCAGGTACTCGTAAGCCAATAGAATAACACTAGGTAGGCGGAGCTCAAGTGCAATATGGTAATAGTCTCGCGTGCGTTTAATCAAGGTCTCTAACGCATAGCGAGTGTCAAGCGCCAGTTAATGTTGTCAAACTGTCAACGCTGTAAAGTTATTAGCCAATCAAAAATGGTGGGCGGAGTTTGGTGTGATGGAACGTTATCGTATCGCACATGTTAATACTGTATCGTGGAAATTAATATCGATATTAAAATGGTAAATAAAGTAATATATCGAAAGTAATGGATAATAGAATTGGTTAATACAATTGTATAATAAAGCTAAATAATGCTAACAATAACTTAAATATGTCCAACTAATATGTCAAAACAAATAAAAAATGTATTCATTTATTTTAGTTTCCGCACTGTTTCATAAGTTTCTAATTAAAAAAGACGTCAAAATAAATCTTAATGCATTTATTTGCTCTATGAAACAATTTCTGTATACTCATTTGATACAATGTAATTGAAAATGAATCATGAGTTTAATACTTATATAAAATACTAACCAATCCATGATACAAAAATCCAACGTAAAATAATCCCTGTCCACAGAAAAAAACGATACGCTGCACCAATAAATACCAACTCCGTGTATGAACATATAAACTACTCAACTGAGGAACCACTTACATGTTGAACACAATTATGATGAACGTATTATGAGTTCAAATTACAATCTAATCATCACATATTGTCGTGTATTTCTTTTTCAGTGCATTAGTAATTTACTTACAAAAAATGAATGTAAAAGTGTTGCATTTTGTTGCATGTGTTATTTAAACTTAAGAAGAAGTTGTTCTGTAACTGTCGCAAGATGTGTGTATGTCAACCACGGCATTGAGTTCGAGGGGTTTTGCATGGAAAGTGGGAGGGAGCGCCACCGGCGAGGCGTGAGGGGAGGCGGATCTACCGCGTGATGCAGACTTCCCGGCGACCCTGTCGGCTAGAGTGTGGCAGCCTGCGCATCTGATTGAAACTCCCGACACAAATCGGCGCCGGCGATTTTAAATATTTTTGTGTATTAATATTGATAGCATGATTATATACACTACATCTAGTGCAGAGTTGGACTGCTACTTCGTGCTAATTATGAGTTATTATTTGATTAACAAATTGAAAACGACCATGTGTAAGTTGTTTATTAATGCACTAGTCGCAGTTCAGGTGAGCCGACCATTTGACTCGATAAAAGTGATTAAAAACCCATTTGATTGCTTAAACATTCATTTCCTTCTTGCGATGGAAAATCGTCATACACAAGTCAGTGATTAATGTAATGTAATATTGTTATACTTTATTACATAAATGACTGTCGATGCAAGAATATTGGTTTTGAATATATTATAAAGAAATAGTGTGTTTTTAAACTGCCAGTAGACATAACTGGCATTTCATTTCTGATAACGAACGCGAATTACATCACATGCCATCCAGATTCAGGCGTGAACTTATCAACAAATATACACAAGGTCATTTTTTACTTTTCGTATAGGAATACATACAGATTAACGGCTTCCTGTTAATTAAGAACTAATTGACACGTGGCAATACCCGTGCATGTGCGATATTGAACCTATATCTTGTCTGTGGATATACAGTCTAGTGACAAGCGCTGATCTGACGTGCGATCTACCGGTATGCATCTTGGAATCACGTGACACCTCACTCGGCTACTCGTAATGGTACCCTAGCTCGAGTCCCTAGATGAGAACATGGTGGCCTATCAGTTCACAAACGCAGTGACATAAACCACAACACTAAAATGATGTGACCTAGTCCAGGACACCTTAACCCATGTATGCCTAGTGGACTCTCCCATCCTTCTAAATTGGATCAATTCATTTCCAAAATTAGAGATGTCAAGTATATTTATTTCTATATTTAGAATATTTTATAAAGAAATTCCTTTAAGCAAACAGCGCAGACCCAGATGAGACGCCGCATTATGCGGCGTCTCATCTGGGTCTACGCTGTTTGCAATGTCCTTTTTTCAGGACGCTAGGCATGAATGGGTTAAAAGAGTCGTTCAATATAGTGAATGATATCATTTTAAAGATAAGTTGATAGAAAAGGTTTAAAATATATAATTCTTAATAAGTCAGCGGAAATAATTATTGTAAAAGGTTAAACAGTATATCGACTATTGCGTGTTCTGCTGCTGTATACGGAGACACGTAACCCAATTATAAAAGTGTTGTACGTGTTCCGTTTCCTTCGTTTCTTCCCATATATATTTTTTTCTTTACTTTTTCATAAAATTTATTTAGTAATGACCTGGGGTGTACCCGCTAAATAAAAGAAACTAAATGAATACATTACAATGTGATTGAGAAATTATTGAATATATTAAATGAGGAAAACAAGTTATCAAAAACAGTCTTTACAACGTCTGCACGTTTCCAAATTTAAATTACAGCCTTTTCGCGTCTGCACGTATATAAATGAAATGTCATTAAAGAAAACAGAAGAAATATGAATCCCATTTAACAAATAAACAGTCACCGTCCTTAAATGTATCGGGTCTTAGTTAGTAACTTTTAAGAGGTTATACGTGTATTTAAATAAATATTAATGCCACACTTCTTTAAAAAACAACAACATATATATTGATGATACTTTAATAACGTGTAAAGTTCAAATAATTGTACCCCATTGATGCCTAGTGGACTGTTCCATCCTTCTAAATTGGATTAATTTATTTAAAAAATTAGGGATGTCTAGTATATTTATTTCTATATTAAGAACATTTCTTACAGAAATTCTTCTAAGCAAACAGCGCAGACCCTGATGAGACGCCGCATGATTCGGCGTCTCATCTGGGTCTGCGCTGTTTGCCAATGCCTTTTTTCTAGACGCTAGGCATAAATGGGTTAATTATAATAAATGATATATACTGAACAAATAAAAATTGGATTATTGAGGGCAATATGTTCAAACTTCATGTAAAACAAAATTGCAAAATTAAAATAAAGCTTAGCAGTTGTGTAACTACTTCTGCCGCTGCTCCTGAAAACGTATGCATGGGAAAGAATATCAAATCACACGTGGTCAGGTTCTGTCGTTTCTAGGGAGGGGCATGGGCTGGGCTGCAGTGCAATACACATGTATGTGTGCGGATCTCTATGAACTCCGGTGACAGCTCCAGTGCTCCCGGCTGCAGACGATTTGTGACGCGCAACTAGCTGGTGATTTCCAAGATGTTATTTACTCCTATATTTGACACTTTTTATAAAATATCGGTGAATTCAATGACAAGATTTTAATTGTTATTACAGCGCGTACTCTCAGCAAAATATTATCAGTGACATGTTGTTTTTTCCCTTTATTCTGTATTAATCTTTTTTGTAATGTTTCTTGTGTAAAAATGAACACGATTTTGATATCCAATGTTGAAAAGTTAGATTCTTTAAATAGTTTTTCACCGTTCACATAAAAATCATGTTTAATCTCTAAATTCGGCTTAACAGAATCCCTAGCACTCTTTTCTAAATATGAATCACAGATTTGCAAAACTTCGCACTTAACGTCTTGAACAATTGTGTTGTAATGGAATGCAGCACATAAGACGGCTAGCTCACAACCGGGGTCCGAATGGCTTTTGTTTGTCCCAAGACACTGGTCGCCAGTCCAAGAAGCTTAAAATCAAAGTGCTAGATTCGAAAAAAGATAACATTATCCCCGACTTTAGCGCAAAAAATCGCCCTAATCCGCACCATTCGGTTACCTTTCATGGGACTTTTATCAACTAAGGGTGTAATGATTTTTTTCTGCTTTTTTGTTGATTTTGCGAACACACGATGTCGATCTGTTATGTAAACACAGATCAAATAAGATCAACAAATATCCAACAACATGAAAGTCTGGGAACAATCAGGCGTTTGATCAATGATTGTTTTTGTTTAGAGTCAGTTACAATCCATTTGCCGAAGGGTTTTCCGATTTATAGATATACGACAGAATCTGTAACCATTTTATGGAACGCGAATGTCTAAATATGCTTGCATATATCTACACTGTTCAATAACTTCATCTTGATAATATTTGGTATGTTTCATAAAGGTAATTGCAATAGATGATTTTGAGTTGTTATATGTTTTGTAAATTTCTTTTATAACTAGAATTGTATTATGTTCAAATATTATTATTATTATTATTATTATTATTAATATTATTATTATTATTATGATGATTATTATTATTATTATTATTATCCTTATTATTATTATTATTATTATTATTATTATTATTATTATTATTATTATTATTATTATTATTATTATTATTATTATTATTATTATTATACAATTACTATTACTATTTTAATATGCATGTTATAACTGCAGTGAAATCAGACAGTTTGGAAAATTTCCTTTGCAGACATGTTGCCGCTGTGCGCTGAATATTGTAAATGTCATTTTCCACACATGAGATGGAATTTCATGATAAAGTTATGATTATAATTTTATCGCGGTTTTAAAAACTTTGAATTTTCCGATTCTTTCTCATTTGCGTGTCAAATTTCATACAAATTAATTGCTTTTCATTTAGTAATCGCTGATTCCGAAACCGATATAATAAACAAGGTGTCGCTCGATGAAATCACGCTCGAGAGGAATTAAACATGCATTATTTGTGATACAAACATTGCAGTCGTTTTGAATCGATTGTCATCGAGCCATCATAAACTTTATTGTATGATTTCATCGATATCAATCTCACAACATTTTAACTGACAATCACCGTCTGTATATCCCAATCAAACATTGTTTGACACTTGTCGGACCTGTGTTAAGGAGGTACAAATATTAATCTTAAAAATCGGTAACAGCTATTTCCAGTAGACGGCCTGTCTGGATGATATGGGTTCGGACAGCTTCATTAGAAGGGACTGGGACCATCAAATAAACCTCGTTCTTGGAAAACTGGGCTTCAATGCATGTGCATAAGTGTCGTCTCAGCCAGTCTGTACATGTTAACCCATGTATGCCTAGTGGACTCTCCCATCCTTCTAAATTGGATCAATTTATTTCCAAAATTAGGGATTTCTAGCATACTTATTTCTATATTTAGAATATTTCTTACAGAAATTCCTTTGAGCAAACAGCGCAGACCCTGATGAGACGCCGCATCATGCGTCGTCTCATCTGGGTCTACGCTGTTTGTCAAGTCCTTTTTTTCTAGACGCTAGATGCGGCGTCTCATCAGGGTCTGCGCTGTATGCTTAAAGGAATTTCTGTAAGAAATATTCTAAATATAGAAATACGTATACTAGACATCCCTTATTTTGGAAATAAATTGATCCAATTTAGAAGGGTGGGAGAGTCCACTAGGCATAAATGGGTTGATGATCAGGTTCCCTAAAACGACTTTATACAAAATAACAATCATATCATTTCACTGTTATTTTGTGTAAGAAGCTTATAACTCTTTTTACAAGATAATATGCTTTTCCTCATATCAGAATAGGGTCTCGACCACCCTGCATTTATCGCAAACTTTATGTCTTTTTCGTGTTTACAAGTAAATCGTTTCTTCTTGTGTTTGTTCACAGAAGGTGTGTTTGAAACAAAGCATTTAATACTCTTGGTGAATAAAATATATTTTCGTTTATTTTCAATGCGCCTTTGATTTCGGGTTGTTGATTCAACCGAATGTTTACATGGAACGTCAAAATGTCGTCTGGCACTTGTGTAGCAGATTGCGTATAAAAATTATGGGTTTGTTCACAAAAAGAGAATGATTATAGTTTACTATAAAATAGAGACGAGGAATGAAGTGCCCTTAGAAGCCAGTGCGGTAATTGCTTGCTGTAAAAGTTATTACTGAAAAAAAAACACACTTAATGTATTTGGTGATTCGCGAAAATATGTCACAAACCAATGTTTTATACCAAATAGTAAATAAAAATATACTTCGTTGGATACAGTCCATACCGGTAATAGCTTAAACATCAGTTACCATTGTAGAGACGCAAATACGTTGTGATGGTTGCTTCCATGATGTCTCACAGTTTATGAAAACTCAGCGGATGATGATATTTTGTTTAAATTATCAGTCCCACCTTTTATTGTTATTGTGAAAGCTCGAGTTTTTGTTCATTTAGGAGAAACTTGAAGATTTAAGAAACAAACACCGAACGTAATGATGTCGCCTCGTTGAGATGCACATTAATAATATTAACTATACATATAACGCTAATTATCAACTCAGTCGCCCAGCTGAAAAGTGGTTAGGCCTAAGAGATGCAAACATTATTGTAACCTTTCTTTTGTAATTGCAATTAATCCGAGATGGTTTATTTTATTACATGAGCATTATCTGATAATGTCCCCGGCCGAGTGTATGCGCAGCTTAAGCACACGTAATTAAGATGGCGGCTCCCAAACTCCAATCTTGAGTATCAGTATTTACCGACGACCCAAACTCGAGGGTTCGACCGTGGAAAATGCGGCACCCGCGCCACAGTTCTCGGGAGTTCTCGCTGAGACTCCGAGAGATATGCAAATTAATTAAGTTTGAACGCCGAGACAGCACAAACAGTTTACGCAGATTATGGCATCATCAAAGTAGTCGTCTGCAAATCACTTAAACATGTTACCGACGCGTGTATCTTGTAACTTTTCTGACTGCAGTAATGCAATTCCGCTACATTACAAAATGTTACCTTTTTTTCGAAAGTGCATCTAACAAAGTAAAATACATTCCTTCATTTTCAATCTGCCAATTTTACACAAAAAAAAAAGAAAAACGATTTTTACATCAGCAGCTTTTTTCCTTCAAACCAACAACGATATTGTCCAATCAACGGTCATGTTTAAGATACGCGTTGTATGTCTTTTTAAATTTTCAATTGTTCTTATGTAAAATGCATGTGCGTCAATGTTTGCTTGTGTATTTAAGTAGCATATTTAATATAAGTTCGAGGTCCAACACACAGTGAAGAATCCAGCAAAGTCGCGAATGTATAAGTGACTGTTGAAAGTGTGAAGCATTCGCAGCGCGGAAAATGGTAGTAATTACAATCTCTCACTTCCGTTTTTATATCGCAGCAACTAACGACGAAAACTGTCACCTCTAAAATGCGTCCACTCTAATCGCATCGCCGCGCTACATTCCCCTCCACGACTTCACAGCCACAGTGTTTAAAGTGTATATAGTTTTAGCATCAATATGCTAATTTTTCAGCAAAATTATCGCCACGGAACTGGTAACTCGCAAAGTTGCGCACGTTTAATGCTTCAAGGCGACAAACGCCCCTGCTTGACAATTTCTGGTAGACGTCAAAGCCATTGCGATAATAGCTCCCGGCAATTTACGTAGACCAGGGTCCATTAAAACGTAGTTTGCACGTGTATTGGGTGGAAATTTATGCAATGGAAGGGAGCGTGTTCATTAATGATACCCAACCAGCACTGGCGTCGATCGTCAGGAATTTAGAACTTGACATTTTTACTGGTGTGATATCAAACGAATTGTTTTAGCAAAATCTAAGCGTTTATTTTTCTCATCAATATTATTTTTTTCCTTCACAAAAACACTCCGCTCTCTACGCCTCAGAATCGTAATTATACATAGGAATACAACTATTTTATCATGTAAACATGCTAAAAATTTCTACCCGTCTCTTAATTTATCAGCAATTTACTAGGATTTCTGCGAAAACAAGCTTTAATGTCCTGCTAATCTCCGCTGTTGCAGACGAGAAGTCGTGCTTCGCCGCCTTTTTCAAGTTATTGGCGAAATCTGCAGACTGATTGTAAGGAGTCGTTTTCAGAATTAATCAACGTTGAAAATAACCACATGACGTCGTTGCGTTCTGTCCTGTAGCAGCGCCTGGGATAGGTTCACAAACCTGTTGGGGGGAATCTTAACGTAGTTCCTCTCAAGTGAAAAGAGACAACGGCATCTAACAAAATGTTGTATAGTATAATACGAATTTAACTAAACACTGCCGTAAATACTTATGCTCTGTATTTAAATAATATTTGCTAGATTGATAAGAAAACAATCCTGTGTGAATACGGTGCCAAGCGTCGCCTGACAAAATACGTATCTGAAATCTGGCAATTCTGTGACGACACTTTACGCACATGCATAACGCCCAGTTTTCTCATAACGAGGCTAAATTTTGTGTGATCAACATTGTATGCGCTACTGGGAAACGTCTCAGTTCTTACACAATACGTCATCAAACGCGAAAGAACTATACACCATGAAACAATCACAACAAACGTCAGGATACAAATATGTTCTGCGTTCACAATTTATATATAATAGGATAATGATCGTCTGCATTAGGAAGGAACACATATAGTGAGATGGGATAAATTAAATGACAGATAACTTTTTAAAAATAAGTATAAATTTTTGTTAAAATGTTATCGAGCACAACAATAATTATTATACAGGAGTGGACAGGAAAAACCGACAACACAACGAATTCCCAAGTCATGGTGCGTCTCGCGTGCGTTTACGAGAGAGACAGAGCGCCGTTCCTATCAAATTCCGCTGCAAAGCCGTCGGATTCCATTAAAAGGGAGAAGAAAATCGCCGGTTTTACTGCGAACGCCGGGGTTAAATCTCGCCATGGCCTCTGAAGTCGCATAGAACATTTACTTTTACATCGGTCATTGAGATAAGTTTTATGTCCACTGCCGCTAATCAGGAACACCATATTATTTCGGGTCCATTCGCAACGCAATATTTTCTGAGAGACTGCTTTTATGGAATAGGCGGCCAGAAATGTCACCGGAAGCGTCGTGTCGTTAACGGTGAGAACCCCGTATGTCTTAAAGTGAACATTCAACTTGCTTTTTCTTGATGCAAATATTTCTTTCAAAGCGATAGTTTAGCCACATTGGCTATATTTGAAGTGTCGTTCACAGGCGTATAATGGACGACAATGTTCGCATTTATGGGATTTTTCGTTTAAAGGAAGTCTTTCCTTCGCGAAAGTCACGTTTGCGGAATAGTTCCCGATTGCATATATGCTAAACTGGGCCGAAACTTTACGCACATGCATTAAACCCGGTTTTCCCTGACCGAGGCTTACTTTCAGTGTGATCTTCAAAATATCTGCCCTTTCTGCCCATTATATGTTATGTACTTTTCATAAAAACACCCTGTCAACACAATCAACATAAAAATCTTTCTGAAATTAAATACATGTTTTCAAATATAAAAAAAAGAAAAAAATCGTGCTTGAAATCTTGATTACACTTGTGAGCTCAAGAAATTTCTTGGATTTAGCAAATTTAATCAGAAAATGTCATCAGACCACCACGCCTTATTTCGGCAACATACTGTTATGAATCTAGATCTTTCCCCAGCACTTGTTAACAATTTTCATTTTATGTATGCGTAGATTAATTAAAATCATGTATAAATAATGGCGGAGATGATAGCTAATATTGTCATTTTAAAGTTATAAGTGCTGTTTGGTGTAAAACATAAACAATTATTTGCTGAACTCAGCCAGACTATTTTTTTATATTAAAATAGACACTCAGATTATGATTTAAATCTGAACAACGGGTTCTATTTGTAAGTTTTAAACATCAAAAATTGCAGTTGTCAACAATCTTTGCAGTTTTGGTAACGTCAATCAAAACGTTGGCATTTTTGTTGACTGGTTTTTATTGCGCGCGGACGGGTTACAGTTTGTCTGTAGGGGTCACATGTCAGAGACCGGTACGCGAGTCGAAGCGTTTGAAACACAACGTAATGCTGCTATAAATCTAAAAACATCGCTTGAAATCTGAAAAGAACTATGCTGTTTGTTTTCACGAAGTGTGCAATCATTGATTACTGACACGGGTCAACATGGTACAAATACACCGAACCTCAATTGACCACACCTCCCGAAATCTGCTATAAATTCTGTAAACTTCAACTATTTTCTTATCAACGAGCACCCTTACAATTTCAGTTTTCAAACTATCTTAATAAATTTAGTATAAAGGCCTCGCTCAGACACAAATACCACAATAAAACTGTCCGACACAACGTGCGAACCCGATGAAATTAAGCGCGAATGCCTTTTTGCCATTCTGATCATAGTTTCCTAAATACCCATTATTGGTCAATAATCGTCGATTTACTTCCACTCAGCCTGTTGCATGGCTGTGATAGCTGTCAATTCAGTGTCCACTGGCGGTCGATGATTGTCGCTACCCGGCTAATTATGGGGTAATTGCCCACTGCGGTAATGCCGCCATTTTCTTGTCGGAGAGGATTCGACTCCGTATTGACGCCGTTGTTTCGTTACAGAGCAAAGTGGAGCGAACAAGATGTGTTGAAGACTTAATCGTTTACAGAACTCGTCTGGGACATCTTCTTCATTAAATGAGCCTTGTTCTAAGAAAACTGGGATCAAGACATGTACGTAACGTGTCGTCGAAGATTATTACTCGCAGTTCGGACAGGCTTATCTGAGACGACACTCTTCCTGCATGAATTAAGTCCGGTTTTCCCAGTGGGCTGCTAAGATATATATGTCAACATAACAAGTTTAAAAACACACTGCCGTTGAAATCAAAGACCGTAATAGGAATGAAAACTCAGAGGCTTCAACAATTTAAAGGGGCCTTTTCACATATTTTGGCATTAACTTATTCATTAAATGCTTTATATCGATAAAAGTAAACATTGGATCGTAAAAGCTCCAGTAAAAAAATCAAGAATAAAATTAAAAAAAGGAAAAGAACATTGCCCGGACCAGGTTTCGAACCAGTGACCCCTGGAGTCCTGCCAGAGTCCTGAAGTAAAAACGCTTTAGCCTACTGAGCTATTCCGCCGAGTTCACATATTCGGCGTATTTTATACCTTATATAAGCAATCTTCGTAGTTTCGCAAAATTTAACGACAAAAACAGAACTATCCAAATTATTCAATCGTTTAGCGTTGCAACGCTTTATAATTTTTAGGTTTTAAAATCGTCAAAAGATGCATATAATGGCTATATTAGACCATGGTAAATGTTCAGTATTACTGTTTCCTCACAAATATCATAACTAAAACGAAAATTTGCGAATCTGAAACAACTTTTTTCAATTTTGTCAATTTACCAAAGCGTGAAAAGATCCCTTTAAAGTGATATTATGGGTATCTAACAGTTTATAGGTGTCTGTCGCAACCGTTGTTTATTTTTGGTGTTTTTACTTTGTATACACTTATATTTGTTAATGCAGCATCAACATACTAAAACAATATCCCGGAAAGAGAAAAATAATACATTTGAATATCAACCGTACTTTTGTTTGACAACTGATCACGCATGTACAATGTGAACCTAAATTTAGTTTTAGTGCAGATTCGTTTATACGACACAAAGACACCATTTTGTTTTACGCATCATTTCGGCTTACAGGACTGGGTGGGTCACGTAAAATATATGATATAAAATATATTTTTATAAACAACTGGTTGCAAGATGAGTTGCAGATAATTGGTCAGTAACCACATTTTAACTTACTCTTTTGACCTGTTAATTCTTTTCAGCTCAATTCAACAGTGAAAAATGCCCATAATATCACTTTAAACCACTATAATTTCCTCGAAAAGACATATACTGGCGTGTTTCACAATACAGAACTCGAATGAGTTATTACTTTCATCCATGTCGTCATATATATCTGTCCAATATTCACTACGCGACGCCATTCGCGAAACCGACAAATAAATTACAATTTTCCGAGCTCGCTCAAAGGGAAGATACTTATGTTCCAAACGCAACTGCTTGTAAATGAATTTTGATTTGTGATTTTGAACCCTGAATTTGACAATGCACCAAAAGACCCTACAAAAGTTGCAGACGACATGGCGAAAGTCTCGCTATGTTTTCAGCAAGAGCGTGCGAGCAATCGCGATGAGTTAAACGCCATAAAATAGTCGACAATGGGTGAGTTTTTATATCATTAAGTAATTTAGTTAGTTTTTACTAGGTATTTGTTTTCGAGCTGCAATGGAACATTAGAACATGCATGTTTCCTTTGATAAGTAAGGACATGTTAACATTTTTGTTCCATGATGAGTCAGTTTGATCAAACCACGGGATCTGTGACGTATTTTATAGGTCCAAAAGATCAATGAAAAGGCTTTCTTTGCAATATATGAAGGCTTTTGATAACAACAAATTGGTAAACAAGTCCGATGTAACATTAAGTTGCACGCAATCATCATCATCATCATCATCATCATCATCATCATCATCATCATCATCATCATCATCATCATCATCATCGTCATCGTCGTCGTCGTCATCGTCATCGTCATCATCATCATCATCATCATCATCATCATCATCATCATCATCATCATCATCATCATCATCATCGTCATCGTCATCGTCATCATCATCATCATCATCATCATCATCATCATCATCATCATCATCATCATCATCATCATCATCATCATCTTTATCATCATCAAATTTGGAATAAATTATAACAACAATACTAACCAGTAAAAGTATATAAGTAAGTGTGATGATCGGTAGACCGTATCGATATCCGATTATTATAATTAAAACTAACAAATAACCGTCTATCTTATAAAACATGAGCGGCAGGTATTTTTAAGGAACAAGTGAACACATTTCGGCGTCATGTCGGATCAAGCCTCGCCGGACACAGCGGCGGAAAGACGGCCGACAAATGTTCTCAGCGATTTAAATCGGCTTTAGACATCGCCTTAGGTTCCATTACCGACCAGTTACTTGCAAAACTATTAGTATTATCTCGCTTTATGTCGTGAATTATCGGCAGTTTGATCTGGACGAAAATAATCTTAAAATAATACTAATGATACGTGTAATAACATTTATATCATCACCATGTTATTTTTGAAATGGTTTTTATTGCGGTTTAATATTCAAGTTTTGATGGCGGCCCTTTGAAGTGCTGTGGTCGGACTGACCAGTGGTCAAGCAAGGACGCCGACCAGGCTGGGGCGACTGTAACCTATCTTCGGCTAAGGAGATGCGGGTAGCCGGCTATTGCGTGAGCCGGGAAGCAAAATGTGTCAGATGTCGCAGGAGTGGCAAACACGCCGATCTCGGTCTGGAAAGGCACAAAGATGTCAATAAACAGTTAATAAATCCTTATTAATAGTTAAAATGCGATGATGAGTAGGCCCGAATAATGATGCATGTACATGTAAACTGATACTATTGTCACTTTCCGCTGCGTGCATGCGTATCTATATTGTAAACTAAAAACCTTTATATTCTTTTCTGTAAACCATTCTCATAGTGTACCATAATTTTGTCCCTATTTATCACCTATTTGATAGCTTAAATAAGGTCATAATTATTTATCGTGCTTTTTTTGCCGAATAAAGGCCAAGTTACGTTTATTATCTCACCCTGTTTACATCTACGAATATATTTTTTTTATGAATATTTGTTCAAATGATAATATATAAGTTTTTAAAGGAATAGTTAAATAATATTTTTGTTGTTAACAAACAAACGTTAAAATCAATCAACACTATGTTGTTGTTATCAAAAGTATGTATGTATTTGTAAGAAACATGTATTGGCACATTTTACCGTAATTTGCCGACGCACGCCAAATTAAAAACATTACAATCAAAAATGATTTCACGTTTTTTGCTATATTATTTTTTACATGAAATCTATCTGATTTGTTATTAAGCAAAATAGTGTCGTAGTTTTATTATAAACACATCAACATCGTCTGCGTAATAAGTCTAATTGATTTAGTAAATAATGAAATACACATAAACCTTTCTTCTTTTGCCCAATTAGCAATATTAATAAAACATAAATCATTTTCTTTAGTACCCGTCGCTCGAATGTCATTCAGATTTTTGCAAGACTAATTACCTATTAGTAGGAACAATATATTGATTCAAAACAAAAATATATATGTCCGAAAGTGCGATCAGCACAACAAATGACCAGTGGTTACCGTTTGTTGACAACCCAGTGATAGAAAGTTATGACCTTTGGAGACGCCGGTCGGGGTGCGAAGTCGAGTATCTCACTAGGTTATTGCCCCTTCCGGCCTACCCCTTGGTGAAATTTAGTTTTAGCCTGTCTTTACGAAATAATTATATCATGTTAAAAAGCGATAGATCAAAGGCGGTGCATGTACGTAATTGGTTTATCGCTAATTAAAAGTGTTTGCGCACTGACAGACGGTGCTCGATGACAGTACTTGTATATAGACAAGCTGTTAATGTCTATATGTTAAATGAAATACTTGCAACACGTATATGCAACAAAGTTTAAAAACAAAGTTCAAAATTGAAGGGATTAAAGATGTTCAACTGAAGCATATAAATTCTTCGTTATCCAAACATAAAACAAAAATATACCTCACAAAAACCTCATTATTTAAAATTGACCAAACAGCCAAACGTTGACACTGCACCGTGCAACGATCTTATTAAACCAAGTAAGCAACGCTTGCAAATCTCACGAATTCGCAAACGTTTCCTTTAGCTGTCTTTAACTGCCAATATATCACTTAACCACAACGTTCGACTCGTTTCAAACGAAGCCGGGTCCTTCAACACTTATCTTTATATCAATTAATTCACGTTTCTTTCAATACTATAACCAAATATAAGGCGCCTAGAGTCTTTGATACAGCTTATTGCATAATCCCCAATGAGTCGAGACGGGGAGCGATTGTTCACCGATTCTACCCAGATAAGGCAGCGAAGGCTGTATAAGCAACTACCCATAATTCCGTCTCTCGCTGCGCGACGGCACTTATTTCCGCTATGTGGTTTAGCGGATAGACAGAAGTCGCGTATCTACAGTTCCGGTTAGGTGGCTGGTGTATTTCCAGGTAGATACTGCTCGTACTTCCGGACCGATGCTGTATTTAACTTCTATTTAAGTGCCATGCTAACAGTGTTAAGGTAAATGAAGTCGTTGTGGCCGATACATGTTATTATATGGGTGCAAAGTCTTTGCGTTCGTTAAGATGGTCTTAAAATCATGAAGGCAAAAGTTTCTGTTATAACTCGGAAATATTTTACGAAGCATGCAATTTATACCATTGTGACAGTCGAAAAAACTACCTGCGCATACAATCCGGTATAAGGTTTCGAGAAAACCCATTCATGCCAAAACAGGTACTCCCCCACCATCACCCCCACAACCATCTCGACCTTGGCTCGCTTGGGCGTGCATGGTTGAGGGCGCCGTCTTGGCTGTTGCACTAAAGAAAGAACACTATAGGAGCCGCGTCCTGCGAAAATAATCCCCCGGAAACCTTTGACCAATGTTGCTTCAGATATGTCACTGCATCCGTATACTCCGATGAGGAGTCATTATGTCCGCTAATATGACCACAAAAACTTGCGCGAATTTACAGCGGATAGGATATAACCAAGAAATGAGAATAAAGGATGAAACTACCAGACTGCGAGAATATATATGGTATAATACCCATTTTCGCACGATGCGGCTCAAAAAATATCGTGTGGATTTTTAAACAAAACTTTTGCTGTAAGAGGGCATGCAACGCGGTTTTCAAGTCAAAATAAAGGTTTGAAACAAGGCCACAACTTATTATCTTGCCCTTGAGTATTGTGCTCTGTAAGTCGGAAAGTGATCCGAGACGGGTTCTCATTACAATATTATCAGCAGCAATATCGCGGCCTCAGTACTTATGTACGTCCATATCCCTCCCAAATAAGGCCGATCTCAGAGTGTATGGAAAGAGTCCCCGGATGTGATCGCGTGTGAACATTGTCGATTGGAGTGGCAAGTGCTAGTATTGCATCCTTTTTAGGCGCTCATTATGGACCGGAAATCGCGGCTCCTGCCGTCTCGGTGGGCCGCCGCGGCGTTGTAATATACTTGACTGTCACACTCAGAGCTCGGGCAAACTGGGGACCGCATCAAGTTTCTACAACAGCGTGAACGGCAATCAGGCAAACAATTACAGAAATGTCTTTAAGCAAACAGCGCAGACCCTGATGAGACGCCGCATCATGCGGCTCATCTGGGTCTACGCTGTTTGCCAAGGCCTTTTTCTACACGCTATGCATAAATGGATTAAATTGTAAACACATATTTTAAACAAATGAAGTATTGAATTAATACATAATCAGTGAGATCTTTAAACCGCCGTTATAATAAAAAGCAACAGAAGCAGCAGTTGGATTATTCTCTGAATTCTCGTTTTTGCAAAAATCGTTACCATGTGACCTGTACTCCTTTAGTAGTGTAAATACTAAATTTAAGTGCACCAACGCTTTCAGTTCTTTAATAAGACATATCATTAAAACTATTAATTCTCTGCTGGCTGATGTGTCAATAACTGTTGTTTTGTGGTTTTGCGGTGTTTCGCGGGGGACCGGACTCGCATCACTTGTGGCTGTCGACTGTCGACCGCAGAACGTTCCAAGACCTGGTCATCATTTCAGCTTTGATCATGGTAATACGTTTACACTAATTGGATTTTGTCTTAAGTCTTCCCGAGCTGGAAAGTTTTAAGAAAACAAAACGTAAAAACACCACGAAACAAAAACATACATTTGAACAATTTAAAAAAAATATGAATGTGAAATCAATGAGGGAAAACAATTTACGGTGATTGTATTTATATTTTTTAAAAGACGGTGCTGTAGCTAGTCTACTTAAATATACTGTGTAACAGTATAACTCTAATAGGAAAATTAAATTTTTAGCAAGTTTTGTACGATAAGATTTTGTTTGAAAGCCTAATTTATTTACCTTTATTCTGCGACTATATGCTATTAAAGAAGGACCGGTGTAATAACAACTTAACATTAATTGGTGTTGAAATAACGGGGTAGGTAAGAAGAACACACCGTTCATAGCTATGGATCTACCAGGGAGGTATCAACAACTAACTACATATAGCTTTGTATCTACTAGGGAATTATAACAACTGACAATTAATTGCTATGAATATGACGGGAAGTAACAACAACTTACCATTAGTAGCTATGGATCAGACGGTATCTGTAGAATTTGGTTTTCAACCCATTTATGCCTATTGGACTCTCCCATCCTTCTAAATTGGATCAATTTATTTCCAAAATAAGGGATGTCTAGTATATTCATTTCTATATTTATAATATTTCTTACAGAAATTCCTGTAAGCAAACAGCGCAGACCCTGATTAGACGCCGCATCATGCGGCGTCTCATCTGGGCCTGCGCTGTTTGCCAAGGCCTTTTTTCTAGACGCTAGGCATAAATGGGTCAATTTTCACACGAATTTCAAAGGAACATTGTTACATTCGATAATTTCGTGTAAAACTAATCGTGTTATGCCCAAACACAAACATAACTGAAAGTATATAGTTGCGCGGGAAAGACTCGTTATATTTTGTTCCGACTTGTGGCAGGACATGATTGACCCATTTTTTACGACTTTGTCGAACACTTAGGTACAGAAATTACAATTTGTGCGTCTGAACTGTATGTTAATGTGCTGTCGCAGACGACAGCAACGGAGAAGTTGCCTTCAATATCAGAAGACAAAATGTCGTCTACTTGTTTATTCTGTGTCTATTTCCGTAAAATATGAAGGTGACATTTCTCTTTCATGTGTCTTCTTAAACTCGTTTAAAATTACAAACGATGACATATTTTATACTGCTATTGGAAAACAAACTGTTAGAAGTGCTTCGAATGCTATTTATTGCCGATTTAGGGGCAAGTAACTTAATTCGAATTAATCCGTTTTTGTCCTTTAATTTAGCGTCAAAAACTTGATGATAGCTGGGGTTTATTTGAAGAATCTTTCGGTAGGTGGATAAAGATTTTGAATAATTAGAAAATTGTTAAATGTCTGCTGATAAATGAGTCGATTAATAAATGGTCTCGCTAGAGAGAATCGAGATTTATATCTTTATTGACAGCAACATACGGAGTTTTTTTAAAGGATGGGACTTAGCGCAGATTCGTTTAAATACCGACAATATGTATCTAGAGACTGGTGTTTCTAATAGAGCACTCGCCCATAGTTATTTAGGACATAATGAGAATATTAAAGCTAATTGAGTGTTGTCCAACCTTACATAATGAAACAGAAATATTATAAAAACCTTATCCACCGTCTTCAAAGTTGCCATTTAACCAAGATATTATCACGTTAGCTCGCACATACTGTTAATGATTACACTTGTCAACACCCATTCAAACAATACAGTGACCAGGTTTTAAAACCCGCCTCGAGACGGTGGTCGCAGGTCTAAACGCCCGCGGGAGCGGTCTAGTACATATTTAAAAGAAAATCCAATGTTATAAAATAAAATAAAGTCTTCACCTTTTTGACATAAGTCTTTACAAGATTTTATCGGAACTGATGTTCCGAAGCATTTCAACGAGTTTTGATAAGTTTCCAAGTGACACCTTTATTGTATCGATAAGATGGCCGTCTTTGTAATTCCGGGTTATTACGAGAAGTTATCAATAAAATGCACAGAGAGTCTGATACAATATCTTGCAATAAACAACGTCTTCGTTTTGATCTGAAAACAATTTATGTTTGAGTTATAATATTTTATTGCAGCGGCGCTGTTTGAAGCAAGACATCGCCATTCAAAAACAAAAATTGTTGAAATGTTGATATTCTGGCTTTAAATATTTGTACCTGTCCTAATTCAATGGTATTACGAGGAAAATAATGCACGCCTTTATCAATTCAAAATTAATTTAAGTGCTGCATTAAACATGCACGACGATTGTTTACCGTTTACAAACAAAGAGAGTAATAAGAACACTTTTTAAATTGTTTTAATGGCGATTTAAGAAGAAATAGCTTAAATGTCAGCAAATCAAAAGATAAACATGCGCTGGTTTCAACAAATATGCTTTCAGTAAATTATTATAGATCTACTAGTATTTCCTTAATTCCGGTCTTTGCAAAACACCTATTTAAAAAATCGTATGTTTCGAAACTTATAAACAGTGCTTTTTAAGTCTCAGGCAGTTTATTTTATTATATATGACATATAAATGATATACCGGAAGTATTCGTTTTGCTGGATTATATCACAGGTGAATGAAATCTCCAGTTGTAAAGACACACCTCCGCATTGGACCAATGAGATCACTCGTGTGTTTAAAATGTCAGTTAGTTGAAATGTATGTAAACAAAGGTTTCAAACGGCGCTGGACAGTTAGTCTTGATGCATAATGTAACGACAAGAACGGTTATAATGTTTTTTTTCATACGGTTTATTGAATTATGGTATCGAGGTATATGAACTTTGTAGGAAGATGCCCTTTACTCCGTGAAGATTTCAGTCTTAAAGACTGCATGATCATTGTCAACCGGGTCATGCGAGTTGTGTATCGTGTTATTTCTTAAAAGTTGACCCAGCATTTGTAAAAATATTTCAAGACATATACATTTCCAGAAAGGAAATTCATTTCTGCGTTGAATAAGACCGAGATCGTGAAAATCGCTGCACAACTGATGAAGATATGGCTGTTCAAAGCGATGCACCCCGTTTTGGGGTGATTTTGAGTTGCATACCTTGTTATATACACAGGTGGTTAGCGTGTGGCTATGATATTAATTAGTGAAAACATCATTTTGAATGATAAATAATCATATTATAACGAAAAATTAACTTTTCTGAAAAAAAAAATTTCACTATCAAATATATATATAACAAGGTATGCAACTCAAAATCACCCCAAAACGGGGTGCATCGCTTTGAACAGCCATATCTTCATCAATTGTGCAGCGATTTTCACGATCTCGGTCTTATTCAACGCAGAAATGAATTTCCTTTCTGGAAATGTATATGTCTTGCAATATTTTTACAAATGCTGGGTCAACTTTTAAGAAATAACACGATACACAACACGCATGACCCAGTTGACAGTGATCATGTATTCTTTATGAATGAAATCTCCAGTTGTAAAGACACACCTCCGCATTGGACCAATGAAATCACTCGTATGTTTAAAATGTCAGTTAGTTGAAATGTATGTAAACAAAGGTTTCAAACGGCGCTGGACAGTTAGTCTTGATGCAGAATGTAACGACAAGAACGGTAATAATGTTTTTTCATACGTTTTATTGAATTTTGGTATCGAACTACATGAACTTTGTAGGGAAGTTGCCCTTTACTCCGTGAAGATTTCAGTCTTAAAGACAGCATGATCACTGTCAACTGGGTCATGCGTGTTGTGTATCGTGTTATTTCTTAAAAGTTGACCCAGCATTTGTTAAAATATTGCAAGACATATACATTTCCAGAAAGGAAATTCATTTCTGCGTTGAATAAGACCGAGATCGTGAAAATCGCTGCAAAATTTATGAAGATATGGCTGTTCAAAGCGATGCACCCCGTTTTGGGCTGATTTTGAGTTGCATACCTTGTTATATATATATTTGATAGTGAAATATTTTTTTTTTCAGAAAAGTTAATTTTTCGTTATAATATGATTATTTATCATTCAAAATGATGTTTTCACTAATTAATATCATAGCCACACGCTAACCACCTGTGGTTATATATATATTTGATAGTGGATTTTTTTTCCATAAAATTTAATTTTTCGTTATAATATGATTATTTATTATTCAAAATGATGTTTTCACTAATTAATATCATAGCCACACGCTAACCACCTGTGGATTATATAAATCAATACATGTATATTCATGTTGCGTTAATCGAACATACATGTTACTAGTATACTAAAAGAAAGTTTTCGAAGTATTTTCCGTTGCAGTCCGCACAAGCCTATCAAGGACGACACTGTATTCTTTGTTGTATTGTGTGTGTTTAAAGGAAGACTCGTCATAAAGAAAACCCATTTAGATGGAAAGTGTTGTCCCTACGTATTGCACAGGCTAATCTGAACCGACACTTGACGTATATACATGATGTATGTTGTCTTTTTTTCCAAAGGCGATGCTTATTATTTTGACTTTACAACTTCATATTAATTAAGTTCTGATATTTGCGAAGTTCAAACGCTCATCATTGCAAAGTACATATTATTATCAAATATGTATAAATATTTGTTATTGATAATCGAAATGACATTTCGGTGACATTGTCATGAAACAATAGTAAAAACATAAAACACCGTTCTGGAAAACAAATATTTTTCTAGTCAGGCTATTAAAACGTAGCATGTCATGACTAGATCACTACTATACATGGGTATACTGCGTCAGGTCACGTGCAGTCTTTGTGAAAACAACGTCGTGCCAGCGTAGAGCATGATTGACGTACGTCACGACATCCCACGTCAAACGAGATTTTAACGGAAGTGTAAATGTTCAGGAATTTCGAAACAGAAGCACAATTATAGCATACACATTAGATACCGATCTATATTCATCATTTCGAAAGAAGCAGTAGATTATTGTCTGATTATTAAACCATATAATTATTCGGTATATTAATTCAGAATTTATGTTTCATCAAGACATTCACACATGTTAATCGCTTGTTGTATATATTTCTGAGTTAGATTTATAAATATTTACAAAACAAATTTTAATGTCCGTTGTTTTACGGTGATTGAGATTTTATTTGCGAAAACTACCTGTCTATGCCACAAAATATAGTATATATTTCTAACAAATAAATTTTAATGATATTGTGTCAAACAATCAATCAATCACCTTAAAAAAGAACGCAATATTACAACTATTGGTTAAATTTAAATAAAATCCCACTCAGGCAACAGTACTGGCGTCAGCATATGGCTACAAATGTCAAAGTTACAAATTATTGTTAAATATTATTTTCGCGATGATTATAATATATTTTGGTTTTTCTGTCATTGAATAATAACACGAACACGACTAGACAAAAACAATAAGTTTTAGATTTATTGCAGAACATGATTATTAAAAACGACCCCAAAATGAGACAAAATAAAAGGGGACTGGCAACTATCAATTAGAAACGTATAAAAATATACACAAATTGCATTGTGATGTTTGTTTTATTAGCAATCAGTTCGTCGCGCCATAATAACGAGACTGAATCACTTTGTTTAACTCTGAATCTCCAATGGTCAGTCAATGTAATTGCACTTTACATGTGAGCTTCATATTAACATTACGAATTAATTAGAGAGCAATAAAATCGAGAACGCACATATCTGTCATCAAGGGTGGTAATGGTGTACGTAAGTTTATTATCTATCAAAGTAATTTATTCCAGATCGTAAATCGAAGGTAGTCATTCTGTCAAAGTTTACTAACGACAGATACTAATATTCCATGCAACATCGTAGTCAAAGGCAATAATACGCATTTGTATGCAATTTCCACCCGTCTTCTTGGTGGCGAAGACAGCGTCGTATGACATATAAATTAACCCATACCCGTAATGTGTTCAATACAAAAATCAACAAAATGCCATAGATGTTTAATTTGAACGTAAAATGTCTGTATTCCAGTTTAACGTCTTGGCTTTCTTTGACTGCTGTGATGCACCAAGTATGCATTGAGGTTAACAATTTCGTGCGTCCGCCAACTAACAAGGTGTAGTGGGAGGTGGGGACTCGAACCTTCGACAACTTGCTTGTAAAGATCTAGATCGACAAGTACAAAACGACCCGCTTTGGGTACCCCGTAAGGACGAATAGCTCATACAAATAATAAGTCGGGGTACCTTTACATGTCCAGTGTACAGTGCATCGTTGCGGGTGATGTACACATGTACTAACAAGACGCATATATCTACACAGTATGTCTATAATCCACACGTAAGGCAAGTATTTGAATTTATACTTCTTCATGAATCTTGAAAAATGTTTGTGCAACTCATGTAAAAATTGTGTACTTTAGTGATTAAAATTTAAACAATAAATAAAAATGTGCATATTGAATACTTCGTCAGTATACATGGGACACGTGGTACAACTCTTGCGAAGTTTAATGTGAACTACAAAAATGTGAAGATATTGTGACAATTTACACTTTTTTTGACCGGTTAGATGCTAGTTTTATCTCTAGTCTTAATCTTCGCATCTCCAAAGCCGCGAATTCTACTGTACTGTCGTTAAGTAGCAATATTAAAAAGTCTTCACAGTTTCTTGCGACAATTTGTTAAGTCCTCAATTCGATCAAAGCGGCTGCCTTCGCATCTCTCGTCAATCTAGACACCTTTCCTTTGATCAACAATTGCCCCAAATTATGTGTACAGCATTACAACGAGGCACTATGGGAAGATCACACGAAATCGCGACTTTCGGCGTCGGAAATGGTCGCTCTAACAATGTCGTCTGCTGCCAAGATAACCGTTCCCAGGTAAACCACCACCGAGAAAACGCTGGTACCCGAACATGAAAATTGTGTGTTTACATAATGACCATGTTTCCCGTTCTGCGCATTTCATGTGACCAGCTAGATGATGGCAGGCGAGATAACGCTTGTTGACAGAGAGGATTCAAAATGGCCGCGGGGTTCTCGCGAGACTTCGCGGCTGCAGTTTGGTTCGAAATGTATTCGGCGCCACGGTCTGCAAACATTTTGATAAAAGCTGTTCCCAAACACAAGCGAATGTGCTTGAACTAGTGGACAATCTGCAAGATTTAAACAGTTCGATTGCCTTTCGGCGCATTCAGTGCGATAAGACCGGTCTAGATCGAGCCCGAGATACCCGCAGATTAGCCGAGATTGGACCCGATTGCTCGGACTACCTTGCGTTGAAACCAGATTACTAAAGTGAAATGATGGACAATTACAATCTGATAAGGAAACAACAATTGAAACTATCGTAATTAATCTGGCCCACCATGACGGAAAAAATTCAGAGCTGATTACGAACCTAATCCTCGAAAGTTGACAGCTCTTAGAAGCGTGCTCTACAAAACTTGAACGTACCATAACAACATCATCATTATCATAATCATCATAATCATCATAATCATCATCATCGTCATCATCATCATCATCATCATCATCATCATCATCATCATCATCATCATCATCATCATCATCATCATCATCATCATCATCATCATCATCATCATCATCATCATCATCATCATCATCATCACCACCACCACCACCACCATCATCATCATCATCATCATCATCATCATCATCATCATCTTCTTCTTCTTCTTCTTCTTCTTCTTCTTCTCCTTCTTCTTCTTCTTCGTATGCGTCACATTTACCATTTTCTTTTTTGTTGTCGTCGTTATAATCATCATCATTCAGTTCATTACCATCATCATCGCCATCGCCGTCACCGTTGCTGATTCTGAAAATCATTTTCGCTAATATAACAACATTTGTCAACATATATCGTTATCACTGCTGCACGATTCAATGGCAACGTTAAAAATTATATTTATGATTATCATTCTTTTTACAACTATTGTCAAACATAATCGCAATATAGAAGGGATTTTTTAAATTAATTTGATGGGATAAAACCCATCGAGAACAAATACATTAAATATTTTTCATAGCATAAAATCAGTCATATGCGGCCACGTACATACACTGTTTGACATGAGTTATCTTCTCCTTTCTCGTGTAACAGGTCTTGAATATTGACAGGCTTGTTGATTTTGCTCGATGAGAAGGAAATGAAATTTAATGTTTGTTTTAAATGTCGGTCAATTTGTTTAATTGCGCCTTAAAAGAAAACAATATTCATCACGGCCGACGTCTGCAAGGAAATCGTCTCAGTTTTGATCGAATCTATCACAAATCTTTAACATCTTCTCGCTTAATCAAGTCGAGCCATAAAACACAGACAAATATTATGGTCGCCCCGAGGATGGGAATAGTAATATTATCTAGCATTTTACGGATTTTTATTTTTAATATTTATTAATCCATAATCGTCTATCCAATAATACGTATGCCTCGTTAACTTGACATTTACTGGCAAGTGTTATGGATACCCAGTCTTAATTGAAAGTGCATTGACTGATATAACAGTTTCAACATTCAGACTATATTGAAAGTGCATTGACTGATATAGCAGTTTCAACATTCAGACTATAATGAAAGTGCATTGACTGATATAACAGTTTCAACATTCAGACTATAATGCCATTTTTTTTTTACTTGTTATACGTCTGCATATACCACTTACATATTAGTTTTGCACAAATATATGTATGTATCTGACATGTAAAACGTCAAATTTTGAAACACCTTTGTCACTGTCGCAGGGCCAAGTGGCGCCGATGACTTGCTGAACTTCGAGCTTAAAAATATAACGACTCGAAACTATTACAAAGTGCTTTTCTTTTTTTCTTGTAATAGAATTTGCGTTTCAGTCGGACATAAAGAAATACTCTAAATGACATAATTGAATCACTCGCATCCCAATTGAGATACATTAAAGATAAAAAAGTAGTTATTATAAAAATCTTTTTTAATAATCCTGATAAAAATAGTTTTTGCAACATTGGAGGTCAGCGAGGAAAATATTAACAACCTTCAAAGGGGAGATAATCATAAAGTGTTAATTTCAATCACGTTATTTGTGCGTCTCTTAATAACTTTTATTTAAAAGTCCATTGCATTACAAAACAACGTATTAAATGTAAATAATGGACAAAAAATCATAGCGTCTTATAAACATTACTGAAAATCAATAAAATTAATTTCAATATTATTTTTTATTAATTCGCAGTGACACTTTAATTTTTTTTTCTTACACCGATTTTAAATCAGCAAACAAAAACAAATTAAAGTTAAACGTCGATTTAAGTGTTTCCATAACACGAAAAATACATTAAGACGTAAGTGATTAAACGTTACGTCCACGTCACGTAGACGTTATCAGCGTTATTGGCGCCCTTTCAATGTCGAAATTTGTTTTCATCGACCACAGCTGTCAAGGCTACGCGTCTCGTGCGCTACCCGGCCACCTTGCCGGACCGTTCGTCTGCGTCTGTCATGTTTACCGTCTGCTAGACTCGTGAACCAGTCGTCTTGAGTTGCAGACGTCGATTTGTCAGTGTGTTCATAGCTTGTATAACTAATTATAATGCTCGAAATACTTAGCAAATCTGCGACTGTGACTTTTTTATTACAGTTTAAATATTCCGGTATTCATAATATCTAAACAATGGTTTTAATAAATAATAATAACAACAACAACAACACTTATACTCACAATGTAACAGTCATGAAAAAGAACACTATTTTCCCTGATATTTTTCCGAAAAGTGATGTTCAAAATGTTTAAGCAATATACTACAGGATACAGACATGCAAAATGGCAAAAATAAGAATACGAATTTATTGTTATATATGTAAATTTATAACAAAAAACAATCACAATCAAACATGCAAATTTACTGTACTCTTTTGAAAATTAAGTAAACCATCATGATAATATAATTTTATGTTTTACACACGTTGAAGAACTAAACTTTTGGCGACTGAAACTCACTTTGTTCATGTTATTTATGATCATTTTTGAATCGAAGTTTTTAATGTATCGGTCAATACTTTCGTTACAAACACTACTAACACCATTGGCAAATTGAACGTGAAGCAGCGGAAAGGTCATGTTTAGATTTTTTGGTCAACTGTCAGGAACGCTGTGGTCTCTGACGGCTGCAATGTTCTTTACCCAGAAATCACATTCATGCGTTCCATTCATTCAAGCTTAAAATATGAGCTGCATCATTCGAACATTGGTTTAATACCAAATGCGACCAGCCTGCGCAGTCACGCAAGGCGTGTGGTATCATTGAGTCGTGTTCTGAGAAAACTGGACATAATGCATGTGCGTAAAGTGTCGTCCCAGATGAGCCTGTGCAGTCCACACAGGCTAATCAGGCACGACACTTTCCGCCTTAATTGGATTTTTGCTAAGAAGAGACATCATTTAAACGAAAAATGTCAAAAAAGCGGAAAAAGTCGTCCCTGATTAGCCTGACTGCACAGGCTAATCTGGCACGACAATTTACGCACATGCATTATGTCCAGATTTCCCAGAACGCGACTCCATTAGAAGACAGGGTAGCTCCTGACCAGACTTCTGGCTGGTCGGATATGAAATAAAACCCACTTTCGCTTGGCGCGGATGAAACTAATATAAACACAACAACTTTATGACAACTCGGTGTCTACAGTTTAAGCCTCACCGTTATATCATTCTAAGCCTTGCCTGATATATTACAAAAAAAATCAAGCAGTAACCTGTTATTCTCTCTCTATATATGTACAAATTGATTATACCGTACCGTACACAAACAGGTCTAAACAGCAAAGGTTTATATAGTACGTTCGTATGTGCTTTATCCCATTGTTCCAATGTATACATAATTGTCAAATTAGTAAGCTATCGCTCTAAATGTTTTCTGAATGCAGACGAAAAAACGGATCATGTCCTTACCCTTGTATTTTAGATTACAAGTATACTGCCCGTCACGACTTATGGAAAACAATAACAATTAATTCTTCGTTCCGAACATCTTCATCTGTTAACTTCACAAATTGTCTCATTATGTTCTAACAATATATAATACAAACTTCAAATGTATTCAATGGAAATATGTTTTCGCGTTTGGTAATCACGATAATGTGCATTCAAACAATTTCAAAGAGAAAACTGTTTGTTAAGGAGACAAATAAATTCAGACATTGTAATTTCCTGTCATCTGATGACCCTTCCAACCCAGGGTGGCGCCTCGCTCGGCCCTAAAGTCGCCGGGGTCTGGGTCCATATATCACCTTAGTTGAGGGGCAATCTTGTAGGACCGTCAGATGATCGGTAATTGTACATATGTCATAATAATTGAAATGTCCACTAACGACATGCCTCACATTTACAAGAAATCTGACAGCTTGCTTGATTTGTGGGACGGCAGTCAGGGTCCGTAAACAACATGGTTCAGTCTTAAACACGTTGCCGGTCGTGCTGGCCATTTGAGTAGAATAATAATTGCATTTGCATAGTCATTTAATTCGCTCAGTCTGTCTTTGCTTTCTGTTGCAGAGTGAAAGCAAATGCATTGTATTAAAACGTTCCTTGTGAAATATGCAGGGCAAAATAACAAGTGTGTGCTTTGGTGTGAGAAAGTGTTTATGTAAAAAAAAGCTTTGCGCAGGTGACTATTGATGAAAGTCTGCTGAATTCGTATGGTATTACACGCCGTTCGATATTCCACACTGTGCGGTATAACACGCTGTACGTCTACGATATTCCGCACTGTGAGATATTTCAAACTGCGCAATATTGTAGTATACCGTACCCTATAAAGGTACGGGCAACGTTAATCCTCTTCATTGTCTTCCAAGTGCCCGTGTAAGGATGGCACTTTCAATAATGTGAAGAACACAGTTTCACGGTTTCAAAATCTTGTTTTAATCGATATTTGAATTATTCGATATGCATCAGTTCTCATATAAACAAAATATAATTGAACAATATTACAAGTTTAATAATGACGTTAAACTTTCATAATAAATTAAAGCTCTCTGGAGTTCCAAACGAAGCGCTTATTTAGTCGGACAAATAACGCTTACCATCTTTGGAATGGTGAATGACGCCATATGACGTTATATTACTATAATTTTAAATGAAGAGATCAATAGATTTTACAAAATATTTCTTAAAGCGATCTGAACTAATCTTGACAGATAGATGCCAAAAGTTTGTTTGTATCAGAGTTTATTTACAGGTCCTACCGGCCTCTTCACGAGGTCTTTTAGGTCCGACCTGCCCCTGTGACCTTTCAGGGGAGAAAGAATAATTTTGAGCCAAAGTAGGTCAAATTTACACCGGCTGTCCGGGTATTCGCCAATGATATAATTAAGATCCAAATAGACCAGTGCACGGTGGCCAATGAGACCTTAATGTGCACTGTTAGACAATAGACAATCTCAAAGACAAAATTCTGTCTGGACGCAACTCCCAAGGGTCTGCAGCTCGCCGCTCTGCCTTTATGGCCACGCTTGAAGTCACCGGCCGTCGTCTTCATCCCCGAGACGGTTTCCCCAGCACGTTGAGCGTACTGAGTACCGCCGTCCCAGACGGGACCTCTGGCAGGTCCGGGTCAGCGAACTCCCGACGATAAACAGCGGTTGACAAGACCGCTGCATCTTGGGGAAGACAGCAATCCCAGCAATGTGGAAGACGTCCGGCTCGAGGGTGGCAGACTCAGCTGGATTAGCAGAGCCACCCGCAGAAGTTCCCTCTAAGAAGATCCTCTACGGGTGACTCTCGCCTCGGTCGCGACGCGCACGCATCAGCTGCTGACCGAGAGATGCCAAAAGTGTGTGTGAATGTCAGAGTTTATTTACAGGTCTCGCTGCGTCTTCACGACTGCCTTATGTGCGGACCTGCCCCTGTGACCTTTCAGGAGAAAAAGATTAATTTTGAGCCAAAGTAGGTCAAATTTACCCCGGCTGCCCGGGTATTCGCCAAAGATATAATTTGGATCCAAATAGACCAGTGCACGGTGGCCAATGAGACCTTAATGTGCACTGGTAGTAGACAATTTCAAGACAAATTCTTGTCTGGACGCAGCTCCGCCAAGGGAGTGCAGCAAGCAGGTATGCCTTTATGGCCACTCTCGATGTCACCAGCCGTCGTCTTCATCCCCGAGACGGTTTCCCCAGTGCGTTGAGCGCACTTAGTACCGCCGCCCCGGGGTCCCTCTATAAGGCCACCCCGTCGATGTTCTTGGACTGCAGTATCAGGCCGAAAAGAAAGAGCCTAGTCCCAGGTCCGCCCCGTATGTCCTCCACACTGGTGATCTCGCTGTCCCGCTGTTCCCGTCCCTCTACAGACGGGACCTCTGGCAGGTCCGGTTAGCGAACTCTCGACGATAAACGGCGGTTGACAAGACCGCTGCATCTTGGAGAAGACAGCAATCCCAGCAGTGTGGAAGACGTCCGGTTCGAGGGTGACGGACTCAGCTGGATTAGCAGAGCCGCCCGCAGAAGTTCCCCTCTATAAGGAAATATGTACAGGTGAGAAAATCTTCTGCGGGCGACTCTTGCCTCGGTCGCGACGCGCACGCTCCAGCTGCTGACCGAGGAGATGCCAAAAGTTGTTTATCGGCGCTATTTATATCTGTCACCAAGCACTTAAGATTTAGGATTCTGCTCATCAACCAATGAAAATGACTTAGGATTTTGCCTAAGCCAATCATAATGACTTAGGATTGCGAAAACCAATCAAATGCATTTAGGAATCCTAAATCCTAAACAAAGTTCTATAGCGGCAAACATTTAACAAAAATATTATATTTTAACTTACAAAACATTTTAAGAGCATATATAGATGAGCAAAAGATTCTGCATCTAACAACAAATATACTTCTCTCTGACCTAAACAAAAATGCAGTTTGACAGAGAAGAAATATTCTGGTACAATATATCCGAAATATTGCAACAGTTGAAATGTGCTTTTTAGGAATAGCGAATTTTACACAAATAACAACACATATGAACATTTAACGACAATGAAATAGCATCTTAAAGTAACTTGTAGTCGTATTATTATAATTATGCAATGTTATGTCACTTTGAAATGAATATAACAAGTAAAATCATTGCAAGATGACGGATGGACTAGTTTCCTTGAAGTTCGGACATTGACAGTAAGTTTTCGCATCCAGGTTATGTTTATAATCATTAGACAAAATATATTAAAATGATTACTCTATCAGTTAATATTACAATTAAACACTTCAACCATAATCTTTTGTATGGGATAGTGTAATGGTTGAGTAATTAATACTTGTAACAATAACGGTTTGTTTACATGATAAAATAACAGATAATAAAAAAGTTAATGAATACTCCAGGGCCTTACATTATTACACCTTAGGCAATAATACACACTGTTAGAATGGGTGGATTTTACTAGAAAGTAATAATAGCAAAACATCACACTATCAGGTACGTGAGGTTGGCTTTGAGATCTTACTCTGAATTGGTATGTTGCAGAGCTAGATATTCAGCTTGTCATATTTGTTAAAATGGCCATATAGAGTAATGATGGCTTCGAATACATAGTTTAGTATCCACGTAAGGGTCTCTATTCGGCGAAGACAGGCCTAGCTCTGAATAAAGCTCTGAATAAAGCTGTGCATAGCAAGCCTTTAAAAGTCAATATAAATACTAAGCATGTGACTGAAAGCCAAGTTCAAGTATAAGATGGCTATGATGTCGTCAATCAATGCCGCATGTTTTTTAATAAATAAAAACACATTCTAAGAGTGTATCGATGTTGAAGCTACCTCTGTTATAAGACCATTCAGAGCTTTATGTAGATACCAGATCTCATAGCAAAATTCACAGATCTTGTTCAGATAATCAGTAACAACAAGATAATCATCTCCCCAATCGACTCGAATGCCCTTAATCTGCAAATTAACAAAACAGGGAAACTGTTGTTAATTTTTGCGATCCATTCACTTCATATTTATTAAATATTTTTGACAATAACAATGAAATAGTCCGTGTTGCAAATATTTCCATTAACGAGCGTTCCTCGTTAGAGTCAATGAAAAAAAAGGCAATACTTGTTTCCTTTGTTGTTGCTTGTAACAAACAAAAAACGTGACTACCATTTTTTCAGACATTGGCGTTACTATATTTCGTGGAATGGGCAATTTAATACTGCCCGCATACAAACGCGCTAATTTGTAACGTCACACTAATGGAACATAGCAGGTCGGTAGACAATAAAATAAAAATTGTGGACGGGACAACACGTTTATATCGACACATTCGCAAAAAATACTATTTGTTTAAACTGACAGAAATGGGGCCGCATTTGATCGTGTCACAGGACCCAAGGTGTTAACGGCTATTCATCAACCGTCACAATGATGCTGACTGGAACACTGACGATTTAGTCAGCTCCCAATGTCAACACTTACGAGAGCGCAACCAGTCAAAACTGAAAGTTTATTTGACAATGCTGTATTGCCAAAAACAAATAGTAAGAAAACAAAGCGATGTCATGCAAATGACCTGCTCGTTAAGATGTCAATTAAAGGATGTAGTGCAATCATCAACCAATTTATGGCCTGGGCAGCTTCGGCGACCGTCCGGCTCCGTTGACGCGTGTTGTGGGACGCCGCAACGTCGGGGGTAACGTGTACACGTGACGTTGACGAACAAAAGCTGACTTTGTTATAATGACATTGTGCATTGCTGTTAATTGAATTATGTATTGATTTATCAACATTGATTATTTTGCGTGCTTGTGTAGCATGTGCTCGCGGTAATAAAGCCGTGAACACAACACGCGATTGACGAGATTTTGTAATTCATACATTTTACTCAAATAATTAAATATATTATTAAAAGCCCACAAACACTCCAAATCAACGAATATTTTTTACAATATTTCGAAAAAAAGTTTACACATAAAACCCGCTAGATATGGTCTGGTAAGATAGATTTAACAAGATACAAAAGGCTCGTTTGTAATTTTTGTGTAAAAATATATTCCATGTGAATTTCCGGCTACGATATCCGAACATTAACGAGCGAACCCTAGGTTGGCTTCGGGAAGCCAGTCTCGTGTTGGCTCGTGAATGTTCGGATATCGTGGCAAGCAATTAACATGGACTATATTGTCGCAAAAAATTAAAACGAGCATTTTGTATCTCGTTAAATATAAGCTAGCGTTGAAATTTTGGCTATATAAGAAACCCTGATTTTATGCGTTTACTTAATTTTACGAAATATTTTGTGAAATATTCGTCGATAATGAGTATTTATGTAACTTACAGTTCAGACGCATAAAAATGGAATATGTATTTGAGCTTATATTAAGTATAAATAACGATGAAGTAAAGGTCGCATCTGGCGAACACAGAAATAAGCGTTTTATCACGTATTTATTTTAAAACGCACAAACACTTATGAACTAAAGAACGAAATCAATAAGCAACTATAAACAGCGAGCAGATGCATTGACGAACTGAAACTCTACGACTCAACTCATAAAAAAACGAAAATTGCAAACAGACTGACGCGTATTCTAATAAACAAACTTAAGAATGAATTACTGAACAGACGGATGGACGACAGACAAAGCGGCCGAACAATAGCAAAATAAACTGAAGAACAAATGAACGCACGAATTATTCTTTATTTATAAATCTCGCATACCAGTTTTTCTTTTGACAACAAAAGCATCATCAGTTTCACCCTTCATGTAAAGGATTCTGTTGTTGACAGGTAAAGTGGTCGTACATAAGGCAGGAGACAAAATGATTAGAAAGTTATGACGGGTCGGACAAGCAAGTGTCATACGGCTATTATTAAGAAAAATCGTTGCACGCGACAGGATTACTTTCATCTTGGACACGACGAAATGAATATATATAATTCACGAGAACGCTAATAATTGTATTATTTTTGGTTTTTGTCAACCTCTTCTTCGAAGTATGAGCGCTCTTGGTAAAAAACAGATTAAGTGCATGTGTGTAAACATTTGTAATTTGGCATTTGTGTGTGTGTGTGTGTGTGTGTGTGTGTGTGTGTGTGTGTGCGTGCGTGCGTGCGTGCGTGCGTGCGTGCGCGCGCGTGCGTGTGTGTGTGTGTGTAAAATATATATAACAGGAAATACATTTGTCTACAGTTTTTTTTATATTATATATTTAAAAATTGACAAAAACCTGTTTTGTTTTAATTTTATTTATATTTTAATTGATTTTTATAAATAAACGACACAATTGTTTTCGCTTACCCCGGCATATGTCAAAAAGGTGAAATGTTACACTAGATATCGTTTTCTCTTTTAAATTAACGGCAAGAGAAAACAAGAGAAACTGTCAAATAGCAAACATTGAACGAGGCTCTGTTATCGCTAACTTGATACAATCATGCGATTGAATTTTGTTGTACTGGGCATTTTGCAAAATCTAACCATATTTCAGGCAAATCACGGCGATCAATTAACCGACTCAGAATGTTAATAGGCTAGCTGGTTAGCCAGTACTTAGTGCTCATATTTAACCCTTTCCCACTCAGAAGCAAAGTGAAAATGGCTATGTGCACACAGCATAAAACCAGAACAGCCTTCGAGTAACTCACACACTGTTCAGGTTTTATGCTGTTTGCTGCTGATCAGTATCTACGGGTTATAAATGATGCTTTTAAAACTTGAATCTAGTAAGACAGGACTTAAATTAAATTTAACTAAGGACTACGCATACGTCAGAATATTTATCTAAGGGGTAAAGTGTACAGCCAGTAAAAGACAACTGCCCTACTTAAATCAGAGGTAGAGACAGTGTGGCCGTAGAAAGGATCTCATGTAGAACCATCGATACTCGGATTGACAGTCAAGCATCCTACCAAAGGTGAACGTCGACTTTTGTAGAAATTGACGGTTTATTATGCATGAATGCTAACACATGTTTTCTATCGGCAAACGAAACAGCAAACGAATTGAAGACCAGTGATTAAGCCTTGACACATGATTTCAAGTGTCTTAATGTCTAATAATTCTTGGCCTTGACGTTATTATGAACGGGCCTTCGCACTCAAAAAAGCAGTTTTTAATTCTTTGAAATGCTCAATAACAAACAAGTAGAGCTCAGGGGTTTGATAAAGCCAGTCGATAAATGGACCTCCGAGGCAGCACCACCGGGCTGCTGGTTCCGGTCTGCGACCCACTGCATCTTAGAGCGACACCGAAGAGCCGGCTTTTCGCACCACGTGACCTAGCAGACTGGCGTCTTCCGAAATGTTTTCAAATGTCATAACATGCCACTACGACATAACTCGCCCGGTTTGCGCGCTCTTAATGTATGAACATGATTTAAAGTGACAAACATTCACTGTTATAGCAATACGTCTTGTTACGTCAAGTGCATTGTAATCCAAAGACGTGCTTAACGTTTATTCTGGTAACGTGTGAGCTTATTTCTTTTGTTGTGTTTAAAATTCGAGTGCATTAGCGTTAATTAGCTTTTAGTTCACCGCGTGCAATGAGAGAAAGTGTTGGAAGGTTGTTCGTTGAAATGAATATGTAACATGCATTTGATTATTGTTAAACGTGGAATCTTGCCCCCGTCTGTTTGATCATACAAACGCAGTTTTTGAAGGCCAAACTTTATACGGACGCGACCAGAATAATTCAATATAAATATTGTGCAGGCTGGTCTGTATCTACGCACGCCCATTTTTTTATGACGCGACCAATATAAACTGTGCATTTAATTAATATCGGACGTTTGTAGGGTTTCTCTTTTTTTAATGTGTATGATTTTTATCGGGTCCCTTATGTTGTTTTGAACAAACACGTCTTCAATATGTATGTGTGTTTGTAATACAAATATGTTTAAATAAAAGCTATAGAAAACTGACCGATATGCTAATACAATTAATTCCCGTTTCCAAATGATGTTAGTCTATACACATTAATTCCACGGAAACTACAAGAACTATTTCCGGGTTTCTGGTGGGATATTAAGACGACTCCATGGCGATTGATGGCACCGCTGTGAAAACTGTCTTATTTGATCAAAAGAAAAAACGCAATAATGTAAGGAGGTCAAGGCCATCTTTGCCGCGGTCCCTAGTTGCACTTAACCCATTTATGCCTAGTGGACTATCCCATCCTTCTAAATTGGATCAATTTATTTCCAAATAAGGGATGTCTAGTATATTTATTTCTATATTTAGAATAATTCTTACAGAAATTTCTTAAAGCAAACAGCGCAGACCCTGATGAGACGCCGCATCATGCGGCGTCTTATCAGGGTCTACGCTGTTTGCCAATGCCTTATTTTCTAGACGCTAGACATAAATGGGTTAAATAGATATCTACTGTAAAACACAACATTATAAAGCCCTATTATTTGTAGTTATATAGAGGTATGTTAACTATCAGTTTATTAATAAGATTAAGTATTAAGAATGGATACTCGATAAATCAATTATCTCAATTGCGGATCTTACGCGCATTTTCTTAAGCATTCATGAATTATATATTGACAGTGGCATTGCGGCGATTTTAAATATTCGTGTGTTGATACAATTACATAAAAGAAGAAGCAGGAAACGCTCAGGCACTCAATTACATGCACTAAAATAAGCATAACCCAACATAAACAATAAACAATGTGTCATTGATTGAAATATAATTATCTAACAAATACTCGGAAACATATGGATTTAGGCACTTTATTAGAAAACAACTCCCAACAGTTGTTGGCTCAAATCTGCGAACATGCCCTGCAGTAGGAATAGCAATATTGCAATCATAAATGCAAAAACATCAAAGGGGCCGCCCTTCATAAAACACTTATCGCGTATCTTGCATGCATCTTTTGTCGCCTACGGACACTGACGAAAAGGGCCGAAATTACCCGAACATCACAGAACTTGTGGTTAACAACAATAACGTGGTATTAAATTGCAATAAAACGTCAGACTGCTCGGGTCTTATTGCCGTATGGTAAGATTAGCATCTAAGCGCTGCAACGTTAAATTATGCATCAGCTATGAATGCCCAAGTGCTCAGGTAGGTTGGAGCTTGTACACATACTTCATAAGCGACGCCCGTGTCCGCTTGTTGTCCTGGCAGGCCGGGGTTCAGCGGTTTAATGCCCTGCACGTCATATGGTCCGTGTGTATTCTAAAGTTGACGAGGTCCTTGCATACACGCCAAAGCTATATTTTTTAACTTAAATGGGGGAAACCCCCTTCTAGCAAGTATTTTACCACTAAGAAAACTCATATCGAAGGTGTACATACCTTAGGCACCCTTTGGGGAAAAAGGCGACGATCACTGCTATAGCACTTAAGTTAAAGGACTTTGTACATTACGTTATAAAAGTTTTGAACAAAACTTTAACGACGTTAACATATTATTCTTGCATTTATTGCATTAATAAATAAAACATTTTACTAAAACTAAATACAGTCGGACTGGTACGCAAGTTAAAGATGAGGGCGAAAAACAAACGAAGTAAAATACATCATTTCTAGAAACTCTCTACCAAGGTTCAGTAGGGTGTGACACATACTGGTAGGCACCACAGTCAGATCCCTTGAAACATTTTGACTCGCACATACTGAGTTTGGGCTGAGAGGTGTGATGGCTCAAATTTCAACCCCTGGACATTAGTTATTCACTGTTTATTCATCTGTAAGGCAACCCTGGTCTCAAACACGCCAACGACGTGTTTAAATATGGCAGTATGTTAAAATCACGGTTATTTTATTTGCCCGCTCTTATTCGGAATACCCATGAGGGCTAAGAAACGCTAGGAAATGTTGGTGAATGTATGATGTTGTTGAAATATAATTGCCCCATCGCATGCTGTTACGCATCGATATTCCTTTAAAATTCTCAGAAATTCATAAAGCACTCAGCCATACGTTCTCGTTTGAGCCATCAACGTAAAAGGCGCAAATGGTTTTTGACGCTTTCAGGTCCAGCGGGGACCTTAGGGTAACCATTAAGGGGTTATTTTCGAAGTTTAATGTTAGCTGTTCGCACAAAATAAAGAAAAGCAAGTCGACGTGCTGTGCTAGTAAACGGGCGTAGGTTTATAATCTGTCAGCACGAAGCGACGGCAGAAAAGACTTGAGTAAACAAATGAGTCGCGTTCTGAGAAAACTGGGCATAATGAATGAGCGTAAAGTGTCATCCCAGATTAGCCTGTGCAATCCGCAAAGGCTAATCAGGGACGACACTTTCCGCCTAAACTTGATTTTCGGTAAGGAAGGACGTCCTTGAAACTAAAAATACCATAAATGCGGAAAGTGTCGTCCCTGATTAGCCTGTGCGGACTGCACAGGCTAATCTGGGACGATACTTTACGCACATGTATGCATTTGGCCCAGTTTTCTCAGAACAAGGCTCAAATGCTTTCAGCAAACAGCGCAGACCTTGATGAGACGCCGCATTATGCGGCGTCTCATCTGAGTCTACGCTGTTTGCCAAGGCCTTTTTTTCTAGACACTAGGCATAAATGGGTTAATACTTGTATTTTAAGCCTTATTTCATATTCCGTGTTTTGTGTAGGCAAAATAAATGTATATGGATTTTTTCGCATAATTTTAAAATAACGAGTTGTAAATGTATGAAATGCATATAGACATATAAAGATTTAAGCAAGTGTGACCGAATGCAAATTATATTATAAAACATTTGTTTGAATGTGAACTACGATTTTTTCCCAACATTATTTAATATAATAATGCTAAAAGTGACAACAATAAAAATGCTCGTTTGTCATGTAGCAAATATTAATGATGAGACCAGGTTGTTGAACAATAAACGCAAAACAGTATCCATTGTTTATATGTTATACATCGAACAACTAGGAGTTGATGTGAAACTTGGATTTATCGATTGTGTACACATTCAAAAATATAAGTGATTTTTTGTTACTATGTTTGTTCACTTCCTCCAAAAAATGGTTTGGGTTAAGACCTGAAATGTATCAAAATAAACAAACTCGAATTCGTTGAAAAATCCAGCGTGATCCGGACCAAGGGAGAAAACTACAGCAGCACCGTTTTGTTGAAATGTCACGTGATGCTAAATTGTTAAATAAAGATAAAAAATAATGATACAATAATGATAATGATGAATCATTTACATTTATTTATTTATTTTTAAGTTTTATTTTCTTATTTTTTTATGAATCTATGATCAATAAATTTATTTATTTATGTATTATTTTGTGTTTGCTGTCTGTTCGTTCTTTCGTTTGTTTATTTATTTATTTATTTATTATGTCATATCTAATGCGAATGTTATAATAACTATACTAGTAGTTCGCTATGTTCCGCTCAGAATCTGAGATACATTTTGCATTGTTAAGTGTTGAGTGAAACAACGAAAGTGTGTTTTCTGCATTACAGTACAATCAGCGAGGACCATGTAAGGGTGTTCCGGTGCTTCGAATTGAATGCATGTTGCGATATTGAAAGGCAAATAATATATGCTGTATTGATAATAAGCCGTTGAATTTAAATGATGAACAAACACCTTGCATAATCGAGAGCAAAGACTGTTTGCTGTCCTGATGCGTATTTGACAGTATTCTGTATACATTAGGGCTACACAGACTTTTTGCGGCATATCCCACGACAGACGATAGACAGAAGCGTTTGTCTTGTAAACCAAAGATAACATTGCCCGGCGCCCATATGTAAATCCGTGCATTTCCACTAGAGTATATAATCTCAAATTATTTCACCTTTACCCCTCGTCTCTTCATTAGGGCTTAAGTTTTCCAAAAATGGCTTTAAAGACACCATATTAGACGCACTATGTTTCGTGTCGGGAGCACATTGCCGAGTCTGCGGATATACTAGCGCGCCTGATAGACTCGGTCGATTGTCACATTGACACCAATTTAGCCAATAAGCTTAAAAATGGCGTCCACCAAGAAAATTACCAATTGTAGTGCACTTGAATTGATACAAAACGTTTGTGTTGTTTGCAAATCTTTAGAACTTAAGTAGAAGATTGCAAACGTCTGCCGACGCTCTGATGTGCATGTTTGTTCAGTTTGCATTCACAGGCAAGAGAGGGAGAAGACTCGGACGACGCCATGAGCATCTCCTGCTAGCCCGTCTGTCGGTGTTGTTCTTCGCTTCTTACATCTCGCACATTAAGAAACCTACTAATTCTATTTTATCTTGAGATACTTTTGTTCGATCTCGTGAAGTCTCTGAAATACGGTAAGAGTCACGTTTCATTAAACTGTATTGACACGTTTAATCGTCTGTAAAAACCATATACCGCTAGCACTTACAACTAACAGTTATGATTCGCAATGCAACAGTTGTAAATTGTAAAAACAATTTAAAGACAATTATCATTGACTCCACTACGAAAGTCCTGTTGAAGTGCTGAACCATATAATTGGCCGCCTCAAACAGGGGTTCCGCAGTTTGCAAACTGAACACAAGTTGAACGTATTCAATTCTGTAAACAGACGCGAATAGTCATTCGCGTAACCAACAATAAGGCATCGTAAGTTTGACTAAACTTCGTCCGAAAAGAAACAACATAACCAATTTGAATACTAATTGTATTATCGTGTTTTATAAACGAACAAGTGTCGAATGGTACGAACAACACCTGGTCACATTGAGACGATTTTTTTACGATATTGACGAGTGGTCGTGGACGTGTTAATTTCGATGAGTTTTCATGTAAAGTGCTACGAGTTTATTATTCCAAGTATGCATACGATTGTTGTACTACGAGGCTAATGGTCTATATTACAAATGAGTCTAGTACGTTCCGAAGACCCAGAAGACGGTATTGGTACGTCCCAGCAAACTGGTACTGATACCAACGTCACTAGTCTGACCCAGCAGACAACACTGATACTGATATCAACGTCACTGGTTCGACCCAGCAGACGACACTTGTACTACTACCTACATCACTGGATCGTCCCAGCAAACGACACTGGTACTGATACCAACGTCACTGGTACGTCCCAGCAGACGACACTGGTTCTGATACCAAAGTCCCTGACTCGTCCAAGAAGACGATACTGGAGCTAATATCAACGTCACTGGTTCATCCCAGCGGAAGACACGCGTACTGATACCAACGTCATGGGTTCGTCCCAGCAGACGACACGCGAACTGATACCAACGTCATTGGATCGTCCCAGCAAACGGCACTGGTACTGATATCAACGTCACTGGTACGTCCCAGCAGTCGACACGCGTACAAATACCAACGTCATTGGTACATCCCAGCGGACGACACGCGTGCTGATACCAACGTCACTGGAACATCCCAGCGGACGACACGCGTACTGATACCAACGTCATTGGTTCGTCCCAGCAGACGACACTGGTACTGATACCAACGACACTGGCTCGTCCCAGCAGACGACACCGGTACTAATACCAACGTCATTGGTTCGTCCCAGCAGACGATACTGGTACTGATATCAACGACTCTCTAGTAAGCACAAACAGCTCCCTAACAATATAGCAGCTTAAACTACAGAAATAAAGCGCACATAATAATTAACGAGTCAAGAATTGAATGCAGAATAAGAGAAGCAATTGCACTAAATATTTAGCATACAAATCACAACTAATGCACACACACTTGTGAATAAAAGCTACCAATACTTTTTTAAGCCAAAATTCAATTCACCACAATAAACTATTATGGCTGCATCAAGCTATCGTCATGCATACGTTATGAAAGCAGGCGATTATTAAAGATATGTTGTTGGCACGTCTCTTAAGTTTATTAGAATATTAAAGAAGGTTGTAGAAACATTAAATATCTCCTAGAGACAATGTCGCAGTTGATAATAAATGACGAAAGGCTGGTACTAAATGTCTTAATAACGCAACATCTAGCAAAACCTCTTGACTCTATATGTCGCATCTGTAACGCTTAATATTGCAACCAATTTTACTACAGCTATATGTCTAAACGTTACCTAGAAATGTCGCAACGTTACCTAGAAATGTCGCAACGTTACCTAGAAATGTCGCAACGTTATCTAGAAATGTCGCAACGTTACCTAGAAATGTCGCAACGTTATCTAGAAATGTCGCAACGTTATCTAGAAATGTCGCGCTCCTCAAGAATCTCTCTTTCAAAGTTAAACCACGAATTTCAGAGCCCGACGTTTCCAAAAATAGTAATCCACTGTATTTTGTAATGCAACGCATACGCCTGTTTCGAGATGTAATACATCGTGTATTACAGCATTTACATTTCGTGTACACACTTCTGGAACTAGATTAGTTTAAGTTTATTTTAGCCCCACACAGAGTAGGGGAGGTTATGCATCGCTCATGTGTCCGTCTGTTCGTGTTCATCAAGAAAAGGCAGCGAATGTTCAATGGCATACACGCTTCTCTAAGCTTAAAGACGATTATGACATCACGACCGGCCACCGTAGTGGTTTTGTAGCAACATTGCGATAAACCGTACAAACAAAGGTACCCACTTGTCCATGGTGTTTTTTGTGAATAGTGATGACAAGAAGCAGTCCATACCATGCATGTTAAGATTCATGTCAAATCACAGAATGAATATCAGCCGGTCTCCGGGTATACCGGGCTTAACGCATGCGCGTAACGTTTCATTCCAGATTAGCATTTTCATTCCGCATATGCTGATAAGGGACGACAGTTTCCAATTTTAAGGAATTTTTCTTTAAAAAAAGCCTTCCCTTTTTTATGAAATCAAGTGTAGCCTGTGCAGACTAAACAGGCTAACCTGGTACGATACGTATATTTCGTTTTTTTCCCAGCAATTTATCAGGCACGATTTATCACGATATGCAGCCTCGATTTATCACGATTTAACACGAACCGTTACGAATGGCTCTATGATGGTTGTAAGAATAAACAAGTTTGAGAAACGATGTATATGGAATCGAACTACGTTTGGAAACATTCTAGAGGCGATGAATCACTAATGTTTCGAAATTGTTTAAATCTGACGTTACGCTTCACGCCCGATACGGAGTCAACAATAGTCACCAAGAATCACATTGCTGTCAGGAAATATGTGTGAACTCACATTGACCAGGAGTAAAAAAGTACATGTAGTTAAAAAGTTATTGGCAGCGATAGCAAAATTCGTGTAAGTGTGACGTTGGCTTTTCCCACCCTGGGTATAAATGGCGATTTTGAAAGTAAATCTATATTTCGAACTATTCTCGAAAAAAGCGATATATGGCGACTGAAAAAGATACCACCAGAACTTCAAATGCCCTCGATTTATGTTAGATATGTAAGAACAACTCCTGCGATGCCATTAAGCGTTTTTTTGCCAATGATTCATTCTTTAATTGGCTCATACCATTACCTCACGCACATATCTTATTATATACCTTATTATACGCACTTATCTTATTATATACCTTATTATGGACAATTAATAGGGCATACCTGGGCGTCAGTAATCAGTCCGCATGCTTCCGCTACGCTCAGCGAGGCAGCGGGGATCAAAGCAAGCCGCCGCGTCTCGCAACAAATCGTGTTCATATTGAAGGTGATTTATTAAATCAAACAACCCTCTTAATATCACTGGCGACTCTGAATACAGCGGAACATTCTTGATTTATCAACTTCAAGCAACAGACTAAAGATACTTTTTTAATCCCTCGGAATTAGTCCCGCTATGAGAGGGCCCGTGTCACTAGATAAACAGCAGGCGATTAATTACTAGCGAGACTGTAGTGCGCAACAGGTATGCATGAGGAACAGGTTATGATTTATGGGGCGACATCGCGCGACGTTGTAAATCTTGAAGGATCCCGCGCGGATTGCGACGCCACGATGAATATAAAATGCGCGTTAATCCGCCAGGGTCTTTTGGCTGGTGTTATACCAGGATGCAGGACCAACAGGGTCCACATATGATTACAAACGGGCCGGCTAGAATGAAAACACACCGCCAAGAACTTTATTCTTCAAATTTCTCAAGTTATTGAAATATGTTTGCAAAATTCTTTAGTGCACGAAAGACTGGTTTTCTCGAAGTTTGTGCCGATATCGTAGATTTTAGAATACATAATTGAATACGTCTGAAATCGGTGCCAATAATTGCACGTTGCATGCAGCATAACCGTGTAAATGAATGTTGCAAACATCGAATTTTGGCCAAGAAGACTGGCATATCAAATTAAGTAATTATGATTTTGTTCAAATTGAAATAAGCCGCATTAAAACGGTCTTTTATGCACTAGTTGAAATTCTTCAGGAAAAAAAAACGTTTAAAAAAGTTATTTGAAAAAAGCACCACGAACCGATGTGTGTTTACAATAACTAACATCCATTTGTGAACCCCATAAAGTCACGTGATCCTGCACCCTGTATACATGGGTAAGAGTGAACATGTCGTCATCTTTGTGATGGTGACATCACTGGCGATGACATTGAAATTAACTAGTGTGTTCAAGATGACGGTTATAATAATGCTGTACAATGCTGTAATCAGGTAGAATAAGCAGCTTCAGGATGTACAGTAATAATAGTGACATTACATAGTAGAAGTTTTAGTAATTATAGCGGAATATGGAAAGTTGGTAATATGTGGCAGTAGTGACACATGAAAGTGGAAATTATAGTGCTCTAGTTAATTACAATTACTTACAGATTAAAATAGAAGTAGTAGTGTAGCAAACGTAGTTGTGACAATGACTTGAGAAGAAATATTTAACTTCTTTATGTATATTTAAGTTATAATGGCAACTGATACAGTAGAGAAACACAAGTTGGAGTGGAGGTAGCTAAGTACAAGAGCGTTAGCAATCTAGCGCCAATTATTTTGGTCAGTTAAAGTCTTGTAAAAAATACCGCCACCTCGTCAAAAAGATTACACAGTTGTCCCTCGTAGTGGTTAAAACTTTAAAGTTGATCGCTCATTCAATCAGATCATATCAATGATTATCGATCATAATGACCCCAAATCCGCGACATTGAACAGATAATTTGTCATATATTATGCATAATTTAGACAATGGGCTATAAGATAAAAATATTGTATTTTTTTCCCGAAAATTTTCACATATTTGAAGAACCTGTTTTATTATATATTATAACAGCTGTAAACAAACAAATAAGATATAGCACCTGTTATCATGTTTTTAAATTAAAATAGTTCTGCGACACATTCGCATATTAATTATCATCTTAATATGCTTTACTCGGTCGTATTACGTTTCCGAACATTCCTTTAAAAAGGACATATGTTTTCTTTAAGTGGCGCTACATTTTTGGTTAATCTTAATAATCTCAAAATGCGACATTTTTTTCAATCATAGTAGAAGACGGGTAATCACGTGATTGTCAAGATGGCGACGTCCATGCCATGGCAGGTATTTTTTCGTGGTTTTACGATCGTTATTACTTGCATTAATTTTTAAAATGCCGCTCACTTTTCAGCCATATCAGCAAGAAAGTTACTAGCGTTTATTTCGTATTCATATTTGCTCTTTTTCTCGACTTTACGCGCTGCGAAATTTCTTAGCTGTATGACCTACGCCTACGGTAATAACAGCTACAATAAGAACATTTGAGGCGAGTTAAGTTAATACGAAATAAACGCTATTCACCGTTTTAGTGATATGGCCGGCAAGTGAGCGTCATTTTAAAATTTAAAACAGTAAAAAAGGTATAAACGACGAAAAATAACTTTCCTGTCATGGACGTCTCGACTATCACGTGATTATCCCGTCTGAGTAGCGAAGACGTTATAATCGGCATTGAATTGTTGTAGGTCTATCAATTTTATTGTTTTTGTTTTCCGCAGCTTTGGCGCTTGTCTCTTATTGTATCATTTCATTTTTTATGGTATGACAGTCATAACAATTATGTTGTTGGACATGGTGTCGCGACCATAACATATTTTTTTCCGATAGATGCAAAAAAACAACAACAACAGATGATAAACACGTTTTGTTTGTTATTTTATCTGTTGGGATGAATGCGCATCTGAAAAGTTAAAGACAGACCAAACTTAAGCAGCATATTGCCATCAATTGGAGATACGGGAACATTTTGTAAAAGGGTTATGCCATAAAGAAATACAAAAGTGCGAGACGGAAATTGAGCCTAAAATACGTCAACATTTTATGGAAGTTTATGGGTTGTAAAATATGTTATTTCCTGTCTAAAAGAGAGAGACACATTTTTGAATGGTGCTAAACGCTGGCAGAAAGCTCCCGGTGCACCCGGGGGACTCGACAAAATGTAAGTTTGATCCAAACTTGGCCGTTTACATTTCGTTTTCACCCAACTTTAAATTGCCGTTTCACAACGTGATAAAGATACAAAAACAACACCGCAGTAAAACTTGGCACTGACTGTAAACACGAAATGGAATACTGGCACGAACAACAAAATCAAACACAAAGCACGAACACAGAGCTGAAATTGCGTTAAGAAATATCAGGGAAAAGATAGCATATTTGCTCCGGGAAAATAGAGAAGCAAATGATCCGAAGATCATATTCATTTTGTTTTAATTTCAAATATTAATTGCGGCTTATTCTATTTGCTTTTGTTCTGGTGCAATATAAATGCAGATTTAAAAATCGTCGGGATTACACAGAAATGGAATTCGTTGGACGAAATTAACGGAGTTAAAGAATTTCTTTGTGAAAGTCGAAAGATATGAATAATCTTCCGAACCTGACAAACAGTCGTATTATCAACAAAAACGAAACGAGGAGAAAAAGCAAATAGAGCTCATACGGAATTATGAATGTTTTCTCAGTGAATGCCGATTAAACAGATACAGTGCTATTTTGTCGAAACATATCAGTTTCAATTGTAATAAATGATGCGAACCGACATGTGGGTACGACTCGGACTGTGGGCTAATCCGGCACTTGTATCAATTTTGTAACTAATGGGTCCCGTGATTAATACCAACAAACGACAGAAGTTCAAACAATAGATCGTTTATTAAAGGTACAAATCGAATTATTGGTTGTGGAAAAGCTCAACATTTTATTAGAATTGCAACGTCTGCACTCGCAATAGAGGTTTAAACTTTTCTTAAAGCACATGTTTTAATTGTTAAGTTATAATCCGTATTTCTGAGGCAAAAGATCATGAAAACATTGTCGAAAAATATAACAGTATTTCTCGTGGGAAAAAAGTAGTATGGACTAAGGCATTTGTAGTTACCACTTAGCTTACTTTTGATAAAGACTTCGTAACTCGTGGGATTGACATTATTATCAAATACAAATACAACATGTACATCTTTTTGAGCGCATGATTAAAGTGACGGATACGAGGAAGGCTAACACAACTTTCTGACGATAACATCTACAAATCGGAGCTTTTTTTTCAAACTGCGTGCAATCTAATTGATTAATTATGTCGATGCCACAAGTAAGTTATCTCGTTACCACGAGTTTTTAGTATTAAGTCTTTCCCACGAGTAACGAAGTCGGTCCCCAGTGTTACCTATTTGGAACTAAGATATACTTAGTCGTACTCACGACGTATTTACTCGTACTCACGACGTCGTGGGAATAAATAAGGGATCTTACATGAGATACCATTTCATATCATATTTTACTTAAAGAGTTCATGATTTAAAAATATCGTTGGCTAGCTAATTAACACAGTTCATTAAAAAGTTTAATAAATCATGGAATGAGATGAGTGTCATAACCTATATAATACATGCTTTTAAAATAGCAAAGAAATGTATTACTAGTATTTACGTAAATGTCATGATACAACCGGAATATTGTTTTCAAAACGTGACGTCACATGACGTTGCAACATGATTCCGGCAAATTTAGGTAACGCGATTACTCAATCATAAACAGAAACGCGCAAAAATCGAGATCACATATGTAAAAAATGTTTCGGTCTGTTGCATAGAAAAACAAAGCGTTCGCTTTCGTTAAATATAACTTAACAGTTATGCTATTCAACATTCAGGCCTTTCCACAATCATTCTAAGCAAAGGAGTGTCCCTGTGTCTTAATTTATAAATCATGGGTAACCCTGTGCTGCGAGCTTAATACATGTGCGAAAAGTGTCGCCCATGATTAGCCTGTGTAGGCCGCACAGACTAATCAGAGAAGAAACTTTCCGCTTTGACTGATTTTTGTAAAAGTAGAGACTAATTTAAACGAACAATTCCATAAAAGTGTCGTCAAATATTAGCCTGAGCGTATTACACAGGCTAATCTGGGACGATACTTTACGCAGATGCATTAAGCCCAGTTTTCCTAGAGCACGGCTCATTAAGATATCACTATTTGGCTTATAGTACTCACTATTTTGTATCCGCCATAATTTCGCTGTAATTGAAGGTAATGTAATCCATCTCGTACATAAAAAGTTTAGTACGTTCGCCTTGTTGACTACACATGTTTTATTCTAATTTAATGCTCGAGTTTGGAAAGATCCCCGTTTGAGATGATAATTAGGGAGGGATGAATGTATGGGGGTGAAACCTGAGAAACAATTGTGAAAATGGGTAATAAAAGCGCTTCAGGTTTTATGGGTGTTTATTTCGGTGTTTGAATGAAGCCGACTCTTTTATCATCTGTCGAAATTGTACCAAATCGCTTCATATTTGTCAGGTATTGGCGTTAAACTCGCGTTTTATTGGAGTTAAAGGTTCTTATGTCTGTTGCGGACATGACGATGTGACAAAGTTATAATTTGTGAACAATACTTGCGAAAACAGACACCGTTTTGTAAATTCGTGACATATGCTCAAAAACGTATAAAATATCATAGCACGATAGTTTCGCGCTAACACTGGGGTGCGATACGGGGCGACCCCGGGAGGTGGTGAGTCGGACACGCGAAACTGTGGCATGGACACTCGTGGGAGACAGGAGGATTGCACGTGAATGGCTTTATGAAAGATGAACGATCAGGGATAGGATACATAACATTTGTAAATGCAGAAAATGGGAAAGGACGGCATATTTGATAATTCACATTATACTTCACTAAATGATGATATGTTCGGTACGAATGTTACGTACTTATTGGATGTACTACGGACGGATCACACGCGGACGCTTGTTAACCCATGTATGCCTAGTGGACCCATCTTTCTAAATTGGGTCAATTTATTTCCAAAATTAGGGATGTCTAGTATATTTATTTCTATATTTAGAATATTTCTTACAGACATTCGTTTAAGCAAACAGCGCAGACTCTGATGAGACGCCGCATTATGCGGCATGTCATCTGGGTCTACGCTGTTTGCCAATGTCCTTTTTCTAGACGCTATGCATAAATGGGTTTACACACATTGAACTGTGTCCTATATTTGCATTCGGTTTTGTTCGTGCACGTCTCGCACGAGTTTAACAATTCCACAGCAGTAACTTAGTAAGGAACGCTTCAATCAATTAAAATCGATTTCAGTGCGGACAAACGTATATTCATCGTCATGGTATGTTAATACCATTCGTGCATTAAGGTCCGTACCAGGTTAATATTGGCGAGCCATACAAACGATGAAATTTCGAATCGCCATATCGAGATTGTGTTTGACCTATTTAAGTATGCTTTCATTGATCGGTAGGATAATACATTTTTTTTCCGTATAATGTTTTATTTTAAAGTATAAGTGGGCTGAGGCTTCAACGACTCTGACATTCACTTTGTACATGAGTGAATAAAGCAAGCGATCCACGTGCTATCAGCAATTTCAAAGAATACAACAGAAACGCTCTAACTTTTTTTAAATCTTACCCCTTGCGTGACGTTTGATTATTTTGTCGAATTTAAATGATGAAAACACATAAACTTAACTCTATCTGTAGTGTTATTTCGCTTCTTAATTATACATGTTTAATTTATTTTGAGAATTTTTAAACAAAAACGATGAATTGCCACTTTGTTTATCTGTAAACAGGTACCAATAAATCAAATCTCATATGATTTAATTTAGAATTCAGATAGGAAAGGTAAGCAATTATTAAATAAACGTAATTAATCAATTTATTCATTTATCTATAAGCTCATGTATTATCGTCGTCGTCCTCATCCTCATCCTCACCATCAGCATCAGGCGCAGCAGCAGCAGCTGAATGCACTACCTCACATGGTGACTACTAGCGGACAGGTCAGAAACATGACCCTCTGTCCATCTCCGCCCAGGACTGGTCAGTCACATGACCCTCTGTCCATCCCCGCCCAGGACTGGTCAGTCACATGACCCTCTGTCCATCTCCGCCCAGGACTGGTCAGTCACATGACCCTCTGTCCATCTCCGCCCAGGACTGGTCAGTCACATGACCCTCTGTCCATCCCCGCCCAGGACTGGTCAGTCACATGACCCTCTGTCCATCTCCGCCCAGGACTGGTCAGTCACATGACCCTCTGTCCATCTCCGCCCAGGACTGGTCAGTCACATGACCCTCTGTCCATCTCCGCATAGGACTGGTCGGTCACATGACCCTCTGTCCATCTCCGCCCAGGACTGGACAGTCACATGACCCTCTGTCCATCTCCGCATAGGACTGGTCAGTCACATGACCCTCTGTCCATCTCCGCCCAGGACTGGACAGTCACATGACCCTCTGTTCATCTCCGACCAGATGACCGCGTCGAGCTAGTCAAGTGAAGTCCGAGCACAATGCGAAATTAATAAGGCGAACTTTATTGGCAAGCGGAGACTGTTTTGTCAAAACAAATTAGTATCAATAGTTGACATTTGATGCGGGGATAGTTCGAGCATGAACAGCCATATGGACACTGATAGGTTGATACCCAATGACACACTCAAAAATATTAGCACAAAGGACACGAACTTTGTCTGTTATGGTACTTTGGTCACAAAAACTCTCTTGCATGCATATATTGTCCAAGTATAACGTACATAAATGTGTTTTTGTAAAAAGATATATTTACATATATATTTAAAGCATGTGTTCCTTACTTATTCCAAAGAATCATATTTTACACTATCATAGTGCACAGTACAGCAGGTAACATCGTATCATTAACATTCCTCATTACGATAGTATTTTACTCTCATCTGCTCGTACTTACATATTTGCACTGTTTTTTTTCATTCAGCCATTAACATATAATTCATATAGCATGTATCAAACGAAAACATATAATGATTTTGATTTTAAGGAGTTGTAATAATGCGAATGAGTTCTATATAGGCCTTCAAGTCCGAAACGTTGTTAGGTCATTCAAACATTGAAGTATGAATAGGAAATATGATGGAATGAAGTTAATGTTTATTTGCCCATTCTATGGTGATTCTGGACTCAGTGTATCGTTTGGGATCCCTTTGATTGGGTTTAAACCCTTATGTTTCGACTTGATTGTTAAAAGTCGGTGACCCCAGCCGTAATCATGATTTATGTTAATTTAATTTGCCTTAAATAAAATACTATCGAATAAGAATGTCTCTCCTGTTACGTCTGGAGCTTCTTTATTTCTTTTACTATAAACATAAGTACTATTTTTTTTTAATTTACAGGTAAACACGTTGAAAAAGGATTGGCCTGTACAGATTTCTAATTGGTTTATTCATTGTGTATACATATTAACTGTTGTCGAATAGTATCATAATATTGAAACAACTTGTTACGCCTTTTTCATGACATTTTTTCACATTATTCGAAAAGGGCAACTAATAAATAATAAGACGCAAAAATGCATGGCTATTTGCGATAAATGCAGACATGGAAGTCAATACGATGTATCCCGTGTGCTCTCGCTCTACCATTTTCGAATTCATTGAAGTAACCAGAGTTATCCATCTTCATAATACATAAACATACCATACTCATTATTCAGTAAGTTTTGTTAATTACCCGTAAATTACCCTTTTTGAAAATCGATAATGCTTTTAACACAAACCGACCAGTGCAATAATAGTCGGCTGACCACTCCTTTTTTAGTAACTGGTTTGTATAGGGACCGCTTCTCATTATAAAGATTTATTTATTGCTCACTTTAGGGATATTAGCATAGCTGCTAATTGTATCCCAGGTTAGACCCCTGACCTAGAGGTTGTGCGATCATTGGGTGCATTTGAAATGGAGACGGCAGTTCAGCAAGTGCTCAGCCAATCAAAGGCATCACCAGAGCATCATGGGAAGTCCCATAAACACTTTAACAAAATGGCGCGCAACGCTTCGATGCACGCACGCTGTTTCTTTTGTAGAACTGTATCATTTCAAACCTAACTTCACAAATGTCGCAGGACAGGTGTTTTTATCATCGCCCGGATGCCAGGGCGGTCACTTTGCACGATAATCAGGGGCTATATATCTGTTTTATTCTCCGGATCAATTATCTGATATTGATTCGGAATCCAGTAATAACAGGTGAAAAATAATCAGAGTCGTTGGACGCTGTAATTCTGCTGGGGTGACCAAGGGCGCTCAGACGACTGACGACTTGCGCTTGCAGACCGATCTTATATTTAAGTCGCGATTTTACGGGTTAAATATCGGGTACATGCCTCGATGATGAGGTGAGCGATGACATGGGCGTATGGAAGCATGGATATCCGTAGAAGGTGAATGGGCGCATGCACAATTTGGCGTCAGTTTAACCCATTTATGCCTAGCGTCTAGAAAAAAATGCCATAGCAAACTCTCATCTGGGTCTGCGCTGTTTGCGTAAAGAAATTTCTGTAAGAAATATTTTAAATATAGAAATAAATATACTAGACATCCCTAATTTTGGAAATAAATTGATCCATTTTAGAAGGATGGGAGAGTCTACTAGGCATAAATGGGTTAACCAATCAATACATCAATATGTTGCCGATAACAAAAATATCGCAAAGCCACTGTCTGCTGCAATATTTGCTCATTTGGCGTTAGTCATACTCCGTGTTAACTTTCCAACCTGCAAATTGTTCGTGTCGTACTCAAGAGAAGGGAGGGGGTGATTCTCCCGGCGCCTGTATGTCAACCTTGCTCAAAACAAAAATTCCGAAACAAAAAGCAACCGTTTAGTCGTAATGAAAAGAGCTCTGATCACAGAATTACAAAATGTAAGTTTTAGAGAGGTAATCCGCGCAATTATTATGACGATAACAACTGAGATTGTAACAAATTAACAATCTGTCTCACAATCTTTTAACGACTATGGCGGCAATTTGACTTTACGCCTGAAAACCACCCCTAAACGCGCGCGCCGCAATTACGTTAATACTTTGACACGCAGAAAAGAGCGAAAAGTAGGCGTTAAGACATACATTGTGAACGATACCAACGGTGCGCGTGTTTAGAGGCATATAAACAATGCATTTCCGCTAATACGTTTATTGTACCACTGCAAACCTCCTGGTGGTAACTTCGCAGACGATAATACCCCTTCTTGATTAAAACGGTGCCATTGGTCTGAGGAATGTTTTCAAATGGTATCACTGTTATAATTTCTGGATTTCATCCCGTAAGTAACATTTTCGAGAATCCCGACAACATTTGTGACATTTTTACCCATTATTTCAGACTTAACACCCCTCTTTATAACTCAAAACGAGCATTTGGGGCGTTTGGTATAATCATGTGCGCCGGCAGTAAATGTTATTAGAAGCAGGACTCCGGAGTGAGGGGTTGTCGGCAGTAAATGTTATTAGAAGCAGGACTCCGGAGTGAGGGGTTGTTCAAAAGGAGGTACCCGGCATTAGAAACATCTGCATTTATATCAGTCGACTTCCAGCGGCAAGTTGGAGCAACATCCGCGTGAGACGGTAATTGGCAGACGACAAAATAGTAACAATGCAGGTATATTGACATTGGCTCAGCCATAGTTTGATCACATTAAGATTTTAAGCTAGTTAATTTAGCATGAGATACTTTCGATGTTTTCTGTAGGTTCGTACAGCTACCAGAAACTATACATACAATACGTGGTGCGAACACTTTCCGATAGCTACCGGAAACTATACATACAATACGTGATGCGAACACTTTCCGATAGCTACCGGAAACTATACATACAATACGTGGTGCGAACACTTTCCGATAGCTACCGGAAACTATACATACAATACGTGATGCGAACACTTTCTGGTAAGTCAGTGATGAGTGCATATAGCGTCAAAGTTCGGTCATTATGAGAATAATAGTAGCTTTCAATAAAGTTATCAAAACATGAGACCAAACCTTCTGGTAAAATCATGACATAATGTATCAATATATACATGAAATATATTTGGGCGCAATTAATTGGTGCTATACTCAACCCGATTCGTTGCACATCCATCCACACTAGTTGCATGTACACTTTAATTAATACAATAACATGTTAAGGTGACCGGAACAGGAAGTGATTGGGCTGAGCCTTTGTGAGCCTTTCCTTCGAAACAATAGTGCATTGAATCAATTAACATGGCCACCACATTTTTACTTGTTTTTTTCCTAACATTATGTTCAGGGATTATTTTTTCATTTCGTTTTTTATCGATTAGATTTTCTTTTCTTTATCAAGAATAAACAACAGCAAATAAACTATATACAAGTATAGGTATTATATTTCCCGGTAGAGAACACTCGGATTAAGTGTTCATATTTACATTAACTGGTGGCTTTCTGTAAGAATTGTATAACGTATAAGAATGAAAGACTTGCTTATGTATTCACAGTATATCAATTCAAACCACAACATAACAGTGTAACTGAAACTGCCATTGGAGCGTGTGTATTTCGAAGGTCTTTGCGCGTCTGAAGCTGCATAACGTGAGAGTGACCAAGCAATCCGACCTCACTAGCTTACTTGACTCACTCATGTGTTTTCTAACAAAATGAGTCGTGTTCTGAGAAAACTGGGCATACTGCATGTGCGTCAAGTGTCGTCACAGATTAGCCTGTGCAGTCCGCACAGGCTAACCAGGGACGACACTTTCCACCTTAACTGGAATTTCGTGTAGATGAGACTTTCTTTAAACGAAAAATATCATAAAAGCGGAAAGAGTCGTCCCTGATTAGCCTGTGCGGACTGCACACTTTATGCACATGCATTATGCCCAGTTTTCTCAAAACGAGACTCAAATTATAGTCATGATCTAACATCAAACTTCGTTGCAATCCCACAAGAACTACATAGGCAAAAGCACGTTAAGTGGAAATATACTTCCTGTTAATTCATTTAAAAAAGGGTATAATTGACTCATCGTTCGCATCCACCAAAGGTCCCATTCCCGCAGGTGACCAACCAAGCCGTGATCGCCGCTGATCTGTTCAGACCAGTCTTGCTGCTACCTGACGGACCACACGCCGCTCGACAATCGTCCCAAAGAGTGCCACCGAGGCGAATCAAACCATATGTATTGTTTTTAAATTGCTCTGCACCTAAACAGTGCGATTCTCCCGTTGTCTTTGTTTTCGGAAATAATCGTCCATTTTTTGAACGCAATCAAATAGAAACTAGAAACAGATTTGTCATTAGTTATCTCCAGCAAGCAAAGGCGCGGTTTAAAGAGTTGAGCTATTCGAGGCGTCAAAGGTTCAGCAAAAATCACCCAAATTTGTAAACAACATTCATTATAAAACACGGGGCCTGTCAAAGTCGATCATTTAAATGAAATATCTGTTATATTCATTTACAACCTTACAATATAAGCACATTCCTGAAACCCATCTGTTTGTGAACGCTGTTTAGCTAACACGTAAGAACAATTGGGTTTTAATCCGTAGCGCCGATAGTGACATCTACCATTACCGAAGCCCAAAGGTTGGTAGGGTACGGGTATTGAATGACGGAATTCGAACCGCGAGCTAAATAAGAGAAGATAGGCTTAAGCGCGAAAATAAATCTGTCAATAGTAACTTGAACAATAGTATTATATGGGCTTCAATTGATATAAAGTCAATTAGCGTGGAGTTAAGAAGAAACATATTCAGTACCGTTAATCTGATACCCTCTGAACTTGACGTAAATCACGAGCAATTAGACAGCTGGTTGAAAGAGATGGCACCTTTCAAGTGACGAAGGTCGGCTCCGATTGGCCGCCCGGGGATCTTAAAGTCGGGTCTATTGTTCGAGCCCAGGGAGTGGCGGGGCTTGATAGCGGGCGAAGAACCATCGCTGCGTAAACGTGCGTACGCGGCCACCCAATTCGCCCTTCCTTCAAACATTGACATTATCGCGCCAAATCAAGACTCCAGTGAAGCTTCGCTTTGTCCAATATGAATTCAATTAAACCTTTTCACTGATTCTCATAGAGTTCATGTTATGTGTTTGGGCAGAAAGGTCGCGGAGTCATTGTTTTTGACAATTACTTCGACTCTCTAACGCGCTTAATTAGGTTTTTTATATGACAAAACGCCGTTAAATTTCGATCCTGATTGTGTGAAATAGATTTAAAACAATGGCTGCAGACACACGTGGCTTTTCGGTTAGCCATGGGGGACGCGGGGTTCTGTGTACGTTTACCCGCCCGGACATGGAATGCCATTTTCGCCCGGGCGTGGTCTGGATGGCCGCTGGGGTGCGCAGCAAGAGGTGGGACACGATACCACACCACTATAGTTCCAATGAGGGGTCTGGCGGTGTGATGAGTAGGGTGGGGCGATATCCTGACTTACTTACCCTCGCTGAGGGCTCAGATATGCCTGGCCATAGTTGCCAGATACGCCTAAATTTGATTTCCTGACTTTGGGGTCTTTGTGGAATGGGGTAGCCGTAAGGGGTGGGACACAACACCCTGGTATGGTGGACCATACACTCCAATGTCTGATGCGATAAGGCGTTGCTTTGCAGAGTATGCATCCGGTACCGGGAAGTCGGCACGCGCAAACAATGGTCGGGCGAGGCGCTTGTGAAAATACCCATAAGCACATGACGCCGGGTGGACTGTTTGCCGGCTTACATGGAAGTGAAGTCCGGCCGTCGAGGATTACACGTATTTGTAGGTGTGAGGGGTAGAAAATGTTTTGCTTTAATGTGGGAACACAATAGATTCATAATTGTATCATTACGTAATTAATAAGAAATATCATTATAACAAAAAAATGAAACATTCAACACCATGTGTTGAATTGATGTCCATCTTAAGTATATGGTATATGAACTGTGCTAAGTGAGTATACGTTAGCTATGAACTGTGCTAAGTGAGTATACGGTAGCTATGAACTGTGCTAACTGAGAATACGGCAGCTATGAACTTTGCAAAGTGAGTATACGGTAGCTATGAACTGGGCTAAGTTTGTATACGGTAGCTATGAACTGTGCTAAGTAAGTATATGGTAGCTATGAACTGTGCTAAGTGAGAATATGATACCTATGAACTGTGCTACGCGCGTATACGTTAGCCATGAACTGTGCTCGGCGAGAATCATGTAGCTATGAACTATGAACTGCGGTCAGGGGCAGGTTGTAAGTGTACAGTAGCTATGAACTGTGGTCAGGGACAGGTTTAAAGATACGGTGGCCAGGGTGTATACGATAGCAATGACCTGTGGTTAAGGAGTATACGGAAGCTATGAACTGTGGTCAGGGAGTATACGGTAGCTATGAACTGCAGTCAGGGAAAGGTTTTTAGTATACGGTAGCTATGGACTGTGGTCAGGAACAGGTTTACAGTACACGGTAGTTGTAAATTGTGGTCAGCGATAGATTTTAAGAATTCGGTAGCTATGAACAGTGGTCAGGGACAGGGTGTAAGAATACGGTATCTATGGACTGTGGTCAGAGACGTGTTTTAAACATACGGTAACAGTAGTCTGTGGTCAGGCTTTAAGTATACGGTAGCTATTAACCGTGGTATGGGAGTATACGAAAGCTATGACCTTTGGTCAGGGACAGGTTTTAAGTATACGGTAGCTATACAATCTGGTCAGGGAGTTTAGAGTAGCTATAGGCTGTGGTAAGGGAGTATACGGTAGCTATGAACTGTGCTCAAGGGCAGGTTTTAAGTATACAGTCGCTATGGGCTTTGTTCAGGGGCGGGGTTTAAGTATACGAAAGCTATGACCTGTGGTCAGGGGCAGGTTTACAGATACGGTAGCTATGGGCTGTGGTAAAGGGGTATACGGTAGCTATGAGATGTGGTTATGGGCAGGTTTTAAGTATGCGGTAGCTTTGGCATGTGGTTAGGGGCAGTGTTTAAGTATACGGTAGTCATGGGCTGTGGTCTTGGGCAGGTTTTAAGTATACGGTAGGTATGGACTGTGGTCAGGGGCAGGTTTTAAGTATACGGTAGTCATGGGCTGTGGTCAGGGGCAGGTTTTAAGTATACGGTAGGTATGGACTGTGGTCAGGGGCTGGGTTTCATCATTTGGCAGACACATATTATGAGACAATTTCAACAAATAGTACTGCAAATATTCGTTCACTCGGTGAGGAGAGGAAAACATCAATTCTGTACGCTACAATACGTAAACCTTATATTTTGGCTTGGATGTGTTTTTCCTCAATTGATGTTTAACATTTTACAAGGTAATTTTGTCAATATAAAGCCAATCGATAACCCAATCTTTGAATATCATAACCTTTTTTTATGAAAATGTTATCAGATATGGGACGGGTTTGCCAGTCGTGAATAATCCTCAATAACAGTTCGTTTCGAGTTACGACGACGGACAAAAGTCCATTTACCGAATCAATGAATGGTAATTAAAATAAAGACATGATTCACACCTCGGTATAACAAACCATTGTTTTATCTTTTCTATGGCCTGAAAGCGTATATGTGATCAGTTGTATGTACACCACACTGAATGCATTTTGTTCTCATAAGTTCAAGACCTCACTAATTGACCCGTATTTTGCACTGCAAATGTTGCTTTCCACACAGGTGACATAACGCGGGTACCGTAAACATAATTATTTGTGGTCATACAAATACATAATGTTTGTATTTATACAATTCAACACGCTTTAAGTGTTCATAGCTGGTATTAATATGTTATTTAATACTTATTTTTCATATATTCCATAGACAAAAATTCATTGTAAATTATTCAATAAACAATTCGAAAAATAGTTTATCATTGCAAAATACAGTTAACGTAGGAATTTACCTTGTTTGTAAAGGTGAAACATTTAGAATGATTTTTTTAAAACAACAACAAACAAACCTGCCTTATAACGACACATATGCGCGTTGCCAAAAAAATATTAACCCATTTTCCTAGCGTCTAGAAAAAAATGCCTTGGCAAACAGCATAGACCCAGATGAGACGCCGCATGATGCGGCTTCTCATCTGGTTCTGCGCTGTTTGCTTAAAGAATTTATATAAGAAATATTCTAAACATAGAAATAAATATACTAGACATCCCCAATTTTGGAAATAAATTGTTTCAATTATGAAGGATGGGAGAGTCCACTAGGAATAAATGGGTTAAGATACAGAATAGTTACGGTTCGGTCACTTAAAACATTGGACAGTTTTGAAAGACATGTTTACACGGCGGTAATGCGAATACTTTGATAACGGATGGCACTTCGAGAACAGAGAACAACAAAAGCCAGTCGCGAAATGCAAGTTCTTCAGCCTTTTATATGTTTATGCTCTTTTCTTTGGGCTTTCAGAAACGAAACTTTGTTTGGTTAATTAATGGTATATAGCACTACGTATTGCGAAAATGGTTCATTATATGAATAAAAAAACTCGTTATACAATTAATCGAAAATCAGCATAAGCTGAATTATCAGTACTTAAATCAACCAGATAAAAATACTAAGAAATAAATAAAGAAATTGCTTACTATTCGAATTACAAGATCAATATGTCTATTGCTGTATCAACGTGTTAAAGTAGTTAACTTACTTATTTGAGGAAATTCAAATGTTTAAAGAGTCGGATGCCACATTTTCATGGAGGTTCCCGATTACCCGACACTTTTTTAACAGATATAACACACTATTTTTAATGAATCAGAGTTGCAAGAGTCGGTGTTGAATACTGTTAAAGTAAGCCGGCAATAAAAAAAAATTCTTTACAGACGTTAATTAAAGACAAAGCTTAGAAAATGTGCATCATTTTTATTATACCTTTGAAATATGAGCGTTATTTTGTATTTTTTATGTCATCGAATGTATTATTAAGAGAAAAGTGAATAATTTATACGTCTCTAAAAACAATATTCAGAATGACGGCCGTACCAGCTATCGGAGGATTACAGACATAGCCTATTGACCATACATTCCTTCTATAGATATTGTTTAAAGGTAGTGCAAGAGCAGCCCATATTCTTATAGACCGTGTATGCGGCGAACCTGTACCGTTTTAGGCGAATGACAAATTCGTTCTGTCTTGTAAATAGTAAAGATGTATTGATAACATTAATAAAAACAAGAGCATAACATCCGGGAATTTACTTGCTCGCAAAAGACGAAGCTCCATTGACACATATGTCTGATTTTTCGATTGATATTGTTGTTCCACTTACTTGTACTTTTTCTAAAAAAAACTTTCACTTTGACAGCTTTTTAGATTGTCATTCACTCAACTATTCCTTTAACATTTACTTGAACAAAAACTTCCTTGTATCTTGCCAATAGATTTTCAACGCCGTCGTTGCTCTCCTTCCTCTTGGACCTAGTCGACTATATGCGTTGAAATCGAACGCGTATACGAAGTCTGCTCGCGTTCCAGCGGCGACGTGCCTGTATATCCATTAAGCCATTTCATTTATTGTGTTGATGCGGCTTTTTGGCGATCAGTTGATGTTTAAGATCTGACTAATAGCTTGTATGCTGTAGACTTGTTGGTGTTGATCTTGTCAGTATATACGGTATGCTCTTAAATGCCTTGCACATCGTTTTGTAATTGTATTACGGCATCCTGCTTAATTAAATTTCCGGTAAAACGAGGTAGCTGCTGTTTGACAACCGGTACTTCAAATACTGGCACGTAGAAACATCAATATAAAATTGAGCCGCAATCTGAGAAAACTGGGATTAATGCATGTGCGTAAAGTGTCATCCCAGATTAGCCTGTGCAGTCCGCATAGGCTAATCATGGACGATTATTGTATTTTTAGTTTAAAGGAAGTCCATGCTTACCGAATATCATGTGTAAGCGGAAAGCACAGGCTAATCTGGTCTGACACTTTACGCACATGCATTAAGCCCAGTCTTCTCATGTCAAGGCTCATATCGATTCAATCGTAGAGCTGAACGTCACAGTCCACAATAATTCAAATAGGCAATCGTGAGATTTTCTTGAAAACAAATCGCTTCACATGCCAATTAAAGCAATTCATTTATGAACTTTTATGACGCTTACAAGTTTTGCTTATGCACAACGAAAACGTTTTTTTTTCAATATGCAGTCGTTGTACATTTTTGAACACGTTAACGCTATAGTAAATTGTGCCAAAACGTCAAGTACTCTTACAAATGAGTTACCAATAAAAAATAGATGCAGAGATCTGAATAACACATAGTCTAACGGCCTGTACATATTTCTGCTTCTCTTGAATACTCACTTGACAACTTTCTTTGAAGCAGGCGGCTTCTAAGACCTGTTGAGACACCGCCTGCACTCGGTGGCTACGACTTCTTATCGTCGACGTTTCATAATCTTCTAGGTAATACACTGTCTAAAGCTATCGATATGTATTCCAGATCACGTGATAAGTGGCCATAACTTCCGGAATCTGAAATCTTCCAGAGGCGCTTTAAATCTCGAAACTTGCAAGATTTGAAGCTTGGCGCCATTGAAAGCCTGTTGGTCGTCTGCTGAGGTAAGCGCGCGCTCAAGAGCAACTCTTACAAACGGAGATGTGAGCAGACGATTTTAATTACGAATGCGCAGAATATGTATAGAAAATGGCACGGCGGGGCAATTTACGGAGACTAATTGGGTTTAACTAAGACTGAAGTGGCTACATACAATGCTGCCATTAGATAGGCCTACATCGTTATGCAGGGGAAGCAACTCTTACAGGATAGTAAAGTGCTACCCTGACGATTTTGAATAAAACGTGTTGCAGTGATGAAACTGGAATTATTGTTTTAGAATGCATTTTAAAGTTGTGGTAATTCTTTGTCTAAATAAATTACTATAATAATTAGAAAGCAAGATAGTTAGTCACTTAGTAAGTTTGTTAGTTAGTAAGTTAGTTAGTTACCCACTTAGTAAGTTAATTATATGAAAGTTTGTTACATCGTCAAACAATTTTATAATGCCAAACTAACTTTTCGAAAGACAATGTGTGATTGTATTTTATAAACAAACAGGGAAAACATATAGTAGGACGTCAAGCACTTAAAAGCTTATTAAAATAATTCGCTGAACAGATTATTATTTAATAAATATTCTAAAAAATATAACATAATAATAATATTATTATAGCCGATTAAGAAATTCACGGATATGTGTGTTAGTGTATTCGGCTTCTATTGAAAAAAAGCGAAGAACTCAATAACAATCCGAAAATATAGACGTTCTCCGAGAAAACAAAAATCAGGAAACACTAGATGTACGTAAATCAACGCAATGCTTACTGAAAGCGAATCGTGAGTTTCGAAACTGGTAATCCGCCGGCGATTTAATGAGTTTCTAGCAGAAAGCGTATGCAGTTTCACATGAAGGCCACCGACCAATTACTGTAATACCAGAAATATAAAGGCTCCACTGGCTAATACGAAAACGAATCCGAGCCTTTGGTCTCCAGGGTGCAGGCGTTTGAAAGGCTCTTTCAATTATTAGCTTGTAATTTCCTCTCATGTTATGTGCCGACGCTAACACGGTGGTGTCTGGTACGCATCGTTTGCGTGATGCTGAACGTTATCTCGGAGAATATGCGTTATACTTTTTTAAGATTAACTGACCTGTCTTTGCGCTAACATTATATCACCCCTCAAATGCCGAACATTGGTCGCACGCATGTTTCACATTTCAAATGCAACTCATACGAGATTCATGCAATTTGCAAATGAATTCGATTATTTCTTAATTTCATGTACACGGTATTGTAGAGAGTTGTTTCTACAAAACAATGTGAATTCAAATTATTTTGGATGGTAAGCGTAACTATACAAACAGCCCTGAAATAACAACTCATCCATGGCTGAACGGTGTAAGGATTAACTGCCGTTGTTCCAGGTTAGCAATTTACAACTAGACAGAAATTTATAGTCACGCCTTACGGTTGTTTGTACGGGCGTATGCAGTTTATAAATTGTATTATGAATCCATGTTGGTTTGTTTATCACCCACGAATGATAATGCAACTCATTAATTGCCAATTATGCACTGGTCAATTGTACATGTATTAAAATATAAAAACGAAAAAAAAAACATCACCATATTATTTATTTATTTGTTTCTATTACTAGTCTTAGTGATGCAAATTTAAAGTACAACATCGTAAGGGAACGAACATAGTATTAAGAGTGTTATATAAGTATTCCTGTTTACTAGAAAGTGCACTGAAATCGACGTTGACGTGATATACCGGTACATTTTAAGAAATAATTGACGGTTTAGTATTAGTTATTGCTGTAATCAACACTTGATAAAGTGTTATAAACATTTATTGTCGCTGTCATTTACTCAACGTAACTGTTCTTGCCTCGTGCACATATGACCGCCCATGCATCGTGCACATATTACCGCCCATGTATCGTGCACATATTACCGCCTATGTATCTTGCACATATGACCGCCCATGCATCGTGCACATATTACTGCCCATGCAGCGTGCACATATGAGCGCCCATGCATCGTGCACATATTACCGCCCATGCATCGTTCACATATGACCGCCCATGCATCGTGCACATATTACCGTCCATGCATCGTGCACATATTACCGCCCATGCATCGTTCACATATGACCGCCCATGCATCGTGCACATATTACCGTCCATGCATCGTGCACATATTACCGCCCATGCATCGTTCACATATGACCGCCCATGCATCGTGCACATATGACCGCCCATGCATCGTGCACATATGACCGCCCATGCATCTTGCAATATGACCGCCCATGTATCGTGCACATATGACCGCCCATGCATCGTGCACATGTGACCGCCTATGCATCGTGCACATATTACCGCCCATGCATCGTGCACATATGACCGCCCATGCATCGTGTACATATAACCGCCCATGCATCGTGAACATATGACCGCCCATGCATCGTGGACATATGACCGCCCATGCATCGTGCACATATGACCGCCCATGCATCGTGCACATATGACCGCCCATGCATCGTGCACATGTGACCGCCTATGCATCGTGCATATATGACCGCCCATGCATCGTGCACATTTGACCGCCCATGCATCGTGCACATATGACCGCCCATGCATCGTGCACATATGACCGCCCATGCATCGTGCACATATGACCGCCCATGCATCTTGCACATATGACCGCCCATGCATCGTGCACATATGACCGCCCATGCATCGTGCACATGTGACCGCCTATGCATCGTGCACATATTACTGCCCATGCATCGTGCACATATGACCGTCCATGCATCGTGCACATATGACCGCCCATGCAGCGTGCACATATGACCGCCTATGCATCGTTCACATATGACCGCCCACGCATCGTGTACATATTACTGCCCATGCATCGTGCACATATGACCGCCCATGCATCGTGCACATATGACTGCCCATGCATCGTGTACATATGACCGCCCATGCATCATGCACATATTACTGCCCATGCATCGTGCACATATTACTGCCCATGCATCGTGCACATATGACCGCCCATGCATCGTGGACACATGACCGCCCATGCATCGTGCACATATGACCGCCCATGCATCGTGCACATATGACCGCCCATGCATCGTGCACATGTGACCGCCTATGCATCGTGCACATATGACCGCCCATGCATCGTGCACATTTGACCGCCCATGCATCGTGCACATATGACCGCCCATGCATCGTGCACATATGACCGCCCATGCATCGTGCACATATGACCGCCCATGCATCTTGCACATATGACCGCCCATGCATCGTGCACATATGACCGCCCATGCATCGTGCACATGTGACCGCCTATGCATCGTGCACATATTACTGCCCATGCATCGTGCACATATGACCGTCCATGCATCGTGCACATATGACCGCCCATGCAGCGTGCACATATGACCGCCTATGCATCGTTCACATATGACCGCCCACGCATCGTGTACATATTACTGCCCATGCATCGTGCACATATGACCGCCCATGCATCGTGCACATATGACCGCCCATGCATCGTGTACATATGACCGCCCATGCATCATGCACATATTACTGCCCATGCATCGTGCACATATTACTGCCCATGCATCGTGCACATGTGACCGCCTATGCATCGTGCACATATTACTGCCCATGCATCGTGCACATATGACCACCTATGCATCGTGAACATATTACTGCCCATGCATCGTGCACATAGGACCGCCTATGCATCGTGCACATATTACTGCCCATGCATCGTGCACATATGACCGCCCATGCATCGTGCACATATGACCGCCCATGCATCGTGCACATATGACCGCCCATGCATCGTGCACATATGACCGCCCATGCATCGTGCACATATGACCGCCCATGCATCGTGCACATATGACCGCCTATGCATCGTGCACATATGACCGCCCATGCATCGTGCACATATGACCGCCTATGCATCGTGCACATATTACTGCCCATGCAGCGTGCACATATGACCGCCTATGCATCGTGCACATATGACCGCCCATGCATCGTGCACATATGACCGCCTATGCAGCGTGCACATATGACCGCCCATGCAACGTGCACATATTACTGCCCATGCATCTTGCACATGTGACCGCCTATGCATCGTGTACATGTGACCGCGCAGCTAACACATAGCTTTCTGGAATCATCGCGTCCGCCTACGTACACGGTGAGCGAGGAAGCATTAGCGGCGATCATCTAGAAATGATTGTCGTTTAGATCCGCTCGCAGGGAATCTCTTTGAGTGTTATTCATCCGAACCGTTCCTATGACGACCACTGTCATAATTTCCGCTCCGTTTCCGATAAAGCATCGCTAATTAGTGATTGAAACAGCAGACCTCAGTAAAATGTCGACTGGCCTGCGATTTCTTAAACTAAAGCCGAGGCTTAATGATATACTGAGCGTTGGTTTCAAAATGGTTTTGCTTCTAAGGTATTAGTGTTTGTAATTAAAAACTAATGGCGTATTGCCACGTGCCTGTGACGTCATTGAATGTCAACGACAGGTGAATTTGCGATAGGAAAAATGATTTAAACAGAAAGGTTTTAGACAAAGATAATGGCTGCATTCTCGTTATACAACAGTAATTGGTATATTTAATTTAGTTCAGGTAGGTTAAAGAGTTTCAATGGTTGACGCAAATTATCTCGTTGAAATATCACAACAGAAAAGGCGTACAGCAGATAACACATTTAGAGCGTTGTGTAATGCAGACGTACGCAACTCTGCGAAAACGTTCGCAAATGCTTGGCAAAAAAGCACTTATTCCAATACGAAGGGTATATTAAAAAAAATATGGTAATGCATGGTTATAGGCATGAATGTTTAATCCAAGAAAAGTATTTTTTCTGACAGTAAAAACTGAATTGACTCAAGACAATAGTTTCATGAAAACTGTTCATCACGTGATCAGACGAACTTATCTATATAAATATACATTTGAAATAATATTGAATAAAACCTTTTGACTTGATCTCGATTGCATCGAAAGTCTAACGCTTATTGAGTACGTTTCGTGCGCACAACCAGTATTTGGTGTATTGAGCGAAAGTCTGAAGAACGCTTCCAGAGAAGTGATCGATCGTCGAAGCATCATTCTCAATGAGAAAGTGTTACTACGACTAAATACACAGCTGCTGTATTTTGAATTTAAAGCAGTTTATTTTAACAAGTATTCTTAATAAGCAACTTTCAGTTAAAAAAAAACAGAAAAAAACAACATATACAAGTCTAGTAGTTAGAGGAACACAAACACCGACGCTTAATTCCACTGTACACATAAACAAGTATTTCTTACCACACATAATGGGTACAATAGAACAGACGGTCACATGAACATGAACTATCATTTATAACATAATTTGTTGGCAATTTATTACGAAATCACATAATGAACGATGCAGTCATTATATTGAATCCGATGTGACCAATCTATTTCAAAAGCCTTTCAAGAACGACAAAGGTATGTGTCGGACACGGACATATACCTTCATTATATACATAGAAGGAATATGCTAAAACTATACAGAAAACAGGGATGCTCCCCTTATATGACCTTGACCCCAGTGACCACAAACCTCAAAAGGTAGAGGTCCATGCAAGGTACCTACGTGCAAAATATGTAAGAGATCGGTAAAATATTGAAGGCGCTATGAAAAACTGTAACCCTAGTGTGACCTTGAGAAAATATATTATTAGCCTCGGTGACCTTGACCCCAGTGACCTCAGACCTCATTAAAAGGTAGAGGTCCATGCAAGGTACCTAAATGCCAAATATGTAAGAGATCGGTAAAATATTAGAAAGCGCTATGAGAAACTGAAACAAAAGTGTGACGGAAACCTTGAGACAATCTATTATTAGCCTCGGTGACCTTGATCTTGACCAAAGTGACCTCAAACCTCATAAAACGGTAGAGGTCCATGCAAGTTACCTTTATGCCAAATATGTAAGAGATCGGTAAAATATTAAGAAACTGTAACAAAAGTGTGACGGAAGGAAGAAAGTAGGGAAGGAAGTAAGGAAGGACAAACTGGCAACTATATGCTCCCCGAAAATTTTCGGGGAGCATACAAATGTCTCACACCATTACCACAACAAACAAAAAACGGACACGGTTAACTTTTTTTGCCCCTCTGCAATATTCAAGGCGGGGCATAACAAATTCAATTCCCTTACATAATGTGTAAGATTTCAAATGCTGTTTAAAATCAAATGCAACTAAACTGTTAGATAAAACAAGCGGGCCAAGATGGCCCTAGTTCGCTCACCTGAGAGGAGTCGGTTCATTCAATCTTTACCTAATGTCAAACATGACCTAGATATTGACCAGACAAACATCCTGGTCAAGTTTCATCATTATTGAACGAAAACTCTGGCGTAGGAAGTGCTTTTGTTTTTGTAAGATTTGAAATGGTGACCTATATTTTGAGTTGACCCCCCACACATCAAACTTTGCTTACAAGGATTTTGTATAATATAATGAAAATTTGGACAATATAAGGGCAATAATTATGGCATTAATTATGTGAATTTACTCATCATCAAACTTGACAGAGATCTCTAGCAACTTTGATAAAGAATGCTTGAGAAATGTGAATGCTAGAGTGTTTACAAACCAAATGTGGACGGACGGACAGCGGACAAAGACCAATCCTAAAACCTCACCTGAGCAATCAGGTGAGCTAAAAAGTGTGTTTCACCGATCTGAGCCATTTTCCAACTTGTCCAAGAAATCAATAAAACCAAAGTATTGACTAAGTTTCGCGATGATTAGGGAAAAAATGTGACTTCTATAATGTTCGATCACAAGGTTTCTCTCTATATAGTCACATAAGGAAAACTGCCCCACCCCACAGGCAGCCATGTTTATTGACCCATCGGGACGATTTGCAAACTCATATATATATATATATATATATATATATATATATATATATATATATATATATATATATATATATATATATATATATATATAAATATATAAAATCTATTCACCAAGTTTCATGATGATTGGGCAAAAAATGTGACTTCTAGAGTGTTCACATGTTTTCACTATATACATATAGAGAAAAATGCCATGTTTTTTCACCGATCTGGACCATTTTTTTTCAATGGACCCAACATGACCAAGTTTCAAACTCGATCGAGATTTCATTGGGACAAATCTTCTGACCAAGTTTCATGAAGATCGGACAATAAATGTGGCCTCTAGAGTGTTTAAGAACAAATGTGGACGGACGGACAAAGACCAGTCACAAAAGCGTACCGTCCTGAGCAATCAGGTGAGCTAAAAACAAGAGCTGTCACAATAGGATGACATATGCCCCCTATAAACGCTTTGATAGAAGTTATAGCATTTTTCGAAACTGAACGCAGATTTCGTAACCTAAACGCGGACCCTAAGTTCAAGGTCAAGGTCACAGGGGTAAAAAATTGTGTGCGTATGGAAAGGCCTTGTCCATATACACATGCATACCAAATATGAAGGTTATATCTCAAAGGACATTGAAGCTATGAGCACTTTCACAACCTAAACACAGATTTCGAAACCTAAACGCGGACCCTAAGTTCAACGTCAAGGTCACAGGGGTAAAACTTTTTGTGCGTATGGAAAGGCCTTGTCCATATATATATGCATACCAAATATGAAGGTTATATCTCAAGGGACAAAGAAGTTATGAGCATTTTTCAAAACCTAAACGCAGATTTCGAAACCTCAACGCGGACCCTAAGTTCAAGGTCAAGGTCACAGGGGAAAAAAATTGTGCGTATGGAAAGGCCATGTCCATATACACATGCATACCAAATATGAAGGTTATATCTCAAGGGACTAAGAAGTTATGAGCATTTTTCGAAACCTAAACACAGATTTTGAAACCTAAACGCGGACCCTATTTCAAGGTCAAGGTCAAAGGGGTAAATTTTTTTGTGCGTATGGAAAGGCCTTGTCCATATACACATGCATACCAAATATGAAGGTTATATCTCAAGAGACATAGAAGTTATGAGCATTTTTCGAAACCTAAACGCAGATTTAGATGGAAAGGCCTTGTCCATATACACATGCATACCAAATATGAAGGTTATATCTCAAGGGACATAGAAGTTATGAGCATTATTCGAAACCTAAACGCAGATTTCGAAACCTAAACGCGGACCCTAAGTTCAAGGTCAAAGTCACAGGGGTTAAAAATTGTGTGCGTATGGAAAGGCCTTGTCCATATACACATGCATACCAAATATGAAGGTTATATCTCAAGGGACATAGAAGTTATGAGCATTTTTCGAAACCTAAACGCAGATTTCGAAACCTTAACGCGAAGACTAAGTTCAAGGTCAAAGTCACAGGGGTTAAAAAAAATGTGCGTATGGAAAGGCCTTGTCCATATACACATGCATACCAAATATGAAGGTTACCGGTATATCTCAAGGGTCATAGAAATTATGAGCATTTTTCGAAACCTTAACGCAGATTTTGAAACCTTAACGAGGACCTTAAGTTCAAGGTCAAGGTCACAGGGCTAAAAAATGTGTGCGTAAGGAAAGGCCTTGTCCATATACACATGCATACCAAATATGAAGGTTATATCTCAAGGGACATAGATATGAGCATTTTTCGAAACCTTAACGCAGATTTTAAAACCTTAACGCGGACTCTAAGTTCAAGGTCAAGGTCACAGGGCTAAAAAAATGTGTGCGTAAGGAAAGGCCTTGTCCATATACACATGCATATCAAATATGAAGGTTATATCTCAAGGGACATAGAAGTTATGAGCATTTTTGGAAACCTAAATGCAAAGTGTGACGGAAAGACGGACAGACGGACAGACAGACAGACGGACGGACAGTCCGATCACTATATGCCCCAAAACATCCAACCTCGAATAACAATTAACACATAAATGAAACACAACTACACTGTATTATTATGAAAACATTAATAATCAAAGGGGAGTAACTACTGTATTCTTAAATGCAATATTTAGAAGAGTTGTCTCACATGTTACATGACCTTAATTCATGATTGTTTGCAAGCCATTTTACTATATAAATTTAAGGAAAACTGCCACGTCCCCCTGGCAACCATGTTTTTCAACAGACCGGAACCATTTTCAAACTTAACTCACGTATCTAGGAAACAAAAGTTCTGATAAAAATTCATGAAAATTTGGCCAAAAATGTGACTTCTAGAGTGTTGACATGTTTTCACTATATACATATAGAGAAAAATGCCCCGCCCACTGGCGACCATGTTTTTTCACCGATCTGGACCATTTTCAAACTCGTCCGAGTATTCAATAAAACCAATTTTTTGACCAACTTTCATGATGATTGGGCAAACATTGTGACTTCCAGAGTGTTTACAAGGTTTCTCTATAGCCAAATAAGGAAAACTGCCCCGCCCACTGGCGGCCATGTTTTTCAACGGACCGGAACCACTTTTGAACTCAACCAACATATCATTTAGACAAACATTTTGACAAAGTTACATGAAGATTGAGCATGAAATGTGACTTCTACAGTGTTTACAAGTTTTTTCTTTTTTTGACCTAGTGACCTAGTTTTTTAACCGGCACGACCCAGTTTCGAATTCGACCGAGATTTCATTGGGACGAAGCTTCTGACCAAGTTTCATGAAGATCGGACAATAAATGTGGCCTCTAGAGTATTTAAGAACAAATGTTAACGGACGGACGGACGGACGACGGACAAAGACCGGTCACAAAAGCTCACCTGAGCAATCAGGTGAGCTAAAATTCATTAAAGAGAGTATGCACGCTTTTTATATGTGTTCAATTGTAATATATTGATAAAAAATATGTTACAATAACACAAAATAGGCAAGAAAAAGTATACATTGAAGACGAATTACATAAAATGCAACAAAGACAAATTAGCACCCCGAGCCGATTGTGACGAAGAAATTTCGTTAATATTTTCCTACAATTACCGAAGCATTCGTCATTTTATTAGGATCGGAGTTAGTTTTCGTGTGTCGTATGCATAGATATCGCTGCAGGAAATAAAAATGATCCGTAAAACAAAATTGTGTCTTTGTGTCGTATGAATTTAGATTCGCATCGTACATGCATGATATACATTCTGTATCTGGCTTATTTCGAATTTTTCGTCACATGTCCTTTTTAACTTTTATTTTAATTTATATTGAAATATATGTTTAAGTTTTTTACACATTTTATATAAATTTATAAATATTTGACAAAATCGTGCATACTCTCTTTAAATGAAAGACATGAAGTCACACCATCTTTAAGTATACAGATAATACAAAATATCCGATTGTTTAAGTCGAAAACGATGACAATGTTCAAAACGCAAATAAAGTGAAAATATCTTGCAGTCAATCGTAAAAAAGCGCAAATTGATATAATATATATATGTAATAACATACACAAATACTCTCTAAAAAAAGTAACTTTAAATGAAGTCATAAACATGAATAACAACAACAATCATGCAAATATAAGTATAACTCCAAATGACTATATAATATGAAATCTATATGTGAACATGATTTTCAAACAGCACATGTAAGTTTAAAAAGTAACAACAAACTTAACTTGGTAACGATATTAATTTACTTAGTGGGCAACCGCTAGATGTTTGTTTCGCACTTAAAATAATAAACTTTGAAAACAGATATTGACACCGCTCAAAAAATTAAACCAAATAATAATTAAATTATATGAACATGAAAAAAACATTTAAACAGGCACATACAACGAAAACGGAACGTCTTTACCAGTAAACTATCAAAACAATACTCACTCGAGATTTCATGCAGTATATTTATTATTGCCTCATTCAAAATGAAATGTTTTGTTTTAGTAATCATATTTCATAATGAAGCTCACCATAGACATTGTTAAATCATATTTCATTAAAAATCAAATAATAAGAAATTTAATTATCGCATCTTAGTATTTACCAGAATAATGATTTGTAAAGAACATATTTTACACAAAAATGTGGCAACATCTCTCGTATGTAAATGATAATAATAATACCCATAGGAGAACGCAATATCGTAGTTGAGAGATTATTCCAACTCGTTTTGTTCATGAACATAAAACAATAAATGTTTTAGTAAAGTTGTCGCACAATGATTTAACTCCGTCAAATTAGTTGAATTGTTCATTTCATATCCATCAAAATTATGGAAAGTGATATAAATTGATTTTTATGACGATGTTTCTTTAATGCGCCTCGTTGTGAGGAACACTATAGGATTACAGCATATGTGTAAAGTGTCATCCCAGATAAGTCAGTGCAGTCCGCACTGGCTAAATACCTTCCGTTCACACTGGATCTTCGTCTATCTCAGCCACGAACAATTCCATAAAAGCGAAGAAAAGTGTCGTCCCATATTATCCTGTGAGGAAAGCACAGGCTTATCTGGGATGAAATTGTAAGAATATGTATTAAGCAAAGTTTTCCTAAGTCGAGCCTCACAAGGCTCAGAATACTGCGTAACAGAATGAATCAAGACGAAATTTATACCGTGTGGGCATGACAGCTTGAACACAATTGCAACTATGAGATCAAACCGAAACAATTTCAAGGACAAAATGTTCGTAAAAGATTAGAAAAAACAACAATTTTTTTTTTCAATCGTTAAAGGAACATAAAATCAAGAGTAATCATTATTATTATAATCATAATAAAAATATTATTATTTAGTTTATGGAGCAAAGTACTAGTTGTAATTTAAAATAAATGTATTTAAAAACCTTGCTATTTACATGTATTTACACCTTTAAGAAAATACTACCCTGTATTGTAGTTGAAGAAAATGACTCACGTTTATTATATTTGAAGACAAGAAGACCTGGATGGCCCAAAGTCGCTCACATGAGTTACAAAGGAACTGATATGACTGTTCTCTATGAAGCCCATGATATCATTTGAACCAATTTTCTGACCAAGATTCTTTAAAGATTGAACTATTAATGTGACTTTGAGAGGGAAAACAAGGTTTTACTATAGTCGTATAAGATTGTCGGCCATGCTTTTCAACAGACCGGAACCATTTTCGAACAAATCAGAGATATCATTACAAAAAATGTTTAGACCAAGTTCAACTAGAGCTTTACCACACACGTGACGTATACTTCCACATGCTGCATCGACACAGAATATTTTGCATGCTTTCTTCACAAAACAAGAGAAGCTAATTTTGGGCGATTTTTAAGAATTATTATGCCATTATCATGTATAGCCATTTTGACCTTGACCTCTTGAATTCTTTCGCATGACACGCCGTCCAATTAATGTGAACAAAATTAATGTACAGAGTCATTTTTAAATCTCACAATGAATGACTTAGTTATGGCCCGGACAAGCTCATGTATGGCCATTTTTGACTTTTGAACTCAATGTGTGACCTTGACCTTGGAGAAATCCACATAATTTTTTCGCATGACACACCGTCCAATGATTGTGAACAAAATTAATATGTACCGAGTAATTTCAATATATCACAATGAATGGCATAGTTATGGCCAGGACAAGATCATTTATGTCCATTTTTGACCTTTGAACTCAAAGTATGACCTTGACGTTACAGATATCGACGTAATCCTTTCGCATGACACACCGCCCAACGATGGTGAACAAATGTGCCAAATGATTTTAAAATCTCACAATGAACGACATTGTTATGGCCCGGACAAGGTCATTTATGGCCATTTTTGACCTTTGAACTCAAAGTGTGACCTTGACCTTGGGGATATCGACGTAATTCATTTGCATGACACACCGTCAAATGATGGTGAACAAATAAGCCAAATGATTTTAAAATCTCACAATGAACGACATAGTTATGGCATAGTTATGGCCCGGACAAACTCATTTATGGCCATTTTTGACCTTTGAACTCAAAGTGTGACCTTTATCTAAAGATATCGACGTAATTCGTTCGCATGACACACCGTCCAATGATGGTGAACAAATGTGCTAAATGATATTTAAGTCTCACAATAAATGACAAAGTTATGGCCCGGACAAGCTCATTCATGGGCAACTCCAAGAGTGACCTTGACCTTGGGGATATCGACGTTCTTCTTTCGCATGACACACCGTCCCATGATGGTCAACATATGTACCAAGTCATTTTAAAATCTAACGATACATCACGTAGGTATGGTCCGGACAAACTTTCGGTTTAAAAGTGACCCCGTGACCTAGTTTTTGATTCGGCATGACCCATATTCAAACTTGACCTAGACATCATCTAGATACAACTTTTGACCAAGTTTGGTGAAGACCTGATAACATTTTCGGGACTAACCGACCGATCAACCGACAAAGTGACTCCTTTATAGCCCCCATTAGCATTGGTAATGGGGATATAATAAAGACTGGACTATAAATGTGACCAAGAATGTTAACAAGGTTTTACTATAACAATATAAGGACAAATGCCCCGCCCCTAGCGGTCATGTTTTTATACAAACCAACACCATTTTCGAACTCATCCAAGATATGATTAGAACAAATATTCTGACCAGGTTTTAGGAAGATTGGGCAATAAATGTGATTTCTATAGTGTTAACAGGGTTTTACTATAGCCATTAAAGGAAAATTGCCCCTGCCCCCAGGCGGCCATGTTTTTCAACCAACCGGAACCATTTTAAAACTCATCCAAGATATTATTGAGACAAATTTTATGACCAAGTTTCACGAAGATCGGACAATTAATGTGGCATCTAGAGTGTTGGTTGGCACGGTTTAAAAACAGCCATATATGGAAAGATTCCCTAACCCATTGCGGCCATGTTTTTCAACCAAGCGGAATCATTTTAAAACTCGGCCAATATATCATTGAGACAAATATTATGACCAAGTTTCATGAAGATCGGACGATAAATGTGGCCTCTAGAGTGTTAACAAGGTTTTACTATAGCCATATAGGAAAAAGTATGCCCCCACACACACTTACGGCCATGTTTTTCAAGCAACTTGACCCATTTTCGAAGTCTTCCAATATATCATTGGGACAAATCTTCTGACCAAGTTTCATGATGATGGGAAATAAATGTTCCCTAAATTGTTTTAACAAGGTTTTACTATAGCCATCTAAGGAAAAATGTCCAGCACACTGGCGGCCATGTTTTTCAACAGAACAGAACCATTTTCGAAATCATCCAATATATCATTAGAACATATGTTTTGACCAAGTTTCATGAAGATCAGACAATAAATGAGGCCTCTAGAGTGTTAACAAGGTTTAACTATAGCCATATGAAGCCATATAAGGAAAAATGTCCCGTCCTCTGGCGGCAATCTTTTTCAAACAACTGGAACCATTTTAAACTTGTCCAAGGTATCATCGCCGCACAACGCACGACGGACAAAAAGCGATTTAAAAAGCTCACCATAAGCACATTGTGCTAAGGTGAGCTCAAAATGCCATCGCCCCTTGGCGGCCATGTTTTTCAACCAACTGCAACAATTTTCAAACCAGCAAAGATATAATTGGTACAAATCTTCTGACCAAGTTTCTTCAAGATCGGGCAATAAATGTTGCCTCTAGAGTGTTAACAAAGTTTTACTGAAGCCAAAGAAGGAAAAATGACCGGCCCCCTAGTGTACATGTTTTTCGACCAGCAGGAAACATTTTCGAGCTCATCCAAGATATCATTAGGATAAATGTTCTACGAAGTTTCATAATGATCGGACAAAATATGTGGCCTATATAGTGTCAACAATGTTTTACTATAGCCATATTATTAAAAATGCCCCGCCCTGTGGCGGCCATGTTTTTCAACCAACCGGAACCATTTTTGAACTCGTCCTAGATATCAGTGGCACAAATCTTCTGAACAAATGTAATGAAGATCGGACAATAAATGTAGCCTCTAGAGTGTTAACAAGGCAAATTTTGACGCCGCACGACGGACAAAAATCGATCACAAAAGCTGACCATGAGCATATTGTGCTCAAGTGAGCTAAACAGTTTTTGAAAAAATATAAATGTGCTTTTTCACTCGAGATGGTAGAAAATGTATTATGTCTCTAATCATTCGTGAAATTATATCGAAAACATGGAACATCCTCTTTATAACTCCGATTAAAATAACTTCATCAGAAACCTAATCAACGTCCTTCCAAAACAAGATTGAAGTGATCGCTTATTAGAAACATACTTTAGACTCTTATGATGTTATGTTGAAATTGGTCCTCGCAATAATTATAAACTGATACACCAAGACCCATCATCTTAGTGTTTTACATGGACAAACGCATCTCATAGTTTTTTCAAACCATAACCCCAAGCGTTTGAAAATGAACATTTGAAAGCTTTAACTTATACAGAAAAACATAATCATCACAATTAAAATGAGCATCAGATCACGGGCGTCCGTGAACGTGCACTGAACAACTATACATAATTTAAGTGTATTTTAACCTATTCTTGACAATTACATTTTAGTGTCTATTCACTCAGGTTCTTTTCGTGACACCGACTTGCTTCGACGCTCATTTCTTCCTGTCGCAAGAATTTCAATGTATTTTAATGATTTCAAAGTTAACAACTGTGTTCTATATAAAGTCAAATCTTGATTGACCTCAGTGCAAGAGGCGATAGCTTAACAAAACTGCGTGGAATGCATAATTCAATTTGTGTTACGTATGTTGTACGTTACTCTAGATCAATTCCGACGCCAGACGCTCCCGTCGGTGATCTGTGTGATTTTCAGTTCTTTATAAAGATCATGTATTTTGATTTAACAATAGATCTAAGAAATTCATGGCCGATTTAAGTTACACCAATCGTCTCGCTAGTCTACTGATAACCACTTGCACATGGAAACTGACGGTTGTCCACCGGATAAGCCCAATCGCGACGTCAGCTCGTGACTCCTGGACGCGCGGACATCCGGATCAGCTTGAGTCGATGGACTCGGGTCCTAAGGAGAATACGTTGTCGGCTATGAGAGTTTCCTGTGCGCGCATGGGAAGCAGGCCGCAGCTAGAGCCAGAACTCGAGCTCAGGTTCTCGTTACTGCTGCCGAACAGGTCTGCAAAACAGAATTCTATATAACCAATGTGCAATTAAGAGCTGATTAACCGGTAAGCCGTGGAATTCGAGGAACTAACGTGCGCGTGATTCAAGGACTCCAAAACTAAAATAAGTGTTGCGTCAAGTGAAAGGGTACATACTATTTATATGCAATATGGAGCCGGGGCGTAACATTCGGACCACACATTTTAACACACAAAATTCAATTAAACGCACCAAAATTGAATGGAAGGCATCGCACTTGCCACCTCTTGTGTACATTGTGTGTAAAATGTTACAAATACAAACACAGGACGACCGTCTGTTTGTACCGGCGCCATAATACCTTTGTTTCGATAATTGTGTAAAGGTTCATGTTTTTAGAACGGCAAATTTCGAACGTTTACTGTTGAAAAAATCTTTAGAAAAATACTCACTCAAGTACAAAGAAGTTTCCATTTTTGAATATCATATACCAATATGTATATGGGAATTTCCATTTTGTTTCAACAATATTTGCAATACGAACAAAAACAAGTCGTGTCCCAGTCAGTACTTTTAATAAATTATCCATATGTAATTTTAGTTGATTCATATAACATTTTTACGTTTTCCTATTTATTTTTTTATCATAATTATGGCTATGTTCCAATTACATACGTAAATAAAAATACACATCCGCCCGGAACTCAGAATATTCAATAAATAAATTGTATCACAAAATATGAAGGTTTACGCAAAAAAATAAAATCTGAATTAAGGGCAAACGCATGGAAATATGCATTCTGTTAAAGTGCAATGTGTGTATGTAGAACCAATTCAAATGCATTATACCAAAAATCAGGCAGAACGCTAATTTCAGTAGAATCCGAAAACGTTAACGTCGACTTTGGCCACCACTCGTTTTTCAATCCATGACGCCAATCAAGTTCAAATTTGTACAGTTAATCCCAGAAGAAAATGTGAGCAAATATATTCAGCGCTCTTACGAGACAAAAATCTTTGCGCGACGCATTCAGGCGAATGTTAAGAAATAAAAGTCTTATTCACAGTGATTATCGCGTCAATACATATATTCCCATCAAAATTCGCGGAAAGATCTTAAATGATCCGCAGTAGACTGGAGTAGCCACGAGAAGAGATAAGAGCAGCCGATGTATTGATAAGTGACATGCAATTTTGGCATAAACAGGCATCAGATTATTGTCATGTCGTCTTTAATGTGGTGAACAACTCTGAATAATGTATCTGACATCTTCAATTTGTCGTCTGTCGTCTTTTCGTGCCAGGTTTCATCATAAATATAGGAAATTAGGATGCGGGAGAGTTAGCTACCGGGGACCCGAGCCTTATAGCGACATAAAACTGCGGTTAACATCGTTTTCATTAGCGTCAAATCTTGCGGGGAATCTAGCAAACGATCTCCGGCTACTTGCGGAACGATGCATGATTCTTGGACACACAATTATATTCATTTTGGATTTTGATCCGTTTTGTTAAAGGCTTTTTACTGTAGATTCTTCGATTCATTAAATAAAAATAATTCTTGTAAATAAAACGCCAAAAGGTCGAGTTATCTAAATGCACTTCATTCCAAGTATATGCATTTTTACGTTTCATGTTTGGTAGGAACTTGAAATGCAGTAGCATTTTACATAAATATCTCACCATGTGTATGATAAAAGTATGAATGCATGGTGTTATCTCCATAGTTTACCAAACAATCTATGTATGTTAAAATTAGCATTAACGTTGTTGTGCGTGTAATTCTCTGTAGTAAAGCTTATAAAGCATTATGTTCTTTATGCAAGCAAGTACTAAAAACTAGAGTGTTAACAAGGCAAAATATGACCTTTCACCACTCAAAATGTTCAGCTCCAGGAGATACACATGCATGCCAAATATCAAGTTGCTATCTTCAATATTTAAAAAAACTATGGCCAATGTTAAAGTTTTCGGACGGACGGAATATTTGACATTTGACCTTGAAAGATGATCTTGACCTTCACCTTTCACCATTCAAAATGTTCAGCTCCTGGAGATACACACGCATGTCAAATACCAAGTTGCTATCTTCGATAGTGAAAAAGTTATGGTCAATGTTTAAGTTTTCGGACGGAATATTTGACATTTGACCTTGAAGGATGACCTTGACCTTTCACCACTCAAAATGTTCAGCTCCAGGAGATACACATGCATGCCAAATATCAAGTTGCTATCTTCAAAAGTGAAAAGGTTATGGCCAATGTTTAAGTTTTCGGACGAACGGACAGACGCCATATATTAGACATTTGACCTTGAAGGATGACCTTGACCTTTAACTTTCACCACTCAAAATTAGCACCTCCATGAGATGCACATGCATGCCAAATATCAAGTTGCTATGTTAAATATTAAAAAAAGTTATGACCATTAAATTTTTCAGACGGACGGACGGACTGACATACTGACTGACGGACAGTTCAACCGCTATATGCCACCCTACCGGAGGCATAAAAATACTCTTTGACTATGACACTCAATGGCAATATTTAAATTCATTACACACATATATAAAAATATTAATTGATTTGCTGTTGAAATTTCGCTGATTTTTCGTCTGTGTTGGTCTGTCGCCGAAGTATTAGCCAAACTCTTGCGCAACTCAGCTTTTCCATCATAACCGAGCACACCCGATATAAATCAGAACAAAATGCGGTAATAAATTCAGGAGATTAGCGTCGCCTCAACTTAGTATCGTGTTCCAGAGTTAGCTAAACTTACAGGCTTAACTGAAAAGACCGCCGTGCTTTCAACACAGAGAAGGATTGACAGAAAAGACAGTCGTAATTAAGATGTACGCATCGTTAATGGAGCCAGAAGACGGAAAAATGACAGGCAAGATTTGTGCTGCCGGTGGTGATGTATAGATTATGAAGTTGTAAGAGTCGCTCTTCAAGCGAAATGGATGCTATCTAATCCAACGGGAGGTTTCATGGAATAACAATATGATTAATGATTGGGATGTTATATGGCGACATTATTGGCAGAATACATGGTATGTACAGGATATTTAAAGATACAAAAATACGACATTCTGAAGTTATTCATGTTTATAAAAGAGTTAACCGTTTGCGTACACGGGCATTTCCCACTCATTTACTACTTCTTGCTTTCAACAAACTACATTACTGCTAAATGTTTACATGGAAGTAAAGAAATATAATAAACAAATGAAACAGTTTTACGTGAACGCGAAGATGCAACGCACATGGGAACATTTTTATGCGGCCAATGCTACGTTCGCATGCCGTTTTTTATGACAACATTGCTAAAACTCTTCACAGGAGACATTAAGAAACATGGAAATATCAGATCAATAGGTGAATATTTTGTTTTTACTCTTACACTTGGTCAGAATTTAACAAACGTTTGGCTCAAGTATAACTATTTGTATTTGCACTAGTATGAACAAACACCACCAGTTTACATCAGTTTATAGAGTAAGGGAGAGAACACCTCCTAAAGCTTGTAAGAAGCGAATGCGCACTCGTGTAAGAAGTTAACAACCTTCTATGTACATTTTTTGTTTTTAATCTGTCTTGAAGATCTGTGTGTGAAAAATATCACGAAGCAATGTAATGCGTATTTATCGTTTAGCGTGTGTTAAATGATATTTTTTAATCAAGATAGTGTGTGAGCAATTGCATTCTAACAGCTTTGGTACAAAAATGTTTACAGACGGTTAAGTCAATAGACCGGATAGTTAGGGTTCATTTGGAAAATAATGGGTTTTCTTGGTCCTGTTCTGATGCACATTTCTGATAAATTAACCAAATAAAGGTGCATAACGTGTTATCGATGAATGCCATATTACTTAAAAAAATGTAATAGGTAAAAGGTTGAAATACGGCGTTCGGTTTGTATCAAATGCACAAACGCTCAGATACATCTTAGCTATCTTGATGAAAACTATACCGATGACATGTTCGATTTCATGCAATTAAACTGAAAACGATTCGGAAACCACAGATGTATATTTGCAATAAAACTTAGTACATTCTAAACAACTTGTATACAATGGCAAGAATATTCAATGACTAAGATGACAACGCCACAAAGCTTCAAAATAAATTAAGTTCTTAAAGAAATATAAAGAAATAAAGAAGAATCAAATATTCAGTTAGTATTCCAATATTAAGAAAACAATATTTAAAGATTAAGATAGCTAAAATAGAATTTCAAAAAACAAGTATTTTATCTGTTTTCATTGCAATACAATTTCTTGACGAGCCTATTACAAAACACTAATTCATGTACAATACATAAAATGAATGCAATCAAATCGCGGATTTTTACTTAAACTTTCGGATTTTGCTGTAACTCTGTCTTAAATAAATGCAAACAACTATAAAACAATAAACAATGCACATCTAAACAACAACACCCACACACATAACACATATAAAACATAAGTTTTGTTTACAAACCCTAATGTACAATACACCAAGCCGGATTTCGCTTTCAATATTAAACCGGATTGGATTTCGTTTACATTAATAACAATATGACCAATGTAAATTGAATATTTCACAACATTACTTCATATGTAATAATGGTATAAATCGAAAATACTGAATGAGATTCTAAATATAGCATCTTGGCGTGACAGAACATGTTCCGTCATGCACATATCGCTTGCATCGTAATCGTTTAATTAACTACCTGTACATTTATAACAAAACGTGCTAGCAAACAGTTACGCTGCATTTGCGACCCACTTGAACTGTAATATGTACGACGTTGGGATCATGTCACGTAAGATGAGCAATTTGAAAACATGGCTTGAATTGTTGGAATATCAACAACCAAAGTATAAGATACAAGCAAACGTGGAGTTTAAAATTAATGTATATAAATAATTGATGAGCCACCCAAACTTATTTTTTTTTAATAGTTTGAACTTAGTACAGTTAAGTGGCATAGATAAATAAAACTCGATAATTTATTACCGAGAAAATACAATTTCAAAATGGATTCTGAAAATTACACCCGAAGGCAGAAATTAACATTACGACTCACATGATTTTTTTCAGACAGAAGAAACCATGCCAATAGAACATATACATATTGTGATGTCATCATGTACACTTGACCTGCATTACAAAATAAATTTTGTGTCAAAATATTGGCACTCGTTTAAAGGGGCCTTTTCACGCTTTGGTAAATTGACAAAATTGAAAAAAAAATGTTTGAGATTCGCACATTTTCCTTGAAGTTATGATATTTGTGAAGAAACAGTAATACTGAACATTTACCATGCTCTAAAATATCCATTATGTGCATCTTTTGACGATTTAAAAACCTGAAAATTGTAAAGCGTTGCAACGCGAAACGATTGAATAATTTGGAGAATTATGTTGTTGTCGTGGTATTTTTTCATACTACATGGATTGCATATATAAAGTGAAAAATACGTAAATCATGTTATGAGAGCATATGGTCTAGTGGATAGAGCGGTAGTCTTATGCTACATGGCTCCAGGGGGTCAGTCGTTCGAGCCCCGTTAAGGGTTACTTTTTTTTTAAATTCTATATAAATTTGTATTCTTGCTTTTAATGGAGATTTTTAGACGCAATTTTAACATTTATCGATATAAAGCATTTAATGAAAAACTTCAAAACATGCCAAAATCTGTGAAAAGGCCCCTTTAAAGTCTTTATATTGTTTAACCATTATATAGTCCGCAAAGGCTAGTTAGGGACGACACTTCGCTGTTATGGTATTTTTCGTCTAAGGGAACTATCTTCTTATCTTAATCAAGTTTAGGCGGAGAGTGTCATCCCAGACTGTCATGCGCGAACTGCACATGCTAATCTGGGACGACACTTAAGGCACATGCATTAAGCCTAGTTTTCCCAGAAGAGCCTCATTTAAACAACTAATTTTATAAACAGTAAATACGAGTTTGACCATAGTAGAAATTAGACTAATACACACAAAACATACAATGAATTCATCAGTTTTACATGGAGTCCAGCTAACCGTAATTTAACAACACAAATCTAAAGTATCGAATTGAGGAAATGTAAACACACTTACATTCATCTGCTATAAGAAATGCTCAGTGTGGATCACATTCTTGCACAATGCATATAAAACCGCACAAAGGCAGTGTTATGCAGCAGTGTATTCATTAAACAGGTGTAAAGAACCTGAACAAATATTTTCAAATAAAAATTATGCATAGGGTCATAATACGCACCAATATGTGAAAAATTGTGTAAACTCATATGTATAATATCAACCTAAAATCAAAAATTTACATTTGAAATAATAAAATTTAATAAATAGCTTAACCTAGGACAAAACAAGAATTCACGGCACACAATTCCACTTTGACCTCGTTTTGAACTAGCTATTAATATACACATAAAAAGTATGCCCTTGCTCTTAACAGAAACAAGACATGGATAAAATAATAAATAAAATACATCAGATATATAAGCAGTTCTACGTTATGAGATTTTCCGATATTGTCCGATAAAGTAATCGTAAAACAATACAAGAATTGATCTGTACTTAATGATCAATTAAAGCCCGCATTTATTAGTTCACACCCATCATTTTAGAAGCCACTGTAACTGTTAACATTACGGCAGAAGCCAACGTATTGTAAAGTATTGCAAAACCAAGCAATACATATATTTTTTTGTAAATTCGTTTCCCAAGATTGGGGATTCGAAACAAGCACACTAAAATAGCAAATAAAAAATCCCAGAATTAAATTCAGAGCATGTAATGCAATGAAAAAATATATTACCAACTGGTAAACTTCTACAGCCTCCTTCAATTATATTTAAATAATTACTTTATCAGCTATTGAACATTTTTCAGGTACTACTTGCACACATAAAACTAAATACATAATGCGACAAACCTTTGGTATAAATTACAGTGTGCATGTGTACCCAATAGTGTGAATTCTTTGAGATTTTGTGCGAACGAAAATATGTAGATTGTCCACTATTTTCTACTCTTCCTTTTCTTCTTTTTGTTTTTAGCTGAATTCTTAACATTAACACTTCCAGTGACTTCTTTTTCCTCGGAACTCCTATTTGACCCACTTGACGATTCATTGGATCCTTCGATTACACCTACATTGCTTATGCCAATGCTCTCTGGTATTTGCTTTTTGTCTTCATTCAGCGTGTCATTGTTTTCTTCAGTAAGCTCCTTTTCTCTCGAATTCGTTCCAGATTTTGAGACAAGTGTTAACCTCGAAAGATCGCTTTCAACACACGAATCCGTCTCAACATCATCACCCATTTTTGTTTCATCGTGGTATGTTTCTATACTTTCTTCGGACAAAGTGTATTCAAGATTGGTCAGACTATCACTGTGGAAGGGTTGAGACATTCCAATTTTTTCCCAAGCAGATGGGTCGTCTTCGGCAGTTTCATACTTCGAATCACCTTCAGAATCATTACTTTTACTGCAGTCTCTAGCTTCTTCAAAATCTTCGTCTTTCTCCAGACTGTCAGACATATCTTTTTCTGGTGAACTACTGTTTCGATTAATGAAATCTCTCTTCGGTGATTCTTTGTAATTTTCATGAATATTTACTTCTGAAACATGAGGGTTTAAGGTATTAATTGCACTCTCGGTAGTTTCCTTTTTGTTATCTGTTTTACTTTGCACCAATGAGTACATCCAATCACCATCATTAGGTATGGTGTGTTTACAGCCTTCACGTTTCCCATCAATATCTTCATCAAGCTTATTGGTCTGTTTCTTCTCAGCACCTTCATGTATTTTAGCATCAGCATCAGCTATGGTGGGGTTTTGTTTTGCATCTGTCCTACAGGTCTGGCGAATTTCTTTAGTTTTCTTTCTAGACTTCTTTTTCTGAACAGTAAACTCATTATTTGTTTTTTCTTTTACATTTACGTCTTCACCACTAACTGGTGCGTTAACTGTCTCTTGGTCATCAAGAATTGTGTTTGGAGTTGCGGGTTCTGGCACTTGGACTGAGTATTCTGGCATCCCTTCGACTGAAATGACGTTTAATTGCTTCTGATGATCAAGTTTATCTTTTTCATTATTTACATGTTTAATATTGTCTGGCTTTGTTTGACAATTCGAATCTTTAACATCAATATCTACACAATGCTTCTCTAGTTTCTGTCCTGCATTTCCAGTTGCAGATTGATTAAAGATACCAGTTTCATTCACATGTGGCTGAGAACTGCTCTGGTATTTTTGTTTGACTACATCAAAGTTGCCTGTCTCAATATTTTGGAACTTTCTGCCGTTCTTCTGCTTCCCATTACGTGCATGCAAAGCAACTGCATCATTACCTTCGCTACTAGATGCCACTTCTGAATTATCAGACACCGCTTCTATTTGTGCATCAACTCCTTTTCCATTCAGCACTAAATGTGTACCTACTGTATTCTGTGTTTCTTTTTCTGCGAGCCTATCTCCCATGGTTTCTTCTTGTGAGTTGACAATACATGGACTATCTACCTGTGAATGTATTTTCGCATCATGTTTCTTTGGGGTCTTTTGATCTTTCTGATTCTTAATCTTTCCGCACATTTGATTAGTGTTGAGGGCTACGGCTGACACTTTAGTTTCTAATGACACTGGTCTATGTGTTGTAATTTCTGTAGTAATGTTCATCGTCGAAACATCTTCAGTATCAGATAATGTTGCGGTTTCAAAAGTTTTATATGGTTTCTTTTTAGACGCATAGTCATCTTCTACAGACACTTCTGGAACGTCAGCAGGTTTTGTCTGTGTTTTTCCTGTTTTGTCGTTACCATTTGGACTATTTTTCAGTTTTTCAGTATGCATGTTAGAATTGATTATATCATAACATACTTCTGTCCTATTTTTCTTTTGTTCAGTTTGCAGTTTATCAGACTGTTCTTCCTTTTCAAATTTACTAACCCCATCTGTTTCACACTTCACTTCTAACAATTTAAACGTATCTTGGATCATATAAATTGGTTTATTTTTCTTACCCTTTCGGTTCTTCACTTTGCTAAAATCATCTTCCAGGTAAGACTCTGGTTTTGTGAATTGTTCTATAGCTTCAGGTTGTTCCTGAAGGTTTTTGGAATCAGTTTGTCCAGAATCTTTAGTTGCAAGTTGATGTTTTAGTTCTGCTGGATTACCTTTTTTTCCAGAAACATCTCTATGATCGTTTTCATTCTCTTTTACAATTATAGATAATTCTGCTTTTACAAGATCAACCTCAGTAATAGTTTCAGACATTTTGTCCTTTTCTTCAATTGAAGATCTTTCACATAGGTTCTCATTAGATTCATGTTTAATTCTAGCATCTAAAGAGCTCTTCTGAACATTAAGGTTATTTGGGCCTTCTTCTTTATCCTCTAATAATGGTACAAGGTCAGGACTATTATTTTTTCTATATTTCCTTTTATTTTGTTTACCGTTCTTCTTTTCCCTTTTCCCATTTTGATGCAATTCTAGATTAGATTTAGATATATTTTGATCTTTAACAGTCACTGGAGAATCAGTAGTTAGTGTGTCAAAACATGATTTATCATCAACTTTACTCTTCTGCGGTTCTGCATGCTTTATTGAACTGCTGTCACACTTAACTTTCATGGTAACAGTAGCTGCAGTAGCAGTAGCTGCATTACTGTCAACAGCAGGCAAACAAAGAACAGGGATGTCCTCACTTTCATCTATAACTGGCATCGTTTCTGCGGATGTGGCAATAAGCACATTATCTGTTTTGGTATCAGTATGAGATGATCCACCTAGTGTTACAATATTTGTGTCTTGGCTTATTTCATAATCAATGTTTGATGCTTTCAGACTATTCACTGTAGAGTTTTCAGATTTGTTAGATATTTCCAATGTCTTTTTGGCTTTACGCTTCCCTTGACTCTTCCCATTTATGGGTGCTGATGTTTGGCTTGGATTTGGTTTTTGGACCTTTGCATCATTTGGTATATTCTTATGGCTACTAGTAACATCAATGCTATCTGTATTTGCAACTTGACTGGAATTTGATTGAAAAACCTTTGGAACTGGTGACTTTGGTATGTTTGTTGCAATTTGGGTATTAGATCTGCCATTTTTAGATGTATTCTTTTTCTCTGAGTCATTGCTCAAATTCACATTGACAGATTCACACTGCTTAAGATGTGTAACGGGCGTTTCTGTCGAATTCAATTTTTTTTCCTTAACAGTATTGTTTTCTAATATATGTAACCCAGCCATTTTATTTCCAGGTTCAACATTAACAACAACAGCATGCTGCAAAGACTTTTGCAATTTGTTTGCTTTAGATATGCCCACACCAGTAGTAATGCTTAAACTTTTGTTATTTAAAACTTGTTTATCACACAACTCAGTTCCACTTAGCTTTGGTTTCACTTGCGAGTTCACTGAAGCATTCATGCTCAAATCAGGTTTTTCACACTGCTGCCTTTTCTGCACTGATGCCGCTTTTTCCTCCATATGTCCAGAAGTCCCTTGCTTTGCCTCATCTCTCCTAATACTTGATCTTGCAGATTCTAGTGTCAAATAAAGGCTCACATCAGGATCGTAAATGGGTACAGGATGTAATGTAGGGGAGGGATATAAGGTTGAGGTGAAGAGGAAGTTAGCACACTATTTTGTTTTCCAATGCCTCATCCTAAGCTTTTAGTATCCTTTTAAGTCACTGGCAGGTTGTTAGCTGGGGTGTTTCTGTTAACTATTGAAAGATTGTGAGATCACTTTTTAATTGTTGTAAAGTTACAATTGGCTGTGAGTGATGTGACCACTTCTTTGTCCCTATAGCATTTGTACATCAAACGCTGGAATGTTAGATTGTGCTACTACCAAAGCATGCAAAATTGCCAATACCACCACGAGACCGTACACATATGCACATAAATGCATGTTAAACAAAGGAACTGTTTATAATAAATTTAACATTAACCTAATAAAATAAAATACACCATATATACATATAAGCACCTTAACTAAGATATATATATTTCATCTTGTCACCTTAGTTCAACAACTCAACACCTATAAGAGAAATATAAAAACTTCGTCCAGAACTAATGAAACAAAAAAGGGGCTGCCCTGGTGTACTGCGTATGGCCTAAAACTAGCAAATAGGAGGTCCCCACTCGGAGAGCATTCTTCCCCCCCCCCCCACCCCCCAAATAAAAACAACCAAAAAACCTGATTTTACAATATCTCAATTAGCCTGAGGCTTTCAATACCTTTAGATTAAAAAAAGGTTTGAACTAATTAAAAAAGACAAGCAAAAAACTAAAAGCACCTTTAGATAGATCTGGAACGTGTTGTTTATTCTGGTATTGTTCTTGAACTAAGTTGACCATTTATGGAGCCTAGTTTTGGGAAAACTGGGCTTAATGCATGTGCATAAAGTGTTGACCCAGATTAGTCTGTACAGTATGCACAGGCTCATCAGGGCATTCCTTTCCACTTTAAATGAATTTTTGTTTAAAGCAAGTCTCGTTTGACTGAAAATCAAGTCTAGGCAGAAAGTGTCGTCCAGAATAAGCCTGTTTGGAGTGCACAGGCTAATCTTGGACGACACTTAAGGCACATGCATTAAGCCTAGTTTGCAAGAACGAGGCACAATGTATTACAGTAAATAAAGGCTCACTCACCATGCTGTCTGAGCGAGAGTTTCTCCATGTCCTTAATGGGTGACTCTGTCATAGCGTCTGCTATCTCCTTCAGGCAGTCTTCCTCCAGGTCAATACTGCAGCGAGGCTGCTTGGCAACAGTGGACTCAGTCCAGTTGCTGTACACGTCAAGTAGGTATGGAGACTGGTCAAAACTGCCTGAAATTGTTTGCAAAAGGATGTCAAAAACTTAACCCTATCCCACTCAGAATCAACGTGAAAATGGCTATATGAAACCGGCATACAATCAGAACAACCTGGGAGTTACGCACAGTCTGTTCGGGTTTATGGTGTTTGCAGTTCATCAGTTTCTAATGATTGGAAATGAAAGCTTTAAAACTTGAATATATCAAGAAAGGTCTAAATCTTAATTTTATTTTCTATGGGAATACAAATGCGTCAAATTGGGTATCTTGGTGGTAAAGGGTAAAAGCAGCAGACACTTCTAGTGCTTTGTTAAACAGGGCATGCTGGCCACATTATGAACGGGTAAGACCATTTCACTAAAGATGGCCATCCTTTTTTACTAAAGCTGACACCACTTGATAAATATACTGTGACAGTCAAATTAATCATTAACTTGTTTCAGATATTTCAGTATTGATATCTGGTACTCAATAACAAAGTTTTAAAGCTTAATGCCACCATGTGAAAATACGAAACATCTGATGATCCATGACAATATAATCTGTTGATCCCAATGAAATAGAGCTATACAATATTTTACACAATTAACGTCAAATGAATTGGCCACATATTTTAAGAATTTAAATAATTTATGAAATTTTCTTTTTCAACATTTAATTGTATAATTAAGTTAATCTGTATGGGACAAAATCCTCTCTGTGGCTACGTACCTGCTTCAATCATGAGTGGGTTGCCTGCAGCCTGCCCCGGGGAGGAACTGGCATCACTGCCTAGGGGACCCCTGTATGCAGGCCTCACATTGGGCATAGAAACCGGATTGGAGCGGGTTGGCTGTAACCTGGAAATAGAAACAAGTACTAGTGATACGGATTGCATGTTTTACATCAGACAAACAAAGAAATCAGGTTTTTACAGAAAAACGTAGGAGGCAAAAATAAACACAAGACAGTCATTCCCTAACAATGAGTGGACCATAAAAGGCATTTAACAAAGTTTAGATTTACTTTTTAAAACACACTTTGTAGAGGACCATAAAATGATGTTAAAATGCAAAATATTAAATGTCTGACCCTAGCTGTTTCATGAGAAGAATTTTTATGTTCCCATTTTAACAAGGGCTGTTTGTAAAACATGCATGCCCCCCATATGGGCTCTAAGTTGTAGTGACAGCCATTTTGTAAATATGTTTTTTGTCACTGTGACCTTGACCTTTGACCTAGTGACCTGAAAATCAATAGGGGTCATCTGCGAGTCATGATCAATGTACCTATGAAGTTTCATGATCCTAGCCATAAGCTTTCCTGAGTTATCATCAGGAAACCATTTTACTATTTCGGGTCACTGTGACCTTGACCTTTGACCTAGTGACCTGAAAATCAATAGGGGTCATCTGCCAGTCATGATCAATGTACCTATCAAGTTTCATGATCCTAGGCATAAGCGTTCTTGAGTTATCATCCGGAAACCATTTTACTATTTCGGGTCACCGTGACCTTGACCTTTGACCTAGTGACCTGAAAATCAATAGGGGTCATCTGCTAGTCATGATCAATCTACCTATCAAGTTTCATGATCCTAGGCATAAGCGTTCTTGAATTATCATCCGGAAACCATTTTACTATTTCGGGTCACAGTGACCTTGACCTTTGACCTAGTGACATCAAAATCAATAGGGGTCATCTGTGAGTCATGATCAATGTACCTATGAAGTTTCATGATCCTAGGCCTAAGCGTTCTTGAGTTATCGCCTGACAACCACCTGGTGGACGGACCGACCGACAGACAGACCGACCGAGAGACCGACATGAGCAAAGCAATATACCCCCTCTTCTTCGAAGGGGGGCATAAAAATGTATTCAATTTGTAAGCTATGATGACCTAGATTTGACGCTGACAGAAATGATTTGAACAAAGTGAAAATTTGCCTTAAAGTTAAGGAGATTTTGTGAAATATTGTGTGAAACAAATTGTCGACAATTTGTGTTAAACAAGAGCACCGCATAACGGGTGCCACGCTCGGCTGCGAAAGCTTGTCAGAAACAGTGACCTTGAACTTTGACCTAGAGACCCAAAAATGGGTGTGGCGTGTAGAACTCATCAAGGTGCAGCTACATGTGAAGTTTCAAAGTTGTAGGTAGAAGCACCTTGATTTAAGAGCCAATGTGAAAAAGCTTAACAAAAGGTTAAGGCTTTAGCACAACACGGACGACAAGACGACGGGCACGACAAGCTGGCTTTGACAATACCTCGGGTTTTCTCCGAAAACAGCCAAGCTAAAAACTACATATTTAATGCGCTATTGGCTAATATTCATCCTTTGTGTGTGAAGACTAGACTCACTTAAGACTTTCCAGGTCTCCCTCATCGACTGCCATATCCATGGCAACCATGTTGGACTCGGGACTCTGTGAGAGAAGAGAGGATGAATGGGACGACAGCACAGTTGTGTTCTCCTGGTACGTCTTGAAAGAGAACTGCGGGCCCATCCACAAACGGCGATGAGGACCAACGTGAGTGATGATTTCTACCTGCATCAATGAGGATACAACAATGGAGTTAAGATAAGCTGAAATTATGAGCAGCATTCTTAGACATCGAATGCTTTTGCGTGAAGTGTCATCCCACATTAGCTTGTGCAGTCTCTATAGGCTGATCAGGGATTATACTTTCTGTCTTTCAGGAATTTTTCGTTCAAAGAAAGTCTCTCCTTAACAAAAAGACAGTTTAAGCAGAAAGTATCATCCCTAATTAGCCTGGGCAGACTAATCTCATACAACTTTTCCTGCAAATGCATTTAGCCCAGTTTTTCCAAAATGAGGCTCATATTGCAAACTATGATGGCTAATGGTCGCTTCATAAATATTTGATAAGCAATGATAACAACAAGAAGGCCATGATTCCTGTGAAGCACTCATATAAGTTCAAGGTTGACCTATTTTCAAATACTCAAACTGGCAACTTTGTTTTTGACCCCACTTGACTCTGATTCAGACTTGGCCTAGATATTGCCATGATAAACATTCTGACCAAGTTTCCTTAAATGTGGATTATAGAGCCAGAGGGTTATTGAGTAGATGTCGAGGGGAGATAAATCTGTCCACTGATTTGGACTATGATATGTGCATAACAGGTTGACAACATGCATACAAATAAACACCTAGTTGAAATAAATAAGATTTTTTTCTAAAATAAAATTTTCTAAATATTAACAATATTTATAAGGTGTGTATTTCGTGATGTTCATCATTCTGTTTCTTGATTCCGATGCTAGCTGTCTTTTAAAATTTTTCTTAAAGTTTCTTTATCAGAAGAGGTTAATAGAGGTCACAATGTTTTTCTGATGTTTGACCTGTTAACCCAGTTTTTTGTGATGAGGCCCAGAACAAAACTCTTCCTAGAAAGGGGAAGATAAACACAACAATAGCCTATTAGGATAACAATTGTTGCCTCTTAAGTGGCTATGAGCTAACAATTTACGACATACAGCGCACAGCGTCACATATAGGGTGATCACAATAGCTTGACTTAAGCACTCTCTCAGGTCAGCTAAGAACAACTCAATATATGGAAGGGAGGGATTATATAAATCATCTTATTGTGTTGACCTATAATCTAAACTCTTCTTTTAAGACTCCAACAAGTGTTTCCTTTGTCTGTACAGATGTTGATAACCCAAAAGCTTTTTTATGAAACTTGTTTTGTTGATAGAGGGTAATAATATGAAGGATATGCTTGTTATTTAAGTTGTGTTTACCTATTCGTCTATCTATCTGTCTGTGCAAAAAAACTGAACCCAGCAATAACTCAAAAAGTTCTTAAGCTAAATTGATAAAACTCTGTATTCGATAGAAGCATAGCGGGAGTATGCACCTTTATTTCAATTATTTTTTTGTCAGAAAAGTTTTATGGTAAAATAATAAGTGAAAACTAAAATATGGATCCTGCCTCAACTCGAAAAGTACTTGAGATAGGTTTCTTAAACTCAATATGAACATAAAAGACCATAATCTTGAATATTATTTCAATTTTTTATAAGACCAAAATAGTGGGTGCCAAGATTACAGAAATAATAGAAAACAACAAGAGATGTGTTTGTCAGAAACACAATGCCCCCTATTGCGTCACTTTGAAGCCATATATTTGACCTTTAACCTTGAAGGATGACCTTGACCTTTCACCACTTAAAATGTGCAGCTCCATGAGATACACATGCATGCCACATATCAAGTTGCTATGTTCAATAATGCAAAAGTTATTGCAAAACTTAAACCAAGGTTAAAGTTTTGGGACACACACAATGAATGAATGACAGACAGACAATCAGGCCGAAAACAATATGGGGCATAAAAATCTGCATCTTACCATAACTAAGGTACTTAAGCTATGTCAATAAAAAATACGAAGATCCTGTTCTTATAAAAAAAACACAACAGTAGGGGACTGATTTTTTGTCTGTGGAATAGTTTTTAATTAAATATATCTAGCAAAAAAAATAGAATATTGAAAACTAGTTATTCAGTTTAAATGAGGGGAAGTCACATCCCACTATGGAAGCTAAAAGACAAAACATATTTGAATGGTATCAATCAAACACCGTCTCTTCCTGAATTGTGGGGTGATAAAACAGTAAAGCAGAGCTCTGCCTACCTGTGAGACCCACATCTCATCAAGGTCATCTCTGGCGCTGTGGTCTGATGAGAGGCTGTCACGGGAGTCATGACGGGTTAGACCCGGCAGGTCATACAGGTCTAAAAGGGATAAACAAGAGGAATGACTAGTCAGACCCGGCAGGTCTGAAAGAGATAAACAAGTGGAATGACGAGTAAGACCCGGTAGGTCATACAGGTCTGAGAGAGATAAACAAGTGGAATGATGAGTCGAACCGGCAGGTCAAACAGGTCTGAAAGAGAGAAACAAGAGGAATGATGAGTCGGACCCGGCAAGTCAAACAGGTCGGAAAGAGAGAAACGAGTGGAATGATGAGTCAGATCCGGCAGGTCAAACAGGTCTGAAAGAGAGAAACAAGAGGAATGATGAATCAGACCCAGCAAATCATACAGGTCTGAAAGAGAGAATCATGAGGAATGATAAGTCAGACCCAGCAGGTCATACAGGTCTGAAAGAGAGAAACAAGAGGAATGATGAGTCAGACCCAGCAGGTCATACAGGTCTGAAAGAGAGAAACAAGAGGAATGATAAGTCAGACCCAGCAGGTCATACAGGTCTGAAAGAGAGAAACAAGAGGAATGATGAGTCAGACCCAGCAGGTCATACAGGTCTGAAAGAGGGAAACAAGAGGAATGATAAGTCAGACCCAGCAGGTCATACAGGTCTGAAAGAGAGAAACGTAAGGAATGATAAGTCAGACCCAGCAGGTCATACAGGTCTGAGAGAGATGAACAAAGGAATGACGAGTCAGACCTGGCAGGTCATACAGGTCTGAAAGAGAGAAACAACAGGAACGATGAGTAAGACTTAGCAGGTCATACAGGTCTGAAAGAGAGAAACATGAGGAATGATGAGTCAGACCCAGCAGGTCATACAGGTCTGAAAGAGAGAAACATGAGGAATGATGAGTCAGACCCAGCAGGTCATACAGGTCTGAAAGAGAGAAACATGAGGAATGATGAATCAGACCCAGCAGGTCATACAGGTCTGAAAGAGAGAAACATGAGGAATGATAAGTCAGACCCAGCAGGTCATACAGGTCTTAGAGAGATGAACAAAGGAATGACGAGTCAGACCTGGCAGGTCATACAGGTCTGAGAGAGATGAACAGGAGGAATGATGAGTAAGACCTGGCAAGTCAAACAGACCTGAAAAAGATATACAAGACGAATGAAGAGCAGACCCGGCAGGTCATACAGGTCTGAAAGAGATAAACAAGAGGTATGAATATCTCTTCCTGAACTGGATTTTTGCTATGAAAAGCTTCCATTTTACAAAATAAAGCTAAAATTGTTGTCCCTGAATAGCAAGGCTTATCTGGCACAACATTTAAAGAAAATGAATAAAGCCTGTTTCCTCAGGGCCCAGCTCACACACCGATGCCAGACAGTGACAACCACCAAATAGAATCACAGGCATCCAATTGTATTAGACAAATTTCATGATAAAGAATGCACAAGTATAGAGGCAAATGGAATTACAAATAATTTCATGATAAATCCCCATTAAAGTATGTAGGAAAACTTGGATTCATGAGCCAAAGATTGATAGTCCAATATTGTAACAACAGATCTAGCATCTAGCAGCCAGCCCGCCCGCATTCGCCAATCTAATAACCAGTTTCTTCCTTCGGAAAACCTGGTTAAATATGTGGGCAGAAAGTTGTGATAAAACATGTAGAAATAAGTTAACAAAAAGGCCTTTGCTTCTTGGTAGTTACTCTTTATGTTAATCGTGTTATAAAAACTTATGTTATTTTTATAAACAAGAGGGCCTGAAAGGCCTAAAGTCGCTCACCTGAGATAACAAGATATTATTGGGACAAATCTTCTGACGAAGTTTCATTTAGATCGGAAAATAAATGTGGCCTCTAGAGTGTTAATAAGGTTTTACTAAAGCCATATAAGGAAAAATGCCCCGCCCCCTGACAGCAATGTTTTTCAACCAACCGGCATCATTTTTGAACTCTTCCAAGATATTATCGGGATGAATCTTCTGACCAAGTTTCATGAAGATCAGACAATAAATGTGGCCTCTAGAGTGTTTACAAGATTTTACTATAGCCATATAAGGAAAATGCCCCGCCACTTGGAAGCCATGTTTTTCAAGTAAACATAATTATTTTTGAACTCATCCAAGATATCATTGAGACCAATCTTCTGAACAAATTTCATGAAGATTGGACAATAAATGTGGCCTCAAGAGTGTTAACAAGGTTTTACTAAAGCCATATATATAGCCATATCGACCGGCATCATTTTTGAACTTGTTCAAGATATTATTGGGATGAATCTTCTTACCAAGTTTCATGAAGATCGGACTATAAATGTGGCCTCTAGAGTGTTAACAAGATTTTACTATAGCCATATATAGCCATATAAGGAAAAATGCCCCACCCCTTGGCAGCCATGTTTTTCAAGCAAACGTAACCATTTTCCAACTCATCCAAGATATCAATAAGACAAATCTTCTGACCATATTTCATGAAGATTGGACAATAAATGTGGCCTCTAGAGTGTTAACAAGGTTTTACAAAAGCCATATAAAGCCTTATAAGGAAAAATGCCCCGCCCCCTGGTGGCCATGTTTTTAAAGAAACCAAAACCATTTTAGAACTCATCCATGATATCATTGAGACAAATCTTCTGACCAAGTTTCATGAAGATCGGAAAATAAATGTGGCCTCTAGAGTGTTAACAAGGTTTTACTATAGCCATATAAGGAAAAATGCCCCGCCCCCTGGCGGCCATGTTTTTCAACCAACCGGCATCATTTTCGAACTCTTCCAAGATATTATTGGGATGAATCTTCTGACCAAGTTTCATAAAGATTGAACAATAAATGTGGCCTCTAGAGTGTTAACAAGATTTTACTAAAGCCATATAAGGAAAAATGCCCCGCCCCTTGGCAGCCATGTTTTTCAAGCAAATGTTACCATTTTTTAACTCATCCAAGATATGATTGGGACAAATCTTCTGAGCAAGTTTCATGAAGATTGGAAAATAAATGTGGCCTCTAGAGTGTTAACAAGGTTTTACTATACATGTAGTCATTTAAGGAAAAATGCCCCGCCCCCTGGCGTCCATGTTTTTCAACCAACCGGCATCATTTCGAACTCGTCCAATATATTATTGGGATGAATCTTCTGACCAAGTTTCATGAAGATCAGACAATAAATGTGGCCTCTAGAGTGTTAACAAGATTTTACTATAGCCATATATAGCCATATTAGGAAAAATGCCCCGCAACTTGGCAGCCATGTTTTTCAAGCAAACGTAACCATTTTCGAACTTATCCAAGATATCATTGAGGCCAATTTTCTGACCATATTTCATGAAGATTGGACAATTAACTAGAGAGTTAACAAGGCAAATGTTGACGACGCACGACGGACAAAAGGCGTTCACAAAGCTCACCATGAGCACGTTGTGCTCAGGTGTGCTAAAAAGCATCCTTGACCCAATATGCCCCAAATGCAATCCCAAGCTAGATCAAGGAATTAAACTCTTACTCTTAGCAAGTATGTGTTCTGAATCACAAGGCAATACTTCTACTTTTTAAATGACTGTTTACAAATGTTTTTAATATTTTCCTATAATTTATCATATCACATGTTAATTTTCTCTTTTCTTTAATATTATCTCTTCATATTGTACATATGAACCTCACTCTGTGACAAGTGGGTTTGAGGCATGAGCCTAGAGTGTTGTCCCAGATTAGCCTGTGCAGTCCGCACGGGCTAATCAGATACAACACTTTCTGCTTACATGATATTTTTTGTTTAAAGAAAGTCTCTTCTTAGCAAAAATCCAGTTTAGGTCGAAAGTGCCATCTCTGATACACCTGTGCGTACTGAACAAGTTAATCTGGGACGACACTTTACACAAATGCATTAACTCCCTTTTCACAGAGCGAGGCTGATCCATGATGACAACCCACCTGGTGCAGTGGGTACTTGAGACACGACCGCTTCATGTGCCAACATCAGGGGACTGTTGCTAGGTAATGGAGGTCGCAGCTCGTGAGAGTTCTTCAGCCTGTAATATGGAGAAAAAGCACATTTACTATGCATAGCCAAGTACTCTTATTATTCTCTCTTTTGGCAAAAACATCTTTTCACGTGTAAAATGTGATTAAAAAGCATATTTTTTTCAACTTATTTACACACACAAATATTTTTCAAGACATTTTACTTTCTTTTTACAAACTGCTAAACATCTTTTTGCAAAGAAGCTAAGGAGTCCAATGAGCAAAGTGCTGGGAAAACTGGGCGTTTTGCATTTGCATTAAGTATTGTCCCAAATTAGCCTGTGCAGTCTGTATAAGCGAATCAGGGAGGACTTTTTATTTTTTTACAGAATTGTTAATTGGAAGGGAGTCTCTACAAAGCAATATCCAATTTAGGCAGAAAGTGTCATCCTTGATAAGCTTTAGGGGTCTGCACAGCCTTATCTGGCACAACACTTAACGCGCATACATTACACCCAGTTTTCCTAGGGGTCTGCACAGCCTTATCTGGCACAACACTTAACGCGCATACATTACACCAAGTTTTCCTAGGGGTCTGCACAGCCTTATCTGGCACAACACTTAACGCGCATACATTACGCCCAGAACAAGACTTACTTTATCAATGTCTGCACCACAGTTTTTCAAGTTTATATTTCACGTTCCAGAATGAGCAAAAAACCTGTATTAATTTGAGTCCCTCAACAAGAAATGGGTCCCAGGCACTGATGCCTCAACACTGTGTGTTTTGACAAATCAACTATATATTCCACAGTGGACAAAAAAGAGAAATAGCTGGTCCCGGTCAAAATTTCATCCTGGTTCATAATGATTACCTACATATTCAGCAGTGATGGTTTGAGCAAAATGTGCCAATGAGGTAATACAGTTGAACACACGCAATATTAAAGCTTTATGCTCCATAGAAGAAAACAGAAAAAGGGCAACTATTCTGTGAAAAATCGTAACAGCCCTATAACCTTTCTTTAATATCATCTAAACATAAGGTAATTTAACTGCAAATGTTTAAGCAAGATCTACCCAGTAGTAAGAGGAACTAAAAAAACACAAGCTTTGGGATGATTGCAATGTTTAATTCCTCCCAACTCATGTAGGCATAGAAATAAACAATTGGCAAGATGTAATAGAATGTCTAGGTTGATAAAGGGGCAAAACGTTTGATTATTTTAACCCAGAGTGATATCAATCTTGCATGCGTGTGTACGTTGAAATATGCAGGAGTACACCTTGAGACATTCTGACCGACAAATGGACAGATGTCTACGGTGGTTCCTGTTTATACCTCTTTACTACGTACTATGGAGTATAATGACAGCATACACTGAACAAAAAAGGAGCAAAGTAACTCTTGGCAATTCATGCAGAATTCAATGTCTGACATAAACAACTGCATAAGACCCTTTTGCAATTAATGTTGTGAATAAAAGGAAACAAGATGTGTTTGTGAAACACTATGTCCCCCCATATATTTGACCTTTGACCTTGACGGATGACCTTGACCTTTCACCACTCAGAATGTGCAGCTTCATGAGATACGCAAGCATGTTAAATATGAAGTTGCTATCTTCAGTATTGCAAAAGAAATGGCAAATGTTTAAGTTTGACGCAAACCAACAAGCCAACAAACAAACCAACAGACAGGGCAAAAAAAATATGTCCCCCCACTATAGTGGTGGGGGACATAAAAATAAATATTCAGACATGTTCATCTGTATTTTGCAAAAACTTTTAAAAATAAGACTTGTCCCTTTACTCCACCCACCTCTGCAAGTTCCACTGCATGCGGCCAACGACCCCTAGTTCCAGGGTGCAGTCCTCTGTGACCTTGTCTCCTACGGTACGGGCCCTTGGCTCCAGCATGTACTCCACCAGCGTCCCGGACTGGGCCATCACAAACAGAGAGTCCACAGGCCGCTTACCCGCATCTAAATGAAATCAGATGTATAAATGATATGATATTCCCAAAAATGAGTCTCTCTTTCAAAATATGTGGCTTAGTGCAACTGTGTACAGTGTCATCACACATGAGCTTTTGAAGTCTGCTCAGGCTTAGCAGGGAAGGCACTTTCCGCTTTTATGGAACTTTTTGTTTCAAGGAAGTCTATAAAGCCATTATAATGCCATTAAAACACAAAATTAATACTAAAAGTATTACTTTGCTTAAATGGACTTGTATTGCTTTTTAGTAAATAGGAATTCCATAGTATTTTGTGTGTGTGTGGGGGGGGGGGTTTGCTTAGTGTGAAAAAAAGGAACACTTATCAACAAAAGGGTATTGAAACACACATCCATGTTCAGGTTACCAATTACATTTATCCCATAGAAGTAAGAGAAAATATAGCACACAAAAATAGTTGAGTTGCATAGCATTATTTATGTAGTGTGTTTGAAATAATGGGTTTCAGTGCTTACACAAAAGTCCCAAAACTATTACAAGCCATAAGGTCAGGTAACTATTTCAGCCCACTCATCTACACATTAGTACTTGATTTTTTATTTTACCACCCATGAGGACCAGCATTCTGTATTTGTTTCCTAAAACTTATGCAGTTTGACTGGTTTTGCTTGAGGGCTGACAGATAATCAAAGAGACAAAGTGAACATGGATTCAAAAGTAGACGAAACCGTCAACAGACAAACACTCACTTCTCTCAAGGTCCAATTTTGGAGAGCCAACCACACACAGCCTGGGTGTGCAGAACCTGGCGCACACAGAATACACATTGTCCAGCCCTGTGGGGCTGTGACTGGGGCTCGCGTTCTTGCTGGCAGGGTTCAGCACCACATTGAGGGGCTGCTTGATCTGGTAAGCAGGCTGGATGGTGATAGGGTGGGGGTAGGGCGGCAGGCGCGGGTTGCCCATGTTGTTGTTCAGTGTATTCTGCTGGATCAGTGTTGGGTAGCGGTCATATTGACCTGGGGAGAATAGAAATGGATGTTTGATAAACTTGAACACTGAAAATGTTTTCAAGCTTATGTTGACTTTGTTACACAGGTTTGTCAGGCACTGAAAGCATTTACATAACCAAAAATGGAAAGCCAGGCTGCTTACATAAACTAGTGCACCGCATAGCAGGGTGCCAATGCTCGGCTGGAGTGCAGTTTTGAATAAATGAAAGCTTGTAAGAAGAAAAGGAAGAAAGGTAAGTGGCATCAGAACAGTGACCTTGACCTTTGACCTAGTGACCAAAAATGGGTGTGGAATGTAGAACGCATCAAGGTGCATCTACATTAGAAGTTTTCAAGTTGTAGGTGGAAGCACTTTGATTTTAGAGCCTATGTTAAAGTTTCATATTAGAGGTCACAGTGACCTTGACCTTGACATAGTGACCCAAAAATGGGTGTGGCGTGTAGAACTGATCAAGGTGCAGCTACATATGAAGTATCAAAGTTGTAGGTGGAAGCACTCTGATTTTAGAGCCTATGTTACAGTTTTATATAAGAGGTCACAGTGACCTTGACCTTTGACCTAGTGACCCAAAAATGGGTTTGGCTTATAGAACTCATCAAGGTGCATGTACATATGAAGTTTCAAAGTTGTAGGTGGAAGCACTTTGATTTTAGAGCCAATGTTAAGGTTTAAGCACGATGCAGACAGCGGACGGCAGATGCCGGACGACGAGCTGGCTATGACAATACCTCGGGTTTTCTTCGAAAACAACCGAGCAAAAAATAATGTTTCATTTATGAAAAAAAGAAAAGAATTATTTTAAGAAAACATGCTCACAATCAATAGACTAAGTATAACATATTACCAAACACAAATAATGCTATCATCATTCTCCTTTAAGTATAAACAACATTATAATCACAACAAACGGTTTGGAATAATGCCTTAAAATTTATAATTGTACACATCAGAAATTTTATTTATCATTTTCTAGTCACTGAACGACTCCCAATTAACAGTTATTTCCCAAGTATTACCCGAAGAACTTGGGCTTGTTGACAGGATGGGGGATCGTCTCTCCACATGGGCTGGGTCAAGGTCATCCAGTCCTGCACTCATACGGAACTTGCTGGCTCGGTTCACAACGTGGGGTTTTCCATGGGTGCGGATGTTCACGGGACCTGAAGGCAAAGTGAGCAAGAATTTTGACAACTGCGTGTGCTACTTGTCACTCCAGGTTAGCCTATGCAGACACTCCACCTTTATGGATCTTTTTAATCAAAGAAGTATCTTATAAACAAAAGTCTTGTCTAAGCGGAAAGTGTCATCATTTTATTATGACTGCACAGGCTTATATGGGAGGACACTTTGCATTCACACATTAAGCCCATTTTAAGGCATTAAACCCAGCTTCCCAGAACATGGCTCAAATAACCACATCTCTGCAAGACATTGGCCTTTATTCAATTCACATCTCTGCAAGACATTGGCCATTATTCAATTCACATCTCTGCAAGACATTGGCCTTTATTTAATTAAGTATCAACCTTAACACAAAGAATATATTTTTAAATTCTTGATTATATAAAACTGTACTTATGTTAAGTAGTACATTTGTATTAAACATACACAGTTGGGCAATTATATGCAAACCTTAAAGCAATTTGTCTAAAATCTCTTAGTTATTTTTTATTCATAAATTGTGCACGTAAATACAAGACCTGCATTGCTTTCATTTGGATTTCAAGCATTATCAAATTATTTTTAGACAAACTTTTTTTTTAAAAACATCTTCGACCCTCAAGTAACAGTATAAGAATTTCTTGATATTAGATAAGCTACGGATTTGTGTCATAAAATAATTCATGTGTTAAATGAACAATGCTTTCCTCAATTTTCTCAAACCGTAACGTCCTTGGGGAAAATTGTTGACAAGTCTACTATCACGCCTAGACAGATAGTAGTTTAAGACCGTTCTAAAAACAAATATATAATAATGTGAAACTTACCTAAAATACGTATGATTTAATGTTTCACATTTTTTTCTTATAGTTTAAATAATAGAAAACCAGTAAACGCATCAGAAATACTAAATGTGTTATGGATTGAGATAGATCCCTTACCTCCATAGGATGTTATGGGGAAGAGATGTGTGGTCCCTCGATGTGAGCTCACTGTCACCCAGCGACTGTCATGTGTGAAACTCACATCAATCACCTGAAAATGAAACACATCAATCACCTAAAAATGAAACCCAGCAATCAAAGTTCTTCAATTGCAACAATTAAATACAGATGTTATTAAATTGCAACAAGCAATAACACAGCTGCTAGAATTACAAAGAAAATTTTCAAAATCAATCTCAAATGGAATTGAATAGCCACAAGCAATCACACATGTACTATAATATCCATAAAACAATCACACATTGCATTGAATAGCCATAAGATATCACACAGAAAATAAAAAGGAAACCAGCAATCATACAAGGAATTGAAAAGCCACAAGCAATCACATATGAAATTGAATAGCCCCAAGTAATCACACATAGATTTGAATAGCCATAAGCAATCATGCATGGATTTGAATATCAACAAGCAATCACACATGGAATTGAATATCCACAAGCAATGATGCATGATATTGAATAGTAAAAACAAATAACACATGTAACTAAAAAGCCACCAGAAGTGTAGAGTCATAAGAAATCAAACAATGAATTAAATAGCCAAAAGCAATAACATAGGGGATATAATTGTCAAAAGCAATCCCTAATTCAGTTTGCAGGGGAAAATGGCTTAGACTAGTTTGTTATAAAATTGATGGATGTGAACATTTGATAAACTGTACCAATAGTTAATATATCTAATATTTATCATTTCATGGTTATAGTCATTAGTAATGTGTATTGATTTAAGGTTGAGACAATAAAATACTGATATTTAAATCATATGTACTCGTTTAAAGAGCAAAATAACCTTATGACCTGGATATTTCACTGAGCAAATGAAATAGAAGGCAGCAAGACTATATAACAAAATTGATCTAACTACAAACATGATAACAGATGAATATACCTTGGCAGTAGTGTCACCCCGATGCAGGGTATATAGGTGGTGGACTGCGCCCAGTGAGGAGCTAACAGGATGTGCCATCAAGCGGAACACATGAAAGTTGTGTCCCAGCTTGCAGGCGGTCACAAGCAGAGTACCAGTAGGGTCAAACGCCATGTGGGCCACAGGCTCGTTGGCGTGGGCGTGAAAGTGGGCCAGTAAGCCACCACCCTCGTTGTCTTCTGTCACATTGAACTGGGGACGGAATAAAATTGATTGGACAAGGACATAACAAAATATATGTTTTCTGCAACAATTTTTTAAATGAAATTTATAGAATTATAATGTTTAAAATTGATTCTTTGCAGGCTAGAAGGCCTATGATTGTACAGAAATAAATATAAGTATATATTCTATCTATAAGTTAAGTTACATTTAAATTAAATTTAGTTTTCTTTGTGACCATATGAATGTCAATTAAAAATGTGCAGATTGCAATGTTAAAAGTTAGTGACAACTGTGGGTAAACACTAATCAACCCTGGACAATGTCAGCAAAAATGTATGGACCAGAATAAATAAATATTAAATCATTTATGTATATATTTTTTTACAAGAAACAAGTTGCTTAGTTCAATAAAAACTTATGCACCAAACTGAAGCCTTGTCAGAGTTAATGTATTGGCCTGTTTTGAAAATGTCACTATGTCCAAAAGTTGGTCAAAAACAAGGACAAAATAAAGTTAGGGGATATGAGTTTGTTGAGAGTGTTTTCAGATAACATTTATTCAAGTATCAACGCTTGTATTAAGCGGAAATGATATTAGACAAAATGCATTATTTTTGGCTCAATCAATAATTTTCTGAATCAGTTAAAAAAAAAGGCAAATGTAAAGAACAAAATGAAGTCAGGTGATGTGGGTTTGTTGTTATATGTAGATAATATCCATGTAAGTATTAGGGCTTTTCAAAAACATATTAAACATTGTGAGGACAATTTCATTCCTAAATTTGGCAAAACAAAGGATATACAAAAACCTAAATGGATTATTATTGTGTCAGGAAGGTAAAGAAAAAGTATAAAGCCTGGAAACGTTTTACATACAGTCGTAGTTATAGTGACTATCAAAATTACTGTAAGCTTAGAAATAGTGCAACCCAAGCCATTCGATTTTCAAAGAAAAAGTACCAGAAAGGAGTAGCTGAAAGTGTAAAAATTAACCAAAAATCGTTCTGGTGCTTTGTAAAAGGTGAAACAAAAGGAAAAAGTGGGATTGGCGATTTGAGGGATAAGGACGGAAATATTAAAACTGAAACTAGTGATAAAGCTAATGTGTTGAATTACTTTTTTGCTTCAGTGTTTACGCAGGAGGATAATTCTGAATTGCCTGGCTTTCCAGATAAATTGGATCCACCACATTTCTTATCAGACATTATAATTTCTGAAGATTCTGTATTTAAACATTTGAATGCTTTAAGAACTTCAAAAGCCTATGGTCCAGATGATTGCCACCCTTTTTTCTTGAGGACTTGTGCAGAGGAACTTAAAAAATACCTCAGTGAACTATTTCAAAAATCAATATCTACTGGTACATTGCCATTGAACTGGCTTACAGACTTTTAATATAACCGGAAGCAAAGAGTAGTTATTGATGGACATAAATCCAGTTGGCAGAGTGTTTTGTCTAGGATTCCTCAGGGTTCTAATCTTGGTCCAGTACTTTTCATCATCTTTATTATTGATTTGCCGGATGTGGTTGGCTGTTTTTGTAAGATGTTTGCAGATGATTGCAAAATTCATAAGGGTATTGAATCGATTAATGAACAACAACAACTTCAGGCGGATATTGATCAACTTTGTAAATGGAGTAAGGACTGGTTGTTAAATTTCAACATTAGCAAATGTAAAATTGTGTCATACGGAAATGAGAAATCTCATTTCAACTATACCGTATTGGATGGTGATGGAAATGCTCAAAATCTAATAGAGTATTATTTAATATAACACACTAGAAACACTGAAAAAAGCATCCTTTTTTGTAAGAAAAAATGTAAACAACTGGAGTCAAAAAATAGTAAGAAAAAGTATGGTTGACCATAGATGATAAATATAAATTTTATTGAAACCTTTTGAAAATGTGTAAACATCACTTTAACAAACACATTTATATATCATTATTTTTATATAATTAATATATGCTATAAAATTAAAGGGATTTTGTTAAAATGTTTTAAATATTTCTGTATCTTTCATTTTTGTGTGTTAATTATCATTTTTGGCCCACCATAATTGTTCAAGTGTACAATTTTTTGACTCCCGTTTTTCCTTTTTTTCTTACAAAAAAGGATGCTTTTTTCAGTGTTTCTATTGTGTTATATTTAATAATACTCTAACACTATGTTCTATAGTGGTGCATGTTCCAGCTGGTAACAGTGGATTTATGAAGAAAATAAGAAAATAAGGACTTTGGTCGCCCAAGAAGAAAGTGGTTTTTAAGGTGCAAAAATGTGATTATTTACTCTTTTGAAAGATTTCATTAGAACTGGTTCATGTATCACTGAAGTATATGCTATTTTAATTGTGCATAGTGTTCCAAACTTAATATAGAATGCTTATAAAAGGAATTATACTTTAACATTACCCCACCCACTTCTGACCATTTCAGAAAGTGATATGCCCTTAACAAATTGACAAATACTCATAGTTTCATACTATATAATGTCATGTCAAGTTGTCAGTATTACTTTTGTTCATTGAAATTCATATTGGCGAATAAATATTCGTATTCGCCACCCTGTATTTGTGATACGTATTGTATTCGTCACCTAGTGTATTCGTTACAGCCCTAGTAAGTATCAAATCCTTGTAAGAAACTTTAAGGATGTAGCACAAAATCCGTATTTAAGGGTTAACAAAGAATTTGAACCTTTACAATTTATACATATGTAGTAAAAAAGAAGGTCATTCTCAAGGTCAAAACAAGGTCAGGTGATGTGTGTTGATCATATTCAAAGACATCATCAATTCAAGTGTCAAAGCTTTACATGAAGCATTATTGATGTTTTGCCAAACGTGTTGTTTTGGGTTATCCTGGTTGGAACAAAGAATGAATGAACAAACAGATAAATGGACAGACTAATGGCTATGTGCCTCATGGCTTTTGCATATGCTAAGGGCATTACAAATCTTATATTTTTATTTATAGCATAATAGCTTTACATCTATATCATATCGATTAGAAACAACATAATTTTGGAAAACCTAAGTATGTAAGTAAGAAGATGGTGTATTGTTTTTATAATTAATAATATGACAAATGCTAATTGCAAGATATGGCATAAGCATAATCCCCCAAACTGTACATATTTCTTCAAGACAAGGCCTGCTTACATGGTCATTATGGATGGTCTGTATGTCAATGACAGAGACGATTCCAGGCTGGTTCCCATTGTCCAGATGTACCGGGTCTCTCTTGGGGGCACTGGCTTTACTTCCTGTCACGGAGCTCACCATCGCCTCACCAAACATGGACAGACCCTTAAATGCTCCCTGCAGTGGAAACATTTAGTATCAGGCATTTGTGTAACTATCAAATTACTGGAAATCTAGAGAGTTGTAAGGGAAAATTCACATACATCATTCTCATTTTAGTTAGTAGAAATTCATAACCCATATTAAAAAATATATATATATTAAGAACATAAATAAAGATTTAACTTGAACATTAATAAACCTTCAAATACTACCCAACAGTGTGAATGTTTTCTTTTAAATAATTTATTTTCATCTGTACAAATCAGGAGATTTCAATTGTATTGAACTGTATTTTTGTTGATTACATAGTACCATTTCAGATTTGATTCCAGCTTGATATTAGTTTGCTGTAACAATGTTTCTCTGTTTTATAAATCAAAAAAGTAAGATAAAAGATCATATATACCCCCCTTAAGAATTAATACCACAAAAAGCACCTACCTTGGCAGCGCTAATGACTGTGGCAGCGTATGACTGAGCCCCATCACCGGACATTCCTCCGCAGGACTGATGCATGGCAACCAGGCGCTTGTCTGCGTATGCCAGCCATCGTGTACTCAGTGCTATGGGGTTTGCACTGATGCATGGGCAGGGGTAGCAACCTGATGGTAAATACAAAATGAGTTTTTATCGATATAATTACAACACGTTAGTATTTTAGTAAAGAATAATAACCCTGTATATATTACTTTTCTGAGACTTTGAAAGTAAGTATTTTGCCTTATGGGCACAGTTAAGCTCCAGCCGAGCTCTCCTCACAATCACACAGTATATCTAACATAGAAAATTCTCAGGCTGTACTAGCTGCATGTGAAATAAAACCCAATTTTGATGACACTGGTCGAATTACACAGTATTATGCTATAAAACTAACTTAGTAACTAGTACATGATGCTTGTTAGTTTGAACACTTGTCATTTTACAGTAAACCCAAGCAAAAGTCAAGATCATGAATCAAGCTTTTGGTAAATATTGTTCTCATTCCAACTGAGATTTTTACAATCTATTTTAATTATGTCTGAAGGATATTTCAATACAAACTTATAAATAATTAAATGTCAACAAACATTTGGAATAATTTTTTGCAGAAAACAAGAAATACTAGGTTGAGATTAAATACAGATAAGCACTGCTCTGAGAAACAAGAGCTGTGTATGTCAGAAACACAATGCCCCCTACTGCGCCGCTTTGAAGTCATATATTTGACCTTTGGCTTTGAAGGATGACCTTGACCTTGACTTTCACCACACAAAATGTGCAGCTCCATGAGATACACATGCATGCCAAATATCAAGTTGCTGTCTTCAATATTGCAAAAGTTATTGTTAAAGTTAAACCAAGGTTAAAGTTTTCCACAGAATGATACACAGACAGACAGGCCAAAATATATACCCCTGATCATTCAATCGAGGGGCATAAAAAAAGGCTTAATGCATGTGTTTTAAGTGTAGTCTCAGATTAGCCTGTGTTGTCAAAACAGGCTAATTAGGGAAGACACATTCTACCTAAACTGGTTTTTGGCCAACGAAATCCTTTTAATCCTATCCTTTTAACGAAAAATACCATAAAAGCAGATCACATCCTCCTTGAGTAGCTTGTGCATAAAATGACATGTTTATCCTAGCAATCTTTAAGAGAGCGTACTATGTGGCTTTATTATCACCATCCAGACTTCATGATGGATTTAAATTGCTTCAATTGCATTACTTTTGATTCCTTACAAGCAAACACGACGCAAACATGAGTTAGACTCACTTGTGATCCAGAACAGCTGCTTGAAGCCACACGTCTCGTACACACACACTTTCTCCAGAAACACTGTCACCAGGAACCTGTTACATATAAAGACACATAGTTTCAGACACCTATAAGCTGTACTCATATATAATGGGGTTTAATGCATGTGTGTAAAGCATCATCATATATTAGTCTGTGCAGTCAGCATAGGCTAATCAGGAAAGAAGCTTTTTGCTCTTGCATTAAACCCCATTTTTTCACTTTTATGATGGAATATGTTTTAAAAACATACCACATAAAAATTATTTATTAATATGAATATGTGATGTGGCCGATGGTTGACACTGCCAGGTTTAAATCAGGCTTTTAAGGTACTTAATACAAAGAAAGCTTCATTTGTATATTTTTTTTCCAGATGCTTCAGAATAAAAGCTTAACCCATTTACAGCCCTAATATAAAACCTGTACACGACTTATCAACAATTTGTATGGACTTTTTATAACATATTTACTAACAAAGTTTGTTAATTTTTGGATCTTGATTTGTAAAACCAACTCTGATTGAGAAAATGGAAATATGGAGCTATATAAAGATAAAAGCTACAAAGTACCAACCTCTTATTGCACTCTACGTTCTGTACAGGCAATGTCTTGAAACTGACACTGTGTACTTCATCTCCAGAGCGCAGGGACACCAACTTGATACCACAGTATGGCTGACCCGCACTGAAATGGATCACATATGATATACCTGTACATGTGCATATCAGCTGCCTCATGGGAAAAATGGGCTTAATGGATGTGTTGAGAGGGATGTCCCAAATTAGCCTGTGCAGTCAGCACGGACAAATCAGGGACAACACTTTCTGCTTTCTTGAATATTTCGTTTTTAGAAAGTCTTTTTTACACAATTCCAGTGTCGTTGAAAGTGTCACCCCCTTCTGAGCCTGTACAGGCTATTATTGGATTATACTTTACGCAAACGCATTAAGCCAAGTTTTATCAGAACAAGGTTATATAATCAAGTACCTTTAAAACTGCTAAATAGTAACAAGAATGCTATTAAAATGTAAACCAATGTAATAAACTGAACTGTATTTCCACTCTGATGACTACAGCAAGCAAGCAAATAAGGGTCAAGGTTGCCATATGTGGTTTATTATGATGTCATGTTAGGGTAATCATAATACTAGAAATGGCGCTGCAGAGGCCGACGCGTATCCCCACGCCGAATGTTTGACCTAGGTGTGCCCCAGGGTTGGTAATGGGGCCATGCATAGCTGAGATTGACCGTATTGTCATAAGAGAAGTTCATCATCAATTAGAAGTGAATTGGTGTAGAAATGAAGAAGTTATAGTAAAAGGCAATTTTGGGTGGGTGTGACAAATGTGGGCAGGGCGCCCCAGGGTTGGTTATTGTGCCATGCATAGTTGAGATTGACCGTATTGTCATAAGAGAAGTTCAGTATCAATTTGAAGTGAATCGGTGTAGAAATGAAGAAATTATAGTAAAAGGCAATTTTGGGCGGGTGTGGTCTATGTGGGCGGGGCCCCAGGGTTGGTAATGGGGCCATGCATAGTTGAGATTGACCGTATTGTCATAAGAGAGGTTCAGTATCAATTTGAAGTGAATCGGTGTAGAAATGAAGAAATTATAGTAAAAGGCAATTTTGGGTGGGTGTGGTCTATGTGGGCGGGGCGCCCCAGCGTTGGTAATGGGGCCATGCATAGTTGAGATTGACTGTATTGTCATAAGAGAAGTTCAATATCAATTTGAAGTGAATCGGTGTAGAAATGAAGAAATTATAGTAAAGGCAATTTTGGGTGGGTGTGGTCTATGTGGGCGGGGCCCCAGGGTTGGTTATGGGGCCATGCATAGTTGAGATTGACCCTAATGTCATAAGAGAAGTTCAGTATCAATTTGAAGTGAATCCGTGTAGAAATGAAAAAGTTATAGTAAATGGAATTTTTTGGTGGGTGTGGCCTATGTGGGCGAGCGCCCCAGGGTTGGGATTGGGGCCATGCATAGTTGAGATTGACCCTAATGTCATAACAAAAGTTCAGTATCAATTTGAAGTGAATCCGTGTAGAAATGAAAAAATTATAGTAAATGGAAATTTTTGGTGGGTGTGGCCTATGTGGGCTGGGCGCCCCAGGGTTGGGAATGGGGCCATGCATGGTTGAGATTGACCGTATTGTCATAAGAGAGGTCCAGTATCAATTTGAAGTGAATCGGTGTAGAAATAAAGAAGTAAATGTAAAATAACCTAAAAAAATGAGTGATAATTTCTGACGCGGCCCCACCCCAACCGCTATAACTTTTGACCCAGGGGTCAGATCAAAATTCCAAATAGTGCAGGGTCGCACATATGTTCATAGCTACCATGTGTGTAAGTTTCAAGGTTCTAGTGCTTTTAGTGTAGGAGGAGATAGTGGCCAGGACGGACGGACGGACAGACAGACGGACGGCGGAGATAACCACAATATCCCCACCTTTTTTTCAAAAAGCGTGGGGATAATAAATTTCCATAGTAAGACAAGTTATTAGTCTATAAATACAAACATCCACTCAATCTTTTGATGAACACAATCAAATATTGCAAACATATTGGCTTCTGATTGAGGCAATTTTCATTTGTTTATTTTTTTGATATCTAAATTCCAAAAATGTATCTTTCTAAAAATGTTTCATGAAAAAAACACTTTATTCGGACGAATATAAAAGACTTCAAAGTATTATTCCAATTAAATTTAAAGCAAGATATTTTATAATTTATATTTAATCAGTTGGAAAAAAAATCGACTAAACATTCTGTAATATTTAAAATGTATTTCTTTAACAATTCAAGGGAAGTTACCCTTCTGATTTACTTACTATTAATAAATTCTTAATAAAAGGGCAGTAACCTTTGTTAATGCTGTGTACTTGCATACAATTAAAGGGGAAGTACCTAGAGGAGTCACAGAGAACTATCAGTGGTCGCTTAGAGCTGAACTCGTCTGTGTAGCCAAGAACTGCAAGCAAAAACAACAATTATAAACAGAGTTACTCTGCCGATCTAATCTTGAAACATGCTGGTAACTTTAACATGAGCGCTTAGCTTCTGATTTACAAACAATATAATACTATGCCAAAAATCAATGGACCAGAACACGTCTTTTGGTCATATAGATAGACTTACATAGTATAAATCAGCTCAATATCTGATAGTATTGCGTAAAATGCAGTTTAGCCGGACAATGATACTTTTTTTCCTTTCTGTTTTAAGTTTAACTTCTTTACATGAAACATGGAACAAAATACTACCGGTAAATGCCACATATACTGGATAGTCAACTGGCTGGAAAAAAAGTTATAATGATTCATATGCTTTTTTGGACAGTCTTTTTTTATATAAATCTGACATTTTTATTTGTTGAAGATTATGTTAAGCTTAAATAAACGGATCTACTATCATATGTGTCTTGTTCTGTGAAAGCTGGGCATAATGCATGTGCGTAAAGTGTCGTCCCAGATTAGCCTGTGCAGTCTGCACAGGCTAATCAGGGACGACACTTTCCGCCTAAATTTGATTTTCGGTAAGGAGGGACTTCCTTGAAACTAAAAATACCATAAAAGCGGAAAGCGTCGTCCCTGATTAGCCTGTGCAGACTGCACAGGCTAATTTGGGACAACACTTTACGCACATGCATTATGATCAGCTTTCACAGAACAAGACACACATGATACTATATTTATCAGAGGGGTTATAACTTATTATTTTTTTATTGATTGATCAGGAAGGATTCAAAGAAAATGCTTACCTGCATAACAATTTAGCAATTGAATGAACAAATAACATTGAAATTATATGAAAAGTCATAATAATTCGGAAAAAAAATTAGTAAGGTAAGATTAGGTTTAGAAAACAGTCCATAATGTGAAAACTTTCATATTTACAGGGGAAGATGATAGTTTAGAACAGCCACAAGGGATAACCTGTCCTGACCTGGTTCAGGGTTTGGAAGCACCCTACACACTCTGACAGGTCCTTGGCGCAGGGATAACACCTCCTGGGCCTCGCCATTAGTCTGAAATACATCTACAACTTAGATGAGCAGGCAAAAACTGAACAACAGTAGAAATACATTCATGCCCAGATGAAATTAATGCAGTTTCTGACAAGCTTTTAAGTTTGGCTCAATAAATTTAAATGGACTCATCAGTTTGAATGTAGCCATGAGACAGCTATCTTTGGTTAAAAGACTTGAACCAATGTACCAAGGTACATTCCAGCTTACAGCCTTGAGATTAGTGACCTTGTATTTTTTTAAGAGACAATTATTGCAAAGCACCAAGACTTATGCAGCCAACTTATACAAAGGGGGTCTTATCACTTGAGTGGCAAGCCTACTTACAGACCAATCTGCTCATCCCCATAGTCTAATCATATGCTAATCTGTCCCCTTATGAGACCATAAAAGCTTGTGTTATTTAATCATGGACAGGGCAGCTTCTGACCAGACTGCATGGTTGCGCAAGCTTGTGTGGATCTACCATGGTGACGTATGACGTAAGACCCATTTTTCATTTTTTTACATCTCAATGATAGCATTATTTTAGTGGCTGTGCTTTTTTTCTTTGGTAATGATCATGTCCCCAGTGTAAGCAACATACCAATAATTAACATAAATTTGATTCTGTTTTAAAAGTTTGAAATTATCGTAACATATGTAACTACAGGCCCTGGAATCAAAAAGAGAGTTTACAGTGCACTCACTGTAATGTGCCAGATCTGGACTCCATTGCTGTAACCAAGGATCAGAAGCAGAGGCAGGCCCTTAGTGTCGGAGCGAAACATGTCTGGGTTCTTGGAAACATCTGAAAATATTGTTGTTTGTACTAATATGCGATATGAAGTACTTACTACCCAACGGTGACCTTTGGGATGTAAACAAAGGAAAAGTAACAACTATAACTTAATGCAAGCCTTGATATCAGTAAAAGATACACATGTCATACATAAACCATAAAATTAGATGATTTGTTTAAAAAGTAGTGAACTTAATCAATGTACACACCATTGATATCACAGTTCTCAAACTTCACCCATTGTATCTTCTCCCTGTCTTCACCTTTCTGACTTCCGCTATATGCCTGAAACAACAACATATGAGCCTTCTCATGCGAAAATGGGATGTACACCATATCTAGCACGGGACATATGAGCCTTCTCATGCGAAAATGGGATGAACACCATATCTAGCACGGGACATATGAGCCTTCTCATGCGAAAATGGGATGCACACCATATCTAGCACGGGACATATGAGCCTTCTCATGCGAAAATGGGATGTACACCGTATCTAGCACGGGACATATGAGCCTTCTCATGCGAAAATGGGATGTACACCATATCTAGCACGGGTAGCTTCAGAAAAATGGGATGTACACCATATATAGCACGGGTAGCTTCAGAAAAATGGGATGTACACCATATTTAGCACGGGTAGCTTCAGAAAAATGGGATGTACACCATATCTAGCACGGGTAGCTTCAGAAAAATGGGATGTACACTATATCTAGCACGGGTAGCTTCAGAAAAGCCTATGTTGCAGCCTCAACAAGCTTACAACATTTATTCTTGAAGATTTAGCAATATTCTTGATGATTTGGATAGAAATATGATTTGGGTCATGCATTTATTATGGAAATGTAAGAAAAATTAAGCTTTAAAAAAACATGCTGTTAAATTCCAAACCCAAGGGGGTGCCAGTAATGCATACATATTAAAGCTGCCGACTGCGGGGTTTTAGTTAAGTAAGAGTCAGGGCAGACTTTACAAAATCTCCTTTTCTTGGGAAACATGATATATTTGATATTGAAATTGCTAAAATGAGATTTATTTTTTTAATCTTAAATATGGAAAGTGCCGCACAATATTTAAGTTTGGTCATTTTCTGAAATAAATTTATGTTCATTAACAAGGACTTCTGTAATTTTGCTTTACATACACTCAAACGTGTACATGGTAGACATTAAAATATCAATTCAAATAATTTTGCATATCAGGGTTTCAAAAACTTTACAGACATTGTTGAATTTTGTTTATTTATTTTTTTTAAGAAAATAAAATTGTTAAATTGTTAAAAAATCACCTTGATATTCAGCTTGTTGAAGAAAATAGGGGATAAGGTGATAGCAACCAGCTCCCTGATTTTGTTATCGCTGATGGGTGAATAGATATTTAAATCAGGGTTTAATAGACAGCTAGCCAGATGTTAATTGTATTCAAAAAGGAGATAAGACTATCTAAAACCATTACACCTGTAATTGTTAAATCCTACACAGATTGCAACCAAGCAAAAAGCAGGGTAACTAAACCTATGGACACACACTTCAGAGAAAGATACATGTATTGGTAATCTATGTGTGGTTGATCATGGGGTTTGGGTCAGATTGCACCAAAGTGGGACCCTAGCATAAGTGAGGATAATCAAATATTGCTCCAAGCTTACCTGTGGGACGACATCGGAGAAGAAATCAACAACACTCTCAATCAAAGACTTCTCACTGTAATGGAGCAAAAAAACATGTACTACTTTTCTTTAGAGAGCATGCACTTAAAAAAGAAGATCTTAATTTAATGAAATGAATCATATGTGAAACAAATAATGATTACCTGTAAAAACTTGCACTTGTTGCTAAGCTTCATGTGTGGCATTTTTGTGGAAACTGCCCAGGGTTGTAAATGCTTATATTGACATGATGAAAACACCACAGCTTTTACAATTTGATGATGATGAGTGGTTGTACCTGGTAATTTGTTTTCGTCAGATTCATAGCAGACTTAAGCAATAAGTGAACATTTACTTTGCCCTGAGCTAAATGTTGTTTTGTTTCATGTTCTGGGCAAGGCTTAGTTGCAATAATTCAACTTAAAGCTTTATAATCCCAGAGCCGCCATAGCAAAAATCTCTGAGAATACGTTTATATGGGCTAGGGCAAGGCTGTTCTACAACAGCGAATCCTTTTAATACCAATTCTCCCCCTATATCTAATTGAAAAAGGACAGTTGTTAGTTACCAGAATAAGTTTGTGCAACAAGTACTGCTTGATTGGTCAATGTCGGCTTGGGAACTACTTATATGTACCATGGGTACTCTTAAGTGTACTTAAATGTACACTTCGTTCAGAAAATATACAAAAAAGTACCCACAAATTCTAAAGCTAAATTGGTGGTTGTCAGCTTGTTTTAAATTATTTATTTTCATATATATGCCAATAATTTTATTAATGGCATCTATTTTATCGTACATACTCAAAAAAGAATGTTGAGGCAAGTTTCGTTCAACGAGAATTTTGTTTCATATTGCGTAGCAAATTTTACCACATCAGATTTTGGGCAGGAATAAAACTCGAGTACAGTCTAAATTAACCAGGTACGTTTAAGTATATCTGTACCCAAGGTAAATTTAGTATACTTAAGAGTACCTGGGGTTCATTAAAGTAGTACCACAGCCGACAATGCCGAATCGAGCCTAAGTACTAGTAAACCAGATAAACCAGGAAAAGGTGAGTTGGTTAACAGACCCCTGTGATAATATTGAAATAATGTTGAGCCCTGTGAAAAAGCCATTTTTAAACTTGTTCCTAATTTAAGGAACATACAAATCATGTTGTTGCAACTTGTAAGTAACAAAACAAACCATGTAACCATAATGATTTAACATTTTTATATCATCTATCAACATTATCTGTATATTAAGATTTTCTTTGCTATACTTGTGAAATAATAAAAATCAATATTGCAAACAATGATTCCCTGTATAGCAGGACTTCATCTTACTGTGTATATAAAAAGATATGATATGATTTATATTGCCAAAATCATTTATTGCTGATAATGTAAATAAATAAACTGTATAGAATTTAGAAAGGTATCAGTGCCACTTTAAACAACGTATTGACCCCAAAATTTCAAATGTTAATGCCAGTTTGCTACCTTCTACAGAATTGTAAACAAACACTATTGCAATGTAGCTTTGCTATTCCATTTTAGCGGTAGAAGTTCGACAAAATATGAAGTTGCTTTAATTAAGTTATATTGTCTTCGGTTCTTTGAGCTTTTCTTTAAGAATGAAAACTTCGAATGCAATGTTGATCACTATTCTTTTCTACACAATTTTCACATACATTCTTGTCTAAAACATACAGATGATGAAGTGAAACTAAAGTTGCACAATCATTTCTTATCATTGGACAAGGCACAATGAAGGTCAGTGGGGTTGCATGTAATTTTTCTTTAAATTTTCTTTCTTACAAACATATCAAACAAACAGTAAATGTGAACGAAAATCATGCATGTTAACGTATTGTTATATCAAAAGCTTATCAGTTTTGAATATTTAATCATTTTCAATTATAATTTATTACACATCGAAATTATAACCCATCGGCGCCCCGAAATCTGTCAAATTTGTAAACAAAAGAATTTACATCAACCCAACACACACAAAATACAATTACCTGTACATCTGCGGTCGAATCGTGTTGCAGGTGTACTTGTACGCCTTTCGCATTGGATCTGCCGACATTTTCAGTGTCTTTGATTGAAAAACGGACAGAAAAAGTATCAACAAACATTTGCAGTCTCAACTCGTAAAAGATGACGTCACACGGAGCTATCGTGTATCCCAGCTTGCATTTCTACTGGTGCCCAGCTGTACTAACCTTTGTTCGTACCGAATGATATTCGTACAACAACGACTCGATATCCCGACAATGACAGTTTATCCCGACAACGACAGTTTATCATTCTTGTCCTTTTCTGGCATCGTTTCCATAAAATTCATTAATACAGACATATTATTTTACTAAATATCACAACGTCAATATTCCGTCCTTCTAAATACTTGCTCCGTTATGATTGAAGGTTGCTTTGAACAGAACAACAGATATAGATTCCAAGAGGTATTTTACACACTCCCCGAATACACAATCCTGACCACACGAGGCTGTGTATTTTCTCGTTTAAAAAGGAACATGAAAATTTTAAATACTTCCCATTAAAATTTGTTAAACAAGTTACTATTTTATTTATTTTATAATAAACTATTTTATTAACTATGAAACAAAAAAACTATTTGACAACTCATATATTTTAACGACTATTGATTATTGTTGCGCATTATGGTGTTCAGCAACACAGTCACACTTACGTAAAATACATTCGATACAAAAATGTGCTGCTAAAATAATACTGAATAAACCATATTCAACTCGATCTTCAGCTCCCTTATTCAAAGAACTTGGTTGGTTGACATTCAATAACAGATGTACTTTCCTAATTGGATCTATTGTTCATAAGTTTGTTATAGGCGCAATGCCCTCTTATTTCAATAATGTTATTCATATCTCAAATAACAATGTGTACGCTCTTAGATCCATCACACACACTGATATATCATCTATTCCGTTTAAAACAAATTATGGAAAACGAGCGTTTTCGTTTCGGTCACGAACCATATGGAATTCAATTCAAATAAGCATCCGACAAGTGTCTTCAAATACTACATACAAAATAAATTTTTTAAAATACCTACACAAAAACCATTGATACATATATATGCTCTTTTTAAAAATTTTCTATGTAAATACTTTGTTGTGATGTGTCTGATGTGATTTATTTTGAAAGATTGATTTTTGAAAGATTGATTTTTGTACCAGATATTGCATATTTTGTATTATCATAATCGATATCGTCTTTCTTATCATCGTTGTCGTCATCTTCGTCGTCGTCGTCGGAATTGATAAGGAAGTTATTATAACATTTAACTGTATAATTAATTTTCTTTTTTCCCTTGTTTGTTCGTATGCATGTTTCAATATGTATACTTGTGTTTTGTTACTGAAGACCACATTGTAAAAAAGAAATTATTTCTTAATGTGAATTCTTCATGAAATAAAGTTATTATTATTATTATTATTATTATTATTATTATTATTATTATTATTATTATTATTATTATTATTATTATTATTATTATTATTATTATTATTATTATTATTATTATTATTATTATTATTATTACTATCAGGTGTTTTTAATCTTGAGTTGGATGCAAGTCGCAATTCAACGCTTCGTGTGCCGTGTGTTGCGGTCTGAAATTAGACCGCGATACACGAGATTCGGATAATATGGGTGATATTTGAATAATAAAATATCATGTATCGCTTCGTGTGTCGCGCAAAATATCGTGTGTCGCTTCGTGTTTCGTGTTTTGCCCTTTGAAAGCGAGACACGATATTTTGCGCGATACTAGCTCAAAGCGACACACGATATTGTGCGTTGATACACGAAGCGACACACGATATTTTGCGCGATATATCGCCTTTTGGGCTACCTAATTAAGGGCGATATTTCATGGTACATTATCGCGCGTCGCTTCGTGTATCGCGCAAAATATCGTGTGTTGCTTCGTGTGTCGCGCAAAATATCGTGTAGCGCTTCGTGTGTCGTGTGTCGCCCTTGATGAAAGAAGGGCGGGATTATAAATGGCACTCTCCAAATTCCGTATATTAGTGTGTCGATGGCAGCCATATTGACATTAAATGGTTTAAAATTACTGTAACGCCGTTTAAAAAACGCGAGAGTCGACAGGCGAATTATTACAGCGATATTTGAACAGTACAAATATCGCGTGTTGCTTCGTGTATCGCGCAAATTATCAAGTATCGCTTCGTATGTCGTGTGTCTCGGTCTGAAATTAGACCGCGATACACGAGATTCTGATAATTTCGGGCGATATTTGAATAACCAAATATCGTATATCGCTTCGTGTGTCGCGCATGATACCGTGTGTCGCTTTGTGTTTCGTGCGTCGCCCTTTGAACGCTTGACACGATATTTTGCGCGATACACGAAGCGACACACGAATCACGATATTTTTCGCGAAACACGAAGTGACACGCGATATTTACCACGCTATATCGCCCTTTGGGCTACATTCAGAAGGGCGATATTTCGTGGTACATTCTCGCGTGTCGCTTCGTGCATCGCGCAAAATATCGTGAGTCGCTTCATGTGTCGCGCAAAATATCGTGTATCGCTTCGTGTGTCGTTTGTCGCCTTTGACGAAAGAAGGGCGAGATTATAGATGGCACTATCCGCATTCCGTATCCTTCTTCGGGTGTTTATGCAAGTCAATATCGAATCGTTTATTCTAATGGTTTATACAAGGCTATAAAGTATCTCTAAGGGATTTGTTTCGTCACTTACTATAAAATAGTCTTTAGAGTAGTTGTTTATGCAAGGCACTGACAATTACTTTTAATCATTATACATGTATTCGTATGCAAGTCATTAAGAAGTTCTCGCAAAGCAGCTTCTGAACGACATTTTCGAGCAGTTCCAAGAGTAGTTTATTATGAAAGTCAGGCTCAAGTATTTTCTTGTTTAGTAGGTTTCGCAAGTTTCGAACAGTTTCTAGTATAGAAGCTTATGAAAGTGATTATCATGTAGTTCTTGTGTTGTAGCTTATATAAGTAATTATCAAGTAGTTCTAACGTAGTAACTTGAGTAAATAATTATCAAGTAGTTTCTATGATCGTAGCTTATGTAAGTCATTATGAAGTAGTTTCTGGCGTTGTAGATTATGTTAGTATTTATAAAATAGTTTCTAGCCTTGTAGCTTATGTAATTCATTATCATTTAGTTTCTAGTGTTGCAGCTTATGTGAGTCATTATCAAGTACCGGTAGTTTTCAGTGTTGTAGCTTATGTAAGTCATTATCAAGTAGTTTCTATGATTGTAGCTTATGTAAGTCATTATCAAGTAGTTTCTGGCGTTGTAGCTTATGTAAGTATTTATCAAATAGTTTCTAGTGTTGTAGCTTATGTAATTCATTATCATTTAGTTTTTAGTGTTGTAGCGTATGTGAGTCATAATCAAATAGTTTCTCGTGTTGTAGCTTACGTGAGTCATTATCAAGTAGTTTCTAGTGTTGAAGCTTATGTAAGTCATCATCAAATAGTTTTTAGTGTTGTAGCTTATGTAAGTCATTAACAAGTAGTTTTTAGTGTTGTAACTTATGTAAGTCGTTATCAAGTTGTTTTTAGTGGTTAAGCTTATGTAAGTCATAATCAAGTAGTTTTTGGCGTTGTAGGTTATGTAAGTCATAATCAAGTAGTGTTTGGGATTGTAGGTTATGTAAGTCATAATCAAGTAGTTTTTGGCGTTGTAGGTTATGTAAGTCATTATCAAGTAGTTTCTAGTGGTGTGGCTTATGTAAGTCTTTATCAAGTAGTTTCTAGTCTTGTAGCTTATCCAAGTTATGGTCATTAAGTTTCTAGTGTTGTAGTTGATTTAGGTTTTAATCAAGTAGTTTCTAGTGGTGTAGCTTATGTAAGTCATTATCAAGTAGTTTATAGTGTTGTAGCTAATGTAAGTCATTACCAAGTAGTTTTTGGCAGGGGCGAAGCCCCTAGGCAATAGTACTGAAACCGATTTCTGAGACGAGCTGATTTGGCTGGCTGCCAAAACCAAATTTCTATAACTCCGATTTACCACTTTAATAAGTGCGTGCGCAATAATAGTAGTTCTTTGCAGACCTCAATAACCCGGCTTGTAAAAACTGCACATCACCATATAACCTGACAGTGTCATACAAAGTGTAAAACAATATTATTGAATCAAAATTGTTAAGCATTGGCTACGACATAGTTTACATATTCATGCGAGAATAAGTTCCTCACTGTACGGTCGTTAACTACCGTTTCGCGGAGTTTAATATACTATTCACTATGCACATCTTGAGGGTTCAGATTGTATAATGTACCATCAATATTTTTTTTTCGTCTTGATTATATAATTTTAATAATATTTCTTGTGTTATTTTCACATAGAGTAAGTTAAACAAGCATTAAGACAAAACTAAAACATGACATGGTTTTCAATTTCAATAAATTGTTGACAAGCCTATGGTATCTACTGGTGATATGTATTTTTTATGTGTTTGTTTAAGGTTTCTAATCAGTCATTTTTTCTTTTAATTATTGCAGATCTTTACAAGTGAATTTGGCAAATCCTGATGCAACCTGAGCTTACCAAGTTTACTGACAGTTTGGACTCTGTGTGGATGATACTATGGACAATATATTGTGTTCATGTTGTGTTGTGATTGACATTTTTTAACAGTTAAGATTTTTTGATCCAGACTTAACAGGTGATTTTTCTTCAAAGAATAAATACAATACTTTTTTATTTATGTGCATGAATTTGAGTACAAAATATCAACAATGTGTATCTTGTGTTGTTTTTCCAATCAGTCTGTCATCCATAGGTAATATATTAAGTATGAGAAGGGAATATTTTTTTTACATTTTTGTTGTTTCTGCACACCATGTCAGATACATGAAAATATATTGTATGCCCCCAACGGGCGGCATATAGTTTTCGCACTGTCCGTCTGTCAGTCTGTCTGTCCTCCGTAGCACTTTCCGTGTTCACTCTCTGATTCAAGTAGTTCTAATCCGATCTCCAAACTTGATCAGAAGTAGCATCCGGACAATGTCTAGGTCAAGACGAACATGGGTCATGCAGGGCCAAAAACTATGTCGTAGGGTCGCTTTGTGCGTTTCAAACATTCAGCATGGTGTCTGCTCTCTAATTCAAGTAGTTTTAATCCGATCTTTCCCAAGCTTTGTCAGAATTTGTATCTACATAATGTCTACGCCAAGTGTGAACATGGGGCATGCCGGGCCAAAAAACTAGTTCACTGGGTCACTTAGTGCGTTTTAAACATTCAGCTTGGTGTCCGCTCTCTAATTCAATTAGTTTTAATCTGATCTTCACCAAACCTGTTCACAAGTTTTATCTAGATGGTCTCTAGACCAAGTTCGAACATGCTAATAATGCTCCATATCTGTCCAGAACATATTTTGTTGATTTTCTGTGCTTTTTTTGGCTTAAATTCTTCAAAATAGTAATAAATATGAAAAAATAACATTTTTTGTTCCCATGGCAACCATGAGTATTTACGGATTAATATAAGTACAATTAATTGCGTACTTTGAAATTAATTATGTTCATCCAGATACGCGATCAATGGAGATATTATCAACACAAACTGATCAGCATAACATGTACCGATACTGGTTGAATTAGGACGTCATTTCATCCAAAACGGGCATTCAGCATTTATGACACACAAAAAGTGACAGACCCAGATGGGTCATAATCTCGTTCCCAGCCACATATCTTCACTGCCTATGTAGGATGGCCATGACTTAATAATCGACTATCCATTGTGCCTTTTTGAAAAATGCAGCTGCAGCCTTGATTTTTATAAACCTGTTTATAATAATACATACACATACTAAATCAAAAAAAAAAACTTCCGACAAAACGTCTTCTTAAAAAAAATAGTTTGACTATGTATAAAGATATTGACATCTATATACATAGTCGAACTATCTTTTTTTAAGAACTAAACTTCTTCCCAAGCACACCAAAAATAACTCCAGGCCTTCAGCGCCTACGGCGCTTTGATTAGTGTTGTAGCTTATGTAAATCATTATCAAATAGTTTATGTTGATGTAGCTCATGCAAGTCATTATCAAGCAGTTTTTAGTGTTGCAGTTAATGCAAGTTATTATCAAGTAGTTTCTAGTTTTGTAGCTTATGTAAGTCGTTATCAAGTAGTTTCTAGTGTTGTAGCTTATGTAAGTCATTATCAAGTAATTTTTAGTGTTGTAGCTTATGTGAGTCATTATCAAGTAGTTTTAGTCCTGTAGCGTATGTAAGTCATTATCACATAGTTTCTTGTGTTGTAGCTTATGTAAGTCATAATGAAGTAGTTTTAGTGTTGTAGCTTATGTAAGTCAATATCAAGTATTTTTTAGTGTTGTAGCTTATGTAATTAATTATCAAGTAGTTTAAAGTTTTGTAGCTTATGTAAGTCATTATCAAGTAGTTTTTAGTGTTGTAGCTTAAGTACATGTAAGTCATTATCAACTAGTTTTAAGTGTTGTAGCTTATGAAAGTCATTATCAAGTAGTTTCCTAGTTTTGTAGCTTATGTAAGTCTTTTTTTATTTTTATTCGCCAATATGCATTGTACAGTTAAATACAAACATCGCTGGAATAGTAATAAATTGAATTAAAGTACAATCAGTCATGTTACAATAATGTAAGCCAATTCTAGTAAAATACACCACAAAAATACTAATAATTATGAAGGTAAATTAGTATTACAAAGAGATTCGACCATTTCCCACGAACTTTTATAACTATTGGCTAAATGCGTGTTTTGTATAACTGCAGAGGCTATTTTGCAGCTACTTCGGAGACCATGAATTGTAGGGGTTACCATTCTACGTCTACAGTTATAAATAAAGCGTTTTATATCGAGACATAAAACGTTATACTTTTCAGATTGGTTACCAACTGATCCCAGTATAAATGTTTTACAATCAAAACTAAAATTGTTATCAATGTTTTTGATCAGATGTGATGTGATGTAGAAACATTTGTATGACATTACAGCTCCAAAATAAATGGACGAGAGTCTCTGTTTCTGTTTTACAGAAAGTACATTTGTCTGAGTCACTTATTTGTATTTTTTTAACAAATTATTTGTGGCTAGTATGTTGTGAGTCAGTCTCACTTGGAACCATTGGTTGTATGAATCTTTTGTGGTTTTAAATACCCATGCATAAAGGCTTTTCCATTCTGAGCTTTCAATACTGAAAAGGCTGTTCCATTTTACTTGGCCTGTTGGAATTTCATTGTTGTGTATTAATATGTTATATATAAGAGAGTTATTTTTGTTGTGCAATAATATAGGCTTAATATATCCCGGGATGATTGGGAAACAATAATCATTATTCATTGTTGAGATTTTATTAAGTTTAAGCAATCCTAAGTATTTTTTAGTTGCTTGTAGTATTCCTTCAAATTGTAGAAAGTTCACACTAGCGCATAGTTTTTGTTCAAATTCCATTCTAGTTAAAAATGTTCCATTGTATTTCATGATATCTTGAACAAATCGTATTCCTTTATTATACCAACTAGGAACATAAAAATGTCCGTGTCCAATTGAAAACTTATGGTTAAAGTATAATGGAAGTTCTTGAAATTTCGTGATATTGTCTATTGGAAAATGGTCGATAAAATCTGCAAAAGATTCTAATACGTCTCTCCAAAAAAGGATTAAACATCTGTCTTACACATAACTCAATATAACTTTTTCCGAAGTTAACTATTTTTTCAAATACAAGTACATTTGTATATTTTTAAGTGCAAATCCATAGCATGTACTACTATAACCTGTAATAAGTCTGTTTAACCATATAATTTTTAACTTTTTAACATACGAAAAGACATTAACCATTTTTAAACCCCCATTGTCATAATCTTTTATAAGTACTTTACTTTTATTCTTCGCTGATATTGCCAAACAAATTCGTAAAACATGCTATTTATTTGATTTAATATTTGTTGATTTGGGGTTGGTAATGTAGAAAATAAATTAGCAGCGGTAATAAAAGAGATTTGACAACTGTTATTCTACCATTTTTTCCAAGTCAATATGAAACTGTATGCCCAGTAGTTTAAAATTATTGTTTCCCCAATCCAACTTCCTTTTCGTTTTTATCGAACGGGTGCTATATTTTAAGGAACCTATCCAAATAACATGGGTTTTCTCTAAATTAATTTTCAAACCTGAAAAGCTTATGTAAGTCTTTATCGAGTAGTTTCTAGTGTTGTAGGTTATTAAAGTCATTATCAAGTAGTTTCTAGTGTTGTAGCTTATGTAAGTCTTTATCAAGTAGTTTCTAGTGTTGTAGCTTATGTAAGTCATTATCAAGTAGTTTCTAATGGTGCAGCTTATGTAAGTCATTATCAAGTAGTTTCTAATGGTGCAGCTTATGTAAGTCATTATCAAGTAGTTTTTAGTGTTGAAGCTTATGTAAGTCATTATCAGCTCATTCAAGTCATTATCAAGTAGTTTTTAGTGTTGTTGCTTATGTAAGTCATCATCAAGTAGTTTTTAGTGTTGTAGCTTATGTAAGTCATTATTAAGTAGTTTCTAATGTTGTGGCTTATGTAATTCATTAAAAAGTAGTTGCTAGTGTTGTAGCTTATGTGAGTCATTATTAGGTAGTTTTTATGATTGTAGCTTATGTGAGTCATTATCAAGTAGTCTTTAGTGTTGTAGCTTATACAAGTCATTATCAAGTAGTTTCTAATGTTGTAACTTATGTTAGTCAGTATCGATTAGTTTTTTGTTTTGTAGCTCACGTAAGTCATTAACAAGTACACGTAGTTTCTAATGTTGTAGCTTTTGTAAGTCATTATCAAGTAGTTTCTGGCATTGTAGCTTATGTAAGTCGTTATCAAGTAGTTTCTAGTGTTGTAGCTTATGTACGTCATTATCAAGTAGTTTCTAGTGTTGTAGCGTATGTGACTCATTAGCAAGTAGTTTCTAGTGTTGTAGCTTACGTAAGTCATTATCAAATAGTTTCTAGTGCTGTAGCTTATGAAAGTAATTATCAAGTATTTTTTAGTGTTGTAGCTTATGTTAGTCATTATCAAGTAGTTTTAAGTGTTGAAACTTATGAAAGTCATTATCAAGTAGTTTGTTGTTTTGTAGCTTATGTAAGTAATTATCAAGTAGTTTCTTGTGTTGTAGCTTATGTAAGTCATTATCAAGTAGGTTCTAGTGTTGTAGCTTATGTAAGTCATTATCAAGTAGTTTCTAGTATTGTAGCTTATGTAAGTTATTATCAAGAAGTTTTCATGTTGTAGCTTATGTAAGTCATTATCAAGTAGTTTTTAGTCTTCTAGCTTATGAAAGTCATTATCAATTAGTTTATAGTGTTTGCGCTTACGCAAGTCATTATCAAGTAGTTTTTAGTGTTTGTAGCTTATGTAAGTCATTATCAAGCAGTTTCTAGTGTTGTAGCTTATGTAAATCATTATCAAGTAGTTTTTAGTGTTGTAGCTTATGTAATTCATTATCAAGTAGTTTATTGTGTTGCAGCTTATGTAAGTCATAATCAAGTAGTTTTTATTGTTGTAGCTTATGTAAGTCATTATCAAGTAGTTTTTAGTGTTGTAGCTTATGTAAGTCAATATCAATTAGTTTTTAGTGTTGTAGCTTATGTAAGTCATTTTCAAGTAGTTTATAGTGTTGTAGCTTATGTTAATCATTATTAAGTAGATTTTAGTGTTTTAAATTATGGAAATAATTATTAGGTAGTTTCTAGTGTTGTAGCGTATGCAAATCATTATTTGGTATGTACAGTGTAGTAGCTAACGCAAGTTATTATCAAGTAGTTCTAGCGTAGTAACTTTATGCAAATCATTATAAAAAAATTCTCGCGTTAACGCTCATGTAAGTCACTGTTAGTTAGTTACAGTATTTTAGATAAATCAATGCATTCTGATTTTATTTCTATTGTAGTAGTTAAATTCATTATCAAGTTATTTCTAGAGTAGAAGCGTATTAAAGTCATTATGTATTCGTAGTTTATACAATTTATGGTCAAGAAATTTCTAGTGATACAGCTTATGCAATTCATTTTTAAGTTGTTCTAGTATTGAAGGTTATGCAATTCATTATCCATAAGCGCTTCATGCCAGTAATTATTAAGTAGTTTTAGTTATGTAACTTAAGCAAGTTATTAATCAAGTAGTTCGTATGAATAAGCTTAAGCAAGTAATTATCAAGAAGATACTGATTTGTACCTTATGCCCGTCATTATTAGGAATTGTATAGTGTTGTAGCTTATACAAGTAATTATTGAGACGTTCACACGTAGCTCATTAAAGTTATTATAAAGTAGTTTCTGGTGTTGTAGCTTGTGTTAGCTTATGAAAGTAATTGTCAATTACTTCTGGTACAGAAGCTTATGGACGTAATTATCACGTATTTGCTAGTATTTTAGCTCATGCAAGTCATTCCGAGTTAGATCCTAGTATTGAATCATATGCAAGCCATTATCTAGTAGTTTCTAGTATTGTAACTTATAAACGTATGCCTATTTAGACTTCTTACACTGTCCAACAGTAATCTGTTGATCGTCATCAATTGTGATTCTTATGTTTCCTGTTTAAAATTCAAAAAGGCGCATCGACGACAACATACTGTTCTTTTCTTTCAACATTTTAATATTCTCATAAGAACCAAACAAATTACTGCTCAATAGGTTATCGAGTCAACATACTATGATAATGACCAATAGAGAAGTCGTCCAAAGCAAACAATTTCAAACTACACTTGCGTATGATTCAATAATATTATTTAGCGCTGTTTTACTAGTTCTATAAAAAAAGCATTTTTTATATAAAGTCAAAATTGATATAAGAAAATCAACACAAGTTTAATTCTTTTCTTGATGGCAGATAATAATGTCCTGATCATAAGCATCATCTATAAAAAAAGAAGTAGTTAATTAAGGTTGCGTGTTGAAACGAGGAAACCCGTGTATTCATTGCATTTAAAGCGGCCTCATGATCGACGATTATATTTGAAGCGGAGTTTTGCACTGATCTTTATGTTAAAAGCAACGTTTTTCTGCGACGATTGCTAAAACGTATGGTCAACAAATATGTGTGTAGTTAACGTCTCGCCAAATTCGCAAAAAGCGTAATCAGATTTCTGTTGGACTAAATGAGAAAGATGGGAACGGGTCGCATGAAATATGATAAGAAATGAACATAATTTTAGTACTTACATGTATTTAGAAATCATTTTCTGGTAGAAATAAGTCTAAAACTTGATAAATAAAAAGGAAAAAAATTGTTTAATCAAAACTGATACGTTAATATAAAGAGATATATAATTATATTTCTAGACATCATATTTATGTTTTACAATCTGTGATGCATTTTTGGCATAACTCTTATGCATAACTCGTTATTTCATGAGTGTGATTTCTGATATTAAAATATGTATCGAAGATAAAAAAAGTGAAACGGCGCACCATACTTAATTAATTACGTTATTCATGTATGTAAGTTCTTCGTGAATACTCTGAGCTTTTATGAATTCATACGTACATCAACCCGGAGGGTCAATAGCTGGGCGTTGGATTATTGCAACTATCAGCTATGGGCGAATTAAAACAATGCAGCTAGTGTGTATACATATACTTATCAAAGCCCTGTAGGCGCTGAAGGCCTGGGGCTAGGTTTAGTGTGACGTAAAATGCATATACGATGTTTTGTCCGAATTTCTCCCGTTGTCCGAATTTATACGGATTGACCCTAGCGGCTGAGTGCAGAAGCTCAGAAACTGTAAGACAAGACAATAGTTGTGTATATACTACAGTGTACATAGACGGTGGAGGACAACACGATACTGGCTTGGGAACCATAACCTTTTGTTCAACTCTACAGATCTGGTAAAGGTTCGTCTACATCGGCGGTGAAGATATACAACAACAACAACAACATGGCCGCGAAAAACTGTTATTGTTGGCGTCAAATAAATCACTTTCAATAGCCTAAAATAGCTTTCTATTACAGAATTAACAGTTCAGGAAATTACTCATACTTTATTTGTAAGGTGTATACAAAAGAAAATCCACTTAAGCCCAAGTCTCACTTTTGCCGGTAGAGCCCCGGTCCATTCCGGGTTGCTAACGCCGGTCGACCGGCGAGGACCGGGATGATTCGTAGACTTTTGTTAACGCAGTCACACTATTTCGGTAGAGTCCCGGTCAACCCGGACTGGCTACGGTTTGTATCCCGGTGAAGCCCCGGTTGTCGCTGGTAGTGCCCCGGTGAAAGCCGGCAGCGTCCCGGCATAGCCCCGGTTGTCGCAGGTAGTGCCCCGGTTGAGCCCCGGTGAAAGCCAGCAGAGGCCCGGTATACCGTAACACCGCCGGCACTCACCGTGTCTATACCGGCATCAGACCCCGGCAGAGCTACGGCAACGCCCCGGTTTTACCCCGGTCGTCGCCGGTAATGCCCCGGCGGAGCCCCGGTGAATGCCGGTGGCGTTCCGGCAGAGCTCCTGTTTTCTTATATACAGTAGCTATACCGGGACTCTAACGGCATTCACAGGGGCGTTGCCGTAGCCCTGCCGGGGTCTGTATGGGCCCCGGTGGAGCTACGGTGCCGTCCCGGTTGTTCCCAGTGCCGTCCCGTTGTTCCCGGTGCCGTCCCGGTGCCGCGCCGGTGGTTGCCGGTCCTTCCCGGTGACTCCCGGTTCATCCCGGAGGTATTACATATTTAATACTTTCCCGGTGGAGCCCCAGTTTTTCCCGATTCATCCCGGTATTGATATTTATATTGACACCAGTAACATTTGCAAATGTAAAAACATGGGTTATATAAAATAAAAGACACATTCATTCCAATTATTTTGAGTTGTACATAAGTATATAGAAATATGCTACAGTGTAAACATTCATAAAAGTTTTTACACATACAACATATATTGTTACACAAAACACGCACACAGACATACACATACACACACACAAGCACACACACGCATTCACACACAACAAACAATGTGTTTAGACGGTTCTTGAAAAAAAATATACATAACATTTTCAAACATGTTCAAATCATAATAAAAAAGCTCTTAATTCTTGCTTGGGTTAAAGTTATACGTTAGGTTGACGTTTAATAAAAACAAAACATACTAGTGTTAAGAGGATGGGCACATATGTATTCAAAGAAGTTATCTAAGTAGTATTGGTTGAAAAATATCTAATAAAGTGGATCCATTTTTGATTATGTTTTTCATGTTTGTTTTTAATGAGGGCAATTTCTGCTTCTGCCTGTATTTTTAGCTTGAGATAATTAATAAAAATATCGAAGTTTGAGATGCATTTTTTAATTTTCATGTTAAATATGAATGTTTTAATTAAAATTAATATAAAATTCAAAAAATCGCTGTTAACTTTTTTGTCGATAATGCCAAAAAAAGGCCATTTCTTTGTTTAATTTTACTTCAATATTCACTTGTTTTAGAAAGTACTGCAGTTTTGTCCATAATTCTTAAATGTGAGCGCATTCCCAAAATAAGTGGTCAATTGTTTTAATATCTGATTGGCAAAACTCGCACAAACTACACTCTTTCAGTCCGCATTTTGTTAAAAATTGATTTGTTGGTATTATTCGACTTATTCGACAATTGTTGACTTAAAAGGAATTATATATATAATTCTCAAGTCGGTATTTTCGTTTAGATTCACTTGTTTTTTTCCATTTCATTTCAGTACTGCTGTCATTTGTAATTTGTGATTTTTGTTGTATACTATAAAGTGTTTTGTTTGTTTGTTTGGTATTCTCTATAACATTACAAAAAGTTTTTTTCTTGCAATGTTAATGTATTCATCCCTTGTGTATGTAATATTGTTTTATTTTCGTTTGGAATCGCGGATAATAGTGAATAATAATTTAAAAATTCTTGTGTATTTATGTTATATAAGTATTGAATTTCATTAAATGTATAATATGTATTTCTTCGATAATTGTATAACAGTCCAATCGTTTTTACATCCTTGTTATACCAGTTTACTAGAAAGATGGATTTGTTATTGATTTTTATATCTTTGTTATTCCATAAAACACGATGACATACAAGGATATTTTTTTGTGAACTATTATATTGGTTTTTGATGCCTTGCGGTTAGCATATCTTTCAAGAATACATTTTCTTTACTTACGTTTTTTATTATAGCTTCATCTAAGTTACATTCAAATATAAGACTTGTTCCAAAGTTTTCAGTTTTTCGTGCAGCAGGAGTTTCCATTTGCCATGATTATTTGTATCGAGGAATCTTTTAACCCAGCCCGCTTTTATAGCGTTAAAAAAATAATGAATGTCTGTAAGCTTTATTCCCCCACTTTCATAAGGTTGAGTCAATCGTTTTCTTTTTATTTTATCGGGCTTATCATCCCAAATAAATTTAAACATAGCTGTTGTTAATCCATCTAATACTTTTGTTGGATTTGGGAGAACTGAAAATGGATATACTAATTTTGGTAATGCAAAAGTTTTTATAACAGTAACCTTTCCCATTAAAGTGAGTTTTCGATGTTGCCACTGTTTTAAGCAGACTTCAAATTCTTTTATCTTCGGCATTAGGTTGTTTTCAACATTAAGTTTGTGTTGATTGTAAAAGTTCATTCCTAGTGTTCTAGCCCCATCAGATGTCCAAATAAATTCACATTCAATACAATATTCAGATTTTGAGTTTTTAAGAGATCTTATTCGCATTACTGTAGATTTTGATGAGTTGAGGTTTAGTCCTGATATTTTGCTAAAGTTGTGAAGGGTTTCCACTAGCGCTTCAAATGACTTTTCTGATCCATCAGTGAAAAAGGATGCATCGTCCGCAAAAAAAGTTTGCTTAATTTCCTCGTCGTTAATTGTTATTCCTTTGATCATTTTATGGCATTTATATAATTTGATAGTATTTCTATACATAAAATTCATTCATTCGTGGGTTTTGGCAGCCAGCCAATTCTGACTGTCTCAGAAATGTGTATCATTACTATGGCCTTAGGGCTCTGCCCCAGGCCAAAAATGCAATGGAACTAAAATATGTAGCGTTTTTGAGTTTTCGGATGTACAATAATAACAAAGGAAGCATACACAGTCAGGTAGACAATCCATTACAGCAGCATCAAATGTTTTTTAACTCCAGCAAATGCACATACAATGATAAATTGAGGGTGTTACAGCAATGCCAACAGTTATGTGCTCATGTAATCAAGCGCGACTATAATGAAGCAGCTTTTGTGCTGGTAAAAAGGTTCAAGTTAACATAAAAATGTAATAATGAGCAGACAATACGTGCCCGTTATATGACTAACTTTGTCCACGAGAATGGAACAATGGAGGCTTATAGTGAAGTGCGTTATGCATTTGTTTTAATACAACCATGTGACCCTATAAATATTTACGTTATAATATAACTATATGCTAGCAAATCACATGAGCGCAACTCATACACGTATTATACGTTATACCATGATCTTTGAAAAAAGGAGAAGTGATCATGACCTTGGTGAACAAAGGTTGAATTATATGCATTATGGAGATTCAATTGATATAGAATGTGCTTTAAAACACTAAACCGGTATATTTTCATAACATAACTCAAACCGTTGACGAGCTGCTGTTACTGTAAACAAAGATAATAAAACTTTTTCAATGGTAAAGATTAGGTCGATATGTTCATGTAATTCTATACTCTGGATATGTATTATTGGAATTCATTTTATGGCATACTTATTTAAAACTTAACTGCTACTAAATGTCTAAATTGTATTATTTTTACATTTTCACTTTTCTAAGACAAATTAAGACGCAATCTTGGTTTTAGAAGCAAGTCTTGATGAGCCATCTTGATTCTGGCAGCCATATTGGCCGCCATCTTAATCATTTTTTATATAAAAACAACACACGTTTATACTTCTTAAATCATATTTAATATGTATAAAATAGTAAAATTATATAAATACATAAAACAAAGTCATGGCGCAGCAATTTAGGTATGGCCAAGACCTCCTCTGTTTAAAAGGAATGCCAGCAACGACAAACCATGTGCCAAGAGAAAGTCTAATGATAAATAGCATTTTGCTTACCAGATTGTTGACAGTAGTAGTTGTAAGTGATCAGAATGGTCACTGTGTGTTTAAAACACAGTACTGAACTTGTTTTTTATAAAAAAATACCATCTTACAAATGTTTTTTTTTTATTAATTGGAAGCATGAGCAGGGAAATGTTTATGTTTTGATGACATGTTCCGTTGATATTGGTGCTGTGATTATGGTAAATGCGAATTACCTGAATATACAGCATGCTAGTAACAGCTTATAACAGTTGGCAACATGCATTTTATGCGGTCATGCATACTTATGTGTTTTCTATTTTGATGTGTACATTGTGAAGTAAACAAAAGAAGGGGCACAACTGTTTATAGGATACAGACAAGCAAATATCATTGAATTCCCAGTTAAATAGGGCCTTGTCTGTCCGCCCCTCAATCCGACTTCCAGTGGGTTGATCGGTCGCTTGGTGAATCATTTGATTTGTTGGACATTTATCAGAGAGAACGTAATATTGTAGCTTGTGTAAGTAATTTACAGGTTGTTTCTAGTATTGTAGCTTATGCAACTCGTTTCAAGAAGTTTTTTCAAACAAACTGTTAATTCAAGTCATTAACATATTCCAAATTAATTGATTATTTTAGTAACTATCAAACAGTTTTTTTTGTCCAGCTTTTTCTTTGAAATGAACAAAACAGACATTAAATCCTTTTAAAATAATATCTTTATTCTTCACAATGATAAAATGTATGAATATACAGAATGATACCATTTTCTTACACAGCCATAAATAACACACGCCCACACACACGTTAAATCAACTCTGCAAGCATTCTGAATTCATAACAAATACGCTCCAATGATATAAGCCCATATCAAGTCCAATATTTGAAATAAACAAAAATATTCAATCACAGACATTCACCACAAACACAACACAAACTGCCTTATGTTAACTGTTGCTACACATATCTGTACATATTCAGCATCAGAAATGACACTTATGTTATGGTTGACATGTCTTCATTATCCCGGGTCCACTTAACCAACGAATATTAACATCTGAAGTCTATTATCAGACATCATAAAAATGCACAATTTTAAGACCATACAAAATATGCCCAATTTTAATAATCCGAGAAATTTCTTATAAACACAAACTAAGCCAAAATATCCGCTCCAGATGAATTGCAGGACAGGCCAATTGTCAAGGTAACAATTGTTCATAAGTCTTATGACTGTTTGCACTTTACACCAGTATTTGGCTATAAAAACAAGCAAACATGGTAAACAAACAAGCATGTACTAAGTGTGCACTCTAGACAGTCATGTGCTGACAGTTTATGGCTTCTTAACAACCTAAGTCATATACACAAAATCTAACGACCAACACAAAAATCAGATCTTTATTAATTATTTAAGCATTTGTTACATAAATATAAACATAAGATCCTATTATTAATAAATTTGCTAATTTTTCAACTAGATGTAGACAAGGTGTTAATTTCTTCAATAGTAATGCTTGCCATTATAATACATTATTTAAGATATTGATATATTTAGGTAACAGATAATACACACTCAAATGTCCAGTCACACTATTGTTACAATGTCAATTATGCAAAACATTCATAGAACTGTAAAATGTTGGAAAATATACAAATAAGTGTCAATGCAATATATGAACACATATAAAGTTTATTAAAAACTGAACACAGTATCAGTCAATATGACTAAATCTACTGGTTTCATAGCATCAATAAGTTCCAAACCAGGGTATCAGTTTATGAATTTTAAGAGAAAATAGAGAAAATTCAATGAACACTTAAATCATGCAGTTGTGTGATTTTATAACTTCTCTTAGGAAATTAAAATGCTTTAAACAGATGCTGCACAATTGAAAAATAAATAGCTTGTCATGAAAAAGGAAGAAAACACCTGTAAGGAAACAATATCATCCCTCTGAGCAGAATAATGCTGAGTCATTGTCAATGCCAATATTGCCTTCAGAGGACAAAATTGTGTCTACTTTGGTCAACTTTCCTCAACAATTTATTAAATTCTACCACTTATTACTAAATCTCACAATATGATTCTCCAACATTAGGTTAGGTACAGCCTGTGATAGTCATTGGCCCCAAAGCCAGCGTTGCACTTGGGGCACTTGCGTTGTCGTGTCTCGTAGCGCGTCTTAAGACACTCGAGACAGAACACATGGAAACACTTGGTGAGCACGGCATCCTTCTTGTTCACCTTGCATGACGGGCATGTCAGCTGCTCCTGTAACATATAAGTATATGAATACATACTGAAACATAGGGGCAAATATATGTAGGTTTGAATAGACAAAGGTTAAGTAAAAGGGCCTATTGCTAAACAAAATTACTCCTGATTCGAAACCAATCAGTATAAATTGTTTACTGAGCATTGATTTGATAATCTACATACAATTTATTATTTTCCATTATCAGAACAAAGTTATAATTAGTTCTTTAGATCTTAAATATCACAAGAAAGTTTATTAAGTTAAGGGAGAGAGAAAATTGTCATCAAATCATTAACACGGTTAATTTATCACAACAATTCTGGAATAAAATTCATTTTACGCGTAACTAATGTTGCAGTGGGATATTGGATATGGTGTCTGCCTGATGAGCAGGAGGTCTTACTAAAGCTCAGGCTTTTAATTCAGTAAAACCCAATAGGTTTAAGGTAAACAAATGCACATATGCAGGGTGTGTTCCTTTCAGTGTTCTCACTTTGTATTCGGCTATCTCTGCCAGAAGCACTTCATCGGCCCCTCCAGCCATCTCAATCTTCTTACTGCGCTCCACCTTCCTCTGTAGTTTAGCTATTTCCTCCTACATTTGCAGGAGCAGAGGTAGAGAATGAATAGTTATGTTCATTCACAATAATTACTGTATTTAACAGTATTTGGTATTTGAGTCTTGTTCTGGGTAAAATGTGCGTAATGTATGTGTGTGAAGTGCTACTGCATGTGGTCTACGGTGGCGGATTAGAGGTGGCTATTAATTCCAGATGTTTTTCATAGAAATTGCAATAGGGTGAATAAGTTATGGTCCCTAATGCAGATGGTGGTGAACCGACATTATACTGTACCTAATATACACCTTTTCATAAAGATTTCATTTTTTAAGATATCCTAAGAAAAAATCGTTTCAATTTGTCTCAATTTTCAGCAAGTATTCCAGCCTTGTTTTCACTACTGGTGATGGTCTCGTACCTGCATCCTCTTGTACTTGTACGCCTCCTGCTCGATGGCACCTGTCTTCTCAGCGACGGCGACCTGGGCCTCGCGCAGCTGTGCCTGGTACTTGTCCAGGTGGAGCTTGAGGTCCGCTGCCGTCTGGGCGCTCTCCACTGCCTTACGCTTGTGTAGCTCTAACGCCTGCTGCGTCAATCTGAGGGAGAATGAGTAGGATTAAAGAATATTGATATAACACTGGGCATACATGATCCGAAGGATGGAGCTGAAATTGTAGTCATATGTTTGAACTTCACCAAAAATGTTTTTTCTTAGCTTCCGAAAAGTGGGCTTAATGAATTTCTGCACAGGCTAATCTAAAAGATAATTTCTGCCAAAACTCATTTTTTGCATGAGAGACACTTGAATTTTGAACAAGAAATACCTAAAAGCAGAAAGTTGAGCCCCCAATTAGCCTGTGCTTACAACTTTAGGCATATGATTTAAGCCTTATTTACCCAGAACCTGGCTAATATTAAAGTGTACATAATTTTCAAATAAAAATGACTTTCACAACACTCCACCTACCCAATCTCTTTCTCCATGGTGATGATGTTGTTCTGCAGTATGCGTTCCTTTTCCTCCAGCTTTCTCACAACAAGGATCTGTGCCTCCACCTGTGTGTGGATGGTGGACACCTGCTGGGCCAACACCTCCTTCTCCTCACGAAGCAGCTTCTGGATCTGATTGCCCTTGATACGCTGAGGTCAGGAACCAACAGAGATGTTAAGCAGTTATTGTACAGTCAGGTTCCGCTTGATTTGCTGAGACAGGGAACCAACAGAGATGTTATACAGTAATGGTACAGTCTTGTTCCCCTTGATATGCTGAGGCAGGGAACCAATAGAGAGGTTATCAGTCCCAGATTACCAATTAGGCAGAGTAGTCATTTGCCTATGGGCCTTGCAACTTTAAAGGCCCCATGAGACTGTGAAGAAATAATTTTTTTCTTTACATAGCCCAAAAATCAATAAATAATATATTTGCTTAGCCTTATGGAATGACAATGCCATTTATTTTATATCAATGTTTTGTTACAATTAAAGGCTTGACATTCTCTAACCAAGTGACAGTTATTTATTATTTGCAAAACAGTATTGTTTATCAAGAGATTTCGTTTTCAAGATTTTCAATAGGGAACTCAGACTGAAGTTGCCATATTAAAATGACATTTCATACATATAAAAGGAAATTGTCACAAATTTGTATTGTCAGCCTTGGCACTAATATACTTTTGGTTGGGCCGCTTATATTACGTTCACCTCATATCGCTAATAATAATGTTATGTTTTACTGTTAATTCTGTAATTTTTTTTAAACTAAAATTTACTTAATATAAAAATGTTTTTGAATATTTGTAAAACTAGTTCAACACGATGGCACAGTTCAAACAAATCAGCAAACATACATGCAGAACATGCACACAACAACTGTGTTCATTTGGTCAAGAAAATGACTTTGTCAATTAGCTTGTGGCTGATGCAGTTGCGAGCATTGGTAACAAGATGACCTGTTTTCCAGTGAACACTCTCTCATGGCACAGAAATCTATGGTGCGGACGAAAGCTTCCAGGGCCACATGTTTAAATGTTGGGAAACATTGTTTATTTTCACACCAGCATGTCAACCGGTTACCATTGGGTTGCCAATTCACACGCATGTTTGTTAACGTAGTGTACCGCACAACTTAACTTCAAAAATACTAAATTTAATGATAAAAGAAATAAATCAGAGTTTGTTTGTTTTCTTAACTAAAACTTGCCTCAGACAGTAGTGGTGGCATCGTTTTTGTTGTGATAAAAACAAATACGAAATAAACACGAACAGTTTTTAAAGATGAATGCTATTCTTGATAGCAACAAACTTATAAACACTTTACTTTTGCAACCAACATGTGTTGTATAGTGGTTAAAAAACTGAGTTTTATTGCCAGTTAGATACATGTCAATTACGTCTTCGCTAATAGCCCTCACTCCCTACAGTGGCTAGTCAAATTTTCGCGAGTAAAGGAAACAATAGCCCCTATTATCAAAACATACACCATGTTTGTAAGTAGTAAGGTACTGATTTATTGCTGTGTTACTTTGTTTGTTGAGACATTTTTTATTATCATGTCAGCATGCGCAATGTTGTTCTAACTAGTCGCAAGCGCAAGATGGCAGTGTATTGCATTCAAAACATTAAATTGTACAAATTGTTCAATAGAAAAAGCATAATAAAAACTTTTTTCAGATTGACCTTTTCCCAAAAATGTAACTGGTTAACTGGTCGTTTTTGGTAGGTTAACCAGTTAACCTCTTGCATCCCTAGTTTAAACCTATTTATTTTAGTTTGCACCAAAAGCCCAAGGCTTATTCAAACACTCTTGAGTCTATTTCCAAGGTAGAGCCAGTACTTTGTGTCTTTTGTCAAGATCTGAAGAACGCTCCCAAAGTGGGGATCAAACCCATAATCTCCAGATTGCTTGGCAGACACAATATCCACTAAGCCACGGGGATGATCTTAAGACTATTGTTACCTCATCAAAGGCATTCTTAGCTCACAAATAAGTGTTAGGAATTATTATTAGCTTTCGGGGGCTTTAAGGTAATTCACACACACAAACTGCTCACTGTCTCCTCTCCTACCTCGGTCATGAGTTTGAGATTTGCGTCATCTTTCTCGCGGACTCTCTCCAGCAGCCGCGTGTTCTGCTCCTGCATGTCTTCAAATGCCTGACCTGTGGCATCCATCTCACTCAGTAGAACGTCCTCACGCTGTTTGTGGGGTAGTAGTCATAGCAGTGAGAGTATGTAGAAAACCAAACTGAGAAAATACTTCTCATATGCTGTTTTTATATTGAGCATGGTGTGTAATTAATGAAATACAACAAATGCAATTAAAATATATCAGTATTTATCTTAGCAACTGGTTGAAGAACTAAGAAAAGTGAGTGAATACAAGGTTGCAATTTCGTACCACAGGGTAATTTTTATATTGATAACTTGAAATGAAATTTTTAAGCTGCAATACCAGTAAGTATTATAAAAATATACAATATTATAAATAACATTCTGAGTTGATAACTTTCATATTCATTAGAGGGTTGCTATATTTACACGTTTTAAGGACACCAGTCAAGGCTTTTTTGGCATACCTGACTTAGATTTTTTGCAATAATTTACAAAGCTGCAAAACTGAAAGCCAACCAAAGTATGCACAGAGTCCAATTTAAGGAAATGCAAATATACTGCAATTGCTTAACACAAACCAATAATTGTTGGATATATTTTCGCCTTTGTATCACCTTTTCCAGTAGATATTTTATTTTTAAAATTTAGTTTTTATTCTTATGCAAGTAAAACATAAATTTAACGAAGGCAAGTAATAAGTTGAAATCGAGCCTCGCTTTGGGAAAACAGGGTTTAATGCATGTGAGTAAAGTGTCGTCCCAAATTTTCCTGTGCAGTCAGCAATTACAAATTTAATTGTGTAATTTGTCATTTCCAGTAATTGTTCCTATATCTTTGGTAGTGATCTCAATTGTATTTCAATAATATTCCACTAGAATTGAGATAAATACATTTCAGATGATGTAAAAAAGGAAAATAATTTAGGTTTGTAATTTTAGATTATTTACGGCTAAACTATATTAAAGAATAAATTGTGTGATTGCTTTTCTTGCACTTGCTTGGTGAAACGAGGCTTCATAAAGGTGTGCATTGTTTCATCTCAAATAAGACAGAGCAATCCACACAAGCTCATCCAGGACGACACTTTCTGCCATCAATGTCATTAAACTAAGAATCGAAAAAACCAATAAAAGCCTTTGTCGTCCCTGCACAGGCTAGCTGGGATGACACTTACTGCAGATGAATTAAGCCTCATTTGCCTCACCTATTTCTGTGTGACACAACATGTTGTGTTTGTGTGATTGTCTACCTGTTTGTGTGATTGTCTACCTGTTTGTGTGTGGCACAACATGTTGTGTTTGTGTGATTGTCTACCTGTTTGTGTGAATGTCTACCTGTTTGAGTGATTGTCTACCTGTTTGTTAGAGCTGTAACGATTCACCCATCATTCGATTCGATTCGATTTCGATACCAAATGGTCCGATTTGATTATTTTCGATTCGATTCAAATTAAACTATTTGCTGCTAATTTTGCAAACTATTTCATGTTTGGTTTGTCCAAAGCATGAATTAATATGTTTGTTATTTGTAATTAACTTATTATGTTGTACATTTAAAGTGTTTAATTTTTTAAATAAAATTTAACAAGAAACTGTCGGAGACGGGTGATGCTCCCCAAAGGTTTTTTTTGGTCACAATATTGCACTATATATTCAGACAAGAAACCGTCAGAGACGGGTGATGCTCCCCAAAGTTTTTTTTTGTCACAATATTGCACTATATATTCAGATAAAAGGAAACGTTTTGAGGGCACAGTAGTTGGGGGACAATAATTTTTGTATAGAAAATTTCAAAGGGCCATAACTATTTGAAAAATCATCTGACCAGAACCCGCTGATAATATGCACATCTCCTCTTGGTAGTGAAGCTTCCCATAAAGTTTCATTGAATTCCGGTCATAAGTTGCTGAGAAATAGCCCGGACAAAAATTGTGCACGGACGGACGAACACACACACGCATGGACAGACAAAGCAGCGACTATATGCTCCCCCCAAAATAAATTTTGGGGGAGCATAAAAATGTAACATTGTTTTATAAGTAACAAATTTATTGAACAAAACTTCCTGTCTAGTTATTCTAAAATAACATAAAATGCACAATGTATCAAATGTGGTTAACAGAAAAAAACCATGTAAGTATATAAACATCTTCCAGTTGACTTCTTAACAGAATGCACACAGTTTAGTAAACAAACCATATGGTTAACTTACGTCAACAAAACAGGTTTTGCGAGTTTCCTTTGCATCAGAACCTTTGCAAAGTCCATAATGATCCCATACTTTTTATTTTAATTTTGGCGGTGCGTCTTTCGGCGTAATTGAAGAAGCCATTTTACCGGCTGAAGTTATGCTCAGAATGTTATTCATTCAATCATTGGATGCCATATTTGCTATTGACCAATCACAAGACGTATTACAAATGACAAGAACGTTTAGACTACAGATTTGGAAAGTAAAGTTTAAAATACTGATCAATCATGATTGCAGTGAATCGAATCGAAATTTGCGGTATTGGTATCGAAATCGAATCGGCGGCGTTGAACCGGTTTTTGGATGCATCGAACCGAATCGTTACAGATCTACTGTTTGTGTGATTGTCTACCTGTCTGTGTAATTGTCTACCTGTTTGTGTAATTGTCTACCTGTTTGTGTCATTGTCTACTTGTTTGCGTGATTGTCTAACTGTTTGTGTGATTGTCTACCCGTTTGTGTGATTGTCTACCTGTTTGTGTGATTGTCTACCTGTTTGTGTGATTGTCGATCTGTCTGTGTGATTGTCGACCTGTATGTGTGATTGTCTACCTGTTTGTGTGATTGTCTACCTGTTTGTGTGAGTGTCTACCTGTTTGTGTGATTGCCTACCTGTTTGTGTGATTGCCTACCTGTTTGTGTTATTGTTTTCCTGTTTGTGTGAGTGTCTACCTGTTTATGTGAGTGTCTACCTGTTTGTGTGATTGTCTACCTGTTTGTGTGATTGTCTACCTGTTTATGTGATTGTCTACCTGTTTGTGTGATTGTCTACCTGTTTGTGTGATTGTCTACCTGTTTGTGTGATTGTCTACCTGTTTGTGTGATTGTCTACCTGTTTGTGTGATTGTCTACCTGTTTGTGTGATTGTCTACCTGTGTGTGTGATTGTCTACCTGTTTGTGTGATTGTCTACCTGTGTGTGTGATTGTCTACCTGTGTGTGTGATTGTCTACCTGTTTGTGTGATTGTCTACCTGTTTCTGAGTGGCAAGGCTCTTCTGCAGGTCCTGTATGGTGTCCTCCAGTTTCTTGATCTTCCTCAGTGCGTCCTCCTCTGCCAGTTTCTTCTTCTCCCTTCGCTCTGTCTCCTGCATCTTCTTGATGTGCTGCCTCAGCTCATCTATCTCCTTGTTCAGACGCTTCTCACATGCCATCAGCTGCATGGACACAGTTAGGTTTTGTTTGATTGCACATAAGTGTGTATTTCACAGTTTATGATATCCTGGCTGGCGTGAGGCTACATAATGTTTGGCTCATAACTTATTAAAAATACTAGACCCGCACAAAATGTGACATAATTTGAATTATATCTTGAAGCTTTTTAGTTGTTATTGAAAGTTTTTCAATTGAGATGTAGTCTTGTGTTGTGTTGTTTTAAACTTTCTGCAGTTCAGTATTTCAGTGATAGCCTAAATGTCAAGTTAACCTATCCACCCTTTTCCTGGGAAACAGGGGTGTGATTTTAAAACAACTTTAGGGAGGTATGTGCTTTAAAACTCCTTATTTGTATATAGATCCAGCAAAATAAATAACTACTTGTAAAATAAGTTTGACATTAAAAAGAAAGAAATCAGCTAGGTGGATAAATCACACAGCTGAATAAGTTTGTTTAACAGTACTATGGGCATATATTGAAGTCAGAAAAGGTCAACTTCCATATTTGAATCAAAGGAGGGTGAGAATGGCAAAATAACAATTCCATGGCCAATCAAGTCATAAGTTATTTGGAGGACCAACAGCAACACACTAAATGTAGGCCTTATTTCACTGTCTGATGAAAACCCGATAAGCATTCAGATAAAACTCAATTTTTTAAATGGAAGGGATGCATATATCTATATTCTATACTAGTTAAACTATTGTCTAAGATCCCGTTCTTTACAATCATACCTGCACTTTGTCTCTCTGTTCCTTCGGTGCAGCCTTGTACATGTCCAGCAGCAGCTTGAGCTCTTTCTGACTGTCCTGGGACTTCCTAGAAATAACAGGGGACTTAACCATCTACACATCGAGACATGGAAAGAGGTTCGTAGATTAATGATAGTGGGTCACATCTGTTGTACACTTTATACTTTTGATACTTCATGAAGATCGGACCTTAAATGTGGCCTCTTGAGTTTTAACAAGGTTTTATTAAAGCCATATAAGGAAAAAAAACTGCCCCCCCCCCCTCTGGTGGCCATGTTTTTCAACCAATCAAATCATTTTTAAACTCGTCCAAGATATGATTGACACAAACTTCTGACCAAGTTTGATGAAGATTGGACAATTAATGACAGACAGACAGACAGACAGACAGACAGACAGACAGACAGACAGACAGACAGACAGACAGACAGACAGACAGACAGACAGACAGACAGACAGACAGACAGACAGACAGACAGACAGACAGACAGACAGACAGACAGACAGACATACAGACAGACAGACAGACAGACGACAGACAGACAGACAGACAGACAGACAGAGACAGACAGACAGACAGACAGACAGACAGACAGACAGACAGACAGACAGGACAGACAGACAGACAGGACAGACAGACAGAACAGACAGACAGACAGACAGACAGACAGACAGACAGACCAGACAGACAGACAGACAGTTCAACTGCTATATGCCACCCTACCGGGGGCATACAAACTTAATTTTCAAATGTGTTTTACACTTTTGTATTAACCAGTCTAAAGGGGCAGCAGGGGGAAGAAAAATTAAGTAGGGGGCACCAACCACTCTAGATTGTTTTAAAAGATCCAGCTCTAAAAGAGCCCAGTTTTGCGAAAATTGAGCTTTATGCATGTGCCTAGAATGTCTACCCATAAGAATCTGCAGTCAGCACAGGCTAATCAGTAACAACACTTTCAGTTTATTTGTAATTCTTCGTTTTAAGGAAGCCTCTTTCAGAAATCCAGTTTAGGCAGCTAGTGCCTTCCCAGTTTAGCTTTTGCTGACTACATACGGTAAGCCCCATTGTCCAGAGCCAGACTCAATAAAAGTCATACTTGAGTTGAGCCTTGAGCTCCTTGAAGATGTCAGCATCACTCTTCCCCTTCTCTCTCTCCTTCTCCAGATCATCGTTATCATCATCCTTGGGCAGCACAAACTCTCCGGTGTCTGCACGTGGTGACTTCCCCTTGCTTGCGTCTCCCGCACTCACGTTTGCCTCCCCTTCACTGGTTGAGTCCTTGCTGGCGCCTGCCATCTCTTCTACCTTCTCCTTTAACTGAAATATTATTTTCCATGAAGTTATTTGTTTCAGCTTATCAGAAATAGTGAACTCTATTATAACATAATTAAAAAACTTGAATGTCTCCTATAGAAATACTAAGTATTGGCTATAAAGCAATTTTTTCAGAGGTTTATGCCACCATAACAGTAATTTATACATTTAAACAAAAATTTAATTCAATAAATCCATATTGATAGTAACTCAATTAGCTCCATAAGAAACTATGTATAATATTGGTAAAAGAGTCATTTATTGGCTGATAAACACATGTCTCAGTGTTACTCGATTGTAAGTCCCTAACACTTATCCCCAACATTACACCATTTTATAACATACAGTTTACAGCAAACAAACATATGCCACTCAGCCCTGACGTACCTTTGTTATCTCAACCTGACACTCCTTGACCTTGCGTCGATTTCGCTGCGCCTCTGCCTTCAACTGTTGGTTCTGTTTCTGCAGGGACTGAATCAGGTTACGCATCTCCTGGTTGATAGACCCTGCAAACAGAGAACTAGAACATGTACAGCCTGCAAACAGACAACTTAAGCTCGTAAAACCTGCAAACAGACAACTACAGATTTTAGACCGTATAAAAAGAGCTTGTAGACATTAAACAGACAACTAGGGCTTGAAGACCCTGCAAATTGACAACTAGAGCTAAAAGACCCTGCAAACTGACAACTTGAGCTAATAGACCCTGCTAACAAAAACTAGAGCTTGTAGACCCTGCAAAGAGACAACTAGAGCTTGAAGTCCCTGCATAGAGACAACTAAAGCTTGAAGTTCCTGCATAGAGACAACAAGAGCTTGAAGACCTTGCAAACAGACAACTTGAGCTTGTAGACCCTGCAAACAGACAACTAGAGCTTGTAGACCCTAAAAACAAACAACTAGAGCTTGAAGACCCTGCAAAGAGACAACTAAAGCTTGAAGTTCCTACAAACAGACAGCTTGAGTTTGTAGACCCTGCAAACAGAAAACTAGAGCTTGTAGACCCTAAAAACAAACAACTAGAGCTTGAAGACCCTGCAAAGAGACAACTAAAGCTTGAAGTTCCTACAAACAGACAACTAGAGTTTGTAGACCCTGCAAACAGACTTCTAGAGCTTGTAGACCCTGCAAACAGACAACTAGAGTTTGTAGAACCTGCAAACAGACTTCTAGAGCTTGTAGACCCTGCAAACAGACAACTAGAGTTTGTAGAACCTGCAAACAGACTTCTAGAGTTTGTAGAACCTGCAAACAGACAACAAGAGCTTGTAGACCCTGCAAACAGACAATAAGAGCTTGTAGACCATGCAAAAAGACAACTAGAGCTTGTAGAACCTGAAAACAAACGACAACAGCTTGTAGACCCTGTAGAATATAAAAAAGCTTGTAGACATTAAACAGACAATTAGTGCATGGAGACCCTTCAAACTGAAAACATGAGCCTATAGACACTGCAAACAGACTTCTAGAGCTTGAAGACCCTGCAAACAGACTACTAGAGTTTGTAGACTCTGCAAACAGACTTCTAGAGTTTGTAGACCCTGCAAACAGACTTCTAGAGTTTGTAGACCCTGCAAACAGACTTCTAGAGTTTGTAGACCCTGCAAACAGACTTCTAGAGTTTGTAGACCCTGCAAACAGACTTCTAGAGTTTGTAGACCCTGCAAACAGACTTCTAGAGTTTGTAGACCCTGCCAACAGACAACTAGAGTTTGTAGAACTGGCAAACAGACAACTAGAGCTTGTAGACCCTGCAAACAGACTTCTAGAGTTTGTAGACCCTGCCAACAGACAACTAGAGTTTGTAGAACCTGCAAACAGACAACTAGAGCTTGTAGACCCTGCATACAGACTTCTAGAGTTTGTAGACCCTGCCAACAGACAACTAGAGTTTGTAGAACCTGCAAACAAACAACTAGAGCTTGAATTCCCTGCAAACAGACAACTAGAGCTTGTAGACCCTGCAAACAGACAACTAGAGCTTGTAGACCCTGCAAACAGACTTCTAGAGCTTGTAGACCCTGCAAACAGACAACTAGAGCTTGCAGACCCTGCAAACAGACAACTAGAGCTTGTAGACCCTGCAAACAGACAACTAGAGCTTGTAGACCCTGCAAACAGACAACTAAAGCTTGAAGTCCCTGCAAACAGACAACAAGAGGGTCATGATGACCCTGTATCGCTCCACTGTTTTTTTAATGCGAAAAAAGCATGCAATGCGCATGGGTTGAAATGTACTCAAGCATGTGACTTTCTCTTTCCTTCTGAAGAGTTTGTTTTCGTTTTGAAAACAGGACTTCCGGTATCAAAAGGCGAAATTGGTCATGAAGAGCAATTTCTCCTTTATACACAAAGATTTCTACCCCACCCAACCAATTTATAAATAGACCTTTACAATATTATTTCTCGTTGCAATCTCTTTCAATTTGGGGCAGTCCAAAATGTGTCGTTTGGTAAAGGGTTAACATTTATGGATAGTTAACATGTTGGTCTACCTTTCACGCTCGACATGTATGCATTTATCTCTTATAATTAAAGTTATTCCAAGTGTATTTTGATAAACTTTAAGTTTGAGAAGAAAATTGTTTATTCATCCCATAATGAATAAATAGCAAAAACGCATACACATGCAAAGTTCAACAACTGTGGCCATGTTTTTTGATGAATCAAATTTTCTTGAACAACTTTTTAATGAGAGCCTTCAAGGGATACATTTGGCCCCAGGGAAATAATTTGAACAAACTTGGTAGAGAACTATAAGATGTCACTACATATGGACAGGAGAATTTTTAAAGTTTGCACAGAAGAAGCTTTATATAAGTATATGTTCAGTTTTGTGACCCCCCGGGGCAGGGTCAAATTTGAGCCCAGGGGAATAATTTGAACAAATTTGGTAGAGGACTATTAGTTGTCACTACATACCAAATTTGGTAGCCCTATGCCATACGGTTATGGACAGAAAGATTTTTAAAGTTTGCACAAAATAGGCCTTATTTAAGCGTATGTTCATTTTTGTGACACCCGGGGCAGGGTCAAATTTGACCCCAGGGGCATAATTTGAACAAACTAAGTAGAGAACTATTAGATGTCACTACATACCGAATTTGGTAGCCCTAGGCCCTACGGTTATGGACAAAAAGATTTTTAAAGTTTGCACAAAATAGGCTTTATATAAGCCTATGTTCATTTTTGTGATCCCCAGGGCAGGGTCAAATTTGACCCCAGGGGCATAATTTGAACAAACAAAGTATAGAACTATTAAATGTCACTACAAACCAAATGCGGTAGCACTAGGCCCAATGGTTATGGACAGAAAGATTTTTAAAGTTTTGCACAAAATAGGCTTTATATAAGAATATGTTCATTTTATTGACCCCCAGGGCGGGGTCAAATTTGACCCCAGGGGCATAATTTGAACAAATTTGAAAGAGGTTCACCCCAGGAACATTTGTGAGAAGTTTTATCAGAATTGGACTTGTAGTTAAGGAGAAGAGATGTTTAAAGAAAAAGTTAACGCACAGACGCACGACGGACACAAGCCCGGCTGGCCTCTGGCCAGTGGAGTTAACTAGAGCTTAAAAACCCTCCAAACAGACAACTAGAGCTTGTAGACCCTGCAAACAGACAACTAGAGCTTGTAGAACCTGAAAACAGACAACTACAGCTTGTAGACCCTGTAGAAGAAAAGAGTTTGTACTTGTAGACATTAAAACAGACAACTACAGCTTGTAGACCCAAACATAGAAAACTAGAGCTTGTAATACCTGGAAGGGTGGTGGAATAAATACATTAAGTTAATTTCCCTATGCTGCTCTACGGTTTAAACTTAAGTAAATATAATATTTTTAACTTGACAACACTTATTAATTATTTTTAAAGTTTTTGTTTGCGAAAAATGAGATGCACCAATTTCCCAATTTGAAGAATTCATGCTGGGAATTATCCATATTTCATGGTTTTTGCACTAATTTTCCCATGAAAGTCAAGGAATGAACATCCTTAAAAAAAATCATTTGATTTTTAAAACTTTCAAGAAAATAATTATGTTTAACAATTACACATAAATTGTTTTTCTCTGACAGATTGAATCTTTGTTTGTTTGATCATATGTGTGTTTGAAGCAAAAAATGCATGATGAAAATTTTTGAAATTATTTGTAAGGTGCGGCTTTAACATAAACAAGTGCATACACCTCCACTCAAATATGCCATAAAAGTCTGTTCATGAGCAGCCAGTGGCATACCTCCACTCAAATATGCCTTACCAGTCTGTTCATGAGAAGCCAGTGGCATACATCCACTCAAATATGCCTTACAAGTCTATTCATGAGCAGACAGTGGCATACCTCCACTCAAATATGCCTTACCAGTCTGTTCATGAGCTGCCAGTGGTCCTCCACCGAAATATGCCTTACCAGTCTGTTCATGAGCAACCAGTGGTCCTCCACTCAAATATGCCTTACCAGTCTATTCATGAGCAGCCAGTGGTCCTCCACTCAAATATGCCTTACCAGTCTGTTCATGAGCTGCCAGTGGCATACATCCACTCAAATATGCCTTACAAGTCTATTCATGAGCGGCCAGTGGCATACCTCCACTCAAATATGCCTTACCAGTCTGTTCATGAGCGGCCAGTGGTCCTCCACTCAAATATACCTTACCAGTTTGTTCATGAGCAGCTGTGCAAACCTCCACTCAAATATGCCTTACAAGTCTATTCATTAGCGGCCAGTGGCATACCTCCACTCAAATATGCCTTACCAGTCTGTTCATGAGCGGCCAGTGGTCCTCCACTCAAATATACCTTACCAGTTTGTTCATGAGCAGCTGTGCAAACCTCCACTCAAATATGCCTTACCAGTCTATTCATGAGCGGCCAGTGGCATACCTCCACTCAACTATGCCTTACCAGTCTATTCATGAGCTGCCAGAGGCATACCTCCACTCAAATATGCCTTACCAGTCTGTTTATGAGCAGCAAGTGGCATACCTCCACTCAAATATGCCTGACCAGTCTATTCATGAGCGGCCAGTGGCATACCTCCACTCAAATATGCCTAACCAGTCTATTCATGAGCTGCCAGTGGCATACCTCCACTCAAATATGCCTTACAAGTCTATTCATGAGCAGACAGTGGCATACCTCCACTCAAATATGCCTTACCAGTCTGTTCATGAGCAGCCAGTGGCATACCTCGTCTCAAATATGCTTTACCAATCTGTGCATGAGCAGCTGTGCAAACCTCCACTCAAATATGCCTTACAAGTCTATTCATGAGCGGCCAGTGGCATACCTCCACTCAACTATGCCTTACCAGTCTATTCATGAGCTGCCAGAGGCATACCTCCACTCAAATATGCCTAACCAGTCTATTCATGAGCAGCTGTGCAAACCTCCACTCAAATATGCCTTACCAGTCTATTCATGAGCTGCCAGTGGCATACCTCCACTCAAATATGCCTAACCAGTCTATTCATGAGCAGACAGTGGCATACCTCCACTCAAATATGCCTTACCAGTCTGTTCATGAGCAGCCAGTGGCATACCTCCACTCAAATATGCCTTACCAGTTTGTTCATGAGCAGCCAGTGGCATACATCCACTCAAATATGCCTTACCAGTCTGTTCATGAGCAGCCAGTGGCATACATCCACTCAAATATGCCTTACCAGTCTGTTCATGAGCTGCCAGTGGCATACATCCACTCAAATATGCCTTACAAGTCTATTCATGAGCAGACAGTGGCATACCTCCACTCAAATATGCCTTACCAGTGTGTTCATGAGCAGCCAGTGGCATACCTCCACTCAAATATGCCTTACAAGTCTATTCATGAGCAGACAGTGGCATACCTCCACTCAAATATGCCTTACCAGTCTGTTCATGAGCAGCCAGTGGCATACCTCCACTCAAATATGCCTTACCAGTCTATTCATGAGCAGACAGTGGCATACCTCCACTCAAATATGCTTTACCAGTCTGTTCATGAGCAGCCAGTGGCATACCTCCACTCAAATATGCTTTACCAGTGTGTTCATGAGCAGCCAGTGGCATACCTCCACTCAAATATGCCTAACAAGTCTATTCATGAGCGGCCAGTGGCATACCTCCACTCAAATATGTCTTACAAGTCTATTCATGAGCAGACAGTGGCATACCTCCACTCAAATATGCCTAACAAGTCTATTCATGAGCGGCCAGTGGCATACCTCCACTCAAATATGCCTTACAAGTCTATTCATGAGCAGACAGTGGCATACCTCCACTCAAATATGCCTAACAAGTCTATTCATGAGCGGCCAGTGGCATACCTCCACTCAAATATGCCTTACAAGTCTATTCATGAGCAGACAGTGGCATACCTCCACTCAAATATGCCTTACCAGTCTATTCATGAGCTGCCAGTGGCATACCTCCACTCAAATATGCCTTACCAGTCTGTTCATGAGCAGCTGTGCAAACCTCCACACAAATATGCCTTACCAGTCTATTCATGAGCTGCCAGTGGCATACCTCCACTCAAATATGCCTAACCAGTCTATTCATGAGCAGACAGTGGCATACCTCCACTCAAATATGCCTTACCAGTCTGTTCATGAGCAGCCAGTGGCATACCTCCACTCAAATATGCCTTACCAGTCTGTTCATGAGCAGCCAGTGGCATACCTCCACTCAAATATGCCTTACCAGTCTGTTCATGAGCAGCCAGTGGCATACCTCCACTCAAATATGCCTTACCAGTCTGTTCATGAGCTGCCAGTGGCATACATCCACTCAAATATGCTTTACCAGTCTATTCATGAGCAGCCAGTGGCATACCTCCACTCAAATATGCCTTACCAGTCTGTTCATGAGCTGCCAGTGTCTGTTCAAACTCAATCCTCAGCATCTCGTACGCCTTGCGCACCTGACCAAGCGCGTCCTCCAACTGTATGACCTCTGTACGCAGCTTCTTCTGTTGCAGCAGCTCATCACTCTGCAGGCAGAACAGCAATAGCAGAGCAGGCAGAACAGCAATAGCAGAGCTCTTGTAACAAGGGCTGTTTGTAAAACATGCATGCCCCCCATATGGGCTGTCCGTTGTAGTGGCAGCCATTGTGTGAACACGATTTTTGTCACTGTGACCTTGACCTTTGACCTAGTGACCTGAAAATCAATAGGGGTCATCTGCGGGTCACGATCAATGTACCTATGAAGTGTCATGATCCTAGGCAAAAGCGTTCTTGAGTTATCATCCGAAAATCATTTTACTATTTCGGGTCACCGTGACCTTGACCTTTGACCTTGTGACCTCAAAATTAATAGGGGTCATCTGCAAGTCATGATCAATCTACCTATGAAGTTTTATGATCCTAGGTGTATGCGTTCTTGAGTTATCATCGGAAAACCATTTTACTATTTCGGGTCACTGTGACCTTGACCTTTAAACTAGTGACCTCAAAATCAATAATGGTCATCTGCGAGTCATGATCAATCTACCCATGAAGTTTCATGATCCTAGGCGTTTGCGTTCTTGAGTTATCATCCGGAAACCATTTTACTATTTCGGGTCACCGTGACCTTAAACTTTGACCTAGTGACCTCAAAATCAATAGGGGTCATCTGCAAGTCATGATCAATCTACCCATGAAGTTTCATGATCCTAGGCGTATGCGTTCTTGAGTTATCATTCAAAAACCATTTTACTATTTCTGGTCACCGTGACCTTGACCTTTGACCTAGTGACCTCAAAATCAATAGGGGTCATCTGCGAGTCATGATCAATGTACCTATGAAGTTTCATGATCCTAGGCCCAAGCGTTCTTGAGTTATCGTCTGACAACCACCTGGTGGACGGACCGACAGACCGACATGAGCAAAGCAATATACCCCCTCTTCTTCGAAGGGGGGCATAAAAACATGAGCAGTGCTCTGGGAACACGGAGTTTCATTCATGAGCGTAAAATATGGTCCCAGATTAATCTGTGAGGCCTGTACAGGCTCATCAGGGACCACATTTTCTGACTAGACTGAATTTTCCCTTAGAAGTGACTTCCTTTAAACAAAGAATTCCATAAAAGTTGAAAGTGAAAACACTTTAAGCAAATGTATTTAGCCATTTTTTTTTTATAACTAAATCTAATTTTTTCAATCATATAGGCAAAAAGGTTATGAATACAATTTTAAGAAATATCTTTTATATTGTTAAATGTCTGCCTTTGCCAACCTCCATCTGCTCTATCTGCCTAAGATGAGCATTCTTGTTGGTGATCACGAGATTGCGGGCCTCGTCTAGCAAGGTCTTCATCTGGAGACTCTCGTTGTAGAGGACAGAGAACTGGGACTGCAGGCACTTGTACTCTGTCGTCTCTACTATCACACTCTCTGGCAGGTGTTGTAACTAGGAACACAAAACACTTGCTTTAAACTGGAAAATTTGTTTAGCAGCTGGGAAAGGGAAATTACAGCTATGATCTGGATAGTGTTTATTGGAGATGGGGAAATCCCTGTATAAGCTTAAAAGTGCATGCTGGAATGGAGTTCAGGGAAAATAGCTTTAAGCTCGACAGTGAAGATGAACCTTGGAAGGGGAAATAAAGCTCAGTGCTTTCCACAGGCCATTTTACGGTCCCTCGCCGGGGCGCTTGAAATTCCAAAGCAGAGTCCGTCCGAGGGGCACTTGAAATTTTCTGATCCGTGTGTTTTTTCATTGACAGCTAATAAGCAGCGCTTTTCATCGGGAAATTGAGAAGAGGCCCTAGCCTTTCAAATTGGGAATTTCATGCGCGATAACTGCTCATATTGGGAAGGCCGTATTTTTAAAAGTTGTTAAAACAGGGTCTTTTTCATTTTGCAGACGTATTTAAAGACACATTGTGGTGCATTCTTAATCATATTAAAGCTCATTGCTTTCAATTTGGGAAATGCCCAATATGTCAAAGTAAAATTATTATATTTTTTTTTTTTAATTTGGGAAATTCCTCTATCAATTTTTGGAAAAAAATGACCTTATTTTCCATTGGGAAGGGGCTGAATTTCGGCCCCTGTTATATAAGGGTGAAAAGCCCTGCTAGGCATTCTTAAGATCAAAGCGATATCGACTTCGCCGAAAATTGTGAGAGCCGATTTATGATCCTCTGTCAATTATGTCATGTATCTCTTTATCCACCTAAAGTGTAATGGAAAATCAATATTGGCCAATGAGAGCACACGCTTTGAATGAGCGACAACACTTGTAAGCAGTCATACCTGTACCTGCAGTAAGATCATGCAGACGACGAGTGTCGTAATTTTCATAAGTGTGTGATTTTATGGCAGTTTGTTGGCTTTGTTATCTAACACACTCACGAGATGAAATCTCGGCCACTTACTTAGAAGACTGATAATGTCAACCGGGCGAAATCATCGTGGATATTGTGCATTTCATGCATAATATGGTCAAAACATTTATTCGACACGTAATGCCCTTTAACAAATTATCATTGAATTTATTACACACAACTGCAAATGTTTCGTTTGATTCTCAAATGAGCATTATTCAATTTGTGATCTGAAACAAGCTTCAAAATTTTTACGTTTACGCGACATTAACAAATTCTAGCGTCAAATTAACAGTGCTTTATCCTTTGTCTCAATAAAAAGCGCGCGAAAATTATGCAGACATGTAGAACGTCCCATGGAAAGTGTGGGTAAATTTTGTGTTGTATAAAACATGAACATCACGTCAGGCGATTTACGCATGTTCACAAAAAAAAACCTGCCCGATTGGATGTTATTTCATCACACCTTTAAATAGTAACAAATGCCAAAATTTACTTGATACTTAAAAAATGGCGAATGTTTGTGTTTCTTGAAATTCTTGAGCACTTTTATCGTAAATATTTACCAGAATTTGCTTTAAAACTGGAATGTACGGGATTATCGGGTAATGAGTAGCGACAGGAAAAGTAGTAAGTATGTAGTAATAGAATGAGATTGAAAGTATGGTTGATACTGATGTAGCAAGGAATCGATCAAGACGGGATTATATGTATGATATATCTATGCGGGAAAGGGTAAAAACAATTAAAAAAAATGTCGTTATCAATGATTGTATTACTGTTTTTTTCTTGAAGAGTCATAACGCACCAAATAACGTCATTTCACTCTACAATTGTAAAAAAAACAACGTATGAAAGTGCAGCCCTTCCATAGCCCCCATACCCCCTGGCGCGACTGAAAAAAATCATGTGGAAAGCCCCTGGCAGCATAAGCTGGAATGTTAAGCTGCACCTTGAAAAGGAAAATCACAGCTAAAAGCTTGACAATAAAGCTAAAGAAGGAGAAGCGATACAAGATATAAGAGGAACAGTTAAACTGCAGCTGGGGAAGGGGCATCATAGCTATAAGTAGGCAGTTAATCTGTAGCTGGGAAAGAAAACAGTTTATGTTGGAGGTTGGTGTTTGGAGTTTTGTAAACATTTGGTTAAAAATGGAACTTTTCAGTTATAAATGTAGTAAATTTGATCTCTGAACTTGTTATGAGTGCAAAGCTGCAAATGTGTACTGTATCTGAACTGAAACATATCAGATTTAATTGTATCCCATGGTAGCCAGCCTATGCGTCCCTACTCACATCCAGGCTATGGCTCATTGTGTGGCTACTCACACCCAGCCTATGTCCCTATGGGTAGCTACTCACACCCAGCCTATGTCCCAATGGGTAGCTACTCACACCCAGCCTATGTCCCTATGGGTAGCTACTCACACCCAGCCTATGTCCCTATGGGTAGCTACTCACACCCAGCCTATGTCCCAATGGGTAGCTACTCACACCCAGCCTATGTCCCAATGGGTAGCTACTCACATCCAGCCTATGGCTCAGTGTGTGACTACTCACATCCAGCCTATGGCTAAGTGTGTGACTACTCACATCCAGCCTATGGCTCAGTGTGTGGCTACTCACATCCAGCCTATGGCTCAGTGTGTGACTACTCACATCCAGCCTATGGCTCAGTGTGTGACTACTCACATCCAGCCTATGGCTCAGTGTGTGACTACTCACATCCAGCCTATGGCTCAGTGTGTGACTACTCACATCCAGCCTATGGCTCAGTGTGTGACTACTCACATCCAGCCTATGGCTCAGTGTGTGGCTACTCACATCCAGCCTATGGCTCAGTGTGTGTGACTACTCACATCCAGCCTATGGCTCAGTGTGTGACTACTCACATCCAGCCTATGGCTCAGTGTGTGACTACTCACCTCCAGCCTATGGCTCAGTGTGTGACTACTCACATCCAGCCTATGGCTCAGTGTGTGGCTACTCACATCCAGCCTATGGCTCAGTGTGTGTGACTACTCACATCCAGCCTATGGCTAAGTGTGTGACTACTCACATCCAGCCTATGGCTCAGTGTGTGGCTACTCACATCCAGCCTATGGCTAAGTGTGTGACTACTCACATCCAGCCTATGGCTCAGTGTGTGACTACTCACATCCAGCCTATGGCTCAGTGTGTGACTACTCACATCCAGCCTATGGCTCAGTGTGTGACTACTCACATCCAGCCTATGGCTCAGTGTGTGACTACTCACATCCAGCCTATGGGTAAGTGTGTGACTACCCACATCCAGCGTAAGGCTCAGTGTGTGACTACTCACATCCAGTTTGAGCTGCTCGATCTCCTTGAGTGACTTCTGGTGGTCCTTCTGCAGCCTCTCCAGCTCCACCAGCCTATTGGTGGCCAGCTCTCGCTGCTCCTCCAGGTCAGACAGGATCTCATCAAACTGCACCAAACAGTCACAGTAGTTAAAATGGACAAAGGTCCAGGATTTTTAAACTTCAATACTATATGGCTGAATATGAAGGCATCCCAGATAACATTTCTTGAAATCTTCAGCATTTATTGATATTTTTATAGCAATTTACCATTCAAATCCCAACTTGAGGTTTTAAGCTTTGTTCATGTTCTATACCTATTGTGTACCAATGGGAATGGAGATTTTCATTTCTTGTTAGCTTAGGAACACATTTTACAAAGTCTACATCATCAAATTACATGACCGATTGCATATCATGAGAAAAACATTAATGATTTCTACAAGTATTATTTCACAGGAATATGATTAAGACCATCTAAAAGGATGCAGACAAATCCTCTATCTTTTCTACAGTGGACAACAAGACTTAGGGCAAAGTTTCAATAAATTCACGCAGAAGTCAAAGAGAAGCTAAAAACAACACATTAAGATCCTAAAATCCTTAAATGTAAAAACTGACAAAGGGCCATAAATCTGCCAAAACATCTTGTAGCAAAATTTCTTTCTTCACCATCATCTTCACATTAAGTTGATCAAACTGTAAAAGTTTGTTAAAGATCCACCCAGTTTTTTAATCCTTTTTCAAATTCACGCAGTAGTCAAAGAGGAGCTAAAAACAACACATTAAGATCCTAAAATCCTTACATGTAAACACTGACAAAAGGCCATAAATCTGCCAAAACATCTTGTAGCAAAATTTCTTTCTTCACCATCATCTTCACATTAAGCTGATCAAACTGTAAAAGTTTGTTAAAGATCCACCCAGTTTTTTAATCCTTTTTCAAATTCACGCAGGAGTCAAAGAGGAGCTAAAAACAACACATTAAGATCCTAAAATCCTTACATGTAAACACTGACAAAGGGCCATAAATCTGCCAAAACATCTTGTAGCAAAATTTCTTTCTTCACCATCATCTTCACATTAAGTTGATCAAACTGTTAAAGTTTGTTAAAGATCCACCCAGTTTTTTAATCCTTTTTCAAATTCACGCAGGAGTCAAAGAGGAGCTAAAAACAACACATTAAGATCCTAAAATCCTTACATGTAAACACTGACAAAGGGCCATAAATCTGCCAAAACATCTTGTAGCAAAATTTCTTTCTTCACCATCATCTTCACATTTAGTTGATCAAACTGTAAAAGTTTGTTAAAGATCCACCCAGTTTTTAATCCTTTTTCAAACAAGCTTCTGTACAAACTGAACTGAAAGACAGACGGACAGACAGACAGACAGACAGACGGAGGGACAGACAGACAATTTCAATGCTGAATTCCTCTTACTCTGTTGGGGCTCAAAAACAGTTCTGCACTAAACTGGAGGAAATCCTCTAAAAGGAGGAGACACATGGTTCTATATGTGTCTACTGAGACACTTGGTTCTATATGTGTCTACTGAGACACTTGGTTCTATATGTGCCTACTGAGACACTTGGTTCTATATGTGTCTACTGAGACACTTGGTTCTATATGTGTCTACTGAGACACTTGGTTCTATATGTGTCTACTGAGACACTTGGTTCTATATGTGTCTACTGAGACACTTGGTTCTATATGTGTCTACTGAGACACTTGGTTCTATATGTGCCTACTCTAACATGGTTCTATATGTGTCTACTGAGACACTTGGTTCTATATGTGTCTACTGAGACACTTGGTTCAATATGTGTCTACTGAGACACTTGGTTCTATATGTGTCTACTGAGACACTTGGTTCTATATGTGTCTACTGAGACACTTGGTTCTATATGTGTCTACTGAGACACTTGGTTCTATATGTGTCTACTGAGACACTTGGTTCTATATGTGTCTACTGAGACACTTGGTTCTATATGTGCCTACTCTAACATGGTTCTATATGTGCCTACTCTAACATGGTTCTATATGTGTCTACTGAGACACTTGGTTCTATATGTGTCTACTGAGACACTTGGTTCTATATGTGCCTACTCTAACATGGTTCTATATGTGCCTACTCTTACATGGTTCTATATGTGTCTACTCTAACATGGTTCTATATGTGTCTACTCTAACATGGTTCTATATGTGTCTACTCTAACATGGTTCTATATGTGTCTTCTCTAACATGGTTCTATATGTGTCTACTCTAACATGGTTCTATATGTGTCTACTCTAACAATCATGCACCTTGTTTTTGGAGACCCCAGTGACACACTTGCCCCCCTCCAGCTGTATCACATTCTTATCCTCATATGTCTGCAGCTTCTGAAAGGCGTCCGAGAGGTAGCGGTCAAGTTTCTCTGCACGGGAAGAGGAAACCTCATAGTTGTACTCAAGATCTTCCACCTTGTTTTTCAGCTCTGCTATCTCAGTCTCAGCGGCTGTAAGGCTGTCCTGGAGTTCTGCAACCTGCACATTGCATTGTATAAGATATTAAGTTCTACAGATGTGTTTGAGCTGCGCTGTGACAAAAAGGGGGCTTATTACATGTGCATTTTCAGAAATGAGTTACAGGATAACAGCCAATATAACTTGGTACTATGAGCCAATATTCTGGTAATTTTACTACATACTGTTATCAGTTATCATACTGTTTTACTCACTATTATCATAGATCTTTAAAATGATGAGAGCATGTTTCAAAGGACTCTCTAAAGCCCAGGTCACCTTGAGTGTGTGTTGATGATGTCGCTGGTGCAAGTCTGTGACCATGTTATGCAGTCGTCTGTTCTCCATCTGCATCTCGTGTAACTCCTCTTTCATGGCCCCCACCAGCACTGGTGTCTGTGACTCCTGCATGACCTTGATTTCTGTTGCCATTGGCTCCTGCTTGACCTCAACCTTCATGTCGCCACCGCCTGATGTGTCCTCAGCTGGCTCAGTCTTAATGCTGGTGGAACTTTCATCTTATTTTGAGAAAAAAATTGCCTTCACAATATATTTCAAATAAGTTTAAATACCAAACAAGTTAACAGAAACAAGAGATTGCCATGCAATATGGTCCCCTACTGGTGAAACTCCACCATTGTCAGTAAAAATCTTTTTTTTATTTGTTGCCGTAGTAGCCAGAATTTTTGACATAGGAACAAAATGGAATGACATGCATAATCTCCATATTGCCATCTATCCATGTTTCAAGTTTTGTGAAAAAATATGAAGAATTTTCAAAGTTATCGCAGGATCCAGAAAAAGTTGACGGACTGACAGACAGACTGACGGAGTGAAAACCGTAATTCCCCTCCGGTTTCACCGGTAGGGGACAAAAATAGAATCAGATAGAATACCAGTTAATCAAGAAAGATAAATAATGCAACAAAATGACAGGATCCAATTAATAAGGTCTCCCTACATATTTTACTTAAAAAGCCATGTTAATGCCATACAAGAGCACCGCATAACAGGTGCCAACGCTCGGCTGCTGGTGCAGTTTTGAATAAATGAAAGCTTGTCAGAATTTTTTTTTTATAGGTCACAGTGACCATGACCTTTTGACCCAAAAATGGGTGTGGCATGTTAAAGAGATCAAGGTGCATCTACATATGAAGTTTCAAAGTTGTACATGGAAGCACTTTGATTTTAGAGCCAATGTTAAGGTTTTAGCACGACGCCTACGGCGTTCGACACGACACGGCGAGCTGGCTATAACAATACCTCGAGTTTTCTTTGAAAACAGCCGAGCTAAAAACCAGAACTAATATTATATTTACTTATAGAATTTCACAATATTAAGAGCACCAGCAAATTCATTGAATTGATATCTCCCACCTTCTCCTCATCAATATCTATACACCTATGAAGTTTCATGTTGACCTCTATTCAAACTATATTCATTAAGCATAAACCGTACTTGTATTACAATGACCTTCACCTTGCACCACAAATCATAAGTTACTGTTGGTTAAGCTGAATATTAAAGATGACATAAATAAGTAAAAATAAACTTCATATTAATACCTAAGTATGTTTGAATCTCCCAAGTTCTAAAAAACATGTGCTAAACTAGAAATACTAGCACAATATAACCAGAAAGCAGCCCCCACCTTTAACAGGTTCAGCCTTGACTGCACCTAGTTCCCCTCCCTCCACGCTGGGTTTCACATCATCCCCCTGCTGTGACTTCCCCGCTCCAGCCTCCTCCCCCTCTGCTGTTTCTGTTTTCACTTCCTTCTTCACATCAGTCTCAGATTTCACTGGCGATATGTCCTGGCGGGAATGCTCTGAAGGGGCTAGAGGGACTTCCTGCTTCAAGTCTTCTTCCTACATTGGACAAGAAACTTTACAGTATATTTTTGGCTTAAAGTCTGAAAAAGTCTGAAGCAAATGTTATGAGTTCAACTAATTATGGCATGAAAATTATAAACAATTTTCTTAAACCGAAATGTAAGCGCTATACTTAAGTAGTTTATTTTCAGTTTACGTATTTATTTGTAAAATATTAAGCTATATGAAGTTGTTTATTCTAGGTTCCCATGGTTGTATGATCCATGTACACAAAGATTTTTTAAACAATTTCAAACAAGGATACTAAGAAGAAACAATGTCAGTTAATTTTACTTACAAATTAATTAACAAGGGTTGTTTGTAAAACATGCATGCCCCCCCATATGGGCTGTCAGTTGTAGTGGCAGCCATTGTGTGAATAGATTTTTGTCACTGTGACCTTGATCTTAGACCTAGTGACCTGAAAATCCATAGGGGTCATCTGTCAGTCATTATCAATGTACCTATGAAGTTTCATGATCCTAGGCATAAGCATTCTTGAGTTATCATCCTGAAACCATTTTACTGTTTCAAGTCACTGTGACTTTGACCTTTGACCTAGTGACCTGACAATCAATAGGGGTCATCTGCCAGTCATGATAAATGTTCCTATGAAGTTTCATGATCCTAGGTTTAAGCATTCTTAAGTTATCATCCGGAAACCATTTTACTGTTTCAAAGTCACTGTGACCTTGACCTTTGACCTAGTGACCTGAAAATCAATAGGGGTCATCTGCCAGTCATGATCGATGTACCTATGAAGTTTCATGATCCTAGGTGTAAGCATTCTTCAGTTATCATCTGGAAACCATTTTACTGTTTCAAGTCACTGTGACCTTGACCTTTGACCTAAAGACCTGAAAATCAATAGGGTTCATCTGCCAGTCATAATCAATGTACCTATGAAGTTTCATGATCCTAGGGGTAAGCATTCTTGAGTTATCATCCGGAAACCATTTTACTATTTCGAGTCACTGTGACCTTGACCTTTGACCTAGTAACCTGAAAATCAATAGGGGTCATCTGCCAGTTATGATCAATGTACCTATAAGTTTCATGATCCTAGGCTTAAGCATTCTTGAGTTATCATCCCGAAACCATTTTACTATTTTGAGTCACTGTGACCTTGACCTTTGACCTAGTGACCTGAAAATCAATAGGGGTCATCTGCCAGTCATGATCAATGTACCTATGAAGTTTCATGATCCTAGGCCTAAGCATTCTTGAGTTATCATCCGGAAACCATCTGGTGCAAAACAATATACCCTCTCTTCTTCGAAGGGGGGCATAAAAATGGGTCTTTTAAGCTCAAAATCAGACATTAATTTGTCTTTGGAAACAAAACTGAGTGGATACTTCACAGCCATTACCTTTCAGTGTCAATGGTATTCTTTTAAACATATTTGATAACAATATCAAACAAGGACACTAAGCTGAAACATGATGAAATACTTCATCGATTGTCAGTTAATTTAGTCATAAATTAATTTAAAAAAGGTCTTTTAAAGTGGAACAATCTGACATTTATATGTCTTTGGAAACAACACTGTCTTAGTGGATACTTAACACCCACTATCTCTCAGAGCCAAGGAGGATAGAACATACACTGCATAGCATGGTGATATGAGCAAAGTGCAGGGAAAACTGGGCTAATTGCATGTGACACTTGAGGGATGACACTTTCAACATTTAAATAATTTTTCATTTAAAGCCATCTGTTCTTACAACAAAATCCAGTACCGACAGAAAATGTTGTCCCTTATAAGCCTGCCTGTGCTGACTGCACAGGCTTATCTGGGATGACACATACAAAAATGCATTGAACTCAGTTTTCCCTTCGTGAAACTCATATGATCCAACATTACTGACCACCTCGACTCGTTCCCGCAGAGTCGTGTGCAGTTTCTCGTTCCTCTGCAGCAGCCTATCAAAGGCTTGCAGAATCTTTCCAATGGCTCGCTTGGAGAACTCCACGCGCTGACCGAGCCTCTGTTCCAGCTCCTGCCGGTCCCAGGTGGACAGCAGCGCCAGAAATGAAGTGGTCTCTGTGCTCTGATCTACACACCAGAGTCAAATAGACAATGGGTTTATTCAATGCTCTTTATCCTGTACTGCTAAGATACGCATTTTGACTTGTTTGAAGTCCCTTAATACATCAAATTAAATTAAAGACCTTTCTTAACTGATTCAAGTTTAAAAGGTTTTATTTAAAACCTTAAGATACTGATGAGCAGCAAACAGCATAAAACCTGAACAGCCTGCGAATATGCTGGTTGCATATAGCCATTTTCATATTGCTTCTGAGTGAGAAAAGGTCTAGCTGTTGATGTGGAATTATCAGTGATTTAACAAAGGTCATTGTATACATAATTTTAAGATGAAAAGTTATTGATTGATTGGAAGCAATCTGTTGGCTGTTGATTTTATTTTAAGTGCCTATGAAATTGACCTTCATACAACTGGCCCCAAATTCAAGAACAAAAGCTTGGTCTAAATGTTAGCTACCTTCCCACAAAACTTTAGTACAATATCTCCATCCAAACTCCAGTAATTGAGTGTGAAACAGTTTTTCCATTTTTAACAACAATTTTCTTCGACTTCACCTGACATGCCACATATACAAAACAAAAATTGTTTTTTGGAACATATTAGATTTTTAAACACTCATGATCATGGAAAATAAATAAACAACTTTAACAAGAGCTGTGTTTGTGAAACACAATGCCTACATTGACCTTGAAAATGACCTTTGACCTTGAGGGATGACCTTGACCTTTCACCAATGTGCAGCTCCATGAGATACACCTGCATGCCAAATATCAAGTTGCTATCTTCAATATTGCAAAAGTTATGACCAAAGTTAAAGTTTTAAGACAGACACATACAATGACCGACACATACAATGACAGACACATACAATGACAGAAGGACAGGCCAAAAACAATATACCCCCAATCATCCAGGGGCATAAAAACTTCGCTACTAAGGAAAATATTAATATCTATTAACAATCATGAATTTACATAGATAATTTACAGAGATCCATGATTATGCTCTTACTATATGGAAAAACATGCACAAAAATGTTCTAGCCTAAATTTTATTTACAAGAGGAATATAGTATGCATTTGAAAGAAGTACAAAACAAGCACATAATATTATGAAAACAATATTTTTCAAACCTCATATTTATCAAAAAAGTAACATAATTGTCAGAATAAAAAAACAGTCAATAAAATAGCCTTTCACTTACTCTTGTTTTCATCCTCATCAGCTGTCTCAGCATCAAATCTCTGTACCAGCACTCTCACATCTTCATCAAGCTGTAAACAAGAGACAGGCTTTTAATGGAAATATTTTTATGACAAAATCTTGAAATATTAGCTGCCAAATTAGGTCAGTGTTGGTCATAATCATCTCAACTTGACAACCTGGGTTCAATCCTCACTCCTGGTTAAAGTGAGTTTGGTTTGTGGTAACCGTACCATGGGCGACCAGTTTTCCCCCACAGCACAAGGCCAAATTAATATATATATATATATATATCAGTAAAATATTTAGAACCTGATATTTCAGCTATAATAAAAAATCCCAACTTTTGTGAGTCTGTTAATAACGCCCGAGTGCTGGTGGGGCACACTCCTGATTCTTGCATAAAGCAGCCTCAGGCTCCCATGAAACCCATAACCTCTAAATAGCACATGCTTGGAACATTTCATGTGCAGAACAAAAAGTGGAAGCAATTAGATTAAAACTGCATCATTTGTTTCCTTAGTCTATTATCAACTTGACACTTTGGACAGAGGCTTGCCTGATTCCAGTATCTGTTGACGATCATAAGGACGGCGTCATCAGTGCGCTGTCTGTTCTCAAGCTGTTCAATACGCTTGTGAAGTTCCTCCTCAGCTCTTTTGCGCTGGTCGATACGCTCCACTAGCTTTTTGTTTTGGAACTGGAGCACTTTCATGTCCATTTGCTCCTGAAGAAAAAACAAGCATACATTTTGATTCATCATATTCCTATTTGAGCTACCCACAGATATACAGATACATTGAAATATATAATGTTCAAATGCAGTTTTGTGGCTATAGCGCAGAAGAAAAATAAATAGAAGAAGTCAAAACATAAAAAAAGATTCACATGCTGACATTCATATGCATGAACAAAAACATACAGACATATATTTAAACAAATGTTCTATCTTGATTTTTTTTAAATTTTGTTTCAATTTTCTTAATTTTTTTTCTAATGCATTCTCATTTAAAAAATGAATTCTTAGTACTTAAAAAAAACAAAATGACTCGCATTTTGTAACAAAACTAATACTTTGAATAATTCGATTTATGTTTTAACAAACAAACATTTTTTTCAAATTTGCCTTTGGGTCTTACTTGGGATGTAAGAACGCAAAAAGCTTACTCTCTACCACTGCACTGCTAATTTTTTCAATAAGCAATAAAAGCATTAGAAATGTATTATAATTTGTCAAACTCATTTTTTAAGAAAAAAAACATATTTAAAATTCTTTTTTAGCTTGTCTAAATATCACCCCTCAGGTGCAGAAAGGTACTATTAACATCAGGGCTTTTTTCAGCCGTTTTGGGAAAAGGAGACTAGTCAAATTGGAATTTTTTAATCAATAAAAGTGGGCAAATTCAGGAAAAATTTTCAACAAAAAGGACCAAATTGGGATTTTTTTATCAACAAATATTGACACAACAGGTCTTTTCCTGGCCATTTTGGATAAAATTCATAATAACCATATAATAATATTTTGTAGGTTGTTTACAACATAAAATTGAGATAAGTCTAACAAGGCTATTGTCAAGCATTATGGTCCCCTACCGGCCCCACCATTGTCAGAAATTCCACCATTTTCAGATTTTTTTATATATTTTTATTTTTTTTGACGTAGGAACAAAATGAAATGATGTGCATAATGTTCATATTGCCATCTATCCATGTTCCAAGTTTCATGAAAAAATATTAAGAACTTTAAAAGTTATCGCAGGATCCAGAAAACCATCATTTTCAGCAGTATTTCTAGTCTATTTGTTGCCATAGCAACCAGAATTTGGACGTATGAACAAAATGAAATGACGTGCATAATGCCCATATTGCCATCTATCCATGTTCCAAGTTTCATGAACAAATATTAAGAACTTTTAAAGTTATCGCAAGATCCAGAAAAGTGTGACGGACAGACTGACGGACGGACTGACAGACGGAGCGCAAACCATAAGTCCCCTCCGGTGAAACCGGTAGGGGATAATAATCATAAGTCATAAGACACTTTTTGAATAAAAAACAAAATATTTTTTATTTTTATTTTTAAATGGGTTTAAAAAATAATAATTTCTGTATGGGATCGGGTCCGTTTGCTTTGGAATCAAGTCCATTTTACGGCTTTTTTAACATAGCAGAAAAAACCCTGGACATTGAAATTAAATGACTCGTGGTATCTTTTTGCACCATGGGGAAATATAATGTATCGTTTTAATTGCCAAGACGCGAACAAAACTCTCTAGCGCTAAACAACAACAGTAGTTTTTTTTTTAAACACCCTTGAGAAGGAAATAAACCCACACATGCACAGTCTTCATGAAAACTCTTTATGATTTGGCATGTCATTTCAAGTTACAATTTGTTGTTTGGCATATCGTTTCAAGTAACAATTTGTATCATTTTGGTGAAGAATCTCTAAAATAGGAGGAAATAAGCTGAAAGGAGATTCTGAAGCACTTTGAATATCCAGTCTTACCAGGGAATAGATTGACCCAAGATTGAGGGGTTCAATCCTGGTGAAGCTCTTCTTGGCAGGTGGGCCATCAGAGCCCGACGCCCCAGCATCGCTTGCTGGACGCTTTGTAGACATCCTTACTGGCTAGCACTCACCAACAATCCTGAATCTATCTGCAAATACACTGCCTGGGTTTTTTAAAGGCACCTTTTCATATCTGCATCAGGATGATTCATAATTATCATTTATGCAATCGTTAAGCTAGTGAGAAATTCCAGGTCCCTCAATCCATTTTAGGGGAAGCGGGTTGCTACCCTCATGAGGGGGAATTTTTGTGGCGTTTACTTTTTTGGGGGAGTTTTTTACTTACTCTCTCATTATAACATTTGTACATGTTTGCACTATGTTCATTTCTTTATTCATAACTAAGTATGTTTGACAAGATTAAATTGAAATAGAATTGAGATATAATAATCATGAGACAATAATTTTTATTTCTTTTTTTAAAAGAGGGGGATTTTTCCCCCCAAAAGGGGAAAAAAGTATACTTTTCAGGAGGGGGACTGCGGCCGAAATTTGGCCGCATATTTGATAGATTGAGGGCCCTGGTCAGAAATCCATAACTGGCCGCAAAGTCTTTTTAAGTTGTAATTATTGTTGGAGCCATTTACAGGCTGCTGAATTACAGCTTTGTACTTTGTACCCGGAATTTTTACTGAGGCCCGGCTAAGGAACTACTTAAAAGTACCCCGATACTCTTAAGCATACAACAATGTACCCTGGGTACTTAATGAGAAAATGTACTAAACAAGAGCACCGCATAACGGTTGCCACGCTCGACTGCGAAAGCTTGTCAGATTTTTTATTTTTTTTCAAGTCAAGTGACTTGACCTTTGACCTAGTGACCCAAAATGGGTGTGGCATGTAGAACTCATTAAGGTGCATCTACATATGAAGTTTCAAAGTTGTAGGTGGGAGCACTTTGATTTTAGAGGCAATGTTAAGGTTTTGTTAAAGTTTTATATTTGAGGTCACAGTGACCTTGATCTTTGACCTAGTGACACCCAAAAATGGGTGTGGCATGTAGATCTCATTTAGGTGCAGCTATATATGAAGTTTCAAAGTTGTAGGTGGAAGCACTTTGATTTAAGAGCCTATGTTAAAGCACTTTGATTTAAGAGCCTATGTTAAAGTTTGATATTAGAGATCACAGTGACCATGACCTTTGACCTAGTGACCAAAAAATGGGTGTGGCGTGTAGAACTCATCAAGGTGCATCTACATATGAAGTTTCAAAGTTGTAGGTGGAAGCACTTTGATTTTAGAGCCAATGTAAAGGTTTTAGCACGACGCCTACGGCGGACGTCGGACGAGCTGGCTATGACAAAAGCTCGGGTTTTCTCTGAAAACAGCCTCGCTAAAAATACCCCGTCAATATAGACTGTACCAGAGTTTTATTCCAGACCAAAATCCCATGTTGTAACACATTACCAAACAAAATTCTCTTTGAACAGAACCTGACTTAACATACAAGATACACTTCTACAAGATATTAATGGATCGCATGCAGTTTAGCTGGGTCTATCCTAAGTGATGTCTGGCAGACTTTTTCCGAGTCTTCTTCAATATGGATCAGCAATGGCAAGCAATAAATTACCTTTATTTATAAAACTATTCTTGATTGGATTAAGAATTGATAACTGTTTCTGTCCATCAACATTATGTTTTGTTCATTAGTAACTGAGGCTTGATTGCTCATTGTCAGCTCGGGTACTACTTACATGTATTCCGGGTACTCTTAAGTATACTTACATGTACCCTGGTCATCATACATGCCAGACGTCCCGATATTGGTGTGACAGTCCTCCCTTTTGACAAACCATATCTACTAGTCAAGTGACCCAGTGTTGTTTTTGACCCCTTATCAGCAATTGATTGATTTTATCGCGCTTTCACACCATGGTGTTTTTATGATAGGGGTCACTAATTGCTAGCGATAGATGCATCATAGTGAATAAAAAGCAGACTGCTTTTGTATTTCATGGCCCAAATCGAGTCCAAAGATATAAGTACGCAGTATTCTGTGTATTTTACCACCCGAGGCTAAAAAACCTGTCAAAACACCAATTTGGTACATATGTATATCAAACAATTTGAACGCCGACCGATACACAGTGATGTTACGCATAAATTTACTTTCATTTTGGACTGATTTTCAGAAAATAATGTGTACATATTGTATGAATCTAAATTTAGAGTTAATTGATGATCGGTTGAATAAAAACAGTGCTTGATGCGCGCACATCGCGTTGAACCATTACACATGCCCCGAAATTTCACGTCATTGATTCATCCGCATAGTGCACATGTTTTTTTACTTCCAGAAAATGGAGAACGTCTGTGTTCATGAAATTCTGAAACACATTTATCGTCATTTTTTGCCAGAAATAATGACATTGTGTAAGTAATATACTGATTACTGCCAACAGTAGAGGTGGCATGATTGATCGTTCTATGTGTCCCGCTTTTTGGTCAAATGTCCCGACATTTTTTTATGGAATGTCCAGATTCGGACCTGACAATTTCTGGCATGTATGCTGGCAGGTTTTTTTTCTCCACTCTTTGGAAAGATAGCCCATGGCTTTGGAATTGAGAATTTTATTGGCATTTTCATGAAATTGGGAAAATGAATTCATTAGCCTTTTTATTCCAAATGATAAGTCCACTGATTAGGGAAATACTAAATTTGCTAAAACTCTTTTTAATCAATCGAATTAAAAGAACAAAATCATGTAATACTTTTTTAGATGTAATTGAATTAAAATTGAGTTAAAATACACATTCGACACTTTTTAAAAAAAAGATTTTTTTTTTTTTATTTCCTTTAATTGGAATTTTTTTGCCACATTTTGGGAAAAAAGTATACTTTTTGGGATTGGGAACATAGCCAAATTTCGGCTATAAAATCGGGCCAAAAAAACCCCTGGCTGGTTACAGTAAATAAACTTACACATACCCGGTCCATATTAGACTGTACTAGAGTTGTATTCCCGCCTAAATCCAATGTTGTAAAACGCGCTACCGACATTGCCCTTGCTACACTTTGGGGGATTAGGGCCGGGGCCCTTAAAGGGGGGAATTTCGCGTCGTTTTGGGCGAAAAGGGGAATTTTAGATCTTTTCACCAACCATTCAGCACTTAAAATTGCTATATTTTAATGTAATTTACATAAATATACATTTTATCAAAGGTTAATAGCACAATACCAGCTGGTAACTAAGGTATAAAAGTAAAAAAAACAACCTTTTTTTTTCTTTTTTCGTGAGGGGGGAATTTTCAGCTGAAATAGGGGAAAAAAGTATACTATTTCAGTCATTGAAATTTAGATGTAAATCTACAGCAAGTGGGGCTAGTAATATGGGAATTTGAACTAGCCCGAGTCAGATTTTACTAGCCCAAACATTTTTGTTAAAAATGCAGATAAACATAACATAAAACATCCAAAGAAGCATTCATTTATTTAATCTTTAGAATACAATACAACTCTCTTATTAATTTCATCCTCATCCAAGTCAGCTTCCTCTTCATCTGAGCCAGCCTCTTTCGGATCCTGAAATAAGAAGAAATTAATTTCACACACGGATTTCAATTTAATCACAATTATAAATATATACATTAAGTTTAGGTAAAAAATTAGCAGAAATGTATCCCATATATCCATGTGAAAGAGAGAGCAAACCTGAACCACCAGAAAATATATAAGCAATTTAGTGCCAGGTTATTCTACAAAAAGCCAGTTGACAAATGCGTCAATCACACCTACCTCAGATTCGCATTCCTCAACTTCAATGACAACTGTTCGGCTATTACTCTCTGTGTCCCGAACGAAACGCAAAAGATTTATTTTACATAATAATAATCCGGGAACCACAAAACCATGCGCTTTATGCGCAGTAATCCAATTATCAGCTGATTGCCCAGCACGTGCGCGCAGTGTGTTAAAACATAAGCAGCTGTTGATTTAAGCGGCTCAAAACTTTGTTTACAAATATTGAAAATGAAATTCGAACTCGTTTTGTTAAATGAATTGTACAAGCACGTCGGGCTTGTAATATTGGATTTCCTACAAGCCCGAATTTAAAAAAAACTAGTTTTTTGCTGTCGGACTAGAGGGAATTTCGACGACTTCTATTTTAAGACGTGAATGGGGCCGAATTTCGGCCCCAAAAACGGCCAAATGAGGGCCCCGACCGATTACCTTAAAACGATATTGTCTATCTTGAACAAACTTCTCTTTTTAAAAAAACTGCATCAACATGCTTTTTGAGTATGAGTTTTGATAATATAGAGGCCATTTAACTGACAATTGACATAAATGTGAACATAATTAATTTTAAATAAATAGGCGATAACGACTCATTTAGCGTGAAAAATTCCCGTGTATGTTTAAGTATTACCGTACCCGGGTATATGTAAGTATACTTAAGAATACCTGGGATACATGTAAGTAGTACCAGAGCCAACAATGACCAATTGCGCTTAACTGAGCTGTACATATTCACCACCTCACACCTGTGAAACTGTAACTTGTAAGATTATTACAAATACTTTTGATTATTATTATGTCATCCAATATTTTTAAGTACGTTCCGGAGGATCAAAAATGTGGACATGCATTTTGCTAAGACGCTATGGCATAATCATTAATTATGCAATGGGGAAACTTAATTACGCTACTGATCCGGTAATGGTAACTTGACTGTACTTCAAGACAAAATAAGTCCGTTAAAAAATTGGTAAGTGATGCTTAGTCTTACGAACAATAAAGTAAGACCTTAGATATTAAGCATGAAACAACTATATTCAAGTATGTATTATCGAAAATAAGTATCACTAAAGGAGAAGGAATGAAATATGCCACGAAATAAGCGATAAAACAATAGCATAAATAATTCTTACTCGAACGCCGCCATTTTTTATTTAATCTCTATACAAACGTACTCTATAAAATAATTCCATTTTAGGTTTTGTACTGCGCATATTTTTAATAGAGCAAATATTTTTAGTTCAAATTTTAAATATTTAATTTTATAACATCAATTTATATACATTTAGATAACATTTTTAATCTGAATACGAAGACATTTTGTAGAGATTATGTGTTCTGCTCTTGAAAGTTTTTAACCAGAAATATAAGGCTTGTGTTTTTGCCTCAAAAACTGTTTATAATTAAGATTTTTTGTGTGATTTAAACAATCATGGGAGATATTGATGAGTTAGATATAAACCCTTTCTTTAAAGCTTTGCAGGTAATTAGGTATTCATTTTTAATTTAGAAGGCACATTCATGAAGGTTCGGACACAATTATTCGGATGCTACAATCACATGAGCAAATAGTTGACAGTCTGATTTATATTGTGTAGTGTGTACGAACAAATTTTAAACTAAGTATTTAATGTTTAACTGCATTCCAGTTTTTGTTGGATACTTCCCATATTTTTTTTATAAACCATATAAAAATGCATCGGGTAATTGTCAAGTTACATGTTTTGTACAGTACACTCCACGCGTTTTCCCCAATTTCCCTCCATACTCCGCGGGTTTCGACCTGGAGGGAGATTAAGAAAATCCCGCTATACGCGGCGTTTGCATGATTTTGGACGCGGCGGTTAACGATCGGCAAAACTGATAAACCGACGCAGCGGCCCTCCGCGTTGGCAACGCGGGGGAAACTCCGCGTTTTACGAGATAACGATCAATTTAATTTTGTTGATTCCTGATTTTCAAATAAAAAAACATTTATTACAAGTACATACATGTACATGTAGTATAATATTTACAATAAAAAAAAAACAACCAAAATAAATCAATCCCGACGTGGTTGTAGATGTAGTTGTTGTTGTATAGAAAACTCGTTGATTTACGACACACAAAACGTCGTCTTTTAACTAATACTTACCAATTAATATAAACACAGTTTGCAACATTGTTTTTATTTTGATAATTTAATTCAAAGTTTTCATGTTAGCAGGTGATTTTCTATACTGAACATGTATACAAATGACCAAGGACCTTAAAAATCTCGCAAATCTGTGTGAATTGACAGTTTGACGTAGTCAAAGAAAAGCCGCTTCCTGTCTAAAGGCATTACTTACTCAAGTAAACATGTTCAACGAATGCATAAGGAATGGTTTTAATTGGCGGAACAAAGTCAATTCTCTGCTCGCTAATGCATTGATTTTCTCTTTGTTTGTAGGTTATTCCATTGATTGCTAAAAGGTGGTAACTATTGAGTTGATAATTGCATTTAATATTCACAGTTGTATTCTTGTTGCGTCGACATTCTAAGCAATGTTTACCAGTAATTATGGACCAAATCGGCAGAGTGACATTCACACATTTTAATCCCTTTTGTCAAAACACCGCAGACAGCAGTCTACACAATAGGTCAGTAGACAAGCTTTGCATGTTTTCATAACGTCAAACACTTTAAATCCAGTTCCGCCCAGATGTCTTCTTTAATCCGTTTACAGTACAATTAGTGTTAAAATAATTACTCTACTAAAATACCGTAACGTTAAAGATTCGGCGTGTTCGATTTGAAATTATTTTAGAGGAAATATCAACTTATTCGCGATATAATTTTGTTAATAAATACCAAAGAAACTTTTAACCGAAATCAACAAAATTCAATGTTCTCTGCGCTACAAAGTTTGTAGCAAAAAATCAATACACGCACGCTTTGCAGGAGTATTCATTGTACCTTGACCTTGTACATTGCAGCATAATTTTCGCGCGCTTTTGTCGGGAAATCTAATGATAACTGGAAGCATTTGTAAACGTCGTGTTAACAATTAAAAAATCGTAGTGTGTTTCGGATTACTAATTATTATTCTCATTTGAAAATTTTACGGAACATTTATTCTTGTGTCATATGTGTTATGATTTCAATATTAATTTGTCAAATGTATTTTATTAGACTATTTCATATTGTAGACGTACCTGTGAATTAAAAAACATAATTTTTATACGTATTAATTTTCTATACAATTATCTTTTTTATACATGTACTACAGTATTTAAACAATTTATTATAACAATGTTTTTATTTTTTGGCATGCCCAGTAGCACACTGCTAACGCGGCGTTGCGCGGCGATCACTGATAAGAACGGAAAGTGTCTGCATTTACCGACTAGCCTAAAGTAATACACGCCGCGGGAATTAGCGAACGCGGCGTAACGCCGAGCGTTTTATCGAGTTCACCTCGCTCTTCCAACGCCGCGTGAACACTCGCTAGCAGAAAAAACCCGCGGAGGGAGCGCGTTTTTTGGGGAAAACGCGTGGAGTGTACTGTATGATGTCCTCATATCGACCCTGTCAAGGTATCAATCACTTTTTTTACATGAAGAACAAGACTCTCATGTTGATTTCACATGCATGCACTCTGAGTATTTGTTTCTACATTACTATGCTCTAAAATAAATAAAGCACACCCATAATAAAAACTAAAGAAGAACTAGAATTGTGCCTGTGGTTTAATTCCATAACTTTAAGGTCTCGGGGTCGTTTCGCCCTAAAACCTGTTCGCCCTAGGTTACCTTGAGTCGTTTCGCCCTGGGTCGCTTCGATCTTACAAGTGGGTTGTTTCACCCTAATTTTAGTTTGAATTACAATTAAAGCCGATTAATTAAAATACCAAAATACCAATCATCTTTAATTGAATAATTAATTAAACTATTATGTATATAACACCTTACACACGGATATATAACCCGTGAAATATACCGACCACACGTGTGAAAGAAACGTTCATTGTGATTTTGTTCGTTTTGTATGTATCGGCAGGCCTTTTTCTGCCTATCTCACGGGTCCGATAGTCCGACCCATTCCCCCTGCCAAATATGCATATTTTTTCCCAATTCTCAAAAAAAAAAATCCCAATAATTTTTTTTTTTTTTTTTAAAGAAGTGTCTTATGAATTATGATTATTAGACTCTATATCTCAATTTTATTTTTTAAACATCCTACAAAATATATAACCATAATAATGCTTTTGTCGATGAAAATTCTTCTCAATTTGGAACATTTCGCGACTCGAAAAATACCAATTTTGCTAGGTACTTTTTCCCAAAATAGACAGAAAAAGGCCTGATCGGTGACTTGTTTACCCTAAACTATATAGAATATAAGACACATCGTTGTGTGTAAATTATATGGTAAACATTGAAGAAAACAATACAGAAGTTTGCCAGATATGTGCTTCTTATTATCTGCTTATCCTCAAACATCGTTGTTGAAGTTCAAAAGGAAGTATGAATTCAGCTTGTGACATTTCTAAAGATGCATCCTTTTGAATTGCTGTAATGTATAGATAAAAACAAGGGCGAAACGACCCAGGAATTAGGGCGAAACGACCTAAGGCGAACAGGTTTTAGGGCGAAACGACTCACGGGCAAACAGGTATTAGAGCGAAACGAATCTAACTTAAATATGCATGATAATTGGACTTGTATTGATACATTAAATGTTAGCAGGAGGGTATAAACTTCAGCTTTTCTGAAAGCTTAAAAAAGTGCCAAAAGTGACAATTCTGTGATATTATTCTGATATGTTTTAGACGAAGTATGTCAATATTTTTGATGAGGCCCAAGAGAAGTGCTATGTCATCTGCATCCCACATTCCCAATGCCTTCAGGGGTCAAAGATTACCAGAAAGTTAGTGGGTGAGTAGTTTATAACAGTTCAAGAAAACTTCAGAATCAGCTTGGTATAGTCTCTTAACATTTATATGGAGAAGCAAATTTCAGCTTAGCTGTGAGCACTTCTTTTGTGTGCATATTATTACACTACAGACTGTACAGTGAAATATGCTTATCATAATTTAAAAAAAACATTATTATTTGAACAAGAGTAGTAGTGATATTTATTCAATGTAAAAAAGATTTTTTTTGCCCAATTGGGAAAGTACATGTACCAGACCAATTGGGAAAATTTTGAGCGAAAAACCCTGAAATTGGGAAAATTCATGTTGTGAAGTCTTTATATTGGGAAATAGTAGGTGTATTTGATTTTTTGCTCCTAAATACTTTAAAATTGATAATGAAATCTAATCCTATAGTCAATATTATATTTCCTTAGGTTGAAGCCATAGAGCTGCATAGGGAAACTAACTAAATGTTGCACTTTATTTAAAAAACAAACATTTTTTTTAGACACCTTCAATTGCGAATTTTTTTGACAGACAGCAATTGGGAAATTTGTAGTTTTATCCTCATTGGGAAAGTGCCATTTTCCGGTACTTTATAATGAAGGAAAAAAGGCGCTCATTTCTATTTCAGCGTTCAGTACTTATTTTTAAATATATATATATATATATATATATATATATATATATATATATATATATATATATATATATATATATATATATATATATTCCTTGCCTGGTGGTTTGATTAAGTTAAAACCAAGGATTTTGCCAGTCCGAAGTTTATTTCTGTAAGCAAGACAACAAAACATTAATAATAATTTATAATATATTAAAAAATTATGTAAATATGAATTTACATGCACAGTTTATAATAGTATAACATGAAAAATTTGGAATAAAATATTTCAATGGTAATATTCAAACACATAGGATTTCAGTAACTAACAATTATAAGCATATATTTTAATACCTGTTATATTATATAAGTTTGCGCTCCAGTAATCATAAATTCTACGTAATTGTTTATATACTGAATAATCCTTTATAGTTAAAATTTTAATGGTAATACTTAATAATTTTTTTTTTAACTTAAAAATATAATGTTATTAAGTAGTACCATAAAATCCAAATACAACTAACATCAGTTATTAACTATAAATTTCCGCTCTTAGTAAAATAATACAAACAACACATGAATATCCAAAATGTGCGCTGAATGTTGTCTACACAGACCAGGGGTGACTCTTTCCTGCAAGACTGGATTTTCGTTTATTATAGACTTCATTCAAACAACAATTTCCCAAAAAGTGGAAAGTGTCACAGATGTGCCTGTGCGGACTGCACAAGAAAATCTGTGACAATATCGTCTTACATAGTTCTTGCTATGTGGGAACAATTGTTTTGCTTTTGATGTTAGCATTCATGTGAGTGATATGTTTTACAGAAACTCATTTGTTGAAGCCGTCACCGTTCTTCAGAGGGTGAGTCAGAGTGAAGTTCAACGGTTCTTTTCTATCAAAATATATTGCCCTATCCAGTAGTATTGTTTTAAACAACAAGACAAATACTTTTTATCTCACCTGAGTACAACATGCTTATGGTGAGCTTTTGTGATCGCTTTTTGTCCGTCGTGCGCTGTCAACATTTGCCTTGTTAACTCTCTTGAGGCCACATTTATTGTCCAATCTTCATGAAATTTGGTCAGAAGATTGGTCTCAATGATATCTTGGATGAGTTCGAAAATGGTTAGGTTTGCTTGAAAAACATGGCTGCCAAGGGGCAAGGCATTTTTCCTTATATGGCTATATATGGCTATAGTAAAATCTTGTTAACACTCTAGAGGCCACATTTATTGTCTGATCTTCATGAAACTTGGTCAGAAGATTCATCCCAATAATATCTTGGACGAGTTCGAAAATGATGCCGGTTGGTTGAAAAACATGGCCACCAGGGGGCGGGGCATTTTTCCTTATATGGCTATAGTAAACCTTGTTAACACTCTAGATGCCACATTTATTTTCCCATCTTCATGAAACTTGGTCAGACGAATTGTCCCAATGATATCTTGGATGAGTTCAGAAATGGTAACCTTTGCTTGAAAAACATGGCTGCCAAGGGGCGGGGCATTTTTCATTATATGGCAATATATGGCTATAGTAAAATCTTGTTAACACTCTAGAGGCCACATTTATTGTCCAATCTTCATGAAACTTGGTCAGAAGATTCATCCCAATATCTTGGATGAGTTGGAAAATAATGCCTGTTGGTTGAAAAACATGGCCGCCAGGGGGCGGGGCATTTTTCCTTATATGGCTATAGTAAAACCTTGTTAACACTCTAGAGGCCACATTTATTTTCCAATCTTCATGAAACTTGGTCAGACGAATTGTCCCAATGATATCTTGGATGAGTTCAGAAATGGTAACCTTTGCTTGAAAAACATGGCTGTCAAGGGGCGGGGCATTTTTCATTATATGGCAATATATGGCTATAGTAAAATCTTGTTAACACTCTAGAGGCCACATTTATTGTCCAATCATCATGAAACTTGGTCAGAAGATTGATCCCAATACTATCTTGGACGAGTTCAGAAATGATGCCCTTTGGTTAAAAAACATGGCTGCCAGGGGGCGGGGCATTTTTCCTTATATGGCTATAGTTAAACCTTGTTAACACTCTAGAGGCCACATTTATTGTCCAATCTTCATGAAATATGGTCAGAAGATTTGTCTTATTGATATCATGGATGAGTTTGAAAATAGTTACGTTTGCTTGAAAAACAACGGCTGCCAAGGGGCGGGACATTTTTCCTTATATTGCTATAGTAAAATCTTATTAACACATTTAAAGTCCGATCTTCATGAAACTCGGTCAGAAGATTTATCCCAATAATATCTTGGAGGAGTTCAAAAATGGTGCCGGTTGGTTGAAAAACATGGCCACCTTGGGGGCGGGGCATTTTTCCTTATATGGTTATAGTAAAGCTTTGTTAACACTCTAGAGGTCACATTTATTTTCTGATCATCATGAAACTTGGTCAGAAGATTTGTCCCAATGATATCTTGAGTTCGAAAATGATTTTGGTTGCTTTAAAAACATGGCCATCAGGGGCGGGGTATTTTTCCTTATATGGCTCTGTATGGCTTTAGTAAAACCTTGTTTACACTCTAGAGGCCACATTTATTGTCCAATCTTCATGAAATTTGGTCAGAAGATTGGTCTCAATGATATCTTGGATGAGTTCGAAAATAATTATGTTTGCTTGAAAAACATGGCTTCCAAGGGGCGGGGCATTTTTCCTAATATGACTGTAGTAAAATCTTGTCAACAAGATCTTCATGAAACTTGGTCAGAAGATTTGTCACAATAATATCTTGTAATCTCAGGTGAGGGACTTTGGGCCTTTCAGGCCCTCTTGTTTAAATAAACTGAGTTCTCAAAATAATTATTGTTAAGTCAAATGAATATTTACCACTGAGATTCATTACACTGTGTGTTAGTGTTTTTTTTCAACCTATACAAAATAACAGAAAAAATACCTCTTTAAATGAAATAAGTTCTAAAAATAATTATTTTAACATCAAATGAATATTTATGAATTAGATACATAAGAATTAAGTTTAAATTTATAAGAGGCTATTATTTATTAAATTCAACATTTAAGCTAAAAAAAACTGTTCAGGGGTCGACAAATTTTGTTTCAGCAACTTGCCCTGCAGGGCAAGTACATGTAGCTAAGAATTTTCACTTGCCGTGCCAAAATATGTACTTGCTTTGCAATTTATTGAAAAAATGCAATAAATCAGACGAGAGTAACTAATATGTTTTATTGTGATTTTCTATTGGTTATCATATAGAACTGTTAACTCATGAACTTAAATAAAGTTAATAAACTGTTTTAACACACTTTTAACTTGTTTGTTTTTCATTTTGTCCTCATGGTCACAATCATTATGATTACATTTTAGGAGCATTGAAGAGTCCGAAAGGCATTTTGTTAAACTCAAACAAGCCTCTGTGTGTACAAAAGGCAGTTTCCTCTTTGTCATTTTTGTCCATTAAACTTGCCAATAGCCACTCTTTAAATCTAAAGATGTGAAGAATTTAGACGATTTTTTTAGCAGTATTAAAAGACCGTATACCGTACTGTATAGGATACATTCACGGAACATACCGGTAATGGCGCGTAACGGGAACAATACTTATTTTAGCGCAGTGTGCAATAATCAACATCCGGTAAATTTTTAATCGCTGATTAAACGTTGTTTTGTTTGGTAAAGATGTGTTAAAACTTGAAATTTTAATATTTTCGGCCAGAAATGCCACTCGCCCTGCAGGACGAGCGCTGCCGGAATATTCACTCGTCCAGAGCCGATATCTACTCGTTATTACGAGCGGGCGAGTGGATTTGTCGACCCCTGCTGCTGCCCAATTATTTTCCCAGAAAAGTCAGAAAAGGCTAGAATTTGTGTATATATGTTGTCGTTATTTAATTTATATGGCTAAAGTTAAGAAGTTAATATTACCCTATTGTTTAAAAAAATAAGTTTAAGTCAGTACTTAGTGATTTTGAGTGATTTTAAAGTACTCAAAATTATGTAACCCAATTTGCATACATGTGTTTGATTTTATAACATACCTTGAGTAAATTGAACACATGATTGGCAACATGTATGCTTTATTTTCAACTTAACTATAAGTTTAAAAGTAACATTGATCAATTGCTACCCTACCAGTAATGGAGATTTGCTGAGTAATCACAATTACAATAGTGTTTAGATATTTAGACTTCATGCAAATCAACCATTCTTTTGTTTTGAAAATAAACTGTACACACACTTGACTTTAACCACTATTGCAGTCAGTTCACAACCATGCAATCCCTGGAACAGGTAGTACTAATTGAGGAGAAGTCGGATGTTGTCTCCACAATGAAAGGTTGGCAAACAGTGAAAAGTTGCAAGGATAGATCTTTGAATATAGAGATTAGTCTCAAGCTAGCATTTATTAATCAGTATTACAAGCCTTCATCCTTTCCAAAAGCTGATGTGTTTTTCCCCCAAATCACTGCACAAATTTTATTTAAAGATTTTACATAAAAGTTTTTAAACATAAAAAAGACCTCCCCTGTAGACACCAAGTACTGGTTCTACCCAGGAAATGGACTTGAGAGTGTTGAGATGAAACTTCTTATAAAAATACCAGTTTGATTCTTGGATAACTGTGCAAATATTTTTATGCCCCCGAAGGAGGGCATATAGTGATCGGACCGTCCGTCAGTCCGTCTGTCTGTCTGTCTTTCCGTCACACTTTGTGTTTAGGTTTCTGCGTTTAGGTTTTGAAAAATGCTCATACATGTAACTTCTATGTCCCTTCAGATAGCAACTTGATATTTGGCATGCATGTGTATCTCATGGAGCTGAACATTTTGAGTGGTGAAAGGTCAAGGTCAACCTTCAATGTCAAAAACAAAAAACAAATCCAAGGGAAGTAATAAGCTTCAAAGGGAGATAATTATCTGTACCTGCCAAATGATAAAAAACAATAAATCAAAGCAGCGCAGAAGGGGGCATTGTGTTTCTGACAAACACATCTCTTGTTCTTATAAACTAGCTCACTTATATATGTAATCTTATGTTACCAGCTTTACTGGATAATTTGTATAAAATGCATGATATATCAAACATAAAAATGAAAATGTAGCAAAAGTTATTTTTATTTGGGAACTGTCCTGGTGACATTGCTTTACATTATTGAATGTGATATTACATTTTTCATTATGTTGTGAAGGGTTTCCAACTGTTGCCCACATCAAAATCTTGAGTGAGGAACTGGGATACAATAAGGTAAGATCTTATTTATTCACAGTATACTAGGTCAATTTAGTTTTTAGGGACTATATGCTATGTGAGAATCAATTTGCCTTTTTAAGTTTGTGGACTGGTCTTTTCTGGACTGTAACTTACCAATGCATGTTTGAAGTATAATTAACTCTATACCAAATACCAATCCTAGAGGACTCTCTCTGTTCCGAACATTAATTTGACTTGACTCTTTTTACCAAAAACCAATCAGAGGGGACCATATGTTCAGATTTACAAGGAGTTTTGGTTAACTGATGGTTTACTAGAAATATGATAAAACATGAAATTTATGTATATGTATCATTAATTTTGTTTCCAACATGTTATAATATGACAGATATAACATGATAATTCACATATTATTTTATAAATAATTTTATATTTTGATAAATCTTTTTATAATCACTACCAAAGACACTGCAAACCAGAAAATCACTGAGCAACATAATAAAATGCAGATTCTTTTTTAAAGAATACATGTATTTACAGAGACAATTCAAAAGTACAGAATATCATACAGTTCATAACATTGATATGAGCATCTCACATCTCCAAATATTTATTTCTTAGCTAAAAAGTCACAGAGTGTTGTCCTGTGTAACCAATATCAAAGAGATATCCACATTATGGTTTGTGCTCTGTGCGTCTGTCTGTGAGTTTGTCACACTTTTCTGGATCCTGCGATAACTTTATAAGTTCTTCATATTTTTTCATGAAACTTGAAACATGGATAGGTGGCAATATGGAGATAATGCACGTCATTTCATTTTGTTCCTACATCAAGAATTCTGGTTGCTATGGCAACAAATAGACTAGAAGTACTGCTGAAAATGGTGTTTTTTTTCTGGATCCTGTGATAACTTTAAAAGTTCTTAATATTTTTCATGAAACTTGAAACATGGATAGATGACAATATGGACATTATGCACATCATTTCATTTTCTTCATACGTCAAAAATTCTGGTTGCTATGGCAACTAAAAAAATAAATAATCTGACAATGGTGGAATTTCTGACAATGGTGGAGCCAGTAGGGGACATATATTGCTTGGCAATAGTCTTGTTTAACATATATTTGTTCATATGATGCACTTTGATGTAAGATTAGTTTTGCATAATAGTGTTAATAAAATCATATCTAAGTGAATTCGATTAAGATAAAAAATATTCTGTAATAAAAATGGACAAAACAAAAAAACAAGAGTTTTAAGGGTGTTAAAATTAAGATCTTTTACAATGAATGTTATATGAAAGATATTGCACAATAACTAATCTATAGCTTACAGTTTTATAAATTATTATGAAGATACATGCAGATAGGTAATCTATGTACTAACAAATGGATGCACATATGTGTCTTGTTCTGAGAAAACTGGGCTTAATTCATGTGCGTAAAGTGTCGTCCCAGATTAGCCTGTGCAGTCCGCACAGGCTAATCAGGGACGACACTTTCCGCTTAAATGGTATTTTTATTTTCAAGGAAGTCCCTCCTTACCGAAAATCAAGTTTAGGCGGAAAGTGTCATCCCTTATTAGCCTGTGTGGACTGCACAGGCAAATCTGGGATGACACTTTACGCACATGAATTAAGCCCAGTTTTCTCAGAATGAGACACATTTGAACATTTGGGTCCTGCTTTGGGAAAACTTGGCGTAATACATGTGCTTAAAGTGTTGATAGTCTGTGCTGTCTGCACAGGTAATACATGTGCTTAAAGTGTTGATAGTCTGTGCTGTCTGCACAGGTAATACATGTGATTAAAGTGTTGATAATCTGTGCTGTCTGCACAGGTAATACATGTGCTTAAAGTGTTGATAATCTGTGCTGTCTGCACGGGTAATACATGTGCTTAAAGTGTTGATAGTCTGTGCTGTCTGCACAGGTAATACATGTGCTTAAAGTGTTGATAGTCTGTGCTGTCTGCACTGGTAATACATGTGCTTAAAGTGTTGATAATCTTTGCTGTCTGCACAGGGAAATACATGTGCTTAAAGTGTTGATAGTCTGTGCTGTCTGCACAGGGAAATACATGTGCTTAAAGTGTTGATAATCTGTGCTGTCTGCACAGGTAATACATGTGCTTAAAGTGTTGATAATCTGTGCTGTCTGCACGGGTAATACATGTGCTTAAAGTGTTGATAATCTGTGCTGTCTGCACGGGTAATACATGTGCTTAAAGTGTTGATAATCTGTGCTGTCTGCACGAGTAATACATGTGCTTAAAGTGTTGATAATCTGTGCTGTCTGCACAGGTAATACATGTGCTTAAAGTGTTGATAATCTGTGCTGTCTGCACAGGTAATACATGTGCTTAAAGTGTTGATAATCTGTGCTGTCTGCACAGGTAATACACATGCTTAAAGTGTTGATAGTCTGTGCTGTCTGCACAGGTAATACATGTGCTTAAAGTGTTGATAGTCTGTGCTGTCTGCACAGGTAATACATGTGCTTAAAGTGTTGATAGTCTGTGCTGTCTGCACAGGTAATACATGTGCTAAAGTGTTGATAGTCTGTGCTGTCTGCACAGGTAATACATGTGCTTAAAGTGTTGATAGTCTGTGCTGTCTGCACAGGTAATACATGTGCTTAAAGTGTTGATAATCTGTGCTGTCTGCACAGGTAATACATGTGCTTAAAGTGTTGATAATCTGTGCTGTCTGCACAGGTAATACATGTGCTTAAAGTGTTGATAATCTTTGCTGTCTGCACAGGGAAATACATGTGCTTAAAGTGTTGATAGTCTGTGCTGTCTGCACAGGTAATACATGTGCTTAAAGTGTTGATAGTCTGTGCTGTCTGCACGGGTAATACATGTGCTTAAAGTGTTGATAATCTGTGCTGTCTGCACAGGGAAATACATGTGCTTAAAGTGTTGATAGTCTGTGCTGTCTGCACAGGGAAATACATGTGCTTAAAGTGTTGATAATCTGTGCTGTCTGCACAGGTAATACATGTGCTTAAAGTGTTGATAATCTGTGCTGTCTGCACAGGTAATACATGTGCTTAAAGTGTTGATAATCTGTGCTGTCTGCACGGGTAATACATGTGCTTAAAGTGTTGATAATCTGTGCTGTCTGCACAGGTAATACATGTGCTTAAAGTGTTGATAATCTGTGCTGTCTGCACAGGTAATACATGTGCTTAAAGTGTTGATAATCTGTGCTGTCTGCACAGGGAAATACATGTGCTTAAAGTGTTGATAGTCTGTGCTGTCTGCACGGGTAATACATGTGCTTAAAGTGTTGATAATCTGTGCTGTCTGCACGGGTAATACATGTGCCTAAAGTGTTGATAGTCTGTGCTGTCTGCACGGGTAATACATGTGCTTAAAGTGTTGATAATCTGTGCTGTCTGCACAGGTAATACATGTGCTTAAAGTGTTGATAATCTGTGCTGTCTGCACAGGTAATACATGTGCTTAAAGTGTTGATAATCTGTGCTGTCTGCACTGGCTTATCAGGGAGGATACTTATCATTTAACTTGATTTTTGCATAGAACAGTCAACTTTGAACAAAATTACCATAAAAGCTAAAAGTTTTGTCCCTGATAAGGCTGTGTGGTCTTGACAGGCTAATCTGTGAGGACTCTAAAGGATTATGCATTAAGCATTGTTTTTTTTCAAAATGAGGCTAATATGGAGTCAGAGACATAAACCTTTTTCATGTCAAGCCTCTTCATTACTTTCTTGCAGGACTACAAGCCCTACAAGATGTTGATCATTTCAAGGCCCCTTGATCAGAACATGGTGGTGAGTAACCACATGTCCCTTGTTGAGAGTCAGTTTTTTCTGTTTAAATTAAATTTTTGTTTAAATTAATTGAACTGTCTAATAAAAAAAAAACACTTCAGTAAATGCTTAACTTTATCTGGATATTTGATGACATATCATCCTGGTTTCCTTGATTACAGTTGGCAGACCATGCAGAAAATGAGACAAATGGCTTCAATGATTTACATCTGGTCATGACATTGAAAGGGTAGGTGGATTGATACTCTTGTTGGGCAACAATTTCTTAATAATAACTAAAATCATTACTTGTCATTAAAGGATTGAGTTGACCACTAATGGTCCTATTTTCCCTTAATACTGTTACATAAGACGCGTCATGTGACAAATGGGTCTGATGCCATGCCTTCGCACTGTCTGTTCAGGATTTATCCTGTCACCTATAAAGTTATGCAAGGCTTTATTATCTCATTTGTGTACTGGGTAGCTCCTTACACGGCTAATATTGCGTAGGTTAGTCAGAAGCTAAGCTGTCCACATATGGCATTAGACCCATTTAACATGACATTGCTCACATAATTACTAGAAATCCTTGTAAACAACGGTCTTGGATGACTAAAACATTAAAAGAGCAATCTAATTTCATTTATTTTTGAATTGAATCCAAATTAAATAGAAGTTTAGTGACAATGCAATTTTTTACTTTGTGCATAAAAATCACTTTATATCTTTTAGGTGTACAGATTTTCTCCACAAACATGCTGAATTTGCCAAGGTACTGTATAAAGTTGAAAAATAAAATAAATTTTAATATTTAAGTTTTAAATTATGGTTTTGAGTAATTATTATTACAATAATTTATTATGACAAAGACAATCTTTTTATGCTTCCGAAGGAGGGCATATAGTGATCGGACCGTCTGTCCGTCTTTCCGTCACACTGCGTTAGGTTTTGCGTTTAGGTTTCGAAAAATGCTCTTTAGTTCTATGTCCCTTCACATAGCAACTTGATATTTAGCATGCATGTGTATCTCATGGAGCTGCACATTTTGAGTGGTGAAAGGTCAAGGTCATCCTTCAAGGTCAAAGGTAAAAAAAACATGTATCAAAGCGGCTCAGTAGGGGGCATTGTGTTTCTGACAAACACATCTCTTGTTGGTTCATAAAGTTTGGCAAATTATCATATACAGTACTTGTAATTACTGATATATTACTGCAAAAACAAGACTCAAAAGGTAGATCACTTTATTATATTTGGTGTATAATAAATCAGCTAAGCTCAGTTCAACTTTTTTATTATGGGCCCATATCAGACTCTTCAGTGTGCAAAGTTTATTTTAGGACAGCATGTCCCATCACAGGGAATTTATGTCTGGAAACTAAGTTCACAGACATTAAAAACATGAAAATATCAAATTAGAACAATGCTAAAAATAAATAAATAAATATAAAATAATATATTACAATAGAGTGTTGTTGATCAGCTCGTGCAGACTTCATGTTGCTAAATCAGGATCCCACTTGTCACACATGCATTAAACCATGTTTTCCCACTCCTTACCTATAAGCGGTCTGTCATGCTGAGGTTGTGTGTTTTACAGTCGTTGAATGCCCTGGACTCTGAGCTGGAGACTTTCAACCGGAGTTACGTGCTCCTGAAGGATTTCTTGAACGAAGCTGCTGACAGACTCCACAACATGGCGGACACATACGCTGAGGTACAGAGTCAAGTATACCACACTCAAAACTTTTAAACTGCATTTTAAATGAAACTATTATTATTTTTTGACTCTTCACAGATATCATATACGCAAAAATATATGATGTTCTGATTTGTAGAAGAGCTAATGTTATTCTAGCAATAATGCTGATTTTTTATGCCCCCGAAGGAGGGCATATAGTGATCTGTCTGTCTTTCCGTCACACTTTGCGTTTAGATTTCGCGTTTAGGTTTCTAAAAATGCTCATAAGTTCTATGTCCTTTCACTTAGCAACTTGATATTTGGCATGCATGTGTATCTCATGGAGCTGCATATTTTGAGTGGTGCAAGGTCAAGGTTATCCTTCAAGGTCAAAGGTAAAAAAACATGTATCAAAGTGGCGCAGTAGGGGGCATTGTGTTTCTGACAAACACATCTCTTGTTTTCAAATTGAAGGCTTTTATTTAAAAAAACATGTGACAAACTACATGCATTAAAGAAATAATTGTTTCATTAGTTTATCATTCAGAAGCATAGTAAGTAAATCACAAGGATTTACTCACATATAATGATAGTCGACAAATACAATGTAACTATTTAGTATTCATATAAATCAATCGCATTATTATTAAATTGTTCTCTTATAAAGATATGTTTGCTTCCTTTTAGGCATGTTTCAAAAGTTTGAAGGACAAGAAAAAAGCCACGATGAATTTCCATGACATCATAAAATCATGCGTAGAAACGTAAGACTAATTTGTGTCTTGGTTAGCCTTATAAAACCTTTTTCCATAAATTAAATAAATTGAACTATAAGGCCTTATTTTTTGATAGCTAGAATTGTCACCAATAAAAACATGTGCTTACAGTTTTAAACACGTTCATTAAAGTATTTGTAGAGAGGTAGATTCCAATTTGTTTCAAATTTAAGTAGTGAAATATTATTAGCTCATCTATTTTTTGAAAAAAAATTATGAGCTATTGTCATCACCTTGGCGTCAACGTCGGCGTTGGCGTCCGGTTAAGTTTTGCGTTTAGGTCCACTTTTCTCAGAAAGTATCAATGCTATTGCATTCAAACTTGGTACGCTTACTTACTATCATGAGGGGACTGGGCAGGCAAAGTTAGATAACTCTGGCGTGCATTTTGACAGAATTATGTGCCCGTTTTATACTTAGAAAATTGAAAATTTTGGTTAAGTTTTGTGTTTAGGTCCATTTTATTCCTAAAGTATCAAAGCTATTGCTTTCATACTTTCAACACTTACTAACTATCATAAGGGGACTGTGCAGGCAAAGTTATGTAACTCTGACTGGCATTTTGACAGAATTATGTGCCCTTTTTATACTTAGAAAATTGAAAATTTGGTTAAGTTTTGTGTTTAGGTCCACTTTATTCCTACAGTATCAAAGCTATTGCTTTCATACTTGCAACACTTATTAACTATCATAAGGGGACTGTGCAGGCCAAGTTATGTAACTCTGACTGGCATTTGGACGGAATTATGGGCCCTTTATACTTTGAAAATTGAAAATTTTGTTAAGTTTTGTGTTTTGGTCCACTTTGCCTAAAGTATCATAGATATTGCTTTCATACTTGGAACACTTGCAAACTATCATAAGGGTACAGTAAAAGGACAAGTTGCATAACTCTGGTTGTCATTTTTACGGAATTATGGCCCTTTTTTGACTTAGTAACTTTGAATATATGGTTAAATTTTGTGTTTTGATCCACTTTACTTGTAAAGTATCAAGGCTATTGCTTTCAAACTTCAAATACTTTCATGCTATCATGAGGTTACTGTACCTGGCAAGTTGAATTTTACCTTGACCTTTGAATGACCTTGACTGTCAAGGTCAAATTATTAAATTTTGCTAAAATTGCCATAACTTCTTTATTTATGATTAGATTTGATTGATACTTTGACAAAACTACTCTTACCTGACCTACCACAATAGACTCCACCCAAACCATCCCCCGTGCCCTACCCCCCCATCCCCCCTCCCCCCCCCCACGATTCCCCCCCCTATTTTATTTTTTATTTTTTTATATCATCTCACAAATGACCACCACACCCTCACACTATACCCCCCCCTCACCCCACCCCCCAATTATTTTTTTTTGAAACGGTTAAAAAACACAAATATTTATTTTTATTATTTTATTTTTGAAATACCGTCCAACCATCGCACCCAAGAATCCCCCCCCCCCCCCACGATTCCCCCCCCCTAAATTTTTTTTTTTATAGATCATCTCACAAATGACCACCACACCATCACACTATACCCCCCCCCCCCTCACCCCACCCCCCAATTTTTTTTATTGAAACGGTTAAAAAACACAAATATTTATTTTTATTATTTTATTTTTGAAATACTGTCCAACCATCGCACCCAAGAATCCCCCCCCCCCCCCCCCCCCCCCCCCTCCCCCCCCGAATTTATTTATTATTTTTTTGCATTTGTTTTTTCACATTGTTTGGAAGATAATGTAATAAATGTCCACACCCCCACACTATACACCCCTCTTCATTGATTGTGATTGTGATTGAAATTGAGAGTCCCTTCACCTTAAAAAGAAAATAGATGAGCGGTCTGCACCCGCAAGGCGGTGCTCTTGTTTTATTTATTATTATAGACTGGCATAGTGCGTCCCTACGGTTATTGAATGACCATGATCTGAATATTTTACTATAAGATGCTGTACAGTCAAACTTATAAAAAGGGAAGTGGTCCATGTGGTCGCTCAATGCAGGTCAACACCTTTTAGCGAGTACATTTCTCTGTAACTACCACATTTATTCATTAAAACTTCACACATGTCATCTTAGGTCACCGATCAAGGCAACAACTTTTGCTCTCCATAACTTCGGATTGGATGTGTTCAAATTTTCTGTGTCGTTAGCTTACATGCAGTCATAGCTTCTAAAGTTTAATTGATTTACTTAAATTTGTTGGTACACATTTGATCTAAATCTTATTTCTTGGTATGGTCTAATTTCTGGTTTGAATGTATACATTTTCATCATTTAGTTTATATATACTACATGTACATGTATATAACTACCACAGATATTCCAATATGTCTATGTGGTCTTAATATTACGTAACTGACAGAATTACGTACATTTATTTATCAAAAAGAAGAATATTCAAGAAAGACAGTTCACATGTGACTATGTATGCCACTTGTTGCCAGGTATGTGTTAGGTTCAGTGCACAGCAAGCTATACCCGGTGGTGAGTGAGCGGTGTAGCCAGGGGGACCGGGACATGCTGGACAAGTGTGATGCACTGCGGGGCCTCTCAGCACGCCATCTTCATGTGCCTGAACACTTCTGTATGCCAGTACCATCTTCGGTAGGCAGAAATCTCTGCATCCTTGTTATCACTGATGTTTAATGCTTAATTGTATATTTTGTTGACTAGAAATTGAAATAGATGTTTTTATGTGTTGTTCTATGATGGACAAAAGGTGAGACATGTGTCATATAAGTGAGACACCTTAATAAAATGTGTAAGAGTTTCATTTGCATGTATACACTAACCAATTTTAGGATCTCAGAAAAGGAAAATAATCAATTATTGCTGATAGCCATAAGACCACTCCAAATTGATCTGTTGGTCGCCAGATTTGCCACACCTATTTTTTCAAAATGGAAAAAAAAAATTTTTTTACCGCTCGCACTCATTTTTGTGTCCTTCTGAAACCATAGCGCATGTATTTTTTTAATTTATGAAAGAAAAAACTCAAAAACACAATCTATCAGAAACGATTTTGACGCTGAATATGAATGACAAATATAGTGTTTCGTAACCTTTTTAATTGATAACTGCAGACGCAAAAAAGTTCAATCGAGACGACCAGAAAAATGGCTTCCTGCGCGAGCAGTACATGTTTTGCTGTCGTGACCGTTTTAACAAATTGTGGTGAAATGTTGCTGCAGACAATCCATAAAAATATAAACACATCTTCTACGTTCTGTGACTTACTGGTATTTGAATGTGTTTGTTTACGCTCAATTTCAAACAACATCGGGAAACATGACATAAGTTTTTTTTATACTTTTTCTTCATTAAATGGGCATATGGACGGTACTTCCCTTTATGTTGGCAAATTTTTCCTATAACACAATTTTAAGTGAACAAAAAATAAACATAAAATCATTAAATGCTGGTTCTAAAAGTTTCACAGGGCCAACGTTTAATCATTTTTAAAATACATGGTTGACAGAACATGTTTAAAAGCTAGGTCCGTGTATTTCAGAAACATCAAATAAGTTATTTGTAATGAATAAATTTATTTCAGAAAAATACAATACCGTACTAGCCATCTATAGGCCCCTTTTAAAATAAGGTAGCGACAATGGATTATATGCATGACCTTTGTCCGACTGTCTGTTATTATCATTTTGATGATTGTCCCTCTTCAAGTGCTATTGCAACATGATAAACCTTTTAACAGCTTGCAACATGGTATACCTTTTCACAGCTTTCACTGTTTAAAACTTCAAACAAATACAAGCAGCAGTAGGTAAACATGTGTCCCTCGCTTCAATGATATGGTTTACATGTATATTTCGTAGTCAAAGGTCATATGCAACTTACTCCTATAAATATGAGGTCGATATAAATTCTTTGTATAAGAATTGATTTAAATGTAAAATATAGCTGTTTTAACCTGTATCTCTTGATAATGCAATATTTTTCTATCGATATGTGATTTTTATGTCTCCCACCACTTAAGTGGGGGACATATTGTTTTTGCCCTGTCTGTTGGTATGTCTGTCTGTTTGTGCCAACTTTAACATTTGCAATAACTTTTGCTATATTGAAGATAGCAACTTCATATTTGGCATGCATGTGTATCTCATGGAGCTGCACATTTTGAGTGGTGAAAGGTCATCCTTCAAGGTCAAAGGTAAAAAAAACTAAATCAAAGCGGCGCAGAAGGGGACAGTTTTTCTGACAAACACATCTCTTGTTTTTTATTCTTAGCTCGCTTGAGAATTTTCTTGTTTTCAAAAAAAATTTTTTTTTTTTTGCTCGCCTCTCCATTAAAAAAAATATGCGTAGATCAACAAATCAATTTGGAGTGGCCTAATGTGGTATTTTCATATGAAAATGTGTCTATATATTTTTATATATTTCATAATTCCTTGTAATTAATTTTAAATCATGTTTAAACAATGCATTTGATCACCATTACAGAGAAAACATTTTTCTGTTCCAATTGGGTAAACACAAATGCTTAACACATATGTTATATTTCCCCAGGTACAAGAACTACAGAAGTTGGATACCCAGAACACACCCATTGAGAAGCTCTACACTTTCAAGGCTACTATAGTAAGCATAGGAAACAATCTATTGATTAAATGATCCTATGATAATCATATGTCTATTAGAAAAATATTCAAATGCAAGTGTATGCAGGAGGGCAAATCAGGCTGTCATGAGCATAACTTGCTCACTTGATAGATTGAACTTTGCATAAAGAACAAACATTGTGAGATAAAGTGTAACATGAAAAAAACCAGGTCCCTGTCTGTATGGTCACAGTTCTAGATCAAAGTCAAATATAAGAAAGTTCCCCTTTTCAGTTTGTCTTTCAGATTACATTGTTCCAGAGATTTTCAGATAACTTATAGCCAATGACAGGCATTGTTTTGTGAAGTTTTCTTTAATGGAAAATGTTCAAAGGTCAATGTCATTAAAGGTGAATACATTGATGATTGTGCAGAGCATAACTTTGTTGAGCATGAAAGGATTTTCATTACCACAGCAAAAAATACCAGCTTGCTTAGACAGCAGTGCTCCAGATAATATGCGTAAAGGCGTAAAAAGGAATTAAATTTCTTAAATAACGATTTAGATTTAAAATCTTTGCGTTAAGTTACGCATTGAAAAAATAAAACACGAATTCGAAATTTTCAAACGTGCGTAAAACTTCCAGTAGCAAATTATATACGGTAAACATTTCATCCCGGTTCTGACTCGTCTATGCGCTCAATTAAAACTACAACTTTAAGTCAACATCATTCAAGCGTTTGCTGTGAGGAAGAGCCACATCTAAGAACTGTTGAAAGGCTAAACGGTCTCGATTCCGTTCTCCTAGTATTGCAGGCGCGTCATTATTGTTTATTGTACCTTTTTAGTTACACTTATCGTAATATTTATACACAAGTAATATACTGTATACCTATTCAAATGTCATTAAAATTAAATGTTAAATATAGTTTTTTAAATGACTTAAACTGCGACCAAAAGGCCATTATCACCTAAGCCGAAGTGTCAGTGACCGTTTTACATAAAAAATAAAAATGGCCGACCGAAGCGGTGTATCGAAGCGTGGAAGGCAAAAAAAGCCATTGCAGCCAGAAAAAGCTGTCCGTATATGGGAAAGCAAGAAACGGAGAAGGAAAGCCAGGTTTTTCCAAGACTATAAACCAAAATGTTGAATTTGTTGATGTGTCAAAAACAATGAATAAAAAAATATTTGGTAATATATTGTTAAGAATTAATTTTATAAATAGGGGGTAAAATAAAAATTAATTATTAAAATAGGGAGTAAATAAGAATGTGACCAAATTTTTATCTGGAGCTCTGGACAGTGTGCACAAGAACCAGGTCCCTAGTTGGAAGGTCAATGTCACAATTTTAGGGTCAACTGTCAAGTATAAGAAATCTATTGATGAGTGTTTTTGTTACAATCTTTACTCCATAAAAACTTTATTGGCAGATGTATATTTGAGAAAATGGCTTGCTGTGAATTCTAATTATTATGTTTTAATAAAGATTATTTTTCAGCAATTGTTGCATCTTTACCTGCTCTTTTTATGCCCCCGGATCGAAAGATCAGGGGTATATTGTTTTTGGCCTGTCTGTCTGTCATTCATTGTTTGTGTCCCAAAACTTTAACATTGGTTAAAGTTTTGCAATAGCTTTTGCATTATTGAAGATAGCAACTTGATATTTGGCATGCATGTGTATCTCATGGAGCTGCACATTTTGAGTGGTGAAAGATCAAGGTCATCCTTCAAGGTCAAAGGTGAAATATATGGCTTCAAAATGGGGCAATAGGGGGCATTGTGTTTCTAACAAACACATCTCTTGTTGTAAGTTACAATATCTCACCTCCTACAAAAAATGACCTTATCCTATTGGCTTAGAGTGGTCACAGCCCATGGTGTATTTTCCATACACCCTGAGTAAAAGAGAAAAATCGGTTGGTGACGTGGATGGAGAATGGTTATCCGGCAAGTCGGAGGAATTGATCGGATGAGATAAAGGCAAACCCAATAAGATCCTCCGATAAGCCAGATAACCATTCTTCATCCACGTCACCAACCTATTATTCTATTTATCCTGTCATATTTACAACATTCGTTGAAATGTTTCTAAAATAAATAGTTTTTGAGTATTTTGTGTTAAAATATTTAATATGGGAAAAACCACGCGCAAACAAAATCATTGTGACGTCACGTCATGCAAAGCGCTAAGGCTAGCTTCCATCTTGTTAAACAACACAGAAATCGAGTTAATCGTTATTAATTCAATACACTTAGACGAAATTACGCTGTTTAAGTAATAATGTTTAAACAAACAGTACTTTACATGTACATGTATTTGGAATTTGTTTAATAGAAAAAAAGTATATATTATTAGTAGAAAATAGTAAAGGCATGGGCATGTGCGAAGAGCAACTGACGGATATTCGACTAGCCTAATATATTTTGGGTTATTAGGTTACCTGGTGATCCGGCTGATTTAAAGGCATGTGACAGGATAAATTTCCATACACCCCAAGTAATCAGTTGAGATATAATCGTTACACAGTTAGTAACTGATGGTGTATGGGATATACACCCTCAGTACTTTAGTTTAGTTTAAACCTATTTATTTTAGCTCGATTGCATAGAAAGTAATTCCTACTTATTTGAAATGCTCTCGAGTCCGTTTCCTGGGCCTAGAACCAGTACTTGGTGTCTATATGGAAGATCGAAAGAACGCTCCCACAGCGGGGATCGAACCCGTGACCTCCTGGTCGCTAGGCGGACACCATATCCATTACACCACGGCGACATACCATGCTCGAGCTTTGCTCTCGTATGGTATGAAATTACTGAGGGTATATATCCCATACACCATCAGTTTCTCACATTGTAACTAATAATACTAAATAAACTTGCTTATTTTTTTTAAAGAAAATATTAAGACTATTTTGTACACTTTTAGGACAATCTTACAAATGAAGTGACAGCCAATTTGCAGTCTCGTTGGAAATCAAGTCTTCCTACTGAGGGTATGATCCATGGCATCTTGTTGTATTTGTGTTGTAACCTGTTTGCATTCGCCTTAATTTTAAATGTTGAACATGATACTATGTATAAATTACAGTTACATATGTGATCATTTCTTCTTTTATATCTTCATAGATAGTTTTTCATTCATTTGTTAAGGAAAATAATCTTCTGCATAATTATAATGAGAATTTATTATGACATCTCTGTTGCTTTTGTATTTAACTTCATCACCCAATTTATGCAATGTTTTGTTCATGTGTTTGATATAATGACATGATACATTTACTAACATTGGTCTCAAATTAAGACATGACCCTAAATTACATGCACTTAAAACTTGCAGGTAAAATGGAAACATGATTTATAAATTTTAGCAAGGCAACCAAATAAAAGGTGATTTAAAAATAATTAAAATTAATCATGAATAAATCTTGTCTTTCAGATGTCCCCTGTCTGACATCTGATGATTTAATACCCATATTGGTAAGTAGAAGAAATTTTACATTATGTTTGTGTTGTTCATCCTTCAACATTGATATGTCTTCACGGTGTCTGTTATATTCCTGACCAATTCAGCAGAAACATATTCCTCCCACATAAACTGTAACAATTTTATTCAAAACTGTAAACAGTTCTAAGTGTATATGACTACATGTGAATTGATGGGTATTAAACTATCCTATCTAAAATTGCAATGAGTAACCGTGCTTAATATTTCATATTGTTAATGGAAGTATATTATAGCTGTTTATCTTCTTATATTTCCTATGTTATACATGTATTTATAATGTGACTAAGATTCACACTATGGCAGTGCACTGGTAAATTATTTTTCAAGGCTTGCTGTCAATTTCATTTTGGCATGCTCTTGATCTCAAGTAGTACTACTCAAAAATTGTCCGCTTGCTTGGTTGAACTGCTAATATTAAAGACTGCTGTGGTCTGTGGACAGGTGACAGTGCTAGTAGAGGCAAACTGTAAGAACATCCAGACAGACCTGTACTATGTAGAGAACTTCTACTGGCTGGCGGCAAACAAAGATAGGGACAGTCTGAGGTAAGATAGTCTTGTTTTGGGAAAATGGGGCTAAATGCATGTGCTAAAAGTGTTGTCCCTTACTAGCCTGTTTAGACCGAGTAGGCTAATAAAAAGATACTTCCTTGAATGGGAATAAAATAATAGTAGGAAGTGTTTTCCATACTTAGCCTTTGCAGTCCGTTGCAGCGACATTTTACGCTCATGCATTAAGCCCTGCCTTCCCAAAACACGATTTCTTTAATCTTTGTACACTCTTTTGTCATGACAACCTCTTTCATTTATGTCATCATCACCAGTCAATTAATCTGTTATCTTAATCATTGTCTCAACAATTTCGCAACTTCATTTATTGTCTATAAATGCAGTTTTTACAATCAAACCTGGAATATATTGCATTTGAAAAGATTACTAATAAGAAATTATTCTTTGTAAAATGATAACATTAAGTATGCGATAACTGCAAGTTATTTAAACAAGAGGGCCAAGATGGCCCTAGTTCGCTCACCTGAGAGGTGTCGGTTCATTCAATCTTTACCTAATGTCAAACTTGACCTAGATATTGACCAGACAAACATCCTGGTCAAGTTTCATCATTATTGAACCAAAACTGGCGTAGGGAGTGTTTTTGTTTTTGTAAGATTTGAAATGGTGACCTATATTTTGAGTTGACCCCCCTTACCAAACATCAAACTTTGCTTACATTGGATTTTGTATAATATAATGAAAATTTGGACAATCTTAGGGCAATAATTATGGCATTAATTATGTGATTTTGCTCATCAGCAAACTTGACTGAGATCTTTCAGCAACTTTGATCAAGAATGCTTGAGAAATTCTAGCAATGCTAGAGTGTTTACATACCAAATGTGGACGGACGGACAGTGGACAAAGACCAATCCTAAAACCTCACCTGAGCAATCAGGTGAGCTAAAAAGTGTGTTTCACCGATCTGAGCCATTTTCCAACTTGTCCAAGAAATCATTAAAACCAATTTATTGACTAAGTTTCACGGCAAAATATGTGACTTCTATAGTGTTCGACCACAAGGTTTCTCTATATAGTCACATAAGAAAAACTGCCCCACCCAACTGGCAGCCATGTTTATTGACCCCCCCCCCCCCCGGCAGCCATGTTATTCAACTGACCGGAACCATTTTTCAACTCAACTCCCGTATCAAGGAAACAAATGTTCTGACCAAATTTCATGAAAATTGGGCAAAAAATATGACTTCTAGAGTGTTCACATGTTTTCATATATAGAGAAAAATGCCCCGCCCACTGGCGGCCATGTTTTTTCACCGATCTGGACCATTTTCGATCTCATCCGACATATCAATAAAACCAATGTTTTGATTAAAGCGGGTATATACGATTTTGTCAAATATTTATGAATTTATATAAAATGTGTAAAAAACTTATTATATATATATTTCAATATAAATTAAAATAAAAGTTAAGAAGAACATGTGTCGAAAAATGCGAAATAAGCCAGATATTTAATTCTGAAATTGAAAACGGCTGTACAGCCGAATTCGCCAGCATGTATACAATACATGTACGATGTGAATCTAAACTTAGTTTAACGGTTTATTTGAATTCCTGCAAAGATATCTATTCATACGACACAGGAATACTAACTCCGATCCTAATACAAAGACGAATGCTTCGGTTATTGTAGGAAAATATTTATGTCACAATCGGCTCGGGGCGCTAATTTGTCTTTGCTGCATTTTATGAAATTCGGCTTTAATGTATAATTTTTCTTGCCCATTTTATGTTATTGTAACATAAATATTTTATCAATATATTACAATTAAACACATATAAAAAATCGTATATACCCGCTTTAACTTTCATGATGATTGGGCCAAAATTGTGACTTCTAGAGTGTTTACAAGGTTTCTCTATAGCCATATAAGGAAAACTTCCCCGCCCACTGGTGGCCATGTTTTTCAACGGACCAGAACCACTTTTGAACTCAACCAACATATCATTAAGACAGACATTTAGACAAAGTTGCATGAAGATTGGACATTAAATGTGACTTCTACAGTGTTAACAAGCTTTTTCTTTTTTTTAACCTAGTGACCTAGTTTTTGACCCAGCATGACCCAGTTTCGAACTCGCTCGAGATATCATTGGGACAAATCTTCTGACCAAGTTTCATGAAGATCGGACAATAAATGTGGCCTCTAGAGTGTTTACGAACAAATGTGGACGGATGGACGGACGGACGACGGACAAAGACCGGTCACAAAAGCTCACCTGAGCAATGAGATGAGCTCAAAAAAACATCAACCTCGAATAACAATTAACACATAAATGATTCACACAACTATTATTATAATGAAAACATTAATAATCGAAGGGGAGTAACTACTGTTAACTTAAATGCAATATTTAGAAGAGTTGTCTCGCATGTTACATGACCTTAATTCATGATTGTTTAAAAGCTGTTTTACTATATAAATATAAGGAAAACTGCCCCGTCCCCCTGGCAACCATGTTTTTCAAACAAATTCAAATTCAAACAAAGAAATAACATGTTCAACAAACGTTTACTATCGCAGGCTTGTAGGTGACATAAGGCCAGATTTTATAAATACTTATAATTTCATGATGACAAAATTAAATAAATTTATATAGACTATTAATGAAAACTCCTTTTACTCCTTAGACAAGAATTTGTACTTGTTTGTAATCAATTGCTTAAATAGATCACTCAGTAATACTTTTTTACTATATTTTTTTCCCTCCTTCATCCATAATCTTGTAGAAATCTGAAAATGTTTTGAAAAAAAGCCGTATATACCGGTATATTTTAAACTATATACCTTGCTGCTTGATTCCAAGTTGTTAAATTGAATACCTCAAGCAAAATATTGGAGAAAAGTTGGTATAAACACATACTTACACAAAATTGTGTCTTTTATTGCCAGTTTCTGGATTACTTACGTGACATATGTCAGGTTTTGGTTTCAATGTAAGTATTTGGTCTGTTTATAAATACTCAGTACCTTGTGTCAAACTTTAATGATGAATATATAAATAGACTTTGACCTTTTTTAAAATTAAAAGCAACACATGGTTGGTACAAATCAGTTAAAGAATTTTATTTATTTCATATTACATGTTTTAGCATCATGTCTTGGTTATAAAACTTTTAAAAGCTTTGTTCACCTGTAAAATATTTAATTATATGTCAAATGTTGCTCTGGGAAAATACAGGTTTAATGTATGTGGGTAAAATGTCATTCCAGATTAGCCTGGTAAGTGATTAGCACATGGTAATTAGGGACAGAACTTTCAGTGTTATGGTATTATTTTATTTAAAGATGGCTCTCCTTTAAGCAAAAATCCAGTTTAGGCATAAAGTGTCATCCATTATTAGTCTATAAAGTCAAATCTGGGAAGCCACTTTACACACATACTTTGTCTTTTTTATTTTAGCTACTGTTTAGTAACGTTCAAGGCTGCAGTGCACTTTTTAATGTCCTCTGACTTCAAAAATATACATCTAAATGACCAGTCCACACAGCGATTAACCAGAAAATCTACCTCGCCCCAAACAAAACTTCTCCGCCAAGATCCACCCCAATTTACAATGGACATGCCTGAAGTACCGACTGTCACCAGCACATCTTTGAGGACGCGAGAGCCGGCAAAGGCTCGTTTGGATCGAGAACTTGAGGATATTAACAGACTTCTGAAGGAGGCTACCAGGGAGATGGGGCCTACAAAGTCTGCTTTGACCAATGAAAAACCTCTCACCAGTATTTTTGGAGGTTTGATTGTTTGTTTGGACTTTTTAGCCATTTTCAACAGCATATCAGTTGCATTACAATAGTAAGTGAAACTACTAACGCTTTCTGGATAAGCTGGTTTAAGAGTATTAAGTGCATAATCTTATGTCAGTAAAAGATAAATACCTGTCGTTACAAGGGGAGAATGGCTGTTGAAATAATTTTAGCCTGGTTCTTGGTAAACTGGGCTTAATGCATGTGCATAAAGTGTTATCCCAGATAAATGTGTGCAGTCAACACAGGTTAATTAGGGATGAAACTTGCCGCTTTCATGTAAATTCTGAAAGAAAATCCAGTTTATGCAAAAATTGTCGTCCCTGATAAGCATGTACAGGCTGCACAGGTAAATCTGGGATGACATTCAGTCCAGTTGTTCTAGAACAAGGTTTAAATCATTTCTAGGGCCGTTCTCCCCCTACAACTATTTCATATCTTCTCCTGTGTTTACAGGTGCCGTTTCCTTCTCTCCAACCCCAGACAAGTCCAAGTCAGAGGCAAACAAGAAAACAGAGGACCTGGGGTAGGTATTTGGCATGAGGCAGGGATTTTTAGTTGCCAACTGACAGGACATGAATTACCTGTCAAATGCAGGGAAGTATGTTAGACAGCTTGTATATGAAACGGTCTTTGGGCAAACAGTGCTTCATCCATGTGCCTGAGGTATCTAGGCCAAAAGTGTCATCCACATTTAGTGTGTGGACTGCACAGGCTAGTCTGGGTAATCAACTTTCACATTTAGTGGATTGTCTTTTAAAAGAATCTTACGTTTAATAAACTGCGGCAAGTGCAGTCTATGCATTAATCCCCGTTTAGTTTTTTTTATAGACCGGCACATATAACATAGATCTGAGAGCAAAAGTGGGTAGTTTTTCCTGACCATTTTACAATAGTTAGACCGGGAGACTTTCATTTTCTTGTATATCAATCTATTTATTGCTTGACATTGATAATTTGTAAAAAGTGAAAAATCAAGTGTGGAAAAGTCCAATGAGAGGAGAGACTTTCAACATTTGTGATAAGTGAAGACATTTTCTCGTTGTTACACATATAATCCAGCCCATGTCCTGTTAAAACTATGCCTCAAAATTTGCTTTATAATTATATGTCATTATCTTAATATGAAGCTGGATTGATGTGAGCTTTAAATGTTTATGATTTGTACACATGATTGTGTTCTTATTTTAACAAGCTGTTTTTCAGGGACTTCTTGTCAAGCCTTCAGAGTGACATGTTCTCCACATTCGGCCAACAGTCTTGATATTGGTAGTACTAGTCTGTAATAAGTTGAGAGACAACTTGAAATAATATAAGCCTTGATCTGGGAATATGGCCTTTATGCATGGTCCTAAAGTGTCATCCCAAATTGGCCTGGTCCTAAAGTGTCATCCCAGATTGGCCTGTGCAGATTGTTTTTTATGTTTACAGGCATTCTCTTCATAACTGAAATTCAGTCTAGGCGAACAATGTTGTTCAAGATTTGCCTGTATAGACTGCACAGGCTTGTCTGGGACGACACTTCACACACATGCATTAAGCAAACAATGTTGTTCAAGATTTGCCAGTATAGACTGCACAGGCTTGTCTGGGACGACACTTGACACACATGCATTAAGCCCAGTGTTGCCTGTATAGACTGCACAGGCTTGTCTGGGATAACACTTCACACACATGCATTAAGCCCAGTGTTGCCTGTATAGACTGCACAGGCTTGTCTGGGACGACACTTCACACACCTGTATAGACTGCACAGGCTTGTCTGGGACAACACTTCACACACATGCATTAAGCCCAGTGTTGCCTGTATAGACTGCACAGGCTTGTCTGGGACAAAACTTCACACACCTGTATAGACTGCACAGGCTTGACTGGGTCGACACTTCACACACATGCATTAAGCCCAGTGTTGCCTGTATAGACTGCACAGGCTTGTCTGGGACGACACTTCACACACATGCATTAAGCCCAGTTTGTCCAGAACATGGCTCATAGCTAGTGCAATTAGCAAAGATTGGGTCCAGACAAGACAAGTTTTATAGTTAATTTAAATATTTAGTCAAGTTATTGTACTTCAGTGGTTCTCCACTTTTAATTTTAGTTTTATGTATAACTTAAGATTTACATTTGTTTATTATTGTTTTAATCTGGTACATTTGTGTAAATGAGCACATAATATGTGTTTATTTTAGTTGTATTAACAACTTATGATTTACAATTGTTAATTCTTGTTTTATTATGTTAAAATTTTGTTTATAAGCACAGTATTTGTGTTTAGCCAAAGGCTTTCAGAATCAATTATGACATTCCTTTATTTCTTGATTAATTGGCTTTATTGAATTTTACTCTATAATGTATATTATGATATATTTAATTATTTACATCTTGGTGCTAGTGCAAGTAACCATGATCATAAGAATGCATCAATTTGCTTGAGTCATATCTGGATGACTGAATCGTGGAGCTCACCAACCAGTGGACTTATAGAAAACAAGGGCTGTTTGTAAAACATGCATGCCCCCCATATGGGCTGTCAGTTGTAGTGGCAGCCATTGTGTGAATACGTTTTTTGTCACTGTGACCTTGACCTTTGAACTAGTGACCTGAAAATCAATAGGGGCCATCTGCCAGTCATGATCAATGTACCTATGAAGTTTCATGATTCTAGGCCTAATTATTCTTGAGTTATCATCTGGAAACCATTTTACTGTTTCGAGTCACTGTGACCTTGACCTTTGAACTAGTGACCTGAAAATTAATAGGGGTCATCTGCCAGTCATGATCAATGTACCTATGAAGTTTCATGATCCTAGGCGTAAGCATTCTTGAGTTATCATCCGGAAACCATTTAACTATTTCGAGTCACTGTGACCTTACCCTTTGACCTAGTGACCTGAATATCAATAGGGGTCATCTGCCAGTCATGATCAATATACCTATGAAGTTTCATGATCCTAGGTGTGGCATTCTTGAGTTATCATCCGGAAACCATTTTACTGTTTCGAGTCACTGTGACCTTGACCTTTGACCTAGTGACCTGAAAATCAATAGGGGTCATCTGCCAGTTATGATCAATGTTCCTATGAAGTTTCATGATCCTTGACGTAAGCATTCTTGAGTTATCATCTGGAAACCATTTTACTGTTTCGAGTCACTGTGACCTTTGACCTAGTGACCTGAAAATCAATAGGGGTCATCTGCCAGTCATGATCAATGTTCTTATGAAGTTTCATGAGCCTAGGCTTAAGCATTCTTGAGTTATCATCCGGAAACCATTTTACTGTTTCGAGTCACTGTGACCTTGACCTTTGACCTAGTGACCTGAAAATCAATAGGGGTCATCTGCCAGTCATGATCAATGTTCTTATGAAGTTTCATGATCCTAGGCCTAAGCATTCTTGAGTTATCATCTGGAAACCATTTTACTATTTCAAGTCACTGTGAGCTTGACCCTTTGACCTAGTGACCTGAAAATCAATAGAGGTCATCTGCCAGTCATGATCAATGTACCTATGAAGTTTCATGATCCTAGGCCTAAGCGTTCTTGAGTAATCATCTGGAAACCATCTGGTGGACGGACCGACCTACGGACGGACCGACTGACATGTGCAAAACAATATTTCCCCTCTTCTTCGAAGGGGGGCATAAACATGTCAAAATATCCCCACCAGGAAAAAAAGAATATTTTGCCTAAAATATGAGAAAAATCTCAAAAGTAAATTGAACAAGAGGGCCATGATGGCCCTGTATCGCTTCACTGTTTTTTCTTTGCGAAAAATACATGTATTGCGCATGGGTTGAAATGTACTCAAGCATGTGGCTTTCTCTTTCTATCCCTCGTCCCACTGGGCGCTTAAAGTTGGAAGGGTGAGCATTTTTATATATGGAAAAAGTTACTACCGTGTTAACTAAACAGACAAAAAAGCCCGGGAATTGTTGCACAGGTCCTTTGCTTATAACGTAGGTACATTTATCTCTCCAAAAGATATTGTCGTTCTTTCTATTTCAAATATTTTTAGATGCTGAAGATCAAATCTACGCATTTGATTTGAAACAGATTCACAAGACCCATAGGAATCAAAATGCCTTAACCCTTTACCAAACAACTCATTTTGGACTTTCCCAATTTGAAAGAGGTTGCAGACGTCAATTGAATTAAAATGGAATATGAAGGAAATGATCAGGTAGGGTAGAAATAATTGTGATAAAAGGAGAAATTGCTCATCAACCCACACATCCCTAAGACCAACAGGCCTGAGAATATTATGATCATCTAAAGATTATTTCTTTATATTTATAAATGTATTTAATTAAGTAATACATTTGACTTCTAAGATCATTTCATAACTTATATTAAGAAAATTATAAAATGGTCAGAAATATATATGGATTGTTGAGCAATTGACAATCATTTCAACAATTCATGATCAGTCACGATTCACAAATGGAACAATGAATCATAAGTTATTAAAAAGCAGCATATACGATAGTTAAGAACATTGCACTTCATTAATTTCAACACCTCTTGGATACAAAGTTTGAGTTTACCGTGCAGTATCATATATTGACTTTCCTTGAAATAATTATGTTCATGGAAGTTGTGTTTTTAAAATCAATAATATATTATTAAACTGGTTTTAACACTACAAAAAAGACATGAAATTAACATGTCATCCAAAATATTTTCATCTGGATATATGGTCACTTTCGACATATTTAAATAAAACCCGACTTTTTTCAGTTTATAAGAAAAACATTCATAACACATGTTCTTACTTCAATGCCTTTGTATGCAGTCACCATCTGACCTAAAATGGCACTAAATGACAGGGTTTTATCTCATGTTTACAAGATGTTGATGTTGTTGTTGGTCACAGCCAAACGACCGCAGTAATTTCCACTGGTAAACGTCATATGTTCAGTTTTGTGACCCCCGGGGCCGGGTCAAATTTGAGCCCAGGGGAATAATTTGAACAAATTTGGTAGAGGACTATTAGATATCACTACATACCAAATTTAGTAGCCCTAGGCTCTATAATTAAGAACAAGAAGATTTTTAAAGTTTGCACAAAATAGGCCTTATTTAAGCATATGTTCATTTTTGTGACCCCTGGGGCAAGGTCAAATTTGTTCCTAGGGGCATAATTTGAACAAACTAAGTAGAGAACTATTAGATGTCACTACCTACCGAATTTGGTAGAAATAGGCCCAATGGTTATGGACAAGAAGATTTTTATAGTTTGCACAAAATGGGCCCAATATAAGCATATGTTCAATTTTGTGACCCCTGGGGAACTGTCAAATTTGATCCCAAGGGCTTAATTTGAACAAACTTGGAAGAGGACTATAAGATGTCATTACATACCAAATTTGGTAGCCCTATGCCATATGGTTATGGACAAGAGGATTTTTAAAGTTTGCACAAAATAGGCCATATAATAGCAAATTTTCGATTTTTTGACCCCCCAGGACAGGGTCAAATTTGACCCCAGGGGCATGATTTGAACAAACTTGGTAGAGGACTATTAGATGTCACTACATACCAAATTTGGTAGCCCAAGGCCCAATGGTTATGGACGAGAAGATTTTTAAAGTTTTCACAAAATAGGCCTTATATAAGCAAATTTTCAATTTTTTTACCCCCCGGGGCAGGGTCAAATTTGACCCCAAGGGCATAATTTGAACAAACTTGGTAGAGGACTATAAGATGTCACTACATACCAAATTTGGTAGCCCTTGGCCTAATGGTTATGGACAAGAAGATTTTTAAAGTTTTCACAAAATAGGCCTTATATAAGCAAATTTTCAATTTTTTGACCCCCTGCGGCAGGGTCAAATTTGACCCCAGGGGCATAATTTGAAGAAACTTGGTAGAGGACTATAAGATGTCAATACATACCAAATTTGGTAGCCCTAGGCCTAATGGTTATGGACAAGAAGATTTATAAAGTTTGCACAAAATAGGCCTTATATAAGCAAATTTTCAATTTTTTGACCCCCTGGGGCAGGGTCAAATTTGACCCCAGGGGCATAATTTGAAAGGGGTTCACCACAGGAACATTCCTGAGAAATTTCATCAGATTTAGACCAGTAGTTTAGGAGAAGATGTTTAAAGAAAAAGTTAACGCACGCACGCACGCACACACAACGGACACAGGACCATGACATAAGCGCCACTGGCCTTTGGCCAGTGGAGCTAAAAACTAATACAATATAGGATTAACCAAAATAAAAGATGAATAAGAATTGAATTAACTGTTGTTAAAATAGTTACATGTGAGATTTTTAGCAAGTCTTCTATTGAAGTCTTTGCCTGTTAATTAGAGATCCAAACATGTACACTTGTTCAAAACTGAAGCTATTTGACATGTTAAAAGAAAGACAATTATACAATTGAGTAAGAAACTTCTTTATATACATGTATAACTTAAGTAATTCAATCATTTATGGAAAGAGAGAATGAGCCCTTAGACATTTATCAACCTTTATATTTTACAAACAGCTCTTGAAGTATTCTACCACAATGTGCTTGTTTCATTTATAACGCTATCAAAGACATTGACTGTGTGTCTGCAATAGCCCAAGTAGTATTTTTTTCGTAATTCAATGGATGCATGTAGTGTACATGACCACAACATGATACATAATTGTACACATTTGTACACAGTGTACTTCTTTTATTTTAAGTTCATTTTAAGATTACTTTTACAGTATCAAATTGTGAATAGACCTCAAATTTATGTCAGTGTTATTTTATGTACCTGTACATGTTGATTTGTTACATGAATTTATGTCGGTATTTTATGTACCTGGGGACTGTTTCAACAAACAAGGTACGACAAATTTAGAATACCATACATATTTTAAAGAAACATTATAGCAAAACATCAAGGCATTTTGTTACAATTTCGAATAAACTTATTCATTTCATCAGTGTCTTACCGTCCGAATATGTTTTGGGTGGATATTAATTTTATCAACATCTTGTATATTTTACTTTTGAAATTTTAGTCGTAAATTAAGATTGCCCTACGATCTTTGATGAAACGACCCCCAGTACATGTTGCTTTGTTACAGAATTTTTCTTTGGGAGATTTCATGTTTTTGTGATATTTATGGATAATAAAGTATTCATCATCATTTAAGCCTCGGTCTCAATGCACTTGGAGCATATAAGGCTTAGAAAATCAAATGGAAACTTTTGTAAAGTACAAAGTCACATTCTGGGAATACTGGGCTTATAACATATGCGTAAAGTGTTGTACCAGCTAAGCCTGTGCAGTCTACCTAGATGAGACATCCTTAAAACCAAAATATGAATAAAATTAGAACTTGTTGTCCTTGATAAGCCATTAAAACTGCATCTTGCCAATTTTTTCCAGTAGGCTCAAATTGTCATAGCCATAAAAGAGATGCAAACACATAGATACCAGAACACACATAGATACTAGCACACACATAGATACCAGCACACACATAGATACCAGCACACACATAGATACCAGCACACACATAGATACCAGCACACACATAGATACCAGTACACACTTAGATACCAGCACACACATAGATACCAGCACACACATAGATACCAGCACACACATAGATACCAGCACACTGATAGATACCAGTACACACATAGATACCAGCACACACATAGATACCAGCACACACATAGATACCAGTGCACTGATAGATACCAGTACACACATAGATACCAGTACACACATAGATACCAGTACACACATATATACCAGCACACACATAGATACCAGCACACACATAGATACCAGTACACTGATAGATACCAGTACACACATAGATACCAGCACACACATAGATACCAGTACACACATAGATACCAGTACACACATAGATACCAGTACACACACATAGATACCAGTACACACATAGATACCAGTTCACACATAGATATCAGTACACTGATAATTGTAGGTTAGTTTCACAAGTTAATTTGATTACATTCATGACATTTTTACAGCAAACTTAACCCATTTATGTTTAGCGTCTAGAAAAAAGGCCTTGGCAAACAGCGTAGACCCAGATGAGACGCCGCATGATGCGGTGTCTCATCAGGGTCTGCGCTGTTTGCTTAAAGGAATTTCTTTAAGAAATATTCTAAATATAGAAATAAGTATACTAGACAACCCTTATTTTGGAAATAAATTGATCCAATTTAGAAGGATGGGAGATTCCACTCGTCATACATGGGTTAAGATTTCATCCACATTAACTTTCTTTATTGGCAGTTACCATTTTGGTGTCTGGATATTTTGTGAGATATTACATGTCACATAAACACCAAACAGATATTATATGGATTATCCGATTATAATGTTTGGCACAGTTTTTGTACTTACAAATTTTGGGCTCGTTTTAGCCTCATACTGGGGCTGAAAGCATGTCCAGAAAGTGTCGTCCCTGTTAAGCTTGTGCTTATTTCTTTAAAGGCCCTATAAAGGTGATGATCCGTAATAATTTATCGATATTTAAATATTTTTTCCATATTTTATTTATAAAGGTTATCAAAAAACAATATATATATGCTATTGGACATAACCATACAAATATGAGCAATACAACTTGTTTTGAGCTCAAAATACAGTGTCCTCCAAGTCAATTGTGTTTACAAACAATCAGTTTATTTACATTGCTGTTTACTCAGGAAAGTGAAAGTTAAAGTGACCCAGGTCACCAAAAATATATCGTTGATTTTCAACGTTTTCCGGTATCACTCACAAAGTAGGTCTCTTCTAAATGGTTAAAACGTTTGTAGTGATCTAATAAGTTACTTTTTGCTGGTAAAAAAATGTTTAAAATAGATTTAAAATTGAATGTTCTTTCGGCTATTTTAAGCATACGTCTCCGCTTTGGGGATACACATCACGTTAGTTGCAAAGTTGTAAACATTTCTTCCAATTATGAAACAGGTATATCTTCCATAATTCTTGACAACGTTGCACTTAAGCTGTGTTATTAGCATTTCTTAAGCAAGAGTAACTGAAATACAGTAACAATTAGACCAGTTTATATGCATAATAATAGGATTCGTCACCTTTATAGGGCCTTTAAGCACATGCGTTAAACCCAGTTTTACGGATCATTTATGTTTACAAGTCTTCAGTTTCTGGAATAAAGACTTCAGTTGAACTTTGTTCAAAGCGAAATCCTTGAAATCATGGGCTAGTCAGCTTGTATATAAGGCCCTAAAGGCTGTATATCAAGCAATAATGGCTCTGTAAAATGTGCCTCAAACGTAGCTCAGGACAAGGCTGGGCATCAACGCTAGTGAGCCAATGAACCTGCGAAACCTTGCACGACTATTATATAGGGGATAGGATTGTTTTTGGCCCGATTTTCACCCATCAAGAATTTTCTATTTGCATTTTGACCTTTTGTTGTTTCAAGCTTTTTTCATTCCCCTGAAGGTAGTGGGTAAAATGTAAAGTAAATTTTCAGGACAGTGTTTGTATAATGTTTATTTACTTTGACGTGTTGCCTACAACATACAAAGTAATCAGTTTCATAAGTTTAACTAAAAAATAAAACATTTCCACGAATTTAAACAAAAACAACATTGAGAACAATTTATGACAAATTATGCAATACGCATACAAAGATTCCAGAACAATCTTAAACTTGTACATGACTAAACTAAAAAATAGTTCTTCAGATTGCCCTTTTAAATCTCAGAAATCAAACAAAAATCTATAAAAGGTGATACACTGTTGTCATTGAATAAATGGAAAAACCTAGACTAGCTTTTGTAATACACTGTTGTCATTGAATAAATGGAAAAACCTAGACTAGCCCTTGTAATAGACTGAGAGTTAGTACTAGAATGGAATACAATGATAAACCAAGACTAGTAATAGAATGTTGTAAAGTATGCTGCCTGTTGAACGAAACTTAAATTATGCTTTATCCTTTTCTAATTAAAATATCCACAATAAACTGGCTTTGATAATGAGTTTGTTCAATGCCATTGAGATCAAATTGATTGAAGTAAGCCTACATATGGCACAGAGTTCATGCTGAACAATAAAGTAGAATGCTGCAAACATCTGAATACATACTCCATCATTTTCCTTGACGATGCCCACCACAAGTCAAAGATGTTCCCATAATACACCCACTGTTTTAAACAAGCCTATTACAAATTGAATGTAATAAATGGTGTTTAACTTCACACAAACTTCATTTTATACATTTATATATACATGTATGTTAAATTCCTCCACCTAGTCATAGGTAAATACATACAATTTACACAAACAATAATAAACAAAACAAAAAATGTCAAAATTAACGCTTCATAAAATACATTTAATTACAAAATTTGAAGAAAAACAATTATTTTCATCAGGTAAGAAAACAAAATTATTGCTTTTGTTAACAGGACTACGTATTTGAGTGTTTCCTAACAATCAACAATTATATGAATAGCTTCTTTGGATGCTAATAGTGATACAATCTGACATCAGTGACAATTTACAATATAAATGCCCCCTTGCAAATGAATAACATCATTCCAACATTTTATAATAACACAAGAACAGCTATACTGTAAGCTGCGTTCTGGGAATACTTAACTTTATGCAAGTGCTTATCAGGGAGAACACTTTCTGCTGTAATTTAATTTGTTGTTTAACCCATTTATGCCTAGCGTCTAGACAAAAGGCCTTGGCAAACAGCGTAGACCCAGATGAGACACCGCATGATGTGACTTCTCATCTGGGTCTGCGCTGTTTTCTTAAAGGAATTTCTGTAAGAAATATTCTAAATATAGAAATTCATATTGTAGGCATCCCTAATTTTGGAAATAAATTGTTCCAATTTAGAAGGATGGGGGAGTCAAATAGGCATAAATGGGTTAAATGAAGTCTTCTCTAAAGGTTAATCCAATCCAGGTGGAAAGTGTCCTTGAATACCCTGTGCAGTCATACAATAAGCCCTGTTTTCCCAGAACAAGGCTCATATATTTTTAGCAACATTAACAATGCCAATATGATTTGTTTAAGTAAACATCATGCAAGAAAGAGTATGTGTATCTTACTTTTTATATTCACATGTATTTGTTCATCTTAAAGAATCACAGTATCATGTTCATAATAAATAAACAAAGTGACTACGAAAGCTAATGTAATGCAAACATATGGACATCATGCAAAATTTGTATTCAGTACAAGAGTTCATTGTAAAAAAACTTTTAGCTAACAATTACTAGATGTGACTCGATGTCAGCAGTAATTAATTTTCCCAAAGTCCATAATCTCAGTAAAATACATCATAATCTCAAAAACAGTTCACAAACATATAAAAGGGTACACATGCAAAAACTAATAAAAATGTAACATCTTTTTCAATGATTTAACTTTCAATAACTTTCTACTTGTAAAATCATTGAAGTTCAATATATAAATATTCATCCTTAATAAATGGGATGATATTTGTACAATAAAATTCCAGCAAAAAATGCAGACACATTTGTATGACAATTTAATAATGAAATGTGCATTTTTTAAATTAAAAGTGTGTCTCACTTTTTCAAACTTTGAAGTTTTTATGTCTTCAAAAATTATATAAAATTGTACTTTCTGTAACAAACAACAACAACAACAACATAAATATAAAACTTAAATAAACATATGCATAATCCCTCTGCATGAATCCTGAACATTTCAAAATGAAATGTGAACAACAGAAATAACTTTCTGCACAAAAAAGCAAAACGCGCTTACCTGCATTTTCTTATGAAGAACATGAGCATAATTTCTGGTAAGAGGTATATGGGTCTTTGTAGCTCTTACCTAACAAGATGATTCTCAAAACTGTGTGAACTTTCTATAGAATATCTGTAGTAGTTACAGAGATATGTACATGAACATTAAAACCTACGTTTTATATTGCACACAAATCTTAACCAGACTAATAAATACAAAAGAGGATGTAATCTAGCTATAAAGCTGGTCACTGTTGGTTTGGTGAATGTTGATTAAGACCCTTAACATGCATCTTAAGTTTTATATCAATATCTTGATAGAGAGATGGAGATACATTTTAATAAGCTCCCATCAATTTATTATCTGACTGATATTTTTTAAAGCTTGTGTTAATATTTTAAGTCCCACATGCGGGGTATGTATTAACAATTATAGCCCTGTTTAAAAATTCAAAAAATGAAAAAAATGCAAAAAAGCACCACCAAATGAGAACAAGATGTGTTTGTGAAACACATTGTCCCCCTATATGACGTTTGACCTTGAAGAATGACCTTGACCCTTCACCACTCAAAATGTGCAGCTCCATGAGATACACATGCATGTCAAATATAAAATTGCTAGCTTCAATATTGCAGAAGTTACATTACATGAGCAATTTTGACCCATATATTTGACCTAAAAGGATGACCTTGACCTTTCACCACTCAAAATGTGCAGCTCCATGAGATACACATACATGCCAAATATCAAGTTGCTATCTTCAATATTGCAAAAGTATTCATAAAATAAGCGATTTGGGCCACATATATTTGACCTCTGACCTTGAAGGATGACCTTGACCTTTCACCACTCAAAATGTGCAGCACCATGAGATACACATGCGTGCCAAATATCAAGTTGCTATCTTCAATGTTGCAAAAGTATTCATAAAATAAGCGATTTGGGCCACATATATTTGACCTCTGACCTTGAAGGATGACCTTGACCTTTCACCACTCAAAATGTACAGCTCCATAAGTTACACATGCATGCCAAATATCAAGTTGCTATCTTCAATATTGCAAAAGTATTCATAAAATAAGCGATTTGGGCCACATATATTTGACCTCTGACCTTGAAGGATGACCTTGACCTTTCACCACTAAAAATGTGCAGCTCCATGAGATACACATGCATGCCAAATATCAAGTGGCTATCTTCAATATTGCAAAAGTATTCATAAAATAAGCGATAATGGCCACATATATTTGACCTCTGACCTTGAAGGATGACCTTGACCTTTCACCATTCAAAATGTGCAGCTCCATGAGATACACATGCATGCCAAATATCAAGTTGTTATATTCAATATAGCAAAAGTTATTGCAAAATGTTAAAGCGCAAACCAACCAACCAACAGACCAACCAACAGATAGGGCTAAAACAATACTATAGTGGGGGACATAAAAATTCCAGGAAAATGAACATAAGAGAATGTAATCAGATCAAGTGATAAAAACAAGAGGGCCTGAAAGGCCCAAAGTCGCTCACCTGAGATTCAAAGCAACTGAGCTGTTCTGTGCAGCCCAAGATGTCATTAGAACAAAATGTTCTTACCAACTTTCATGACTAGTGAACACCCTGGCAGCAATGTTTTTGAACAGACCAGAACCATTTTCATACACATCCAAGATATAATTTAAACAAATATTCTGACAAAGTTTCATGTAGATTCATGAATCCATATAAGGAACAAGGGCTGTTTGTAAAACATGCATGCCCCCCATATGGGCTGTCAGTTGTAGTGGCAGCCATTGTGTGAATACGTTTTTGTCACTGTGACCTTGACCTTTGACCTAGTGACCTGAAAATCAATAGGGGTCATCTGCCAGTCATGATCAATATACATATGAAGTTTCATGATCCTAGGCCTAAGCGTTCTTGGGTTATCATCCGGAAACCATCTCGTAGACAGACGGACCGACGGACATGTGCAAAACAATATACCCCCTCTTCTTCGAAGGTGGGCATACATTTTTGAACTCATCCAAGATATCATTGGTACAAATCTTGTGACCAAGTTTCATGATGATCGGACAATAATGTGGCCTCTTGTGTGTTAAAGGCCCTATAAAGGTGACGATCCGTAATTATTTCCCGATTTTTAAATATTTTTAGCTCACCTGAGCACAACGTGCTCATGGTGAGCTTTAGTGATCACCTTTTGTCAGTCGTGCGTCGTCAACATTTGCCTTGTGAACACTCTAGAGGCCACATTTATTGTCCGATCATCATGAAACTTGGTCAGAACATTTGTCCCATTGATACCTCGACTGAGTTCGAAACTGGATCATGCTGGGTCAAAAACTAGGTCAAAAAAAAGAAAAACCTTGTGAACACTGTAGAAGTCATATTTGATGCCCAATCTTCATGTTACTTTGTCAAAATGTTTGTCTCAATAATATGTTGGTTGAGTTCAAAAAAGGTTCTGGTCCGTTGAAAAACATGGCCGCCAGGGGGCGGGGCAGTATTCTTTATATGGCTATAGAGAAACCTTGTGAACACTCAAGAAGTTACAATTATCATGAAACTTGGTCAAAACATTGGTTTCATTGATATCTCGGACGAGTTCGAAAATGGTCCAGATCGGTGAAAAAACATGGCTGCCAGGGGGTGGGGCAGTTTTCTCTATATGTATATAATGATAACATGTGAACACTCTAGAAGTCACATTTTTGGTCCAATGTTCATGAAATTTGGTCAGAACATGTGTTTTCTGGATATGACTGTTGAGTTCGAAAATGGTTAGGATTGGTATAAAAGCATGGCTGCTGGGGGGGGGGGTCATTTTCCTTATATTTATATAGTTAAAACAGCTTGTGAACACTCTAGTTTAGCATGTCAAGGGAAGTAACTGCAAAATGGCTTTTGAAAAATTATGTTGAATTGACAGAGTTGTCTCCCTTTTTAAAATATTTTTTTTAAGCACAAGAAGATTAAGTGGAATTAATTATAAATGATAATTACATTCTGGAAGAAAGCAAACTTTTGAATATGTTTTTTATTGTTTGATGATTCTGTACAATCAAGATTTTACTACAGCCATATAAGGAAAAATGCCCCGCCCCTTGGCAGCCATGTTTTTCAAGCAAACGTTACCATTTTCAAACTCATCCAAGATATCATTGAGACCAATCTCCTGACCAAATTTCATGAAGATTGAACAATAAATGTGGCCTCTAGAGTGTTAACAAGGTTTTACTAAAGCCATATATAGCCATATAAGGAAAAATGACCCGCCCCTGATGGCCATGTTTTTAAAGCAATCAAAACCATTTTCAAACTCATCCAAGATATCATTGGGACAAATCTTTTGACCAAGTTTCATGAAGATTGGAAAATAAATGTCACGCCTCAAGAGTGTTAACAAGGTTTTACTAAAGCCATATAAGGAAAAATGCCCCGCCCCCTGGTGGCCATATTTTTTTACCAACCGGCATCATTTTCGAACTCGTCCAAGATATTATTGGGGTGAATCTTCTGACCAAGTTTAATGATCGGACAATAAATGTGGCCTCTAGAGTGTTAACAAGATTTTACTAAAGCCATATATAGCCATATAAGGAAAAATGCCCCGCCCCTTGGCAGCCATGTTTTTCAAGCAAACGTTATCATTTTCGAACTCATCCAAGATATCATTGAGACCAATCTTATGACCAAATTTCATGAAGATTGGACAATAAATGTGGCCTCTAGAGTGTTAACAAGGTTTTACTAAAGCCATATATAGCCATATATGGAAAAATGCCCCGCCCCCCTGGTGGCCATGTTTTTGAAGCAACCGAAACCATTTTCTAACTCGTCCAAGATATTATTGGGATGAATCTTCTGACCAAGTTTCATGAAGATCGGACAATAAATGTGGCCTCTAGAGTGTTAACAAGATTTTACTATAGCCATATAAGGAAAAATACCCCGCCCCTTGGCATCCATGTTTTTCAAGCAAACGTAACCATTTTTGAACTCATCCAAGATATTATTGAGACCAATCTTTTGACCCTATTTCATGAAGATTGGACAATAAATGTGGCCTCTAAAGTGTTAACAAGGCAAATGTTGACGCCGCACAACGCACGATGGACAAGATGCGATCACAAAAGCTCACCATGAGCACATTGTGCTCAGGTGAGCTAAAAACTTTATAAAATGAGACATTTGGAATTAACTCAGCTGACAAGAGTGGCAAGATGACAACACAACAGTGTGTATATAAACATGTAAAACAACTGACCAAATGTATCAAGGCGTCAATGTGGGTAAGATACCTGGTTAAAATACTGCACATATTGCGGTATATCATGAATGCGGGGCAGCTGATAGTGATTTTGAGGCTGGACAAATTCAAAACCCAAAGGACGTGGCTCCTGGTCGACGGGGAAAGCATGATAAGGAGGACCCTGGGGTGTATATGGAGGCTGGATGCTCTCGGGCATAGGCATCTGGGGAAAAACATTTGAAAGGGGATACTGTGCCACACCGTCTATGACTGGTTCAAGCCCAAGCGCTGGTTGTTGGATGGCCACAAACGGAGGGCTAGATGGTACTGGATGGACGGGTGAGGGCCGTGGAGCAAGTGAAGTGGGCCCAGGGTCATTTCCATCATGACCGTAATTCTCAGCAAATCCCTCTCCGTTGGCGGGGTTAGCACGGGGACTCATTGGCAGAACCTCTGGGTACTCAATGACTTTTTCAGGTACAATCATTGGTTCTGTTAAAAAATGTCCAGGCTATGAAATTTGTTGGACAATAAAGCAGCATGAATATAGTTGGGGATCTGATAATGAAGTTATATGTGTATAATAAACATAGCAATCAAATCATATAAATCTAAGTACAGAATCCTTTTTGAACGTTTGGAATAAATTGTTAACAACATAGAAATAGTATCAAATATACACTAAAAGAGTAAAATTTCTAAATGTTGAGGTGCCTTACCAGGATTAAAACTAGGCTTATTGTCCAAATAAACATTTTACCACTTAATGGATATTAAAAACAAGAGCACCGCCTTGCGGGTGCAGACCGCTCATCTATGTTCTTTTTAAAGGTGAAGGGACTCTCAATTTCAATCACAAAGGAGGGAGGGGTGGAGTGAAGAGGGGTGTTAAGTGTGGGGGTGTGGACATTTATTACATTATCTTCCAAAGATGCGGGAAAAAAATGCAAAAAAAAATAAAAAAAATTTCGGCGGGGGGGGGGGGGGGTGGGGATTCTTGGGTGCAATGGTCAGACGGTATTTCAAACATAAAATAATAAAAATCAATATTTGTGTTTCTTACCGTTTCAAAAAATAAATAAATTGGGGGGGGGGTGGGGTGGGGGGGTATAGTGTGAGGGTGTGGTGGTCATTTGTGAGATGATCTTAAAAAATAAAAATAAAAAAAAAAATTAGGGGGGAGGGAGAGGGCACAGGGGATGGTTTGGGTGGAGTCTATTGTGGTATGTCAGGTAAGAGTAGTTTTGTGAAAGTATCAATCAAATCTAATCATAAATAAAGAAGTTATGGCAATTTTAGCAAAATTTAATCATTTGACCTAGAGAGCCAAGGTCATTCAAAGGTCAAGGTAAAATTCAACTTGCCAGGTACAGTAACCTCATGATAGCATGAAAGTATTTGAAGTTTGAAAGCAATAGCCTTGATACTTTAGAAGTAAAGTGGATCGAAACACAATTTAACCATATATTCAAAGTTACTAAGTCAAAAAAGGGCCATAATTCCGTAAAAATGACAACCAGAGTTATGCAACTTGTCCTTTTACTGTACCCTTATGATAGTTTGCGAGTGTTCCAAGAATGAAAGCAATATCTATGATACTTTAGGAGTAAAGTGGACCAAAACACAAAACTTAACAAAATTTTCAATTTTCTAAGTATAAAGGGCCCATAATTCCGTCCAAATGCCAGTCAGAGTTACATAACTTTGCCTGCACAGTCCCCTTATGATAATTAATAAGTGTTGCAAGTATGAAAGCAATAGCTTTGATATTGTAGGAATAAAGTGGACCTAAACACAAAACAAAACCAAATTTTCAATTTTCTAAGTATAAAAAGGGCACATAATTCTGTCAAAATGCCAGTCAGAGTTACATAACTTTGCCTGCACAGTCCCCTTATGATAGTTAGTAAGTGTTGCAAGTATGAAAGCAATAGCTTTGATACTTAAGTAATAAAATGGACCTAAACACAAAACTTAACCAAAATTTTCAATTTTCTAAGTATAAAAAGGGCACATAATTCTGTCAAAATGCATGCCAGAGTTATCTAACTTTGCCTGCCCAGTCCCCTCATGATAGTAAGTGTACCAAGTTTGAATGCAATAGCATTGATACTTTTTGAGAAAAGTGGACCTAAACGCAAAACTTAACCGGACGCCAACGCCGACGCCAAGGTGATGACAATAGCTCATAATTTTTTTTCAAAAAATAGATGAGCTAATTAAAGGTAAGTTAATAAAAAAACTTTTTGCAAATAATTAGCCAGGGATACAATTAAGGCAATGAGCCTGCTGGAAAGTTAAAAGGCGTAAACATATCTGTTACTGATTATGTTTTTTTATATATTTAATTGTTGCAGTACAAACAATTTTCAGTAGTTAAACTATTAAGAAAAGCTTATTTAAAACAATTTAGAGCTCATTTTGCGAGTTGATAAAACAAGTCGAATTTCTACAAATAATAAGCCCTGATTAAATCTTATAATCCATATAAATGATGACTATTTAATGTTAGTATGTATATAGTATCTTTATTAAACTAATTACTTCTTAAGTGCATACCTTTATATGTCAAATTATGTCTTGAAGCTATTTAAAAATTCCCAGCAAATACCAGATAATGAAATTAAGCTTTATTTGCTGAACATGTGAGCCTTGCTCTGGGAAAACAGGGCCTAATGCATATGCATAAAGTGTTGTCACAGATTAGCCTGTGCAGTCTGGACAGGCTATCAGTAAGACATATGCCTAGACCAGGATCCATCTTTGTTTAGTAGATACTTCCTTTAAACAAACAATTATGGAAAAGAGGAAACTGGTGTCCCTGACTAGCCGGGCAGACTGGTGTCCCTGACTAGCCGGGCAGACTGGTGTCCCTGACTAGCCGGGCAGACTGGTGTCCCTGACTAGCCGGGAAGACTGGTGTCCCTGACTAGCCGGGCAGACTGGTGTCCCTGACTAGCCGGGCAGACTGGTTTCCCTGACTAGCCGGGCAGACTGGTGTCCCTGACTAGCAGGACAGACTGGTGTCCCTGACTAGCCGGGCAGACTGGTGTCCCTGACTAGCCGGGCAGACTGGTGTTCCTGACTAGCCGGGCAGACTGATGTCCCTGACTAGCCGGGCAGACTGGTGTCCCTGACTAGCAGGACAGACTGGTGTCCCTGACTAGCCGGGCAGACTGGTGTCCCTGACTAGCCGGGCAGACTGGTGTCCCTGACTAGCCGGGCAGACTGATGTCCCTGACTAGCCGGGCAGACTGGTGTCCCTGACTAGCCGGGCAGACTGGTGTCCCTGACTAGCCGGGCAGACTGGTGTCCCTGACTAGCCGGGCAGACTGGTGTCCCTGACTAGCCGGGAAGACTGGTGTCCCTGACTAGCCGGGCAGACTGGTGTCCCTGACTAGCCGGGCAGACTGCTTAAGCTTATCTTGGACCACAGCTTACACAAATGCATTAAAAGTTTTCATATTAAGTTCACTGTTAAATTCATATACTAGTATACCCTGGATTGTGTGCAGCTTTTCACAAACGCCACTCTCTCCAGATGCCATTGTATCTTCATAAATTATCTGGGCACCCAACTTGAAGACAACGTGTTGGCCTTGGGTCACATTCAACACTGGATCGTGTTTATAACCTCTGGTTGAGGCATCATATTTTAATGTGGCACACTTGACCTAAAACAAGAATATCAGTGAAACTGAAGGATGCTTCCCGATGATGCTCTTTGTCAATCTATGTGTTTAAAACCACCAAAAAAAATCAATTATTAGCCTCAGTGACTTTGACCCCAGTGACCTCAAACCTCATCAAAAGGTAGAGGTCCATGCAAGGTACGTACATGCCAAATATGAAAGAGATCGGTAAAGTATTGAAGGTGGTATGAGAAACTGTAACAAAAGCGTGATGGAAAATTTATTATTAGCCTCTGTGACCTTGACCTTGACACCAGTGACCTCAAACCTATCAAAAGGTAGAGGTCCATGCAAGGTATCTACATGCCAAATATGAAAGAGATTGGTAATGCATTGAAGGTGCTATGAGAAACTGTAACAAAAGTGTGACGGAAAAATCTATTATTAACCTCGGTGACCTTGACCCCAGTGACCTCAAACCTCATTAAAAGGTAGAGGTCAATGCCAGGTACCTACATGCCAAATATGAAAGAGATTGGTAAAGCATTGAAGGAGCTATGAGAAACTGTAACAAAAGTGTGACAGAAAAATAAATTATTAGCCTCGGTTACCTTGACCTTGACCCCAGTGACATCATCAAAAGGTAGAGGTCCATGCAAGGTACCTTCATGCCAAATATGAAAGAGATCGGTCAAGCATTGAAGCTGCTATGAGAAACTGTAACAAAAGTGGGATGAAAAAATCTATTATAAGCCTCGGTAACCTTGACCCCAGTGACCTCAAACCTCATCAAAAGGTAGAGGTCCATGCGAGGTACCTACATGCCAAATATGAGAGATCGGTAAAGAAATTAAGGTGCTATGAGAAACTGTAAAAAAAGTGTGACGGAAGGAAGGAACTACAAACTGGCAACTATAAATTTTGCTCCACCGAAAATATTTCGGGGAGCATAAAAAATACCAATAAGAAAAACAAGAGACAAATGTGGTATCATGAAGAACCAACATGATAAGTTGATTCCATCATAATGAAACTTTTTTTTTCAAATAAAGAGTCAACCAAGGACACGTATGAAAGGTAACCCTTAAGTTGAAATGCAGAATTGGGGCCAGCTTATTGTTTTATATTAAGACAGAAACAGTAAAAAAAACTTGTTCCCAATGACCATCTGACCCATTATCAAAATTTACCAGATGTTTCTTGATGGGTGCAGATGGATAAATAGGGCAAAAAAACAATGTAGTGATAGTTTTTTTTGCATTGCAATTCATCTTACTGATATCCATACACACACAGTTTTTTGTTGAAATCTTGTGTACCATAATATATGAAAAGGCCCCACAATTGAATTGCATCATGCAAAAAACAACAAAGGGCAACAACTCTTATATAAGACATCACATGTAGGCTTATGGTTCTTGTACATGGCACTACTCCTCATTGCTATCTATACATGTATATCCATGATGTTTCATGTTGAAATCTTGTACAGTTTCTTGAACAAAAGCCCAGAAACATTACATCATAAAAACATCAAAGGGTTATAAGTCTTATTTTATAAAGTAGTGGGTTAGGGTTCTTGTGCATGGCACTTGTCTCCATTGATATCTGTACACTCATTATAAAATCTTATAATGTTTTTTAGTTATAGCATAAAAAGTTGCATCATGCAAAAACAACAAAGGACACTATTTTTATTTAAGTTATTTCAGAAAGTGCAGGGTATGGTTTTTGTACATGGAACTGCTCCTTATTCATATCTTTACACCCATGAAGCTTCATGTTGAGATTTTGTGTAAGTATTAAGATATAGCAATTAAAAGTTGCATCATGCAAACATAAAGAAAGGGAAATAACTAATTGCCAGTGGCACTTCTCATTGAGATCAATACATCCATTAAGTTTCATGTTGGAAGCTTAAAAAGCATATGAGATTATAGCCCAGAAAACGTTGTAACAAACAAAGCCACAGCCATATCTCAGTGATATCCACAGGGGATAAATAAGAGAGCCATGAGTCCAAAAGGCTCCCACTTGAGTTCAAAGTACACCAATTGTTGAAGAAACACTTGACACATCTTAAAACATGGCATTGATATTTTGAAGGTAAACAATGTGACCTGACATTTAATCAAGATCGACTGAGCCAGCAGTGGATTTTGTAGATGTGAATATTTTGCTTCTTAAATTTCAGCTGGTAAGGGTGAATAATCTGTACATAACTAGTATTCAAACTAGATCAAGATATTGTGTCAAGATAACCATCCTGACCAAGTTTCATCAAGGGTTAGTTGTAAATAAGGCCTCTAGAGTGACCCAGATTTAAACTTGGACTTTTCTTCAAATTTAAGTAATATATTTGTCCTAAAGATGGGTTGAACGATTCTTCTAAAATGTGAACTGGTGACCTAATTTTCAAGCGCACATGACCCTGATTCAAAATCAGCCATGCGCACATGACCCTGATTCAAAATCAGCCATGCACACATGACCCTGATTCAAAATCAGCCATGCACACATGACCCTGATTCAAAATCAGCCATGCGCACATGACCCTGATTCAAAATCAGCCATGCGCACATGACCCTGAATCCCTGATTCAAAATCAGTCATGGGCACATGACCCTGATACAAAATCAGCCATGAGCACATGACCCTGATTCAAAATCAGCTAAGATATTGTCAAGATAATATTTTTACAGACTTTCATTAGTTTTGAATCAAAAGTTTGGACTCTTTAGAGTTGTTATAAGTTTTTGTCTCAGTTTTGACCTAGCGACATGTACCTAGTTGTATGATACAATCAAACACAGCTTACATATTGATGCGATAAACATTTATAAAATAAGAGATATGTTTGTCATAAACACTTAGCCTCCTAATGCGCCGCTTTGAAGCCATATATTTGACCTTTGACCTTAAAGAAAACCTTGACCTTTCACCACTCAAAATGTGCAGCTCCATGAGATACACATGCATGCCAAATATCAAGTTGCTATCTTCAATATTGCAAAAGTTATGGCCAATTTTAAAGTTTGATGCAAACAAACCAAAAAACAAACAAACAGGGTAAAAACAATATGTCCCCCAGTATAGACATAAACATCTGTAACTGTTAAAACTGCTGTGATTAGAACTTCTTACTTCTGTCTCTAACACTCCTCTAGCTTTCACCAAAAAGATAACCACACACATTTATCTTGAAGCAAAACATCATTTTGGTTGTGATTGTTAATAGAGCACCTATGGATTATGTAAGCATATTGGGACATTCATTTTGGTTGTTATTGTTAATAGAGCACCTATGGATTATGTAGGCATATTGGGACATTCATTTTGGTATAGGGCACCTATGGGTTATATAGGCATAATGGAACAATGATTGTGGTTGTTATTGTTAATATGGCACCTAGGGATTATGTAGGAATATTGGGACATTCATTTTGGTTGTTATTGTTAATAGGGCACCTATGAATTATGTAGGCATATTGGGACATTCAATTTGGTTGCTATTGTTAATAGGGCACATACAGATTATGTAGGCATATTTGGACATTCATTTTGGTTGTTATTGTTAATAGGGCACCTATGGATTATGTAGGCATATTGGGATATTCTTTTTTGCTGTGATTAATTTTGCCATATTCTTACATTATCACTTGTAGAACAAGAGCACCGCATAACGGGTGCCAACGCTCGGCTGCGGGTGCAGTTTTGAATAAATGAAAGCTTGTCAAATTCTTTTTTTTTCTTTTATAGAGGTCACAGTGATGACCTTTGACCTAGTGACCCCAAAATGGGTATGGCGTGTAGAACTCATCAAGGTGCATCTACATATGAAGGTTCAAAGTTGTAGGTGGAAGCACTTTGATTTTAGAGCCAATGTTCAAAAGGTTAACAACATGTAAAGGTTTTAGCATGACGCCGGAAGACGAGCTGGCTATGACAATACCTCGAAAACAGCCGAGCTAAAAATGGTTAAAATTATATTTTGTTGTCTTCAGGTGCCCCATTTTCACAGATATGCTAATTTCCCAATTATCTTATTGGATGATATAATTTTAAGCTACCAATTCAATTTTGTGTTTAACATTCAGCTGAAGTCATGAAAACAATGATTCAACCAGTGCTTACCATTGATTCAATTACCACAAGTTAAATTGAATCTATTATTTGGAACTTATAATTTTTCTGACTCCAGAATCAGGAGATAATTCAGAATGTTGAGACACTGAGTCTTACACAAACCAATCATAGATATCCCATTAGTACAATACATTCAGCTGGCCATGATGTCACATCGTCGACCCGTTCTTTGCATTATGCATTAGACTTAGTGCCTAGCTTTGGCAACAGAGAATAAAGCTAACAAGCAAATCTGAAAGTAAAGTTTGCTTGTGATTGAACCCTGAGTATGTTCACCAAACCTCTCTTTCAATACATCTGTCAGAAATCACTCTGTTTAGTTTGCAATTACAATTTTTAGCATATTCTTGTTGTAAAGTCAACACAGAGTGAGCAGAATCCAGCTTTGCAAATTTCAGCTTGCCATGACACATTGTCTTGTTTTCTAAATGTTCAGTCTAAGAGTTCAATTTGTCGGTTGGTGAACACAGGCCAGTCCTGATATGTTTTATTCTGCCCATGAGAATAATATGGTACAACAGCCCCACAGGAGTTTGAAATTCTATCCATAGAGCTAATCAAATGGCTAAATAATAAAACAAGAAATGTGTTTGACAGAAACACTATGTCCCCTACTGCGCCGCTTTGATTTATTAATTTTTTTTATCATTTGGCAGGTTCAGATAATTATCTCCCTTTAAAGCTTATTACTTCCCTTGGATTTGCTTTTTTGACCTTTGACCTTGAAGGATAACCTTGACCTTTCACCACTCAAAATGTGCAGCTCCATGAGATACACATGCATGCCAAATATGAAGTTGCTATCTTCAATAATACAAAAGTTATGGCAAAATGTTAGTTAAAGTTTGACGCAAACAAACAAACCAACAGACAGGGCAAAAACAATATGTCCCCCCACTATAGTGGTGGGGGACATAAAAATTGACCCCTATATAGTATATAGACTATATAGGGGTCAATTTGTTATTATTTAGCCATTAGTATTAGCTTTATGGATAGAATTTCAAACTCCTGTGAACAGCCCTAATACCAACCTACTCTAAACTGTACGATTAACAGTTAACAGGCCATTGTGTTGCATGGGAGTTTACAAACAAGCCCTAGTCTTTATTGATCTTATCAAGTTGAGCAGCTGAGATCAATAATGAAATTATCACTAACCAGATGTGGTCGTCAACCAATAAAATTCTATGGGATAATTGTAACAAATGACATTCTTGACAACATTCCTAAATTCTGTTGGTAAAGTAAAATCAGGAAACTTGTAAGCAAAGAACAGGGTGTTTTTTTTCAATTGAACACTAAAAAAATAATATTTTGCACATGCATACTTTTGGCTGGTGAAAGTAACAACAGGCATATTTCCTTCTTCTAGGAGGGTCTGGCCTGAAACAGAAGACCGTCTCTGCCTTGGGTTGATGAGAACAAAGAGGATCCCTAAAGAATCTGTCCTTAGAAGTTCTTGAAAATATACGTACCACTTTATTAAATGTTTTAAGAAAACTGTTGACAACACGCCACTGACAATGTTAAGTTTTCATCCCAAGCAGTTTACGGTATTCATAACTTATAAAGTTCTTCTTGAAAGTTTTGAGCTTTTTAAGCCTTTTATAAGGTCCCTAGACTGAATTAATAAATTAATAAATGAAACTGGTTGACATTTAGGAATTTCTAGAGGAGAGCGATAATGTACATATTGTTCAGTCTTTTGTAATTATATATGTATTGAAGATGAGTTTCATGTATTTTTTTAATGTCCAAAATTTACAAATTAACTTTTGTTTTGTCTTGCAAAGCCCAGCAACACAGTTTGTATTTATGTAGTTGGAACTTAGCAACTTTTACTTATATTCACTAACACTCATCATAAGCAGCTAAATGTAACCCCAGATGCTTCCCCCTCATAAAACACTTAAAGTGGCCCTTTTGTAAAACACAATAATTATACACACAATATTGTTGACAGGGGCGCATCCAGAATTTCTGGTTAAGGAGGGGGGGGGGGGGATATTGAAATATTTGATGGGGGTCCAGGGGGACGCTAGGGCCCCTGGTGGGTGCAGGGCAAAGCCCTGCTAGGGCGTCCAAGGGGGCAAAGCAACCCGAAAGCTCCACAATTTTAGTGATTTTGAAGGCTTTGACAACCACTTCCCACTTCTTGAGCATGTCACGTCTTATGTTCTTTCATCAAAGTACCTTCTTATTATGCCAAAAAAGTGCATAGTTTATACGAAATACAGATGGATACCGGGCGACAGAGAGTCTAAAGTTAAAACATTTAGCGATTGTCTGTGATAAGTGAGAATGTTGTGCACAAAAAAATAGTTTAAATAGGTGATTTAGATCTAGTTAAGTGTGTAACATCAAATGAATTACTTTACTTTGTGGATTTTAGGGGGGGGCGTACACCGCGTCCGCCCCCCCTTGGATCCGCCTATGGTTGATTTTCTGTTTCATATGATACATTACAACCACCAATCAAAGCGCTGAAGGCACTGAAGTTGTTCGCTGTTGTTGTCCTTGATTAGCTTGTGCGCATTGCAAAGGCTAATCAGTGTGCACAGGCTAATCTTATTTGACGTGCATTAAGCCCCGTTTTCCCTGAAAGCAGCCAATATGTACAGATTTCAATGATAAACACTAGACTGGCCAACGTTGTCTTACATTAACAACAAGCTGCTGGTATATACACTCACTGCTAGAGCAGAATCATAAATTTTGTCTGCTGCAGACAGGCAGCGTAATCGTCCCTAGCAGAGTGAGTTACGGTTCTTACCGTAGCTAAGGCTTCTAAGCACATACTGATTTGTAAAATATGCTCTGTAAATTTAGTCGGCCGCTAACGCGACCAACTAAAAACTGCTTTTTTGCTCAGCAACAGGTGCAATTAAGTTCTCATCATACCTTATCGACCTCAATGTCAATACTGGCCCCACATCCTGTTTTGAGCACAATTGTGTTTGAGACATTCTTCTCCTTAACATATCGCATTCCGCTGAACTGCTTTCTCTTGATAAAAGCGTGCTGTTCTATCTCTGGAACGACCTCGAAATGCCATTTTTTGTTACAACTGTCAGTGTCAGAAAATTTCAGCACGGAAAAGATGGCAGACATTTTCTGAAACGCAAGAAAACATTCTTAATCTTTATTGAACAATGGTCATTCAATTTCAAGCCTTTGAAACCGAAAGTAGGGTACAATATATATTAATATTTTCTTAGCCGATATGTTTATATGATATATATATATAACTTGTCATTGCATATGTTCATGTTACCCTTCTAAATAAACAACATTTTCATAGAACTTATCGAATAAATTATCATTATTATAGAATAAAATGTTATAAAGCTAAATGACAGCTTGCCTGTCACCATGCGTCGCATATTGTAAATACCGAATGGGTATGACTAGATACCGAAAACAGTACTGTTTTCGCGAAAACAGTAAATTTACCGAAAACAGTTAGATTTCCCACCTTTACATCGTGATAGCTGCGTTAAACTACAATTTAATGAACGTAAACTCCAGTACGCATTTAAATGAAACTAAATATTAAATTTTTTTTTACACAAAAGCATTTTATTCCTGTTTAAAAACGGATGCATTATATATTACGAGGATGTGAGACGCCACGGACGAGAGTGGACGTGGAAAATTTGGGTGCTGGAGGTTTCGGTAAATGACAAGTTCGGTAAATTGATTTATATAGTAAATGCCGTGGAGGTTTCGGTAAATTGGTTTTTATAGAGGTGGTATACCTACAACGAGGTGTTAATGACACCTATTATTGGCTTACAATAACACCAGGGGCATTTATTTGCAAACTGTGGATTAATTTTGAGTTGAGTAATTAATGCTAAGCCTACGGTAAAGAATTAGGGAAATGAATGAGCTACCTCTGAAAAACGAATTCTGTTAGGAAATTGTAGGTAAATTTACGATTTAAATAACGCAATACTGTTGTTTTTTTTAATAATTGGTGCTTTTATTTAAATAACATAATAGTAATAATAAATAATGATTTATGGCGGAATCAATGTAAGATCTTCAATTAAGTTTAATGCTATTTAAAAAAGTTTCTTGTAAAATATAGTACACATGATTGAATAAAAATGATTTCAGTTTAAATATAAAGCGCAATAGTATTTTAGACCACCGATAAACACTCAATTTCTCAATATATAAACATGAGGTAGTTTGTCAACATAATGAATATGTTGCCCAGCTCTTGCCACGTGGAAGCCACCTCTTGTAAGAGCCAAATGTTGAATTTTATATTACATGTTTTATTATTTCTTTCAGATTGAGAAAAACACAAGAAAAAAACAATATAAAACATCTAAAACGTGTACGTAATTAATAAAAAGTAATATAATGATACGCGTTATGTTTTATAATTTTGTTAAGTGGGCGTGCCATTGAACGTCGAGTTAAGCGAAGAGATACACATAATTGAAAACTGATAAAAATGACATCTAACACAACGCCAGCAGAATGAATACACTGTGTAATAGCAAGCTGCTGTGATGATCACTATCTTATCAACTTAATACACAGGCACCTGGCTACTGTACTGGAACAATGGGTTTTACGGCCAAAATAACTGATATCATTTTTAGCCTGAACAAATCCGTTGAATAAAAAAATAATAACTGATTGACTTTGTAATCCGTTTTATTTACCATATATTATAAATAAGCAACAAGTAAAACATGAATGATAATATTCAAATATGTCCTATATATATATATATATATATATATATATAGGACATATTTGAATATTATCATTCAGATTTTCCGCATGCTGATTTAATTTAATTTCATTTCTAATAAAAATGAGATACATTTATGACACAGTACAATTAAATGTGATATATATATATAGGACATATTTGAATATATCATGTCATTTAAAAAAAATGAGGGAGTAATCACATATTAATAAGATACATTTTTGACACAGTACAATATTAATACGACACATTATTATCATCATCATCATCATCATCATTATTATTATTATATTATATTATTATTATTATTATTATTATTATTATTATTATTATTATTATTATTATTATTATTATTATTATTATTATTACAAATAATATTGCTACATTCGGTTATAATATAATACAATACCTGAACGTAATCATCTTTACCACGCCTCGACATCAGAGCGTAAGCCAGTGGCACCTGCTTCTCATCTTCTCCCTTCTTCACAAATGTGTGGATAGAGTGTAGCTGGTAAAACGGCTGTTTTACCACCTTGAAGGTGCCATCCATATACCACATCTTTGCCTGTCGTAGTAGATCCAGCTGGCGTTGCGTTCCGAAGACGATGTGTCGAGCACCGTCCAGAACGAGGTCGTCCACTATGAAGTCTTCTCCTATGAAGTTTTTGTCAAGCTGAAATAAAAAATAAAATGTTATTTTGGTTTCAATTACATTATTATTGCAACAAAAGTTTAATAATTAAATAATTGAAATATTAAATGAAATGTAAGGAGAGGTAGCGCAATACAGTAATGTTGATATAAGAAACAAACATATTTGATCTTAGTATTTTAAACCACCGAAAATTTCTCATTATATAAACATGCGGTAGTTTGCCAACATAATGAATATGTTGCCCAGCTCTTGCCACGTGGAGGCCACCTCTTGTAAGAGCCACACTATTTTATTTTTTTATCTGATACGCTTTAATTAAGGTTTTTATCAACTAATTGTTTAAAAACATATATAAAATACAAAACGATCATGACCTAAAGATAAACTTTTAATATATAATTTACCTCCCTTGATTAGAATATTAATAGGTTGCAAGCCTGGATAATAAATATTAACACTTTGCAAACATCTCTAAATTTATAAAATCAACTCCGTACATTTAAACAGATAATTTAATTAGTGCCAAACAACTCAATTAATGTACACGCTTATCGACAAAAGGTGCGATAATCCCTATTTATACCAATGTACCGAAACCTCCACGGCATTTACTATATAAATCAATTTACCGAACTTGTCATTTGCCGAAACCTCCATAACCCGAAAATTTAGGAGAAAATTTAATTGAATTTTTAACAAGTTTTATTGACTTTTAGGCAATTTTTATTGCCGCCAACATCATTTATAACTGTTTTACGTTTTAAATCAGTGCTCTTATTAAGCGACGAGTGGTAACGTGGTGATAAAGTGTGAAATAAGACTTTCTTGGTCTGTCGCGGGCGGCGATGCCTGGCAGCCATCTTGAAAAACTGGAAAATTATCGAACAAAAATAGACATTTTGAATAGCAAAGTGGATGTAGCCTTGAAATGAACGATTGATTATAGGGAAGTAGAAATATACCAATACTTTTAAGAAAAATCTAGCGGTTTTACGGAATTTTTTAACTTTTAACCTTGGACATAAACTGTTACGTTGTCTAGACTTTTTATAGAACTTTGCATAGCAAACAAAGGAGAACGTGCACTTTTACAGCTGTCATCTTAACAGCTTTTACCGTAAATAGTTATTTTAGAAAAGTTTTATTGGGTTTTTAACCTAAAAGTCACTTAATGATAGGCAGGCTTGTATTTTATAATTTTATGCTCAACACTCAATGACTTATTTTTACCTATATCTCTGTCTAAGCTTTTTCTTAGCTTACTGTGTGCAGAATTCTGTGGTGGAGTTCTCGCCTGCTGATATGGCAAGCATGGCGCAGACGGTGAGTACAGCCCAGAGGAAAAGGACAACTGGCTCAAGGTCTGCGATTGGTAAGAGGCTGCAGTCTCCCAGCAACTCCCCTGGAGGTCAGACTACGGGCAACATGCAGAGGTCCACTGAATACAACCTCACGGTGAACGGTAACTTAGCAAAAAAGTTAGAGACTGCGAATCGCACTCAAAGTATTGAATGTGAAGTAACTGGAGGAGGTTTTGTCATAACAGCCGATTTTACTACTTTTGAGCTCTTGAAAACTGTCTCATTACACTTCTATGGAAACGAACCAGGGGTTAAAAATGAAACTACCATTGATACAACATATGATAAATCTGGAAAGAACGTTGTCATGTACGCCATAAGGCATACTAGTTATACTCTGAACATCTATAACACACGTAGTAGATTTCTGATAAATGGAAAGAATGAACCTTTGTTTATAGACGATCATTTGAAACAGATTCAGCGGTTGGTTCAGCAGGTTCGAGTGGATGGCAGGCCAGTGGACGTTGCCAGTACCAACAAGCAGTAGGCGGAAAGCATTGAGAGCGCGATGAGAGACAATAAACCAGCAGGTTGTGTCAACCAGAACACTACAAGTAAGACTAGATTATCCATTCAAAAAAGTGCAGATAACATTGTATCAACAGACAAAGTTAAAGAAAAATGGCCGTGTATCAAATGTAAAATAAATGTAAAAAATGGTGTTGAATGCTCTAAGAACCATACAGGGAAAAGTCATTGGATTCATTATAACTGTTTGAAACGTGGTGGTGTGAGTGAAGAAGAATTGAAAAACCTTATGAACCAGCCCAAGAGACTGCCTTTACTTGTGTGGTGTGTATTAAACATATGGAGTCACAGGTAAACATTGAGAATTCTGTTAATTCCATTAGTAATACAAAGACAAATACTAAAGGTACCCAGAAAACAGGTAATCACACAAACCCAATAACATATCAGCAACTGTTAGTAATCCCTTCAAGACAAAGGTTTGCATTAAAGGATAGTGTGAAAGCACTAGTGCTGGAAGAATCAAATCGAAATGAAACCCCAGAAAAAACTGAAACCTGTTATGTATGCAGCAAAACAATTCTTTCGAATGAAAAATGTTTTGACATATGTAAAGCAATATGTCACCATGAATGTGTTGATTATGACTCGTTAAATCTTAAAGTCACCTGTATCACATGTATAGGAACAACTGAACAGCTAGAGGCAGCGTCCCAAGAAGATATGGCGGAACAAGTAAATGATGGTAGAACCCAATCTATAACTGCAACAGCTCCAGATGCTAATCAGGGCGACCAACTGAAGGCAGCTCAAGGTTTGAAACAAAAAGAACAAAAGTTGAAAAAATTAGAAACCGATTTAAAGATAAGGGAGAAAGAAATAAGCGAAGCAGCAAAGCATAGACCAAAATTAGAAAATCATATTAAGAAACTTGAGGCCAGAACTGAAGAACTTGATAGACTTAACAGAACATTACTTGATAAAATTGAATTCTTAGAGAACCAAATTGAATATCTTAAAAAGACAGCACCAACCGTATCATCAAGTACAAATAAGTGTTCTAACCCAGTTTTGACAGAGAATGAAAAGCTCATGGACTCTATTCATATTAAAGTCACCAACTTTATTCTAAAACAGATTGACAAGCAATTCGAAAATCTCGATTTGAATAAGGGTGTGTCCCCCACAGTAACTACTGATAACGAAACAAGAACATCACATGTACAGAATAATGAACCATTTAAAGATAGAGATTCTTCCGAGCGTATCATTAGAATTAATAACATTAGAAGTAGACATGCACACAATGTTAATAACAGTATTGTAGATCGTGCTGAAAAGGGACACCAGAGAGCACAACATCAAAGGAATAGCGAGAACAGGCTACATAGCGACATCATACTCCCAGAAGGTTACGTGGCAGTCCCCAGGGACCAGGTGTATGCTACAATCCAGGGTCGACCCATATGTAAGACACAGACGCAAAGGGAGTCAAGTAAGACTAGTGTTAAGGCCTCCGTTAAGGCACCCGACATTACAACTCAGGAAAATTTTAATAATTCAAATGCACCTGAAAGCAAGAATTCCACTATGGACACTGTGAATAATAGACATGAAAACAGTTGCGAACCATTGGATCTCTCCACAAAGAAAGACTATGAATTAAACAGAGTACAAATAGTTAATTGCCAACAAAACAATCAGAATCTAATCAGGTATAGAAGTGACAGCTGCATAAATAATATGAAACCTTCATCGGACGAGAATATGAAAACAACTACAAGTAACAACCAGAACAAGCAAAATTCTTTTTTGTACAGAAGCGCCAGTTGCATAGATCTCACTATAGCCAAAGTTGTACAACAACCCGAAGAAATTGATAAACTGAGCTTTGTATCTTTTAATTGTAAAGACGAAACAACTAGTGTCCTTGCTTTAAATAAACTGTTGGAAAATGCACATTTTTTACTACTTCAGGAGACGTGGCTTTTTGAATGTAATACATATAAATTAAGCGAAATAGGTCAAAATTTATGTTTTGCGGCTAAGGGAGTGGATCTATACAACCCTATCTCTCCAGTACAAGTACCCAGAGGTTATGGAGGTGTCGCCATCCTGTGGAAAAAGGACATGGATCATCTTGTCACCAAACTGGACGAGGGTAACCAGAGAATACAATGTGTCGAAATAGCTACAGAAGATAATAGATTCCTAGTAGTATCAGTATATATGCCTTCAAGAAACACTCATCAATCAGAAATAGAATTCCAAGAATGTACGGACCAGCTTAGAGAAATTATAGTTAAATACAGCGTATCGCATGAAATCATCATAGGAGGAGACATGAATACAGATTTATTCACACAAGCGCCTGTGTTAGGGAGAACAGCATACTTAAACGAACTGATCTTTGATTTTGACCTACATTATGACAATTCGGGGAAAACATTCACAAACTCGCAAAGTGTTGAGTGTACTGAGATTGATTATTTTTTGGTAAAAACCCATGAAAAGGACAAATACACTAAAAAAGTAGTGTTAAATAACATAGACGTTAACATCTCGGACCACCACCCTGTGCAGATTTCTGTGGCGACACAACTTAGGCGAAAGCGACAAATTAAAGATTTTACCACAAATATACCTAAGACAAATTGGATCAAGGTTGATACAGATCTCTACTCTGAAACACTTAGACGTCGTATTTTATCACTCGCTCCTACTGAGTTAGACACTGTGGAACAGATTGAAAACTATTCTTTGAAAATAATGTCGATAATAAAGCAATCTATGGAAGACCAGGCAAGAAAAGTGAAACCTATGAACTCTAAACCTAAATTGAAAGTTTGGACCGAAAAAATTGGCAATGAACTTAAGAACATGAGAGCAGCGTTTAAGTTGTGGTCATCACAGGGGAAGCCCAGAGAAGTTGATAATATATTTTTGATGTCTCTTAGACAAGCAAAAAAGTCATTTCGCAGTTCTTATCGTTGTGAGCAAGCGAGAAGATTGACCCAAGACAGGGAAAATTTATTGAATTCTAGAACCAGTGATACAAAACTTTTTCACAAATTAATTAACAAACAAAGAAAGAATAAGTCTCTTATGGTTGACGATCTGTGCGATGATGGACAGAATTATTTTAGGTGAGGAGGAGGTAGTGAATGGCTTCAGAGCTTATTTCCAGAAACTTGCGGAACACTCGATTAACAGTAACTTTGACATTGGCCATTACCAAAATAATGAAACTGAATTTAAACATATTAGTGACATGGTGCGTGAAAAAGATGTCGATCCGGTTACATTTGAAGAATTAGAAAAAGCAGTTAACAACATGAATAAGGGTAAATCAGCCGATATATATGGTCTTACTATTGAAAGTATCTTGAATGGTAGAAGAACTGTTTTTAATGCAATCCTTCAAATATTAAATGCTATACTGAAAATTGCTGAAGTACCCAAATGTTAGAAAGTTGGACTTTTAACGCCGGTGTTCAAAAACAAAGGTTGCAGCTCAGAAGCAACAAACTATAGAGGAATCACAGTCTTACCAGTGATAGAGAAACTACTAGAAACCGTAATTAAGTTCAGAATTGTATCAGTGTTGGAGAAACATCAAAGCGTTTACCAAAGAGGGTTTACAGCGAACACTTCCCCACTTCACGCAGCACTTATCGTGGAAGAAATAATGAGAAACTTCAAGGATAGCGGAGAATCAGTAGATCTTATATTTTTAGATGCAAAGGCTGCTTTCGATGTAGTTGATCACCACCACCTACTTCGTCGAATATACCACTCAGGAGTAAATGATAAAATCTGGTCACTTATAGAGAGTATTCACTCAGAAGCGACTAGCGTTGTGAAGTGTGCAGGGATACGCTCTGATCCATTTTGTGTTCTACAAGGAGTGCGTCAAGGAGGTATTCTCAGCACAGATATGTACAAAGTGTATATCAATCCATTGCTGAAACGTATGGAACTCACGGACAGCGGTTGTTGTATTGGTGATATACGTTGTAATGCAAGTGCTTGCGCGGACGATGTAACTATAAACTCTACGAAAAGTAACGAAACAGCAACTTTGATAAGTATGGCAGAAGATTTCGCCAATTGTGAGAGATACCTACTTCAACCAAATAAAACAGAAGCTCTAAAAGTATATCCAAATAACTGTAAATCAAAAACATATGAATATTTTGAAATCTATGGTAACCAGATCACAAACTCAGAAGTCAGCACTCATCTAGGCCTTAAAAGATCTGAAACCGTGAACTCCACAGCGGAAACCAATGTTGACCATAATATCCAGAAAGCAAGGCGCACAGCATATAGCTTTATGTCAGCTGGACTGCACGGTGCAGGGGGACTCGACATTCCTACTAATTTACATGTTTTTAAAACCTTTGTATCACCAGTGTTGGACTATGGTTTGGAGATTATTCTGCCGCGTAAAACTCTATTGGACAGACTTGAACTTTTTCAAAAGAGACTTTTGAAACAACTATTTATGTTACCTACAATCACCTCTGATATCGCTGTATACGTGTTAAGTGGACTATTACCAGCAGAAGCTCAAATCCATAAAAAAGCATTAGTACTCTTTAATAATGTATGTCACCAAAATAAAAATGCAGTAGAAACGAAGGTTGGCAGAGAGACAATTGACAGTTAAGACCGAAAAAAGTAATAGCTGGTTCATTGAAGTGAGGCGTCTATTTTGGTGGTACGAACTTGGTGAAGCTGAAGACCTACTGAAAACACCTGTAAAGAAAGAACAATGGAAAAGAACAGTTAGTAAATCGGTCAGTTTATGGTGGTAAAACAACTTTCTAGATCAAGCACAACATATGAAAAGTCTTAAAAACCTAAACTTTAAAGCAGTAACTCCAGGAAAATCCCACCCGCTACTTCAACTACCCTCAAGCTCATCTTACGATGCAAACAGACTATTAGTGAAGCTGAAATTCATGAGTGGCACCTACATACTCCAAAGTAATCGAGCGTCGTTCAACCAAAATAGCGTCGATCCAACCTGTCCTCTGTGTAACGAAGCTCCAGAAACGCTAAGTCATTTTGTTCTGAACTGTTCATTGACGTCAGAAATACGAAAACCCATTATAGCCGACATTCGCTTTGAAATCGAGAGACTGATGCCAAATACATGGGACTCATTCAACACAGACGAGAAAGTATACACAATTATAGACTGTTCTGGTTTAAGGCACAGGGGTAAATAAACAAAAACAGAGACACTGAGGCTTCAGAGTGTTGAGTTCCATTGTAGAAGACTTTTATTTACTTTACATACTGAAAGATATATACACTTACAAATACTAGTAATAAACGTCATTAAAAACAAGGCTACATCCGCGTTGCACTCCTATAAATCTAATATAAGTAAGAAGGTGACAACGGTGTCACAAACTATACATTAACACTTTGACGTGCTTGTCACGGTTGGCCCATAAGGGCTGTTAAGACAAGGAATACGAATACGAATACGAATACGATACCGAAAACAGTAAATTTACCGAAAACAGTTAGATATCTCACCTTTACATCGTGATAGTGGAGTTAAACTATGCTTTTAATGAATGTTTACTATTCGCATTTAAATGATGCTATATATATTTTTTTACAATAACATTTTATTCAGGCACTGTTTTAAAACGGAAGCATTATATAATACGAGGACATGATACCGAAAACAGTAAATTTACCGAAAACAGTTTGATGTCCCATATTTACATCGTGATAGTGGCGTTAAACTATGATTTTAATGAATGATTACTCCAGAACGCATTTAAATGAAGCTATATTAATTATTTGTTTCTTACAAAAAACACATTGTATTCCTGTTTAAAAACGGAAGCATTATATAATACGAGGCCATGATACCGAAAACAGTAAGATTTCCCACCTTCACATCGTGATAGTGGCGTTAAACTATGATTTTAACGAATGCTTACTCTAGTACGCATTTAAATGATGCTGTATATTAATTATTTCTTTTTTACAGAAAGTATTTTATTCCTGTTTAAAAACGCAAGCATTATATAATACGAGGACATTATACAGAAAACAGTTAATTTACCGAAGTCAGTTAGTTTTTCCCACCTTAACATCGTGATAGTGGCATTAAACTTTGATTTTAATAAATGTTTGCTCCAGTACGTATTTAATGATGCTATATATTAATTATTTATTTTCTCAAGAGTTTTCGTGATACTATGGTATTTAAAATGACTCCAGGTATGGCATACCTGAAAGAATAAAAAACCCACATCTGAATGCGTTAGTGTAATGGAAAGGGATAAATAGAAGAATGAAACATACCGTACTTACTCTAAGTTTTTGGTTATTTTTTGTGATTCTTAATTTCGGACATACGGGTTTTCGTCCATTTATTATGCCTCTTAATTTTCAGACAGTACATTTTACAGCGCTATTTTACCAGATTTCTTCCATATTATCACTTATCTTGTCACACTTCGATCATGCATTTTCATGACCAGATTAAAGTTATAAAAGCTGGCAGATTTATTATTTATTCCCCTTAGGGCATTGGCCCATTACATTTGCGTAATTGGGTTAAAAACCATGTATGCCGGTATTAAACAATGGTTTCACACCTATGACAAATACTTTACACTCCAAAAACGTAATGCACGCCTATTGTTATACAAACAATTGAAGGTGTTAGACAACGACTGACGAACGAACAAAGAATTCATAGGTTGCATATTTTGTTTATTTTATAGTAACTTTCTGTACAAGAATAAATCATGTGCAATTATTTCTAATAAAATGAAAATATATATAAAAGTAAGAACACACGAACCGGTACGTTAATCAAAGATTGCCGACTTTGCAAACTTATATATTAAAGCGATCAATTATGACACCCATTTGCTATGCTGTTTTCGGCATCTGTTTTCGGTTGTATTTATTTGTTTCATAGATTGAATTAGGATTCTTGAATTAATAGACTTCTATATAAAAAAATTGATTATGTATTATCGATATCTATTTGTTACTATCTTATTGAATACATACCGTTTTTGTGTATTTGTTCTTTGTTTTCGAGATTACATTTTACTGTTTTCGTATATGAAAAAACTGAATGCGGATTATTTAAAAAAAAATAAATTTCATTAAAAGGTTTTAACATATATATTGAAATATCTTTAACCTACTATCCCTTTTTAAACCAGACATAGGAAAAAGCGATGCTTTCGTCTAAATATTCAACGTTTCATATAATAAAACACTGTTTTCGGTAAATTTTACTGTTTGCGCGAAAACAGTACTGTTTTCGGTATCTAGTCATACCGATACCGAATACGCCTGAGATCGGCGACCCGAATTATCGAAATCTTCCAAAGTCTACTCTAATTTATAAGAAAATAATAATTGTTAGTCATGATTGTGTGACGGGTTTTATGTTTTTTTAATACTTCTTTATGTTCCCAATAAAATACTTCAAATACAGAAAGCTGATAGCGCAGCCAATATCACGAATATAGACTAAGAGGGATTTACCGAAAGCGCCCCATTTCGGTAAAAGGAACCGAAAGCGCGGTGTCAGTAAAATGTATAAATTACGGAAATAATCAGTTAACCAGTTAAATCGATATTACGCGTGCTACATAATGTCAATTAACGCTGTAGCCCATACAATCGATTGGTCATTGTCGGCACGGGTACTACCTACATGTAAGTATACTTAAATGTAATTCGGGAACGGAAAATATACTGAAAAATACCCGGGAATTATATAACGCTTAATTGCGATCTATTGGTCACTGTCGGCTCGGGTACTACAAAAATGTACACAGGGTACTCTTAAGTATACTTAAATGTACCCCAGGTACTTTTAAGTATACTTAAATGTACCTCGGGTACGGAAACTATACTGAAACGTATCGGGGAATTCTAATGCTAAATTGGTCGTTGTCGGCTAAAAAAATTCAAATTAATTATGTTATTATTTATGTCAATATATTTTTGGGCGTAGCTGTTTAACGTCACTTTTGACCTTACCTGACTGACATTTGTAAGTGTCCAATAAAATTCAAATAAAATTTACCGCGCTAGACACGAATGAATACACTTCATTTATTCCATTGGCTGATTTGCGCATACCACCAGCACATTGGAAACATGACCGCGTATTTGTAACACTGTTTTACTGCGTGTTCAGCATGAAACAATGTCATCTCTAACGAAAAGGCTTGATAGATAGAACAGTTTTACACTCAACTCTTGACACCAATACAGTTTGTGCGTGCACCTTTTATTTTCAGTGGATTGCCAGCGCCAGAGCGTTTGAACTTAAAGGCTATGTTCTCATATTAAGTGATTACTTCCGTATTCCTGTCGATGTACTAGTATATTTAAGTTCATAAACGTATCGATTTCCCTATCCTGATATTCGTTTTGGCCAAACCATTTAAAATTGTTTTCGAAATTGAACATTTAACATGTAAAAGTTTAAAAATTTAAACAAGCCGTCGTTTCGGCAGTAAAAGCGTGGCCTCACTTTAATGCATTGCATTCCAACCCGCAAGGTATCAGGAACAGTTCGCGGCCAGTAAAATAATCGTTATATAATATAGACGCTATCGCATGAACTAGGTGAACTGGAATTTTCTTTAGACCAGAAATATGTTAAATAAAGATATGCAGCGATATATTTATGGAAACGAATGCTTACTCTAGTACGCATTTAAATGATGCTGTATATTAATTATTTCTTTTTTACAGAAAGTATTTTATTCCTGTTTAAAAACGCAAGCATTATATAATACGAGGACATTATACCGAAAACAGTTAATTTACCGAAGTCAGTTAGTTTTCCCACCTTAACATCGTGATAGTGGCATTAAACTTTGATTTTAATAAATGTTTGCTCCAGTACGTATTTAATGATGCTATATATTAATTATTTATTTTCTCAAGAGATTTCGTGATACTATGGTATTTAAAATGACTCCAGGTATGGCATACCTGAAAGAATAAAAAACCCACATCTGAATGCGTTAGTATAATGGAAAGGGATAAATAGAAGAATGAAACATACCGTACTTACTCTAAGTTTTTGGTTATTTTTTGTGATTCTTAATTTCGGACATACGGGTTTTCGTCCATTTATTATGACTCTTAATTTTCAGACAGTACATTTTACAGCGCTATTTTACCAGATTTCTTCCCTATTATCACTTATCTTGTCACACTTCGATCATGCATTTTCATGACCAGATTAAAGTTATAAAAGCTGGCAGATTTATTATTTATTCCCCTTAGGGCATAGGCCCATTACATTTGCGTAATTGGGTTAAAAACCATGTATGCCGGTATTAAACAATGGTTTCACACCTATGACAAATACTTTACACTCCAAAAACGTAATGCACGCCTATTGTTATACAAACAATTGAAGGTGTTAGACAACGACTGACGAACGAACAAAGAATTCATAGGTTGCATATTTTGTTTATTTTATAGTAACTTTCTGTACAAGAATAAATCATGTGCAATTATTTCTAATAAAATGAAAATATATATAAAAGTAAGAACACACGAACCGGTACGTTAATCAAAGATTGCCGACTTTGCAAACTTATATATTAAAGCGATCAATTATGACACCCATTTGCTATGCTGTTTTCGGTATCTGTTTTCGGTTGTATTTATTTGTTTCATAGTTTGAATTAGGATTCTTGAATTCATAGACTTCTATATAAAAAATGATAATGTATTATCGATATCTATTTGTTACTAACTTATTGAATACATACCGTTTTTGTGTATTTGTTCTCTGTTTTCGAGAGTACATTTTACTGTTTTCGTATATGAAAAAACTGAATGCGGATTATTTTTATTAAAATAAATTTTATTAAAAGGTTTTAACATATATATTGAAATAGCTTTAACCTACTATCCCTTTTTAAACCAGACATAGGAAAAAGCGATGCTTTCGTCTAAATATTCAATGTTTTCATATAATAAAACACTGTTTTCGGTAAATTTTACTGTTTTCGCGAAAACAGTACTGTTTTCGGTATCTTGTCATACCGATACCGAATACGCCTGAGATCGGCGACCCGAATTATCGAAATCTTCCAAAGTCTACTCTAATTTATAAGAAAATAATAATTGTTAGTCATGATTGTGTGACGGGTTTTATGTTTTTTTTAATACTTCTTTATGTTCCCAATAAAATCCTTCAAATACAGACAGCTGATAGCGCAGCCAATATCACGAATATAGACTAAGAAGGATTCACCGAAAGCGCCCCATTTCGGTAAAAGGAACCGAAAGCGCGGTGTCAGTAAAATGTATAAATTACGGAAATAATCTTTTAACCAGTTAAATCGATCTTACGCGTGCTACATTATGTCAATTAACGCTGTAGCCCATATAATCGATTGGTCATTGTCGGCACGGGTACTACTTACATGTAAGTATACTTAAATGTAATTCGGGAACGGAAAATATACTGAAAAATACCCGGGAATTATATAACGCTTAATTGCAATCTATTGGTCTTTGTCGGCTCGGGTACTACAAAAATGTACACAGGGTACTCTTAAGTATACTTAAATGTACCCCGGGTACTCTTAAGTATACTTAAATGTACCTCGGGTACGGAAACTATACTGAAACGTACCGGGGAATTCTAATGCTAAATTGGTCGTTGTCGGCTAAAAAAATTCAAATTAATTATGTTAGTATTTATGTCAATATATTTTTGGGCGTAGCTGTTTAACGTCACTTTTGACCTTACCTGACTGACATTTGTAAGTGTCCAATAAAATTCAAATAAAATTTCCCGCGCTAGACACGAATGAATACACTTCATTTATTCCATTGGCTGATTTGCGCATACCACCAGCACATTGGAAACATGACCGCGTATTTGTAACACTGTTTTACTGCGTGTTCAGCATGAAACAATGTCATCTCTAACGAAAAGGCTTGATAGATAGAACAGTTTTACACTCAGCTATTGACATCAATACAGTTTGTGCGTGCACCTTTTATTTTCAGAGGATTACAAGCGCCAGAGCGTTTGTACTTAAAGGCTATGTTCTCATATTTAGTGATTACTTCCATATTCCTGTCGATGTACTAGTATATTTAAGCTTATAAAAGTATCGTTTTCCCTATCCTGATATTCGTTCTGGCCAAACCATTTTAAATTGTTTTCGAAATTGAACATTAAACATGTAAAAGTATAAAGTTTTAAACAAGCCGTCGTTTCGGCAGTAAAAGCGTGGCCTCACTTTAATGCATTGCATTCCAACCCGCAAGGTATCAGGAACAGATCGCGGCCAGTAAAATAATCGTTATATAATATAGACGCTTTCGCATGAACTAGGTGAACTGGAATTTTCTGTAGAACAGAACTATGTTAAATAAAGATATTCAGCGATATAATTATGGTATGTAAATTATAGATTCTTAATGTGCTTTCAACAATACCATGATAACTATTATTTTTGATTAATTCAACAAGAATTATTCTACCATATCGATGTAATGTATTAAGCATGAGTGCGATGATTCTGGATACTGTTAATAATCGAATCAAAAAGCAATGCCCGCCAAACCACTAAAACAGGTTTGTTCGAAGAACGCGCGTATAAATATTTAAAATATGTACGGATACTCCGCGTGTGGCCGATTGACTCATATGTTTTAATTTCACTTTCATTCTTCTTTTGGTTTTCTGTTTTGTATATATATGTTAATGACCAGCAATATGTAATAATGTAAAATAAGCCGCGAAAACTCCGCGTAACATCCCGTACTGCGTGTGATGCAGCTAAGAACTACACAGAAAAAGACATTCGATATCTATGATCTCATTCATTGAACTCTTTACCTTTCACATACTCCAACCACAATCAACGCCGTATATCTTTAAAAAAAGATATTTCTTGTTTAAATTGCCTCTACATTATCGAAACTCGAACTCAAAAAAGCTTGTTGGGGCCGGTTTTGTTCAATGAGAATTTTGTTTCGATTTCCGTAGCGCGTTTTACTACTTCAGATTTTTGGGGGAAATAAAACTCGGGTACAGTCTAAATTGGCCGGGTACAGTAAGTATATTTTCCGTACCCGGTGTACATTTAAGTACACTTAAGAGTACCCGGGGTACATTTAAGAAGTACCCGAGCCAATGACCAAGCCTTAATTGGTCGTTGTCGGCTATTTTTTCAAATTGATAATGTTCGTATTTATGTCAATTTTCTGTAAAAGGGCTTCAATATCACCGAAACTCCTACTCAAAAAGCATGTTTAGGCAAATTTTGTTAAAAACTTTTTTCTCGTATTCAGTAACCCGTTTTACGATATCGGATTTTGGGCGGGGATAAAAATCGGGTACAGTCTAAATAGGCCGGGTACGTGTTAATGTAGCTCTATTGGTCATTATCGGATCGGGTACTACTTACATGTACCCCGGGTACTCTTAAGTACACTTACATGTACCCCGGGTACGTTTAATATAGTTAAACGTACCCGAGTTGTATTCCCGCCCCAAATCTGATGTCTTAAACCGCGCTACCGATAACCGTAAAACTATATTGTTTATCTTAAACAAACTTCTCTTTAAAACAACAACTGCATCAAGATGTTTTTTGAGTATGAGTTCCGACAATATATAGGCCATTTAACAGAAAATTGACATAAATGTGAACATAATTAATTAAAAAAAGCCGATAATGACCGATTTAGCGTTAAAATTCATGGGTACGTTTTAGTATATTAAACGTAACTGGGGTACATGTAAGTACACTTAAAAATAGCCGGGGTACATGTAAGTATTACCCGAGCCGACAATGACCAATCGAGCGTTAGTATATTTTCCGTAACTCGGGGTACATTAAAGTATACTTTAAAGTACCCGGGATACATTAATGTAGTACCCGATCCGACATTGACCAATTGGGCCATACTTAAACAACATGCCACAATGCAGACGGGAATCAATTGCGTGACAATTAATAAACACATAAATAAAGCAACGAACGAGCACCTTTGTTGTTAAAAACAGGGGTAAAGTTTCGATAATCGGTACCATTCTTATGCTTTACTCGCACAAATTAAACTTGAAATCGGTGCGATGCGAAGTCATTTGGCGTAGACGTAAATGGCACGTTAATTAAAACATGTTAAGGAAATCGATTTAGTCTTAGGTCTGATTATTTGATGTTTTGTCAACCTACAATACTTATTACTCGTCTGAACATGTGCATAAAATTACAAATTGTATCAACATTATCACTTTTGTGGAAATAATGATCATTTTACGTCGTATTTGTTTAATCAGAATTTAATACTATAAGTCTTATAGTCCAAGTAATTTACGTCATCCACGATGCCACCACAACCGTTTAAGCGAGTTTTAATTAAGAGTGAATTATTAAAAAAATTTAATTACAAACCAGCACTCGTTAAGTCATTAAAATCATTACATGTGGTATTGATTAAATTATTTTACAGTTGCGCACTACGGTACGTTAAAAAGTAATTAGAAGTGTTTGAGATCGCAATACTTGTTTGCATCCATATCTGGTTAATACATTATTTGTATTTCATTTCATTTTGTCCCAAACATAATATTTTATGAATTTGTATGTCTATGTGTATCAGGTGAAAAGAAAAGTGCCTTCTGTCACCTATGTACTACAATCACCCGACCTTATAGCAGTACATCGAATAGCTAGCTTTGTTGCAGTTTTTCAATTAACCGATTAATCAACCGGTGACAAAAATAATTTAACCGGTTAATTGTTTTAAAACATGTTGCATCCCTAAAAGTAGTGATTGTTTAGTTATAAAAATTATTGCTGTTATGAAATGAACAACTTAATTAAACGTTTGCTACTTTATTTGTTGTCTCTCTTGTTCACAATAACAAAAAGTCAACCATTCGCATGCATTAAATGAGATAATTAACACCACCAAACACCTATCCCGAGCACACACTTTCTCAAGTACATGAACAATCGACACATACAGTTTGTAAAGCGCTAAAGAAAATATATTTCACCATCCACAATTAATTAGCGTCGTCCTTAATAATGGAGATCTATATTTAAAGAGCAGACTACCGAGAACTTAGGCCAGTTTTTTTAATTAATTGATTTACGGGATTTTTTTTATAGAAAAATAGGATCGGGGGTCAAAATAAAAAATAAAAAAAGAACAAAAATCACAGAGTTGACAAAAATAAATAAATACAAGTTTAAACTTGTCGATTTATTTTTATTTTTATAAACCTACTTTGTACGTTGCTTTTGTTATATATATCTTATTTATGAAAACAGTTAATCACAAAGAAGCAAGTGTTCTTTTTAATCTTTATTCATGTGTAATTTCTTCATTGTCTACTATTGAATAAAAAAAGTACATTAAAACATTATTAAAAGAAATCACTCAGTGTTTATTTCATATCAAATACATTGTAATCTAGCACTTATTTGATTTATTGTTTAATGTTCTGCTTCAAAAACATTTCTTGAGTAGAAATCCATGTTTAAAACTAGTATTATTCATGAAAAAAGAGTCCAACACAAGACAACTTTAAACTGTCAAATTGACTAGAACCTAAAATGTCATATACATAAACGTAACAGTAGAACACCATAATTATGTAATATGTTTCTGACTAGACAGTTATATTCCGGAGGAACGCTTAACAGTATAACACCATAATGTATGTTTCTGACTAGACAAACTATTATATTGCAGAGGAACACCGAGCACTAGAACACCATAATGTATGTTTCTGACTAAACTTCAACTGTTATATCTCGGGTGAACACTGAAAACTAAAAAAACATATTATGTCTCTGACTTAACTTCAGCTGTTATATTCCGGAGGAACACTGAACACTAAATCACCATATTATGTCTCCGACTAAACTTCAACTGTTATATCTCGGAGGAACACTGAACACTAAATCACCATATTATGTCTCTGACTAAACTTCAACTGTTATATCCCGGAGGAACACTGAATACTTAATTAAACACCATATTATGTCTCTGACTTAACTTCAACTGATATATCCTAGAGGAACACTGCACGGTCACTTTTGGAGGAACAGAACGTTCACTTTTTTGTTTCTTCACTTTCTTTGCATTTCTAGTTTTTATGGGTTTAATTGTTAAGCATTTTCCCTCTTACACCATGAGCAGACCCAATCAAACCGGGTCTGCTTTTATTTTCTTGGGTGCAATTTGTGCTTCCAAAGGACCGATCTTTTCAGTATGCATTTCAAAAGCATCTACTTTTCAGATTATATTAAAATATATTGTGTCTTGCACCAAAGATAAGACGAACTACTACCATATTAATTTATTGAATTTACCTCGTGATACTGAAATACCAGAAACTGTCAACTGTGCAAACTTCATACATTCAGAATGTAGACATTTTGATGTCTGTTGTGCATACTTGAGGGTCGACATTTAATGAAACAATATATTCAATATTTAAGTAAAGCTTGCACACCTGCATAATAGGATGCCTTCATATCTGAACTACACGACAACACCTCCTTGACAATCATGCAATTATATCCCTATAAGTCCCTGCATAGCACAGGGGGTTTACACAGATGTACACCAGCTCTTCCTCTACTCGGGTGACAGATCTCAGTTCAGGGGTTTTCAGTTTTGCTGCGCTAAAAACCAATCTATGTTTTCCGCACTCTGGACATGTGATAAATGCTTCTACTTTAGTTAAAAAGGCAAAATGAAAAAATGTACTGTTTTTATTGGCAGCGCATTAAACATATTAAAACAAAAATACATAGTAGAGTGTTTGAAAATGAAATAAAACATGTGTTGCAACGAATGAATATAATCATGCCACCATTACCCCTTGCACCAGATTAAATATATAACTATTTTATATATTTTTGTTGAAAACAATGATCCCCAAGGACCAAATTTAAGCTATAACAACACTAAATCAAAGGACAAATTTTATAAAGACTTCTGTTGAGACCGATCCTTATAGCACAGAATGCAACCTAATTGTAACAGGCTTGGTTTTTGGTCATAAAAGGTGTAACACCACTGGCATAGGTTTAAGCAGAACTATTTCTCAATTGATATAAAAAATGCCTTACTTGTATTGCGATATAAATTTTTGACTGTAAGTTTATTAAAATGAAGAAAAAAATAGAGACATACTTGCTACCAGAAAGACTGGAAGATGTCTTCTGGTAGTCTAGAAGGATTGATCACACAGTATGCACACTCGTTTGATGTGCACTTCTTGATATGAGAAAATACCATATTTAAATTTGTCAAGCATACACAATTTCTTAAACAGTTGAAAAAAAAGCAAATTACTTGCTTTGACCTTGACCTGGTTGGCCGATAAACTGACGATTTTTGCTGAAGAAAATATCACAATTTAACAATGCTTTTTTTAATTGGATTTCACAATTCGACAAAATCTTAAAAATGATTACATACTGCACTGATACAATAGCGGAACCCGAACAAGAACAATATGTATATTGTATATCACACCCCATTCAACTGAAACAGAATTTATCATAAAACATTATTAAATCATAGTTGTCAAAATGTTAACCTGAAACATATAATGACGTTTCTGAGTGTGGTTGTTCAAGAATGATTGCAGACGTGGAGAATTCCAAGTTTTCTAGTTGTCAATCGAAACCTCTGGGTCAATAACTTCAATCAGCCTACCAATACCATCCATTTCCTTGGTTGAAGCTGCCTCATTTATGCACAAACCTTCACCTTTCCACTTAAGCTTTTTGAACATGTCTTCCACAATTGTTACTGGTTTATCCATGATTTCTTGAGTGATGGATTCTTCTCTGAAGCATTTCCCAATGCTTTCAAGGACTTCAGTGACTTCACCTGCATCCCAATCTCATACTTTCTCTGTCCAAAGCAACATTCTGAAGACCCAGATTCAATGTACTCATAACGCGTTCAGCAGGGTTGTGATAGCTCTGTGAGGGCGCGGTTCTCGCTGTAACGAGCATGTCCAAGTGAAGAGCTATAAATGCCAGGAGACAAGCCATCTGAACACTTTTGTAGCTTGTTCGATTATCAGGTCCGCCATCTGTATTTTTGACCAAAATTGGAGCCGCAAGACTAACAACATTTTCACTATGAAATGTTCTGACGACCTTGATAGTTTCGGCACTGTGTTGCAAAGGTGATGTTGGCTGGAAGACGTTATCTTTGATTGTCACCTGAACCGATCCATTATAAAAGCATATACATATTCTGGTATGTCTATTGGAAAGAGTACGGAGGGCACAATTCCAGCCACATGAAAGTCATGTTCTAACGATACAACTTTGCCTGCATTAGCAACAATAGCCCCATGGCGAAACCTTACTCCAGTAGACACCGGCTGATCAGGATTTCCTACAGGCACTATGAACAGCTTTGTCATCGAAGCTCTCAAAGTGACATAAATCTGTATACTTTACTGCAAATTTCTTCAAAAGTAAAAACTGTTGTCTGCAGTATGCAGCATCAGCATGCTGGTCACGAAGAAGCCGCTGTTGAACTCCGTAACGCAGTTAAAACTTTCCCGTATAGTTTTCAGTACTTGTGTTATAGGGGTTTCTTGGTTGGAAGTTCAAGCAAATCCATGATACTGGTGGAGCTGGTGTACCACTGGGCAGTCTCTCCAACAACTGGTCTCGAATGTCCGCCACAGAAAGAGCCAAGGGAAGGTATTGGTGTTCATTATGCCTCCTTTCATGAACTGCAGATGTTTTATCGATGAGTTTCTGTCAAGCCTCCCAAAAAGGTTCGAACTTCGGATCATTTGGGCGTCCGTTGTACTTGTATAAATCATAAATTAATTCGAAGTCCTCTGCCTCCACTAAGAATTTCATGAATCTGTCGTCTACTTCTGAGTAATCCTCGGTATGCGGGAAATAATTAAAATCTGTTAGAAAACGGTACATATTTCTAAGAACTACTGACTGGAAACTGGTCTTGGAGTACCAGTCAACAAACTCCTTCATCATACGCCTTGTTGCGAAAGACATGATATATATCTTTAAAATGTTTATGTTTCTGGCAACTTTGGCTGGGTTTCTTTCCGATTGTTTGGCTTGTTTTTTCCACATTATGTTCATGTTTCCAAGATTGTTTCCGTCCCTGTATGTGTAAAATTTATACAACAAGAAACAGATAGATATTTGAACCACTTCCTTCTATCTTCTTTTAATCTAGGTTCAATTTTTATAAGGTCTATAATTCGATAATCTTCTGACTCATTTAGTGCCTGGTCTATGGCACTATATTCAGATTTTACAAGACCAGTTCCTCTTTCTATGGTATTTAACAACCAATTGTCTTGTAGATTTCTGACAGGTTCTGTTTTAATTTGATTTGCCTTTGTTCGAGATTTAATGTTATTTAAGAAAGACACATACTTCCGCATGCCTTCGAGTAGGCTTTCAATGCACTTCCTCAGCTTTCGATTACTATAACTTTTTCTCTATGTTCAATTTTTATAAGGTCTATAATTCGATAATCTTCTGACTCATATAGTGCCTGGTCTATGGCACTATATTCAAATTTTACAAGACCAGTTCATCTTTCTATTGTATTTAACAACCAATTGTCTTGTAGATTTCTGACAGGTTCTGCTTTAACTTGATTTGCCTTTGTTCGAGATTTCATGTTATTTAAGAAAGACACATACTTCCGCATGCCATCGAGTAGGCTTTCAATGCACTTCCTCAGCTTTCCATTACTATCACTTGTTATCCATTGCAGCATCATTATTTCAGACAGTTTCTCAATTTTGCCCTGCAGTTCAACAGCAGTCACTTAAAAGAGATTTTATTTTCATAATTTCATAAAATAAACAACCTTTAATATTGATTCAAGTAAGTTATATATTAGATGCAATCATTTACAAGCATCTAGAATATCAGGAAGAAACTGGCCCTAGCTGGGGTTTTTGAACATGACCCATTTTCGAACGTGACATAGATTTTATTGAGGTGAACATTCTGTCCAATTTTGATGAAGATTTGTAAGATAATATGACCATTTAAATAGCGTGTTAACAGACTATTTCAATGACTTGACCAAGTGACATATAGTTTTTATCGCAACACATGACCTAGTTTAATCCTTCACCTACAATTTATAGAAATATTCTGACTTTATAGAAATAAACAAGAAGCTGCGTTCAATAAACGCTTCTGCCCCCGGTGGCACCTTTGACAATAGAATTATAGTAAGTACAGAGATACAAGAGTTTCTGCAAGAACTAAACTAGAAGTGAAGAAAGGGGCATACGTCTACAAACAAGTGTGCAAAGTATCAAAGCAATATGTCAATGGACTTGGAAATATTTAAACTATTACAAAAACTGTAACATAAGTGTTTTTTAGATGGACGAATGGAAGAACGGACAGGACAATCCCCATATGCCTCCCGCATCATAGATGCCGGGGGTTTGAAAATAGTGTGTCTACAAGGTTTTACTTTTATTTCATCTGGTGACCTAGTTTTTGATTACATATGACGACAGACACAGCTCATTCCATGCTTGGGTGAGCTAAAACGCATATCAGTAAATTAAATAAACATTAAAAGAGCGATAATTGCTAAAAGGATCAAACAAAATTGAGGACATTATCTGGAAAATACCACCTAGGACATTGGTTCTCTTTTCCCAATATCATTATGAAGAAGGCTAGCTATATCAATCACACATTTAATTTTTAATTTTTAACTTTTAATAAAGTATTAACAAACTTTGATCACTTATTTCTTATACCTCAGGAATTTTCTTCTTATGTGATTTGAGGTCCCTGTATCCCGTAAAAGGTTTCATATCTTTTGGTGCAGTGATTCCCCTTCCTTCAAATTTCATCCCAAAAGGATAAAGATACCACATGACGTCTGTTATTGTCTGTACTACGTGTTTACCCATACTCCCCGCTTGATGTGAAGTGAACACCCACTTGTTCGTTTGAAACCAGTTCAGAATATGGTTAAACAGCTCATCCTTATTGTTATTTGCTTTTTTGTAAATAAATTTAGTACAGATCAAATAATTCTGAATTGTATCGATATTACATTACTATACTCCTTCCCGGCTTGTCGGAAGTAATTATTCAAGAAATATTAGATAAATTAAAATACGGCCATATAGCCATTTCAACATGACATTTATAATAATATTGCAGTGTGTAACTGTGTATGTACATTATGTCGAAATAATAAGTGAATATATTCTGAACGATGATCCGTTGGACTATTATTATAAAAAGACAAACTACAGCAGACCTCTGTTAACGATGAATATTAAATGAAAGATGCAAACACACTCATATGCTCTAGCTACAACTTTGAAATTTATGTATTATTAAAGTATAACTCTTTTAAATTTCATTAGGAAGCATCAACACCTTTTAGTCAATTGCATTACAAATTATAATTATAACTGTTGCTTAATTTATCATTGGTAAATATGAATACATGTATATAACAATTGATATATAAAATAAACACATTTAATACCGTTCTTCCGGAAAACTGGTATAGCTGCATGATGCCTTTATCAGGACTTCAACGACGAGAAAGCCGAATAATTAGAAGCATACGATAATTATACATTTATATTGTTGTTTCCAATATTGACTGACCCTGTTTGTAACAGTGAAATCTGAAATAAAAGAAAAAGCCGGCAAAATGTTCAAAGTTTGAAGCGGAAATGAGACTCAGTTTGATGCGACATTAAATCTTGAAGGGAACTCAACATAAGACATATGTATAAGCAGGTTGCTAATAAACTTTGTATAATATGAATAATTTTCAAATACAAATTAAGTATACGGTCTGAAAATAGCGTCGTTGACGATTAAATTGAATACGACACTGAAGTGATTTTCTGAAGAAAAAAAACTACAACTCAAGTAAAACGAACAAGATTATACGATTGAGTAAATAATAAAACACTAAATAAGCATAACTTAGAGGCAGTTACTTAATAATATAATTAAATAATATAAAAAGGTTTAAATTAACGGAAATTTTGAAAATGTGCGTTACAACTGTCCCTACTGAGAACCAGCGTGACAAGTCCATCATTAACAATAAATTTAATTTCGTTATTTAATCCATGTCGAAACACAAACAACCTTGACTAAATTTTGTCATAGATGTCGCTCCGTTACTCAACAAGGTGAACATTATCAGTATATAGAAAATTAGCAAGTCATTTAGGTAGCTATAATAGCATTATCAGTGTTTTATAGAAAATTAGTTTGTATTATTAAGATATCTTGCAATATATCAAGGATTATACACGTTAATAATATGAAAGCAATATACCTTATGTTACAGTATCTCTTTGAAATCATTATTCAAATTCACTTTCACAGTCGGCGAAACGGTAGAAAAGTGGTTAGGCCCACTGTAGGACAGTTGACCTGAAACTGCCAACTGTGTCTGCACTTACTACACTTTCTTTTAGATTGTTCCTCTCTATTATTATATAAGGGAAAAAAGATTTCTTATATAGTGGGGTTTTGAATGTGATTGATATGAGACACTTAGAGTTTTTGTAAGAGTATTTCAAACAATGTTTTCTGCTTTAAAGTCTGAGTAAGTCTTAGTAACTCTCGATTGCCGGACTTGGGTAAGGAAGTCTTGGCTAGACAGGGTTGGTACCAGCCCCTCAACCACCTTATAGAAGAAGATAAGTCTATTGGCCTTTCTTCTCTGCTTAAGGGGTGGGATCTTCATACGTTTCAGCATATTTTTCACGCAGCTAGGTGTTCTGATGGTATAGTCCCCGGTAATGAATCTCGCCAATTGTTCATGTTTTTTTTCCAACTTTGTCCACTTCTTTTTGATGGTGTGGATCACAGACAATTAAGCTATATTCTAGAGTAGACCTTACCAAGGCGAAGTATGCTGACTTACGACAGGATTCCGGGCAGTTCATGATCCTGGCGGCATCTGATGGTGCGGTATAGGAAACAATCATCAGGGAATAGACGGACACAGGACTTAACTGAGTCGGATAGATTGTTGATGTGGCAGAGGAATAGCAGGGGGGCCAAGGACTGTTCCCAATGGTACGCCGACTCCGACTATTGTCGGATTCTATTTAGCTCCTTCCACGACAACGTTCATGCTCCTATATGAAATAAGTCCTCGAGCCAGTGGTTGATGTTACCATGGACGCCATTCTGCTCCAGTTTATGTAGGACCTTTTTATGTGGGACAGTATCAAAGGCCTTGCTGAAGTCAAGGATAGCCATGCCTATCTGCGCGCCAGAGTCATAGTTTGTAAGAAGGTCGTGAAAGTGGTCAGTTATCGCGTTTCAAAGGAGTAAATAGTACGAAAGCCATGGTTGAGATAAGTTAGGATGATGGTTGAGATAAGTTAGGATGCTGTTTTTTTCCTATCTGCCTTATAACTATCAGGAAGTAACATGTTAAACTCTATAATAATCGTCATAATAGAAACACTTATTATGTATTTACCTTTATTGAAGGATGTTAACGATACGAGATATATGGTGTTAGAATGAGTTTTACATTTTTGGCAATCATTTTCTCTTACACGTGTAAAACCATTCACTGTGGTTATACGCGATCAACACTCGAAACGGTGGTGCTTTTTTTCAATACATGTATCCCTGTACATGCGTATTTTAAATAAATAATGAAAATTAAACGATAAGTATCGATGCAGTAATATTTCAAACTTCAGACTTCTTTAATATAAAAGTTAACATGTGTAATTGACGCTGTTGGTCTAAAGCCTAAGCCAAAACAATTTTACGACCTACGCAGTCTCGCAGGCTCGCTTATGGCCGTCTTGACTATTGAAGGTAATCTCACAAAAGAGCTGTCGTTCCATGCGTTGTGTATATATAGATCGCGTTTCATGCTTTTACATATTATGTATCAACATGCTCACATATATATGCGTGAGTGGAATTCAACCGATTTGCAAGAGATTGTATTACCATGTCTTTTCCGAGACTTCTCAGTTTAGAAATTGAAAGATCAGTTCTAGTAAGGCCAGCAAGAGACGGTGATGAAAAGTTTATGAATAAGTTCTGGGCTGGTATCGATATGAACACATGCAGGTGTTTGGCGCGTGGCCAATCCACTGAAACACTATCAATATGTCATAAAACAACATTTTTCATCACTTTGAACAAAATATCAATGTTCATTTCTATTATATAAATTTTGGCAAAGTGATGAAAAATGTTGTTAAATGACATATTGATAGGTTAAAACATTTTTGATATAATATATACATGAACATATATATTATATCATTTTTTGTCAAAGTGATGTTGTTTTATGACATATTGATAGTGTTTCAGTAAATAAGCCACGCGCAAAAATCTTGTGCTTTCAACCATAAAACCAATTTTGTACTGAATCAAAATACCCAATGGTGGCAGTACATCAGAATGACTAGCCGGTCGGTATGTATCTCGTACACTTTTCTACATATTTTAAGTGTGTGTTAAACTTGTTATTTTTGTATTAAAGATTGGTTAATACGACACAATGACATGCATCATATCGAAAAGGATAAAGTACATAACGAAACATTTAGATCAGGACGCATATAAATCACGGTACGGTAAGTGGGTCATATTCATTTTTTACAAACTGAACGGTGTCGTCTGTACACGGAGACATAAACACACTCCTCAATATTTACACACTAGGTAAAGTAAACGGAAGATTAAAATTATTTCTAAGCAAACATATTTTCTAGCATTGTTTGAAGTCATATCTAAAAAATAACGTTTTGATTGTATGAATTTCTAACACTAGAAACAGTGTTTGTCACATATAATTCTGCAACGAAAGGCTGGTATTTTCATTGTCATTTAGTTTCTCATTTCTCTCCCGAATTTGTATGCAAACATATATATTTTATATAAAACGTTTGTTTATTCATCAAAAACGCATATGATAATTGAATAAAGTGATATACAGAGTTAGCTTATTTACAAAGTTATGTCCAACCTATATACAGTATTCTCCGGTGACCTAATGTATGTGAAATAAGAAAACAAATAGTAGAATCTGGTTACCAATGCTCACAATACATTAACAAACACTTAAGGGCGTATTCTGCAGTTTTAATGAAAATTGTGTTATACCTAGAATCTGTTGTGGATAGAAAAGTAAAATAAAAATCATGGGTCACTTGTGTTTTTAAGTTTTTATTTGCACTTGAACAACAAGTCTATTTCAGCAAACACAATTTTACATATAAGGTAATAACATAAACAATGAGTAAATTAAAGAGAAAACTGTTGAAAACAAACTCTATTTCTCTCAAAATACAAATGCATATCATACTGATTTAATTTGACCGAAAATTCATTTAAAACACAACATGAATCGACTGGTTTATGTTTTGAAATTAATTTTTAACAAAAACTACATAATTTCACACATGAAAAAATATACAATGCACACAAGTCATTTAATTTTTACATGCCTTCCCGTACCGAGATTTTGTCCAAATTTAACCCATTTTTTTTAGTTATAATTAACTTAGTAAAAAAATTAGTAAAAATTGTTTAATTTGATTTATGTGTAGAGGCATCAAGTTATGCAACGCATGCCTGCTTTTTGGATAAATGCTTCTAATTAATAAAGGATTTTTGAGAATATTTAGCGGTTCTCGTGAGATTTTGTATAAAAACAACATGCGATTCAATACCTTCTTATTGCTTCAATGATTTAAATTAACAGAGACTATTTTTGATAATATTATTGTAATGCTCAAAAGCTTACCTGTGTGTGTGTGTGTGTGTGTGTGTGTGTGTGTGTGTGTGTGTGTGTGTGTGTGTGTGTGTGTGTGTGTGTGTGTGTGCGTGCGTGCGTGCGTGCGTGCGTGCGTGCGTGCGTGCGTGCGTGTGTGTTTGTGTTTGACATTCACATTTAAAAACTGAGTATTTGGTACAAAAACAGCACGATATGCTATTTCACTTGTTGTTAAAGTTTCACTCAATTACAGTTGTGGACACCTGTGTAATGAACAAACGTTTTGCATTTCATGTACACATTTTAAACATTAAGATCAAACAAGCTGTTATTTTTTAAGTATATTGGTAATTGGGTTCTTTCGTATCATGTACCAAAATACTAGTTTAAAATTCAAAATCTATACCAACGGTTGACTTTAAGATTTTATCTTACAACTGCCGTGGCCTTAAAAACGTAATGATGTATTAAACTATTTGAAAAACCAAAAAGCAAATGCCTATTGTTTACAAGATTGTCACTTTATCCCATCAAGAGAAAAACAGATATCTATTCAGTGGGATGGGGATTATTATTTCAGTCATGGTACTTCTATCTATAGAGGGGTTTGAATTTTGTTTAACATGAATACAGCAGTAACCATTCATGCCACCATAACAGATCAAACTGGAAATTACTTACTTTTGGATTTAACATTTGAGACAAAAAGATTTACTATATGTTCTGTATAGGGACCCAATAATGATAAACCAGATTTTAATGCTGAACTTTTTTCTAAAATAGACATATTCGGAAATGACACCTATATCATATGTGGGGATTTTAATCTTGTACAAGATACTTAGCTATATTATTCAAATTATAAAACTCTAGTAAGCAACAAAAAGTCAAGATAATTTTTATCTACTGTATTTAATGATAGAAGCTTGAAAGATACGTTTAGATTAACCAATGGTGATGTTAACCAATATACATGGAGAAAACCAAATACTCTTCAGCAAACAAGATAAGATCTCAACCTTGTCACAAGCAATCTTGCGCAGCATATAAAACAATCTGAAGTTAAAGCTAGCTACAAATCTGATCATTCAGTTATAACTTTATATTTAAATATGTGTGAAGTCACCCATGGTAAAAGACTCTGGAAGTTCATTAAATCATTATTACATGACCAAGAGTATCTAAAGATTATTAAATAAAAAATTGAAAAAAAAACAACAACAAAAAACATTATTGCTTACCTGCTTATAATACAGAATTACAGACTAAACCCGATGGCTCGAACTCGTCGGGACCGGCAACAAAAGTTCGAGCCATCCGAAATTTGAGCCATCCGATTTCTAATAAACTTTTGTTTACGAACATTTTCACCTCCAGTTGAAGAGTATTGCTTTAGGTTATATTACACTAATTCCGATTCCCATAGGGTCCCATTATAAAACTGACAACTTTCACAGCTTTTTTCTTGCCTTTCCGACGTATCAATTTTTCCGAACCTGGTATCATTTTAAAGATGGATCTGTCATCTTCCAATAATTGCAATCAAAAACATACCGTCTCTCAACTTCTAAGAAAGTAAATCGCTGTCGAATGAACCCACCGTAGAAAAACGTGTTTCGGAATCCTAATTTCGACAAAAGCCCCACACAATAGAAAACACACCCTCAAAAGTTCATCTTTTAAGTTAGCTTCCAATCCAAGGCATCAAAGTACTCCAGACACATACAGGATATTACAAATAACCACAAAAGACATGTCTCACATTGTGAAATGGCTTATATTCAAGAAGAGAAAAGGAACTCTTTAGAAATAGGCACTACTTTCGAATGGACCACGGAGGGATACACAATGATTTAGTGTAATGTAACCTTTAAGGGAACTCAACTTTGTCCTATCTTTTTCAAACTTTCTCCACATGAGATTTCAACTATTTCCACAATGAATATGCAATTTCAGTGCATTCGGATTGGGGTAAAGGCCTTAAAATGGCCATTTAAAGCGGTGACTAAATTGGCCGCAGTCAAGTCGGAATGCATGATTTTTAGTCTAAGTGACGACAGCTGATTTTGCGTCTCCAATTATTGTTACGCGTAACTTTCATGGCAAAAACTGGTATCATTGCATGCGAAATTCACCAATATATCAGCAAAAGGCCCAAATAAATGTATTGATTGTGAATCAGTGTACTTTTCTTGATGAAATAGGAGACTTTTTTTTAATTTTAAGCACTTTTTTCAATAAAAAACTCACTGAGAGCATATAAAATCATGTTTTTTAAGAAAATTATTATTAAAAGCTTCACTTACAATCTAAACATACACATTGCAATTACAAAAATTAATGCTATTATGATGAGAGGCATAATTTGCAGCTTTCAAGCCGATACAAGCCGGCTACCCAAAATTAACACTTAAAAAGGCGCAAATCGCTCCGTCAACAGCTTACGACACAAAGTGACACTTAATGCGCATCCAGATAGTCTCTCTCATATAAATAAGTCCTGTTAGCGACATTTTATTAAGTATTCTCTTTAAAATCCAGTGTTGAAAGCGTAAGTTTTGCAAAAATGTCCACAGTCACCATGCAAAAGAGCATGTTTGCTAAGGAATTCCTACGCGAGTGGCCACACTAATGTCGTGGCAGGAAAGTCATTTGGGTGTGATTCCTCTGTAGTTCAGTGAACATTCATTCCACTACCTGGGGATGACTATCAGGATCAATTTTCCAAGCTTGGTGTAGTGTTGACCTTTCAGGATGTTGATGGATCGTCCACAACGGCTGCACCACTGCGGCCTCTGTTCAGGACACAGAGTCGGATTGAGGTGTACACAAACCCGCAGTCAGACAATGATCATCCAGACCTTTAATAAAATAAAATGTTTAGGCCCCTGAAACTGGCAATTATGTTCAACACTGAGATAAGGAAACACATAGAGGAGACATCATGCCATGGCTTTCTCATTATTGACACGGCAAACTCGAGCAGCCGGGGACTTGGCTCTAAACAAAAACAGGTATGCTCCATCAATGTGAGCAAGATGGCATGTCATAGTTAAAAAGGGCAAACAAACATACAAAAGAGATATGTAGGAAATTAGAAATTAAATGCCAGAAGTAATTTTAAGTATTGTTTTTCTGTCTGCAAGGGTTGCTGTGGAAAATAGTGCTTAACGCATAGTTTGGCCTGTAGGGGTTCTGCTAGCAAGAACAAATCGAAGTCATATCTGCCCGCGAACTGTAAGCTTGAGATAACCATATCTGATGAAGTACTGCTTTAAGAATGCATTCTTATTGTACTTGAACCAGATCGCATTGACAGCACAAGGCTTCAGACCCCCCAAAAGTGTGAGGCTTTCAATAGTGCTTACCTGATACCAGACCGCATTGCCCAAGACAGTGACTTTCTCCCGGAACTGCACAGGCTGCATCCGCGGCACAACCCTTAAGCTCAATCATGGTCTGGCTGACTCTGAAATAGTGAAATCTGAATTTACAGATGCTCATTTGTCTAAAGGTTATGAGTTTATTGCCTATCTTATTAAAAGCAAACACAATGACATGCTTAAGAAGACATGTGCATTTCTGAAAAGACATACAGCTGCCCGATACTTGACTAGGAAAAGGCGCTATGGTCTTCACTCTGAAATTCATTACTCTAAGGGCTTAACAGAACAAAAGCCAGATCTTACAGCTAATTGGCCCCACCTACAGCTAAATATGCTTTATAGGTTGAAAATAAAGTTATTTGTCTGAAGAACTAGTGCTATTAACTCATCAGCTATGTTGCTCCACTGGCCGCAATTCTGTAAACATAGTGTATATATGGAAATACCTAGTCTACCACCTGCAACGCACCACTACGTCCACTGTAAAAATACACAGCTAAGTTAGTACTTTAACGAACAAACTGAAATTCATGTGTTAATTAAACAATCAGTATGATGACTCACATTGAAATCATGTCCAGTGCACCAGTCAGAGCAAGACAGCTAGCGGATTGTTGACCATCTACGGCTCAAGGACAAACGGTCAGGCCTACAAACAAAGAGAAAAATGGCATAAATGGGTTGCATGCATGTAATTTTGCATATTTTTCATCTTTCTCTCCACCTGAAACTTCAATCTATGGACATAATAATATTTACATTTAAGATTTGTTGGAAATGTTACCCTTACTTGTCCATACCAGGTCCCCCACCCATCTGGAACAGTCCAAAACCACCTAAAACATCCAAGTTGACCAAAATATTGACACCTCTCATCTATTTTAGCACCCAAATCATCAAAACATTCATTAAAATTCATTTTCTACTTGTCTCGCTTGCAGACGAATCCATGTGACCTTGACATTGCAGTAAATGTGCTTTTTAAAGGTTATATTACACTAATTCCGATTCCCATAGGGTCCCATTATAAAACTGACAACTTTCACAGCATTTTTCTTGCCTTTTCGACGTATCAATTTTTCCGAACCTGGTATCATTTTAAAGATGGATCTGTCATCTTCCAATAATTGCAATCAAAAACATACCGTCTCGCAACTTCTAAGAAAGTAAATCGCTGTCGAATGAACCCACCGTAGAAAAACGTGTTTCGGAATCCTAATTTCGACAAAAGCCCCACACAATAGAAAACACACCCTCAAAAGTTCATCTTTTAAGTTAGCTTCCAATCCAAGGCATCAAAGTACTCCAGACACATACAGGATATTACAAATAACCACAAAAGACATGTCTCACATTGTGAAATGGCTTATATTCAAGAAGAGAAAAGGAACTCTTTAGAAATAGGCACTACTTTTGAATGGACCACGGAGGGATACACAATGATTTAGTGTAATGTAACCTTTAACTCCATACTACTTCATACTACTTTCTGCTTTTGAAATAATAAGAACCAAATATATACTTAATACTTTATTTTTTTATGTACCAGTATTTAATTTAATTTAATGTCATCTTTTACTCAAATCAATTAACGATTATTGAGTCGATGGCATGTTCTTGCAACCGAGGTTTACCGTTATAACAATTCATGCGTGCCTTTAATCTAACGGTCCTAATCGTTTAACAGTTTATGTGACCTGAAGCGAGTTCGCGCAAACCGAACAAAAAAACGTGTGGATATTGTGACTGGGACTGTGAAAGCAATTCGAGTCATCCGATAATTCGAGCCTCGCGAATTCGAGCTATCCGACAATTTTTTTTTATAAATATTTAGCAATACACAATCGGTGCTTTGATGAGAGTTCGAGCCAACCGGAAATTCGGGCCAAGCGAGTTCGAGCCATCGGGTGTCGACTGTACTTAATACTGTTGATGATAACGTGTTGCAGTTTACTATAAATGATCAACTGTTCAGAGGAAAAAATATATCTTCTTCATCTTACAAGTGCAAACAGAGGAAGGATGGAGAATTTGTTCTTAGAAATCAAATTGAAACACTTGAAAAAAATGAAACTTACTGCAACAGCAACTATCAAATAAACGTGAAACAAAATTAAAGGGATCATTTTTACGATCAAGAGCAAAATGGATAGATGAAGGTGAAAAACCAACAAAATATTTTTTGTAATTTGTAAAAACAACATTTATCAAGTAAAACTATATCCTATATTATAAACAATGATGGCAAAAATATATATGATCAAACAGAAATTTTAACTGAAGTTGCTAAATATTACAAAACTTTATATACAGAAACAGTAACAAATGAAAGCAATAGTAATTCTGACATATTTGATGAGCTAGAAAAATTACAAATAGTTAAACTAAGTAATGATGAATCTCAGACATTAGAAGGCTTGCTGACAATTAAAGAAATGTCTGCTACACTAAAAAATATGGAAAATTAGATAAGCCCAGGCTCAGATGGCTTCAATACAGAATTTTTCAAAAATTTCTGGAAGGATCTTAAAAATGTTATTCTTAGAAGTCTAAATTATGCCTTCATCTCAGGATCCTTGTCAATTACTCAAAAACAGGGAATCATAACATGCACACCAAAAGAAAACAAATCAAGACAATTCTCTCAATGTCTTTGACCTTTAACACTTTTAAATGTTGTTTATAAGATAGATTCAGGCACAATTGCAAATAGATTAAAAACTGTTCTAGATAAACTTATCGCCAACGATCAAACTGACTTTATCAGGAAAATATATTGGAGAAAACACAAGACTACTAAACGATATTTTAAAATACACAGAAGACAACAAAATACATGACTTTTAATGACATTGGACGTTGAAAAGTCGTTCGATACATTGTCCTCTAATTTTATTTTATGCAAAATAAGAAAACCTGATGATATACTTGACATGCCACTTTTTTATAACAACAACTTAAAGATCGGTTATAAAAGTATGTATGAAAAAAGTATGTATGAACGTGACATACGATTTATAAGAGACATATTATGTACCTCTGGAAAATTAAAGTTTAAAGTTCACATGCCGCGGTTTTAAAAACCCGTGAAACACCTTTATTTATTGAGCTTAGTGCATATCTAAACTATAGGAGGTTTTGGCGTGACGTCACAAGAGGGGTTTTCCGTTAGTAAAAATAGATTGGCCGTCACACCTCTCGATGCGGCAATTTACATTGTATTAAAGTAAAGGTCGTCGGAAGATTAAATACTGACAATTTCACAAAACAAAACTACAAATACCCGTATTCTTTCTTAAAGTAAGACTTAGATCTAACTAAATGATATTTAAAAATTAAAATAAAACATGTAAAAGATTCTAATTTGATTATGATTATGGGTGGTCATCAGCCATGGAAATTTATTGTAAAAAGTGCAATGAATCAGTTATAAAACAAAGCCCTAAAAAGCGCAATACATTACAATCTTTCAATGTAGTTTTAATTTTCTTTAACATTGAGTGAATTTTCGTTTCGTTTACATTGAATGAAAATATTAATAAATATTAGCTAGCTAGCATTCAAATTGAAAAAAACAACACCTGCATGCATATTTTGAAAATATAACTGTCTTTGCATGTATATACATGTATATTGAAAACCCTTTACTAGTGACAATGAGCGATACAAATCTAGCATTTTATGCTACCATAAATGTATACATTTAATTTATTTTACGCAAGTATTTTATATCCCAACTATGATCAAACGTGATTGCTTGCTTTCATGATGGTGATTCGAACACTGCAGTAACGCACGATCTTCACACGTTATAGCAGAGTTTACATTTGCAGGTATATACCCGTTAAATACGTTAATTGTGTAGCAGTAAATGTGTACAATATTTTAAATTTATAGTTATTAAACACTTTATTGTTATGCTTAAACTGGGTAATATATATACACTGTACAGTTCCTGTTAATCCATTTGTGACAAATGTATATTTTTTAAATATGTTCAAATATTTTATTAAAGCATATGTTAAGTATTTGACTTAAATGACTGCTCAAAATGCCAAGAGATGACATATAGGTATCATAAATTGTGTTTAATGACCAACCACATGTGGTTTATTCAGGGTATAGGTCCCCGGGCTTATGACACCCTGTTTTCTTAGTAATTGTCTGGACAGTATCCGATCATAACGAGATAATCGGTTTGTGATGAACAAAGGGTCAATTAAACACTGGGTTCAAAATGCTGAAACAAAGAGTGTCAAAATTGGTGTGAACCATTAAATAAAAGCAATTACATTTATCAAGAGGATTTAGTTAATCTGTAACAAGGTAAGTTTTTACAGACATACAGGTTCAAATCAGTTTCCATATGTTGATTACATGAAATCAATATATTCGTTTATTTTCGTCCTTATTTGTGTTCGTTCATTAAATTTAATTTATTCTGAAAAAAATCTATTTCTGAGAATGTTGTTGTTCTTAAAAATGGTCGCGAATATGTGTCAAGTTAAGATTATTATGATAACTTTATCACGATGCGGTTCATCAAATGAAAACAATAGCAAAATGGCCGCAGTGTTGACGGCCAAAATTCGAGCATGCGCAACGTGACGTCATTATCGGAATCCCCAAAAGCTCCTATTCCGCACCTCACTTCATTTCAAATACGGTGTTATTAGCGAGAACGAATAGAACAAAGTCGCAATTTTTCACACATTCCGATGTTCTCGCCATTTTCATTCAAACCGGAAGTGAAGTCACATGCACTCAATAACGTGCCGGTATTATAAATGGCTTCGGATGTATTATCTCTTGCAGCTTTAGTTAGAAAAATTGATGAAAAATGGAAGATGATAGTGATTACGATGAGTTTTCCGTTCAACCGTATATGTATGAGCCAGAATTTAGTGACAGTCAGTCAGTTTTGTTTTTATTCTGACTCGGGACAGCGAGGAAAATTTGCCGATGCTCAAGACGACCATCGTGTTGGGAATACGGATTGATGATTACCGGAATAAACCCCCTTCGGAAGAAACCCCCTTCCCTAAAAACGGCATAGCGGAAGAAACCCCCTTTCACATTTTGCATACGCGGAAGAAACACCCTCGCTAGTTTTGCATAGGCGGAACAAACCCCCTTCGAGTTTTCAGACAGGCGGAATAAACCCCCTTCGTGTTTTCAGAGAGGCGGAATAAACCCCCTTCGTAAGTGTTAAGTCTTTCCCGCAGAGGTAGTTAAATCCCGACTCGAACGATTCCGCAATACATCCGTTTCAACCCGACTCTATTACTGCATGCTTGCTAATTTTCAAGTTTATATTCATTTCCCGATAATCCCATTTTTAAAGCACTTTCTGGTAAATATTAACGATAAAAGCTCTCAATAATTTCTTTAACACAAACCTTGCCATTTTTTCTCTTGTATACAAATAAATTTCGGCATAAGTGACTTTTTATAGACTTGATGAAATATTCCCTCCGAACAATCCCCTGACTAGTTGTGTGCTTGTTACAACGCTCAATACAGGTTACATTATACTAAATCATTGTGTATCCCTCCGTGGTCCATTCGAAAGTAGTGCCTATTTCTAAAGAGTTCTTTTTCTCTTCTTGAATATAAGCCATTTAACAATTTGAGACATGTCTTTTGTGGTTATTTGTAACATCCTGTATGTGTCTGGAGTACTTTGATGCCTTGGATTGGAAGCTAACTTAAAAGATGAACTTTTGAGGGTGTGTTTTCTATTGTGTGGGGCTTTTGTCGAAATTAGGATTCCGAAACACGTTTTTCTACGGTGGGTTCATTCGACAGCGATTTACTTTCTTAGAAGTTGCGAGACGGTATGTTTTTGATTGCAATTATTGGAAGATGACAGATCCATCTTTAAAATGATACCAGGTTCGGAAAATTTGATACGTCGGAAAGGCAAGAAAAATGAGGTGAAAGTTGTCAGTTTTATAATGGGACCCCATGGGAATCGGAATTAGTGTAATATAACCTTTAAAAAGCACATTTACTGCAATGTCAAGGTCACATGGATTCGTCTGCAAGCGAGACAAGTAGAAAATGAATTTTAATGAATGTTTTGATGGTTTGGGAGCTAAAATAGATGAGAGATGTCAATATTTTGGTCCAAATGGATGTTTTAGGTGGTTTTGGACTGTTCCGGATGGGTGGGGGACCTGGTATGGACAAGTAAGGGTAACATTTTCAACAAATCTTGAATGTAACTATTATTATGTCCATAGATTGAAGTTTCAGGTGGAGAGCAAGATGAAAAATATGCCAAATTACATGCATGCAACCCATTTATGCCATTTTTCTCTTTGTTCGTAGGCCTGACCGTTTGTCCTTGAGCCGTAGATGCTCAACAATCCGCTAGCTGTCTTGCTGTGACTGGTGCACTGGACATGATTTCAATGTGAGTCATCATACTGATTGTTTAATTAACACATGAATTTCAGTTTGTTCGTTAAAGTACTAACTTAGCTGTGTCTTTACAGTGGACGTAGTGGTGCGGTGCAGGTGGTAGACTAGGTATTTCCATATATACAAGTATTTTTTATGTTTACAGAATTGCGGCCAGTGGAGCAACATAGCTGATGAGTTAATAGCACTAGTTCTTCAGACAAATAACTTTATTTTCAACCTATAAAGCATATTTAGCTGTAGGTGGGGCCATTTAGCTGTAAGATCTGGCTTTTGTTCTGTTAAGCCCTTAGAGTAATGAATTTCAGAGTGAAGACCATAGCGCCTTTTCCTAGTCAAGTATCGGGCAGCTGTATGTCTTTTCAGAAATGCACATGTCTTCTTAAGCATGTCACTGTGTTTGCTTTTAATAAGATAGGCAATAAACTCATAACCTTTAGACAAATGAGCATCTGTAAATTCAGATTTCACTATTTCAGAGTCAGCCAGACCATGATTGAGCTTAAGGATTGTGCTGCGGATGCAGCCTGTGCAGTTCCGGGAGAAAGTCACTGTCTTGGGCAATGCGGTCGAAGAAGTTGTGACACAGCAGGTATGTGTCGAGCAAATAATCTCGATCACAGATGAAAAGGTGACATTTATGGACTCATTTGTACAAACAGAGTGTGAAACGGAAGATGCGGCAATACAAACAACAACTACACTTGCATTTAGCATCAACAAGTTCGTGGATGATGAAGCTGCTGTTCATTTCTACACTGGACTCGAAAATTACATGAAGTTCTTTTTTGTTTTGAACACACTCGGACCAGCAGCATACCATCTTAATTATGTGTATCATTCTATAACAAGTATAAGTGTTGCTGATCAATTTTTTATTACGTTGATTAAATTAAGGCGACACATGGCAAACTTTGAACTGTCGCGATTATTTAATGTTTCGGAAAGTGTTGTGTCAAACATTTTTATTACGTAGGTCTTGTTCATGGAAAAACAGTGGAAAGAAATTAACATTTGGCCATCACAAACTTTAGTCCACTATTTTGCTCCAAGCAGCTTCAAGAGACTGTACCCCAAAACACGGGTTATAATTGATGGTACTGAGTGCCCAATTAAAAAGCCGAAAAATCCAACAGCTCAACAAGCCACTTTTTCGACTTACAAGAACCGAAATACAGTTAAGGTTTTGGTTGGCAGTACCCCTGGCGGTCTTATTTCTTATGTGTCTCCAGCCTATGGGGGTGCTACGAGTGATAGGCAAATAGCTGACCAGGCTTTGTTCCAAAAGTGACAGTATAATGGCTGATAAAGGTTTCAATGTGCAGGACATTTTTGCACCACATGATGTGCATATCAATATACCAACCTTTTTTAAGAAGCAAAATAGAATTTCGAATGAAACTGCTATTAAAGATAGAAAAATTTCAAGTAAACGTGTTCATGTAGAAAGAATTATTGGGCTATGAAAAACATACAAAATTTTAACTGAACCTTTGACTAGCACAGAGACAAAGTTGTCATCAGAGATAATTTTTGTTTGTTTCATGCTATGTAATTTCAGGAATGGCATAGTGTCTACATATGCTTAAAGAATAGCTACAATCAAAGTTTTGTATGCAGCTAAGAGGATTAAAATGTCAAATTTGTATTGTCAATAAACATTCTGCAAAAAAATGTGTCAGATGTGCGCTCTGGTTTTGAGTGTTAAGAAGTACATGTAATGAGAGTAATTAAGCTAATGGACATGTGATTGGAAGACTGTTTTTTTTTTATAGTTTTCATTTTTTAAGTTTAGGTTGATGTATTACATGTGATTGCTTAATAAAGTTCTAAAATAGTGTTTTGTTACTTTCCCATCTTTTAAAAAGCCAATATGTATGTGAACTGTCAAGGCTAAGAACAGTTTTGACCTGAAATGATTAACGGTATGTGAGTCGACGCTCCTTTGTAAAGTACCTCAAACAGCACTTTCCCAATCTAGGGAAAATTACATATTTCCCAAATGAAGGTTACATTGTTTGTTTTTAACCCTTTGCTTGCTGGAAAAATTTTCATCTGCTAAAATGTCGTCTGCTGAATTTAAAAAATTTGCATTTTTCGATTTTTTTTCAAAGAATACTATCGGAATAGCAAACAGTTTGGATCCTGATGAGACGCCACGTTCTGTGGCGTCTCATCTGGATCCAAACTGTTTGGTAAGGCCTTACAATTTTGGTTGCCGCGTCGTAAGGATTAATGAACTTAAACTAATTAACTTATGGCGCTCTATGGCTAGAACCTTAAAGTAAATATAATATTAACAACTTGGTACAGTTATTTTCAATTTTAAGGTATATGTAAGCAAAAAATCAAATACGCTAATTTCCTAATTCGAAGAGTTCACGACGCATTTTTCCCAATTTCAAGGTTTTCACGAGTAGTAATATTAGTCAGTTCATGAGACGGGTTCCACCTTACAAGTATACAATTCTCTCATCATCATAAAATAATAATCCTGACAATATGGTTTTTAGAAGCGAACTGTTGAAAAAACAAATTTTTAAAAACAAATATTTATTTCTAATACAATGAATTGTATAACACATATAATAGTCAAACAAATATTTTAGAACCAAACCAGGAACTACAAGAAACATGGTAACAAAAGTATTTACACATGCACATGACTGAGCAGGGAACTTATTTTAAACATCCATGTAATACAACTTTTTCAACAATTCAGTCTTAAAATAATTCTCAAAGAAATGTTCAAGTTTTAACAGCATCTGTGAAATGAAGTCCTCATTTTTGTGTACCCTTATGTACTTTATGTCAGTCAAGGTATAAACGATCGGGTCACAGTACTTGCGTTCCGAACAAAACAACTGGCCCTGAATCTGATAATAATAAGGATGTTTTGCACTCAATTTTAGTTTACCGTTCACATCCTTAAGATATGGCACTGTCACTGAGGAAATCTCTTTATTTATAGCACTGAATGGGCATTTCACCTCAACTATCAAGTTTTTATTTACAATTCCATCTGGAGATGCCCCTAGAAATGGGTGTGTCCGTGAAACCGTTATGCCACAAGACTTGACTTTAACATTCCTTGCACTCTCATAAATGTGTATCGCAGTTTTTTCATACTTGCATCCATGTCGCATCGCTTCATTTTGCCTCACAACTTGTCCCTGCACTATTGTTGAGGCCAATCCAACTAAACTTGTCTTTTCTGTCGCAGCACAGATTCGGTGGTAGTTTGAGGACTGAATGCGCTTTCCACGCTCCTCATGCCATCGATCATTGGTATTTTGTCCCCTCGTCTGTTCTTCAATACATTCACACTCTTTTGATGTTATTTTGGTAATTTTGTTGAGGTTTAGAAAGTTCTGTTCATGTGACGTACTGAAATAGTCGTGATCATTGCTATAAGCGTACATATTTACTGGCTCGAAAGTTTGAAAAATTGGAGTTTTTGATATTGTAGCAAAATTCATACATGTGTTGTAGAAATGGTCTTTGTAATTGGCAGCATTTCTAAACTGACTAGGCCTGGGGTCAAAGTCTGCAATATTACAAATCTCAGCTCCACCTATCTTGAGGTCTCGAGCCTTTACCGGGGATCCTGTGTGTTTCTTCGATTTGTGGAAAGACTGCAGCTGTTGGGTACAGCTAAACTGTGCTAAATTGTGAAGCCATAGTTTAAGACTTATCGTATAAACTATCATAAAATTATTGTAAAAGATTGTGTGTAACTCGGTTAATCGCTTGTCAAAATATGCGGAAGTAAACAAAGAACAATAGACCTATTCGACAACAGCGCCACCTTTACGGGCACCTGCTAGACAGGGGAAGATAATCCACTAAAGTTCCCCATTGAATGAAGGTGCGAAAATCTGATTAACGGAGTGTACCGGCCGTTTGTTCACAAGCTGTGAAGAATTAATCATGATGGTCATAAAACGAATAATGTATGAATGGGGGAAAGAATTATTATTGAAAGATAAAATAGACAAAAATAGAATGAAATATATTAACATTTATGTACAAAGATCAAGCAAGCATATACTAGAAAACATTAAACAAATTGTTGTTGCAAAAAAGGACACGCATTTAATGATAAAACGGGCATATATTTACATTTATTTACTAAGATCTCAAACAAGCATATATTAAAAAGCAATACTAGTAAACAATTTGTTGTTGAAAAAAGACACGCATTTATTAACGATAAACAGGCATATATTTACATTTATTTACAAAGATCAAATTATTCCCTTAAATCTTCCGTACACCCGGATTGATAAATATATTTTTTTGTTACATGCACGTGTCGGCAAAAAATAACAACAGATAATTCTTTGAATGTTATTCTACAGTTCAAGCTTGTTGAATATGACTAGGTTGTATGGTCTAAATATTATAAATTAGAACGGATACTTAAACCTGTTCTGATTAGGAAGGAATTTGTGTCTTGCAATTCGACGTATTTCTTTTATTTTCAGGTGTGTATGTTCATGTTACACACTATATCGTGTGCAGATTGAGTGCAAATGCTGCACAGAATACTCAGAGCTGATGGAAAGAATGGACGAGGCAGGGGTAAAGTGCATAACTGAGCACACTGGCTTCAAAGCTAACTGTCTCCATCCAGATGTCATTGAAGTTTCGTTTTATGAGTTCCTTGATGTAAACGGTCCTATCGGTGATGAAGAACCAATACATGAGTAAGTTGTCATTAATAATTAAAAATGTTAATGAAACCAGGACAGATTGTTTGTAAAGAAAATACACTGTAGACATTAAATAACACAATGTTTTGTGTGAATTTGTCATTTGTTCTTCATACTGTAAACATGTTTTGATACAAATAATATAAACAACATACAAAAGACAACAATTTTAATCAACATTAAAATACGCGTGTATACAAGATGACTGGGTTATCTAATTGTACAATAAAGTATCAATTGGCTACACAATGATTTTTGGTTACTAACAAATGCCAGTTCATCAATTGTTTTCAACATTTGAAATAAATATACAAATACAAGCTGTTTAAATTCTTCAAAAGTACACTTCAATAACAACCTGCAACAACACGAGGCCATCCTTTAAAATTGTTTGTTTGGCACAACCAGACCCAGGTAAATTTGGGTAGGTAGGTAGGAAGGGATTATATTTTTTTTAGTATTTTTTTTCTGACATTGAACTCCGACATAAACCAAACTGAAAGGTAATTATCAAATAAAGCTCCAAGTCTTCTGCCTCATGAAAGGGAATTGGTAAAGATTTTTCTGCACCGTCCGTATCACCGCACGTGTATTTGTAAGTCTTTTCTATAAAGAACTTCGAAAATATAATATAATCGACGAAAAATACTTGATCCGAAAACGACAGTCCGAAAAAGTGTACGCATTTTGCACATGAAATAAAATGTGCATATCGTTTGACTACAGAAAATGAAAACAAGTAACCTTGCAAATACGTAATTAATATACTATTTGGTTGACATATTACTTTACTATTGCATAGTTTGTTTAAAAAACAACAAAGTAATTATAACATATTAATTTCAATCAAGAACAGAAAGCTGCAACATCTTCGACATGTAACTAATTATTTAATAGACCCTTTTCACAATACTACCGTTGTCGCTATTTTTAGATACCACGTGACTCGCAGAACTCCAGAACGAGGCTGAACGTGTATAAATTTCCAATAGTCCCGCGCAACGCCGCATCTGATTTCAACTCTTCACTCTTTTGAACATTAGGAGATGTAACGACTTAAAAAACACAATATGACATTGTCAGAATAAGTTATAAATATGTACTTGACATTTTAAGTGTCAAAATATAAAATAAATAGTCTTGATTGAAATACTGGTTTTTAGATGGTCGCTTTAGCGACCGTCTAAAGTGCTTAGTGTAAAATTCAGGTCGGTACGGCCTAGGTATGATTAGCCCAATTCCCGCTTACTACGCGCGAAGAAAGAGTTGTATAATTTATGAAAGAGGTTTGAGTTCTCCAATTATGTTTATTCACAAATGGAAACATTATATTAATGTCGTGTTAAATGCAATAGTTTCGAATGGTGTTTTATAGAAAAGAATAAAAAAAATGATCGTATTGTACGTGTCGCGGAGGAGATTGTTTATGAATGATTAAAATAGTCCACTTTCTGCTGAGTCTGCGTGACGTAGTATTGTCGCTAATCTCATTCATAAATCTGAGGCTGGCGATAAACAAAGGGGAGTCCGGGTGAGAATAACGCATTAGTATTAGGTTACGCTTGTTTATATTCACAGGTCTCAATTAATAATACGTTGACCACGAGTTCAAAAATTATTACAGGGATACGATAGACAACATAAACAATGTTTCATTATCGCTGAAACTGTTAAAAAACATTTAAATATAACAATAATATTCTCTAAAAAATGTAGTCTTGCTGTTTTGAAATAAGGTTTGGAATTTTGGTTTCTAAATAACTTAATTTAAAACAAAAGTTTAATTATAGTTTTTTTACTTTTTAGTCGCATATTTACCGCATTATAATGTGTGTTATAATAGGCAAACCATACATTAGTAAAATTCAATCTACCTTCGCACAAAGAAGGAATGGGTCAATTAGGTGCTGCGTTTCCCTTTACGTAATAGTAATCACAAGGCCCCGGCTTCAAAGGAATTGCGGAGCGTTCTTACATAATAAAAGTCGTAGTTGCATGGTATTTGCGTTCAGCGTCCTATTTGGTCACGTGGTTCTTTTTCGCGGGTGTTTTGGCATTCATGATATGAGGCTATTAATAGATGCGCCTGTCGATAAACAAAGGAAAGTTTACGGGCGATAACAACGCAATAGGTTACGCTCTCACATAAAACTCAATGACGTAGTACAGGTCGTAAATTGAGAGATTTGGGAAAAAGTTGACGCTTATATATATTCTCAATTTATAAAACGTTGAACATAAGTTCAACAATAACTTCAGCGATACGATAGACAAAAACAAAAAAATGTTTCATAATCGCTAAACCCGAATATAACAAACAATTTATAATAATAATACGAATGACCTGTTTCATAACCTCGTTCATGCTACTACAGCGGGTATTTCTGGAAAACGTTCTTTGGTTCTCAACAGATAGCGGCGATCTTTTGTATTTACGGGTGCTAGCAACGCAATAGTAGAAGGTTAGTAAAAGGTTTAGCTTGTTTATATTCACATTTCTCAATACATAGACAGTTGGATATGAGTTCATCAATTACTACAGGCATACTATAGGCAACCTCGAACATGCTTTATAATCGCTAAAACCGAAAACAACTAAATATATTATATTAAATATATTTATAACAATAAAGGCCTTTAAAAATGTAGTCGGCTTATACGCTGACTTTGAAATAAAGTTAGCAATTTACTTTTCTAAATAATTAAATACAATTAAACAAAAGTTAAACTATTGTGTTGTGTTTTTCACTTGTAAGCTGCATATTCACCGCATGAAATGTGTGTTAGCATTGTCAAACCACACATTAGTGTGAGTAAATAAAAAATATACTACGGGAGAGCACTTAATATGTGTCCTCATATGCCTTGTTATGAGTATCTTTCTTCACTATCGAAATATATCGTATGTTTATATTTGATTTAAACGCAGTTTTCTTTCGACACATTTAAATAACACGTCATGCGAAAATGGGTCTTATGCGTTTCGGCAAGCGTTTGTTAAACCCAACATGTGCTCTTGCGCAGTCAGGCCATAGGCGATGCTGTTCGCTTTAAAATCACTCAATATGTTATGTTTCTCCTTACCAGAAGGAGGGATAGCTCAGTGGGCTATTTATATGATGGGCGCATATGGAATAAGACCCATTTTCGCATGACGATGGTCATTACAAATCTCATTGCGAATTGAAAATGCCACATTTAAGAACAATGCTTTTTGATACAAAATTGAATTCAAAATAGCAAACTTGTTAATAATGGCAGCCTATCCACACATTAAGGAATGATTTCCAGACGTGCTGACCAAGTACGGCAAACATTGTGGTATGATAATTAAACGATTTTCTCTTATCGTGACACTATACTATTTCGCTAATGATTGTTTTCTCATCTTGGAGGCAAAAGTTAAATTCTGCGAGATGGATTGTATCGCGTAATTGTAACAGGGCCACAATTTGTGTCGTTTGAGCATACAGAGAGTAGTCCGGAATTCCTTACACTGAACAGTTCAACATCCTTTGAATTGAGCACATACGCAGTGATGTAGCAAAAATTCAGAGGTTGTATCTCGAATCAGCTTATTACATATTCGAAAATATTCATGCGTGTCTGTTGGCGTTATGTAAAAGTCACTAAGATGAAAACTGAAACAGCTTCGCCTAAACAAAGACCTATCAATATACAATGTATATTGATAGGTCTTTGGCCTAAAAGCGCATTAGTGCTCTATACCTATGTTTATGTTAGCGTTGTTGACACCGTGTGAACTGCTCGGGTGACAAGTAAAGCATAAACAGCAATGTTTATATACTTTTATTCCTCCATATACAAGATACGAAGATTATTGTATATTTTGAATTTGTATATGGTGTCAAAAATCTAAAGTTTTGTACACGGAACTTTCATTATACATTTATATTCTTGGTGAGATAGACATTTGATATTAGAATAAATATTCCTTTAATATGATGGTGACTGCAAATTTTCTTTATATTAAGTTCTCATTACCATTTTCATCATACTTTCTATGCTTTCAGAACTTCCAAAACGCATGCTGTTTTTATTTTGTCTTAGTTATTTCTATGAAATAATAAGGATGATAAAAAGTGCACACAAAACTCGACCCGTGCGCTATGACACACACTTTATAAATTTGAATGGCGTGTGTTCATTTCAAACTTGCGATTGATTTTGAAAAATGAATTGCGTGTTAAATCATGCAATAGCGAACATCTTCAGTGCCATCAGCGCTTTGATTCTTCAATTGTTCACACATTTGACGAGCTTTGTTAGAGCTTTCATATCGCGCGATTTTGAAAAAAAGTCTATCTTGTTTATTTATACATCTGTGGTTCAATAGCCCATGTGTTCTCGATAAACCAATTATCTCGTTATGATCAGATACTGTGCCGACAAATACTAAATAACAGCATGGTGTCATAAACCACCCGTGGTAGATGCCTGGTCATTGAACACCATGTATAGTACCTCAATGTCTTATCGTGGTGGAAGTATAACGTAGTAATTTCTAAGACTAATGTAACGCCAAATACTCAAACTAAATACTGTATAGATATTAGCCAGTTTAATCATAATAATACATCTAGAATGCTGGACATTCGTCCTAGCCTATTTTCACACAGACGGACATTCGTTCCTATGTTTTTTGACAACCTGAACATTCGTTCCTTCGTTATTTTGACAATGCGGATAATGGTTCCTACATAATTTTGACAGCCCGGATATTCGTTCCTTCGTTATTTGGACAGCCCGGATATTCCTTCCTCAAAAATTGCTATACCGGTCATTATTCTCACATTTTATCAAAATAATATGACACTCTTGGGCATTTTATACGATATTTTAAAATGTCGTTATTAAAATAGTAAAAAAATAATGTTCTCATAATTTATTATGTAGTGTTATACTTTATATTGTTGTAATATTTAATTGTGATCATGATAATGAAAACGTAAAAAACTATTCAAATATATCGACTTACACTGAGATCTCTAATTTGCCAAACCTTGCAGAAATCTGGGCGTTAAAACTATGTAGGAGTATAAATATCCGGTCTGTCATAATAATGTTGGAACGATTGTCCGGGATGTTTAAAAAGCGTGGAAATGAATGTCCGTGTAGTTAAAACAACCAGAGACGTAGATAACTACGTCTCTGAAACAACGTATGAACGAATGTCTGCCTTGTCAAAAATAGCGCAGGAACGATTTTCCTTGTGAAAGAATTTTCGGATACATAATTAAGTGCTTAATACTTATAAATACATTTGTAATATTTATTAACTTTTATGCTAAACACAAAACCTATTAAGCGGGTACCGCTAAAATAAAACTCCGTAATTACATACTACTAGTCTTGTAAAGAGTATTAATTAGCGGATGGAAGAACACTATTAAAAGCATTTTCATCGACCGGGGTGAAAGCGTGTTTCCGAAAATTAAAGACACACACACACACAACAGATTTATGACATGAAGTGACATAAATAAATATATTTATCACTCATAATTACGTTTAAAGAGAAAATCAAGGTGCATGCATAGACAGTTCAGTTTTCTCCACGTTCGTTTTTTCACCTGTATAAAAGAATTCTTCAATATTGTCTTTCACTGTAAAAGAACATTCAAAAAAGTAAAACGAAAAATGACATAACATTTAAAAAGTTCACGTGCTTTGTATTTTCTATTGGTTTTTCTTATGATTGATTCAACACACATTTTACACGTTCGATCGTTCGTGAAAAATATTACAGACCAACAAACAAACCTTTGAGAATTTAAGTTATATAATACCGTTTTTACTATACAACTTTTGTATATCTTTGTGCAATTATCAATGTTTATTCTTCAGATCACAGGTGCTCTGATGACAACGGGTATCTTGAATTTGAATCAAGATTAAATAAATATATATAGATCGATATATACACACACGTATACACTAGTGGTACTATATGGCTTTCCAGATATAGATACCTGAGCGTTCAAATACGACTAAGTTGTGAGAATGTTTATTTTATAACCCCCTCATCAATTTATTGACTTAACAACACATCCATGTATTTGCCGTTATTGTTACTAGTGTCAGTGCCTATGAAAATCCCGAATGTAATTAATAAGAATCAACTGGTTTATTATCATCGATACGCTCCGCCCAAGATCTTTACACGTTCCGCCTCGTTCTGAAATTATCCGCACCACGTGATATCTAAAAATAGTAACGGTGGTCGGAATGTGAAACTGGTCTATTATCATCCTTTAATTTAGATCGATAGTCTGAAGAAATTTGTAAAGTGATCAGCTTAAAAATAATTGAGTGTTACGCTTCTTTTCATTTGCTTATTTTTTTACACGACTTTTGCCATCGGCCGTTATATTGTAGGCAGACGACAATATCAAGTGTGTATCCCATTCGCATGAATGACCCAATATTACCCGATAGCGATCTCAATGTTGTTTGGCCAGCTACCATATGCGCTTCAAACTGTTCACGGAAACAAAGAGAAAAATAGTTTAAAAAAACAATCCGGATTAAAATGGCGGATGTTTTCAATGAAATTTAACGAGATAATGATTTAAGCATATTCGCAAATTATATTTTTCTTGAGCCAATTAAATTCGCTATACTTTCGCAAATGGCGAACGACAGCGTGAGCCCTGTAATAGTGAGCATTTATTCCAATGATAACACGTTCGTAATGCTCGCGCTGTCGTTCGCCATTTGAGTCATTTGCGAAACTATTGAGAATTTGGCTCAAGAAAAATCTGAATTGCGAAAATGCGAAAATCTAGTAAAATTTCGTTGAAAACATCCGCCATTTTAATCCGGACTGGTTTTCTTTATTTGTCTCTTTGTTTCAATGAAAGTGTTCGCAATTCGAACAGTTATGGAAACCCGGTCTGTACCCGATTAGACATTGCTTAACCTTATTGTTAAGGAAGTGCACATGGTAGCTGGTCAATCAGCATTGAGCTCGCTTACACATGACACGACGTTGTCGATTGAAACGTGAGAACAGGTGGAGCTATCGGATAATATTATGTCATTCATGCGCAGATGTTGTATAATTTGAATACACATTTAATATCGCCGTCTGCCTCCAAAATAGCGACCGGTCGGAAAGTCGTATAAAGAGATAAGCAAATGAAACAAAAACGTGACAATACCTGTTAATAAATATTTCTAAGCTGACCACTGTTTATCTTTCTACCGAATATTTACCGAACTGGATTACAGAGTGATAATTAAATAATTAATTATATGGCGATAATATTACACATCTCTGCCGATTGCCGAATTGAATTGAACGGTGATAATTAATTAATTTGTTTTTTTACTCCCAAACTATCCTGAACGACAGCAGCGTACTTTAATTAAAGGGATACGAGAAAAACAGGAGCGGTTTAATTGCATTTAAGTCTAGTTAATCGCATATGCATATGTCAAATAAATAGGCGACTCAAATAAATACCGGTACGCGTTTTGTTCATTGCTTTTCTAGATATCCTTGAAAGAGCATTTAATTAAATGACGCAAATAACCGGAAAGGATAAAAAGCGGAAAGGAAAAGTTTAGCGGAAAGAAGTTTCGGCGAGCAAAAAAATATTTTTTTTGGAAAGCATCAAAAAAAAATTCAGTCGGGCCGATTTTAGTGGGTCGGTCGGGTTATGACAAACAAAAGAATTTTTAAGGATGGCCTGATGTGAAGTTGCTTACAAAATCTGATTTCTGACATATTTTCAGTAAAATATAAATTATATAATATTATATACAAGCTGAATAAGTTTGTTTAACTGTAAACTAAAATAAGAATCTGCTACAGCATGGCTTGTGTAATTGTCAAGTTGGAAAGTACCTTTGTTTGACTAAACTTACTAATATTTATCATAATGGTAACCTTATACATTTATAACTTCAGAGTATACAGATACATTGCATATAGAAGACTTGCTCGTTGGATTTGGCACCGTCTGAGCAAGAAGGACCGACGACCTCCTCCGTTTCTTCGCGCATGAACTTGCGAACTTGTACATGTCTGTCGGTCATAAGATCAGTAACCTTCATGTGGTTGGTCGCCAAGTTCCTTAGTCCACACTTCAACCCTTCCAGTTCCATAGCATTGGCGTTTTTAACTTCATTACTCTAAAATACATTGTAATTAAAATATATTAATAACTAAGATTTATTTTTAATTTCTTTATACAACAGGTATAAGCTCATAGAATAAGTCAAAACACCCACAATAACATCATTTGCATAGGGCAGCATTTGTATAAATGTATTGGAATGTGACAAAAAAAGGCATAATAATAATATGAAATATCCAATCTAGAGTTGTTGCTGTTGCCACAAATAATACATACCAAGGCATCAATACATATAGTACAAGCTGACTAGAATGAGTAGGCTTATTTTTAAAGACAAACTCAGGGTTTTTTTAAGGGAAAGGGGAAAACGCTGGACGCTGGGTGAAAGGGGAAAATAGAGTGCAAAGAGACATATTTGGGGAAAATATAAAAACTGTTTTAATCAATGTCTATAACTCTTCTTCTCTGATTTCAGGCAGGTTTTTTTTGGGTTGTGGGGGATGGGGCCTTTGCCCTTATGTTTGGGGAAATTTTACGCACAATTTAACTACTTTGGGGGAAAAATAATCTCTCATTATAACATTTGTACATGTTTGCACTATATTCATGGCTTTTTTTCATAATTAATTACGTTTGACAAGATAAAATTAAAATAGAATTGAGATATTATAATCATGAGACACATCTTTCTATTAAAAAAAAAAAAAATTTTTTTTTTAGGGGGAATCTTTTGGACCGGAAAGGGGAAATAACAGTTTGGTGGGGGAAGGCGCCGATATTCGGCGTCTGTTATATAAGGTAAAAAACCCTGAAACTAGATAGCCAAAAAAAAGAAAGTATATGTACCTGTACAAGCTGTACATCCAGTACATGGTAAGTGTCAAGATCCATGAGAGTGTACGAGCCGTACTTTGCCGTGTGTCCAGGTGAGCAACACCGAGCATCCCCTCCAAGCCGTAGCAATTTACCAGTGCGCATCTCAAAAAGGCGTGCTTGAGTCTTTTTCCATACATTGTCCACCGCTGGCAATATGTAAATGGATTGAAGACGCATATACATCCTGTATGACAGAATGGGAACTTTTATAAAACTTAAACAGTTCACGAATTTCCTCAGGCAGACACCACTAAAAAACATGGCCCCTGCCACTACCAGGTTTATTAGTGGTGTTCCACATATGTTGGGTGAACTGTCCCATGTTCTCCAATGTCCAGTGCCACATATAGTTGTCACTCTCAGCTGGCGTCCTCTGGTTGACTTCTTGATGATGGTACATCTGTCGCCACACTCAGAGCACATCAAAAGTAGTGGCAGCAGACAGCTTTCATACACTAAGTATGGCCTGTCAGTCTGCTCACTGCAGTCTACCCTGAAAAAACATTCTAGATTATTAGGGATAAGACCATGTAAATGTAATTTATAACTTATTTTACAGATCAGACTTCTTAGACAAACATGTATACACCACATGCACTTTAATTTTATTCACTAGTTACTAGGTCCAACTTCATTATTTCTTTTTACACAAGCAGTTGATATTATAATAGGTTGATGTCATATTGACCAGGAATAACTGATGTCAATGAAATACCAATGAAATACAAAATATAAAATGTCGACAAAATATAACCAAACTCAATCTAAAAATACTAGACATGAAAAGTAAAATACATTACAATTAGAATTATTTTTTTCAAAACATTGTACTAATCCCCAGAAAAAGAATCATGGTTCATTTATTGAATGTATTGGGCATGGATGCCGAACATTCCAGTTTAGCAGAACTCCACTCCTATATGACCTTTGACCTCTAAGTGTGAACAAAACCTTGCCTTAAGTTATGATATTTAGCGTTTGTACCAAGTTACTTCAAAATCCGTCAACACATTGCAACCTGATGACAGAGGCATGAAGTTTCACGCAAACAGATAGACAAACATATTGACTGTGTCATTTCTTGTAAGGAATATAAAAAGAATAGTATCAAATTGAAAATATTCATCGTCAAATTAGAATAACAACTTAATAATCATTATATGGATACATATATAGTAAACATAAGTTTTCACTCTTCTTATGGCAGTTTTTTTTAAAATACTTACCAAACGTTTTCTTCATCGCCTGATTCATATTCCTCATCGGAATCATCCATTGGCTCCCATTCAGGATCATCGTGGGCGTCATCATCAATGTATGCATCATTCAGCTCATCTCCTTCAGCATCTGATGACTCCGACTCAAAACTGGTAGGCTCTGTCCCCACATCTGACATCACTGGCATGGCCCCAACAATTTTGTCCTTTCCCCGTGGTTTGACAGTGAATCCCTTATGTTCTGTTGGCCGAAATACAACCATCTGAAATGATGAACATTTTGCATTTTTCAGAAAAACACAATGCCCCCTGTTGTGCCACTTTGAAGCATATATTTGACATTTGACCTTGAAGGATAGCCTTGACCTTTCACCACTCAAAATGTGCAGCTCCATAAGATACACATGCATGCCAATTATCAAGTTGCTATCTTCAATATTGCTAATGTTATGACCAACGTTAAAGTTTTCGGACAGACGAACAGACAGACAGACGGACGGACTAATGGACGGTTCAAAAACTATATGCATTCCTTTGGGAGCATAAAAAAATAGAACCAGAAAATAAAGAATAAAAACTTTAACACAAGACTTGAGGATTTTTTTCAAGCCCATGTAAATATGTAACTCCTATCACATAAAATACCAGGCTGTTTGGAAATAATTAAACACACTTATTAATAATTAACATTGTTTGGAGATTAAACAAACTAATTATTAATTGACATGATTCCAAACCTCAGATGTCTGTGTTGACTGCGAAAGCACATTATCAAAATGTGATTCAGGATCACTGATCCGAACAGGCGACTGTTCACAAGACATTTCTTCACATACATCTGGCTCTTCCACGCATGATGAATATGGGTCCTACAAATAATTGCCATGTTACTTTTTATAAATTCACACAGAATAATGACAGAATGACACAAATTATGTTCATACCACTTCATATAGTCAAACTATGCTATTGAACTTTGAAATAGTATGTGTCACACTCTGAGAAAACTGGGCATAATGCATGTGCGTAAAGTGTTGTCCCAGATTAGCCTGTGCAGTTCGCACAGACTAATCAGGGACGACACTTTTCGATTGCCTGGTATTTTTTGTTAAAAGGAAGTCCCTTCTTACTGACATCTTGTTAGGGCGTAAATGGGGTGTCCCTTATAAGCCTGTGCAGACTTCACAGGCTAATATGGGACGACACTTTACGCACAGGCATTATGCCTAGATTTCTCATAACGCGACAGATATATTGCAATCATTAGCCTTTTAGTGGTAGTGGGAATAGTCTGATCAGTTTCCTTCTTGGATTTTGAAATTGAAGGGTGCTAATTTAAAAAAAAAGCTCTTCAGTGCACACAGCCATATTATCTCTTTTGCATACTTTTAATATAAAAGCATGTGTTTCAATATAATTACTAAGTAAATATTTCTAATAACATGATTGTAAATTGAAAACACAATTTCTATAATAAATAAAACTAGTTTCAGTGTGAACATTTATATTAATTTATTGATAAATACAACTTCCTTTAAAATCAAATGATAAAATCCAAACAAGAGCATGGTGTATGGCATAGTTGGACCTTGGGTCGGACTTGGAACTGCACCCCTTGGTTTGCTCAGCTGGGGCACTGGTCTGATAGTAATACATTTTATGACTATTTGTTGATTGAATTGGGCTAGGAACAACCTCTTATCTTGAAACCATACTGTGTTCTACCATAATCTTGTGATATATCCACAGACAACACACATTTCAACAACCAAATAGCCATAAACTCCATGACACTGATGGCAGTTCTGTATGGATTAATAGAAATACACAACACTGGTAACTGGTGTCAATTTGACTGGTAACCATGGACATTCTTGAAACTTAACAAACTAAGAAAGCAAGCATATGCTTTGTTATATTTAAAGGAATCTAGAGAGTATTATTTCAGAGAAATACCAAGCTGTTCATTGTTTATGAAATCAATAAATTGTAATAATAATTACATCCTCGTCCCTTCTAAATTTACATTTTAATCTGAATATTGCAATACAGCATACTGAATGGTGTTAATAAATACTATTATTATTTATATTAATACTATTCTAATTCACTCTTACAATGTCTTTTAATCATCTGTGTCATAGACAGTACTTTTTTTTATTTAGTTCAATATATCAGTATAAGAATGTTTACAGAATTACTAGTATTGTTTTACCAGCACTTTGATTTTCTCATACTTTCTTATCTTATGGAAATGTAATTGAAATAAGCCCAATATTATTTTTATACTTTGAATATTTTTGGTGAGTTAGCTACAGTCTTATTTATTTATCAAATGGAATGTATATATTTGTCAGTTTTAAAGCTGTTCCACAGATTAACCTGTTGGTCTTTATTAATAAGAGAAGGGTTTTAATTAATTGTTTGTCACTAAGCCATCAATTCATACATGCATACAAAATATAAGAAAATTTTGAAAAAAAATAATATTAAAAGGTAAAATTATTAGGCATATCCATATTGGGCATAAGGCTGTACATAATCGAACCCAAGTGTGCCCAAGCATTCCTTATAAACTGACTAGACTTTAAAAGTGTGGATGAAATTGGAATTATCAAATAAGCAGCATTTTCCAGCTACTTAGTACAGAAAGATTTCTATTTTTTGCGGATGTGTTCTGAGGAGAAGGCTGATTATCCAGAGAAACCTTATCCATCCTGTATCTTGACCATCAACAGCTCTGACATTACTCAACAATATACAGGAAATGGGCTTGAGCTCCGGTCACCTAGCTGAGAAGGACACCTATCAACCACTGCGCTTATATGACCACCTTTATGTAATCGATAAAATATATTTTATTTAAATATAATGCATGGTTAATACCGTGAAGAAATACTTATAAGTTGTTTGCGGATTCAAACGTTTGACAAAACAATGTGTGAGAATATTATAGGTAAAACAATATTTCTACAGTACAGCTTCCTCTCCTTTGACAAAGGCTTTGTATTAGCCTGACCAGTATTTGGAATAAACTTGCATCGGAGAGTATTGGGCATTATTTTCTAACCAGATGTCAACGATTTTTTTAAATTTAAATGTCTTTAAATCATTTGTAATAATATGCTGCCTGAAATTATTTGGCACAGTGAATATCAAAATAAAAAGCATAGATTAGTCATTAGGAACATAATGACCGGTTTCTGGTTCCTTTTAGAATAGGCGCCATACTTCGCTCGTTTGTGCTTCCCTGGTCCAATGTCGTTGGGATTTAGTGGGGCTTTCTTTGAAGCTTTGTATGCCTCTGTTTCCGGAAATATCGCTGGAACTGCACCAGCTTTGAGCTTGAGCTTAAATTCCATAGACGAGTTAACGCGTGACGTCACACGCACCTGCAAAGTTTAGACTCCGCCCACTGGTTGGCAAAAAGAGGTGGAATTCCTATAAGCGCATTTAGAGAAGGTTGACATAATCATCGTTTCTATTGATAATCATGTACTGTATCAAATATAATTTTACTATTTATGTCTGAATAAAACATAAGCATGCGTGGATATTCATTTTTGGAACGATTATATTGTTGTTATTATTTGTTTTTACTAAACACGAGCTCTGGAGTGGAACGTACACGAGCTCGGTATGTGGTTACCACAAAAATCTCTACTAAACGCATCTTCACGACCATTTTAGATACAAAATTTCAGAAATGGAAATTCTTTTAGAATAAATTAAATTTAATAAAAGAACACAAATAAGGATAAAACAAACAACAAATTCATCGCTTTTTGTTCGCAACATATAGTAACTGATTTTAACCTTAATATATCTGTACAAACTTACCTTGTTACACAACAAATAAATTCATAAATCTAATTGTTTTATTTAATAGTGCACACCAATTTTGACACTTTTGTTTCAGTATTTCTAACCTGGTGTTTAATTGCACCGTTGTTCGTCACAAGCATATTATCTCGTTATGGTCGGAGACTGCCCAGACAATTACACAGAAAACATGCCGGTGTCATAAACATAGGGACCTATACTTTAATTGGGTCCCTGCATAGACCTTATGTGGCAGACTTTATGATACCTCCATGTCATCTCTTGACATATTGAGAAGTCATATTGAGCAAGCCAAATATTAAAGCCAAAATACGTAACATTTGCTTTAATAAATAATTTAACATATTAAAAAAAGAAGATATTAGTCCGAAACGGATTAACAGGAACATATGTATTTATATGTTAGCCAGTTTAATCATAATAATACAGTGCTTTATAACTTTAAATTTAAAATATTGCTCAATATAACTGCTACACAATTGATGTATTTAACGCGGGTACCGGCAAATGTAAACTCGGCAATTTAGTGTAAAGATTGTACGTTCTTGCAGTGCACGTAACACCATCATCAAACCAAGCAATCACAATGGATAAACAATGTTTGCGTAAAATAAATAAAATAAATGTATATATTTATCATAAAATGCTAGATTGTTAAATGTATCACTCCTTATTACTTGTTAAGAGATTTCAATATACATGCAAATACAGTTCAATTTGCACAAGATGCAGGTTTTATTTTCATTTGTATATTAAAATTTATTAATATTGTAATTCAATGGAAACGAAACGAACATTCATTCTATAGAAAAGAAAATTACCACAACATTTAACGATTGTAATGTATTCCGTTTTTATGGCTTTGTTTTATAATTGATTAAATGCGCCTCTTATAATACACTTTCGATCGCTGGTGAGCAATAACAATATCCACACCGTTTATAGTTATAATCAAATTAATATATGTTTTATAAGTTTTGAAATATCATTATTTTAAGTCTTACTATAAAAAAGAATACGGCTAATTTATTGTTTTGTTTTGTGGTATTGTCAGTATTTAGTCTTCCGACCACGTTTACTCTGATGCTTATAACTAATTTGTATTTTTATAAAAGAGGAAATTATATATATGAATATACATTTATTGGTACTAAATATGATATATTTGCACTATTGTTTAAGAGTTGAAATGTTTATTTCGGATTTTTTTTCGTTTCATTGACTAAACAAAAGTCCTTCATACATGTTTTACGTGACTGTAACCACTGTTTTTGCCAACCAGTCAGTGCGCATGCGCGGAAAATCCCGAATGTAAACAATAACAATTAACTCGTCTATTCCAACACAAGCCATAACACTTGGAGGGTGAAAAAACAACTGTCGTTAAAATGCTTCAAGCACAATCTAGATGCTTTACTCGGTTTGAAATCAACCAGTCTCCCATCGATTACTCTCCTGGAATTGACTGCCTTTATCCATTTCTTACAAGTAACATTATCCTTCGGAATACGGAAAAATCCCTTCTTTCCCTTTTCCTCACGTTCTTTGCACCCGAAAGCAACACACTGAACCATATCGAATAACGATTGTCATGCAAAAAAAAAATACAGAAAAAGCACACGATTTCAATAAAAAGAAAAGAACATGAGGTCATGACGTCATTTCCTGTCATTTTTGACGTTGAAAAACATTTACTTTATCGATGTACAAGACAGTAAAAAAGATGTAGTAAATTTATATTTGTTAACCTTGATAAAGCCCATTTAGGCGAAATATTGGAATAAAAAGAATATTGGAATAAAAAGAGTATTTATGTTAACAAACAAACAAAATCCCAAATGTTCCAGGACTTAAGAGTACATGTAGTCTACTTTTATCACGGGAAATCCAAAAGCAGAAAACTCATCAAAACAATGAATTTCCATAATCGGTCAGTTGTAAGAATACTCATAGAATCAACCCAAGCCAATATAATTCATTGTTACAAAGTGCCTTTTTTTCTTCTCTCTTTTTTAAATGTGTGTATTCAATATATATTAATCTTTATTCACCTATTTTACTAATTGTATTATAATACACAATGAATTCTTGTCGTATTGATTTTTGCAATATTTATATATATATATATTAATTTTGAGCAACTAACATACACTTTTGAACCGTATGGAGCAACCTGCACATACCTATTCGCATTATTATTATTATTATTATTATATTATTATACAGGATTTATATAGCGCCCTTTTATGAAACAGTGCACGTTGAAAGGCGCTTAAAATAAAGGATTTAGACAATACAAACGCTGGTTCTGCAGTCATTCAGTCTTCTTTTGTTATATCGTGTCGTCCTCGATTCGTAGTTATTCACGACAAAGACGACATTCTAGGTAGGTCAAGAAGACGATGGGATTTGAATATCAGAAACATTCCATATCAAACAACTTTAATTCGCGTGTATGTCATGACGAAAATGTGTAAGGGGCATTATGCACAAAGATATTCAAATATATCAGAAAAAAATATGTTACTCAAATCTCTTGTGTGAAGCTTTATGCCGTGTTTAAAACCGAGAAACAGTGTGGTTTTGATCTTTGTGTGTAATAATCTTTTTTTCTTAAAGCGGGTATATACGATTTTGTCAAATATTTATGTATTTATATAAACTGTGTAAAAAACTAATTATATATATATTTCAATATAAATTAAAATAAAAGTTAAGAAGAACATGATTGTGTCGAAAAATGCGAAATAAGCCAGATATTCAATTCTGAAATTGAAAACGGCTAAACAGCCGAATTCGCCAGCATGTATACCATACATGTACGATGTGCATCTAAACTTACGAGGGGTGTAGAAGTTCGTGGATTTTCGCTATAACTTTCATTTGGTAACATAAATGGACAAACAAATAGCATGTTAAGAATATTTCGTCCTTTCCAAATATACTCTCCAAATATCATGGAAATACATAAAACAATAAACATATATCAGAGATTTAAACATGTGCACAATGCGCACACCGACGCACGTGTAACGTTTCTGTTCAACGTCAATGCCGTTATGAAGTTAACAACTGTCAAATCTTTTTCCACATAATCATCCTCCAACGCGAATGCACTTTATGTGTCGGGAAATCCACTTGTCAAAAGTGTCTCTATACCAGTCAGCGTCAAAAGACGACACGATTCGCTTTGCTGCAACTGTAAGTTCCTGTTTACTTGCAAAGCGAATACCGCGCAACTGTGATTTAACTTCCGGGAAGACGCGGAAGTCCATAGGGGCCAAATCCGGGCTGTAAGGAGGACTTAGGCGCTGTAACGTGAAATTTGCCGTAAAGTTCTGTTTATCAACGAAATTTAAACCAAATTTAAATTCGCGTAACGCTCATACTTATAATAAAATACACGCGTGCGCCGCATGTCGTTACTGAGGTCTCTATGGCAACGCGTTTCAAACGCGCTTTATGGAATTCATGCATTTTTAGCTTATATATAAAGTCCGTGATAATTGATTTGTATTATATGTAAATTTCATTGACTTTTACCAGCAAACTAATAAGTTATAGCGAAAATCCACGAACTTCTGGAACACCCCTCGTAGTTTAACGGTTTATAATACAAAGACGAATGCTTCGGTTATTGTAGGAAAATATGTACGTCACTATCGGCTCGGGGCGCTTATTTGTCTTTGCTGCATTTTATGAAATTCGGCTTTAATGTATAATTTTTCTTGCCTATTTTGTGTTATTGTAACATATTTTATCAATATATTACAATTAAACACATATAAAAAATCGTATATACCCGCTTTAAGAAAATTACTTGTAATTATATCAGCCATATACAATGTAGCGTGTGCATTTTGTGCATTTATTTAAGAAGTAACCGGATTTCAAGAAATACTGTACAGTTTTTAGAAACATTGAAAAGTTTATCGATAAACTGAAAACACACTTTTTTTATTACGTTCACGCTCTTAATGTTATGCTTGTAGGTTATTTAGTAAAGGGGCCTTTTCACGTTTGTGTAAATTGACAAAATTGAAAAAAATTGTTTCAGATTCGCAAATTTTCGTTTTAGTTATGATATTTGTGAGGAAACAGTAATACTGAACATTAACCATCCTCTAAAATATCCATTATATGCATCTTTTGACGATTTAAAAACCTGAAAATTATAAAGCGTTGCAACGCCAAACGAATGAATAATTTGGAAAGTTCTGTTGTTGTCGCTATATTTTGTGAAACTACGAGGATTACTTATATAAGTATAAAATACACGTGTCATTGTATCTGGAAGGATGGCCGACTGGTCTTGGTCGAAGACTTTTTACTCCAGGACTCCAGGGGTCAGTGGTTCGAGCCCCGTTGAAGTTTACTTTTTTTTTCTTTTTTTTTTTAAATATTTTATTCTTGATTTTTGAACTGTAGCTGTTTAGATCCAATATTAACATTTATCAATATAAAGTATTTAATGACAAACTTCAAAACATGCCAAAATCTGTGAAAAGGCCTCTTTTAGTAACGTAGCTTTAAATAAAAGTCTATATGACGAACATAGAAGACAGCTGTGCATTCTAATAATTCTAATAATAATTAGTTTTAGTTGAAGTACACATGATGCTAATGCATGAGTTAAACTGTTAAAACTAGCAACGAAGTACTATATGTAAGTAATTTCGCCTAAAGGTTCGACAAATCAAAGACATCACGTTTAGTCTAATATTCTAAACAAGCGCGTGCTAAATATGTTTTATATAATTGCTTTCACATATGAACGATAGTACAATGTGGTAATGAAACCTATTTGTTAATACACTACACGTGTTTTCAAACGCAAGATAATCTTGCATAGAAATCTCAGCCAACTAGTTTGTGGTGCTTGTTTTATTCTTTATTTACGCACAGCCACCTGTCAAGCACAAACAATGATGACATGAAAACAGATGAATAGACGTTAAATATATAGTTGTGTTGTGTATGTATATGTTAATAGGGAAACAGGTAAATAGTTTTGCTTTACATGAATAACCTTTGTGAAATGTACCATAATCACGTGAAAAAATACTTAGTAAAAATATAAAAAGAAACACAAAGCTCACCAGGGTCGTTTGTTCATAATTGCAGATCAAAAACATACTAGACCATGTATTTCTTGCTGTATGTCAATAAAAAAGTAGATAGAATGACAATTAAATCACCCATTGTGTTGAGCAAGATCAGTTAAAGTAAGTTAATAGAGCATCCTACTGAAAACAAGATGTATTTTTTCTATGTTATAATGTTGAATGCAGAATCCAAGAATAACATTTTTTTGTCAACATGTTTTAAGATATTGCTTACATTTTTATACTTTGTTTTTTTTGTGTGGAGTATTTTTCAGCAAGTATAGGCGGTATTTTAATGAGTCTTTATGAAATGATTGATGACTTTAGGACACATGCCAAATATTAAGGTATAACTTTATATTCAGTAGTTTATTCATAATTATTCAATATATTAAAATATATTTTCTTTTTTAGAGAGTTATAACTCTTTTAGTATGTAAGAGAACCTTACAAATGATACCATACTGCTACATAAATCTGAGAAGCAGCAAAGAGTACACATATCATAACACTTTCTTCAATATAACGAGTTTTTTTCATTGTTAGTGTTCTGCTTTTAAATGTATGTTTCACAAACAATGAATGACAATATGCATTGAGCACTTACTTCAATTACAGTAACACAGAATGATTAAATATTAAGGCTTAAAACAAATACAATTTCGTATGGCTCAGTATTATAATTATCGCGTTTAGATTATCATACATAATAACTTCCATTTGTATGTGCTTATACGCAAATTACAAACTGTTAATAGAAGTTACTGGCTGACATCAATTTGTATTACTGGTGTATTCTCAGAATAAACACCCTCAAACTGCATCGTATTTGTGAACAACCGGCAACAACCCATCACATGCCGAATATTTTTGTATCTTCTGTATTAATTATAATGCATGCACAAATCGATATTGATTCAGTGGTATTGTATAACCGTACAACATAATTATATTTGTTTTGGCATTTTGCAATCCTGTAATATAATCCCTTATGTATTTGAAAGTAATTAATTACGTAACATACATGACGTACACACAACTATTTGATTAGTTTAACCAATTAGTAGTAAGAAAGTTGTTTTGCTTCACTCACAACAATACCATTAGGTCGCAGCTGCAAATAATAAAAATTGTACCTGATTAAGTTAGAAAATATTAGACTATAGCGCAATTTAGAGATCTTAACTGAAACTTCGCCAATAATTACATAACGTGACGCATGAAAAAGAAAAGTGACATTCAGGTTACGTATAGGTTTACTTTAGTGCAGTAGCTGGCTATAATATTCCAGCGAAAACTTAAATAGTATATTCTTTGTTTCCGATGTAATAGGGTGTGAATGTTTCCCAGTTATGCAGTAAAATGTTCACAAGTGTTCAAGGTATCATCTGAAATTCCAACCGCTGTCAATTTAAAGCCATTTTAATTATTATAAGGCGTCTGAAATATCTCGTCTCACCCGCGTAGTTATTTTGTTAAGAAATGAACATTCTGTGCCAATTTCGACTTCAACATGTCTGGCAAAACGAAAGGTGTCGCATATTGCTGCGTTTTTGTTTTGTTTTATGTAGCTAATAATTATGTTTTCCTGTACTTCATTTGCTGTAGTGACATGTGTATATCAATGCAAAAGTAAAATCACACATGAAGACGTATTGTACAATGTCTTACATTTTTGATAAACGTATTTGGTTATTCCAAATTGTTTTGTCGAAATTAAGAGATTTTCTTCGGTCGTATGTCCAATTGTATATAAGTGCCTTTACTTATGAAGATATTATTTTAAGGTCGCCGTGGTGAAATTGATATGGTGTCCGCCTAGCGACCGGGAGGTCACCGGTTCGGTCCCAATGGTGGGAGCATTCATCAGATCTCTCATAAAGACACTAAGAACTGTTTCTAGATTCCAGGAAACGGTCTCGAGAGCGTTGTTATAAGCCTGAGGCTTTCAATGCGATCGAGCGTAAATAAATATGTTTAAACTAGGATATTAAATGTATCAATTTTATATGTACGTGTATTAATATGTCCGATTAACGTCATCTTTTGGGTGTCACATTTCGCCCCATTGTTGCAAAAAGGTACCATGTGTCTTCTCATTTCAATGTCGCATGGTACCTTTTTGCACCAGTCGGGCGATTTATCCCGAATACTAATTCTCAGACATAGTAACTACTGAATTACTGAACAACAATTATATAATTTAATGAAAATGTATTCTCCAGTGTGCAATTCTTCCTTCTAATTCGATTCTCGGGATATGTATCCAAATTAAGAAAAACAACCTTTCAAACAAATGTTGCGAAACCGGAATCGTTTACAAAAACAACGGCTTATTAAGTTACAAATACAGAACAACACTGTGTAAAAGGTTTTAAATGCGACACAGACGGACCTATACGACGGCATTTAATTAATTTCAAGTACGAAGCGGTAAGGGCAATATACGTTTCTTCATTTCTGCACTATGGAGTCTCATTCTCTATCATAATCAAGACTACTTACCAATGTTAAAACTCAAATAGCTTGATTAATTCAATTTCGATCTCGACTGAATGATTGTACAACATAAACAAAATACCATAACACATTATCAAACATAGTAATAAGAGTTAAATGAGTAACCGTATTTTGTTCATGTTCTGATTTAATTTTAATTTATGTCGCAAAGAAACATGCTTATAAGTGAGGATCAATACATGTAAGCAACGATTATTCTCTAGGTACATACTCAGCAAAGAAAACATATCTTTCATTAGTGTTCATATCAAAAGCGTTCAATTAAGTGCGATACTACCTTTAAAGGGATCTTTTCACGGTTTGGTAAATTGACAAAATTGGACAAAGTTGTTTCAGATTCGCAAATTTTCGTTTTAGTTATGATATTTGTGAGGAAACAGTATTACTGAACATTTACCATAGTCCAATATAGCCATTATATTGATCTTTTGACGATTTGAAAACCTAAAAATTATAAAGCGTTGCAACGCGAAACGATTGAATAATTTGGAGAGTTCTGTTGTTGTCGTTTAAATTTACGAAACTACGAAGATTGCTTATATAAGGTATAAAATACCTAAACTGTGTATATCCGGCGGAATAGCCGAGAGGGCTAATGCGTTTTTACTTCAGACTTACTCCCGGACTCCGGGGGTCACTGTTTCGAGCCCTGGTACCGGCTACTTTTTTAAATTTTATTCCTGATTTTTACTAGAGCTTTTAAGATCCAGTGTTTACATTTATCAATATAAAGCATTTAATGACAAACTTCAAATTATGCCAAAATCTGTGAAAAGGCCCCTTTAACTTCCAAATTAAAAAAAAATATTCTTCGCATTAGAACTATACTTACAGACAGGCATTGTGCGTTTTATCCTTAAATAAATGCAGTTGTAAGGAAACTAACTGAAAATAATGTATACGTTTGACAAGAAACACAATTGCAAATGCGATGGTCCAAACTAGGGTTAATACTTTTAGGGAATTTCTCAACATGCCAATATCGCATTGAATATTAACATGTTTTTAGCATGATTTTGTAGTTATATTTGTATTATTGTTTTAACAAAATTATTCATAAAGCGCTGATAATGGTAAGTAGGTAACTTTAACGTATGATAATTTGAATAAGCCTATTACATAGAATGACGTTCTAATATTTTGAAACATTTCAATGTCTACGTAAACATCGTCCGGCTTAAAAGAAACATTATAAACCAACCTGTATGAAAGATTGACGTTGAGCAATTACTCAATTAGAAAATATTAAGGTCATTAGTCTTTGTCTTGTGATAGGTCAAATATGCTCACGGCGTTGACATTATTTAGCAAATTGTAACAAAAAAGCAAAGGCCTATAAAATAGTTTAGATTACTATAGGACCATACCTGGACATATGGAAGTTGATGTTGTTGTACTAATTTAATTGATCAAATGGTCAAAATATAAATTGCAACAGACCACTCAATGAGTTTTGATAAATATCGGATGAAAAGGGTTCTACTTCAAGGACGGAGACGAAAGCGATACACTGTCAGATCAATATAATGCAACCGATACACTTTCTTCTATGTGCATATAAATTGTGGGTACAATCACCTCTTATTTAGTTTAAACTTTATTTCAAGCAAAGAGTTCATATAAATATGTACACATGTCGAAATACAGAGCATTCAAGTGGCCTGTTTACAGATTTTGGTATGTATTTAAGTTTGTCATTAAATGCTTTATATTGATAAACGTAAACATTGGATCTAAAAAGCTCTAGCTAAAAACAAGAATAAAATTAAATCAAGAAAAAAATTAACCCTCAAGTTGGTTCTAACCAATGACCCCTGGAGTAGAAGGCTATCGCCTAGACCACTCGGCCATCCGTGCATACTATGATTATTGTATTTTAAACTTAATGTAAGAAATCCTCGCAGTGTCACAACGCTTTATAATTTTCTGGTTGTTAAATCGTCAAACGATGCTTATAATGAATATTTTAGGGCATGGTAAATGCTCAGTTTTACTGTTTCCTCACAAATTATTATAACTTCAATACAAATTTGCGAATCCGAAACCATTATTTTATATTGTCAATTTTCCAAAACGCGAAAAGATTCCTTTAAATTGAATATGCTTTGGAGGGAAAACAAGGTCGATGTGGCACAAATATTAATTCCTTTCCGTTTGTGTTGAGTTGCTACTGTAAACAGTGTGGTCTGAAATTTAATTTACATGTGAAACGAGTAGGAGTAGACAGTTTATAAGATACATATAAAAAGGAAAAAAAAAGTTATTTAATATTTAAACCTGGTTGTTTTAAGAGAAAAAATCAGCCGATTACACATATGTCGTGAAACGTTTCGTTGCTTTGATATATCACTTAACAGAGCGCACAAAATTTCCGTTTCTGCACAAGAGAATCGCTCGTAGATTATTTGTAGTAGTAGAGCACCTTATATCGGCACATAAGTGTGATCTTAGGTTTGTATAATGTGGACATCTTTAAATAAAGTGTTCCATTTTTTTCTAGAGATCCACAGGAACACAAGAGGGTTTGTTCATTTCGTGAACTGTGATAAAAACGTTTTAGTTTTTTTTTTAATTTAATATTGGGCGTTTTTGAATGATTGTACGTCAGGTGAATTTTGTATTGTAATGGGCAAATGATTCCACTCACGTATTGTTTTGGAAAAGAAAGATACGCTTTGGTGCGTGCTCTGGAATGTCAAATGTGTCTTAAGATGTATCCGTATGATTGGGTTTTGTTTTTATTTAGAATCAGATCTGATATGCAGGGTGGTGGAAGTCCATATGTGTCATTTTATAAAACAGAAGAAGGCGATGTTGTTTCCCCCTATTTCCAAGAGTGTGTCCCATGTAATGTCGTTCATTAGCTATTGGATGCGGAAATATTTTGTTGCTCCTGAACATATACGAGCATCTTCCACTTGAACTGATTCGAATTTTTGTTTTAGGCATTCGCTACAATTATCACAGACAGCATCAGATTATTTGAGTGTCAGGCGAATAAGTGAAACATACATTTTTTTGTTCAAGACAGGAGCGATTAATGAAGAATTTTAGCGACCAGAAGATACCGATAAGTCGCCAAGCTTTTGTCAGAGTTATTGAGATAAGAGCATTCCATTTTGCGTCAAATGATAATGTCAGACCCAGGTGATTGTGGGTATCAACTTATTGGATATGTAAATAAATCATAATTAAAGGTGGGTACTGTGTTCAACGCCTTTTCCTGATGACAAGAATAGTTTAAGTTTTTGCAGGGTCAAACTATACAAATCAAGACTGGGACCACGACTTGATGGATGCAAGGTCGTTGTTTAACGTGGTTGATGCAGTTATTGGATTTTCTACAATCATGTAAAGACTGGCGTCGTCGGCAAAGAGCTGGATGTTTGATTATACAACAGAAACGATATCGTTAATGTAGACGAGGAAGAATAATGGGCCAAGGATGGAGCGATTGAGGAACGCCTGATTTTACATGACACCATGTAAATGGATGATGTAGAATTTGCATACTCAACGCGTTATAATCTAGTTAAGAAGAGAGTGTCGCAATTTCCATACGACGAAAGTTTTGTGATGAGACCACGATGCCAGACTCGGTGTAAAGTATTTGAAATATCGCAGAACACGCTACGCACTTAATTGTCCGTGTACAACGCCTGGAGGGTCTATCAGGATCTGTTTTAAGATGAGCGCAATTTTAACAAGCTTCTAAGAATCAGGGAAATACTAATTGTGCATGAGCTTATCAAAGAATGTGGAAAGGGGTATAGAGAGTTCGTGCTTGTCTTCTTTTAGAAGCCTAGGATTGACCATGTCTAGACAACGTTCCTTGTATGGGTAAATAAAAGAGAGAGCGCGTCAAAATAGTCTTGGGGCGTTATGGTGATGCTTCGCAAAGATGATTCCGTACAACGATTACTTGATGGAGGAGAGTGTTCTCGATCTTCCACAGTTGACTGAGAGAATAAGTTGTGAGTGAGATCAAATTTGTCATCGTCTGTAATTGCCTTGTGATTGTGGTAATAAAATGTTGGTATTGTCTGCGAATGTGTTTTGTTTGCTAGTTGTTTAGCTCTTTTAAACAATATTTTATGTAATGTGTCGGGAGATTGTTTTTTCTCAATTTATTTCTTTCTTTATAACTTTGTTTTGCCTGTCATATACATGTATGTTAAGGGTCTAAATTTCGAGGATGTTTAAAACTTGTCGCCCATGCTTCTGGAGTATTTGACTTTTTGGCTTTTTTATGAAGTTTTTGTCTTTTATTTTAATTAGAGTTCTAATCAGGTTTGACATCTGTGCGGTGTGATGTCATGTGGTCTTACAATGATTATCTTTTGGGATATTTTGTGTTGCTATTGTTATTCTTTTGTCGTTTATTTCCTCGTTAATATCCTCTAGGTCGTCGTTGTCGATGAGACTAGTCTAGTCCGTCGTCAGTATGCCGGCTATGTAATCATCATAGTTTCCTCTGGCGTAGACTCATAAACTTCGTTTGAATGGATTTATTCTGGGCTTATGAAAATGGAGAACTAACACTGCTGGACAGTGAAAAGGAGTTAAGGACAGAATAAAAGGGTCTGCTACAAAGCTGGAAAATATGTGATTTTTTTTACAAAGCTTTGATCGATAAGTTAGCTAGAAAGTTATGTGAGTTGGCGTGAAGATAAGTTGTTCGGCGTTAAATGTTGTCATTAGGTTTATGACTTTATTTGCGGTATGGCTGAGAAACTGTTTAAGTCTACAGTGATGATATAGTCAAAATACAGAGTAAAAGCTTGATCAATGTTGTGTTCTAGTAAGGACCAGTAGTCATTGTTTGCGATAGGAGGACGGTAAAAGTCTCCAAACAAAACAACCTGCTGATTACTCGACCCAAAGAGATTCTTAGCCTTTAACACAGAAATCTGATCGCTTGGACGAACTGGTGCTTCCTCGAAAGTTTATAAGTACACCGCCGCCAAGACGATTTTAACGAGCATATCGAAATTGATGCCGAAAATTCAATACAGCGATATCATCTTCAGATATTGATAAGTTAAGCCGAGTGTTCGTACGGACGAGTACGTAGCATAAATGTGACTCGACTTTTAGGATGTCCAGCAGTGGTCTTAGACCTGAATTTTCAGGTGTATTATGCAGGGTCCGTACTTGTCCAAAATATGACTGTTTCCTGAAAGGGAAGAACCAGAATGAGTCAAGACCGGGGTGAAAGTGAACGTCTCCAGAGCAGAGAAGAATTAAAAAACATAGGTACAGCAGTGTTTGTTCTCTGAACATTGAGGGTTTATAAATGAGGTACAACATCATATATGTTTGTATTAGGGTGGGCGGTATGTTCGATCAGGGTAGACGGTCATGTAATTAGAGATGGTGATAGCTAACACGGTTTGTCAGAAGCCATGCCGCGTTTCATTAATACTGATAAGTACATGTGGCATTCAAGAGTGAAAACAAGGTTATACTATGATTTGACCTTGTGCGCTAGTTTTAAAACACAGACGACACAGATTCGAACTCTTCTGAGATATTGTGAAGATAAACATGTTTATGAAGTTACATTAAGGCTGATTCATACATATATGACAAACATTCTACTTTCGCTACATCTAGATCAAGTCACAATATTGGCCATATATAGCATTAACAAAATAAATGTAATAGTTTGCTTGTTAACCATGTTTCTGGACGCACTTGACCTAGACATAAAATGGTCATAGACAATGAAAATGAAAAAAACAAAACATGTTCACCGAGTTTCATAAAGACTTTATTAACGTCTTTATTAACGGTGGCCCTTTGAGCGGTAACACTTATTTGTCTAAGATTTGACCGAATAATTAAGTTTGTAGACGCAGACGACCGATGTCCAGAATCGGTATAGATGTTTTTGTAGGGACACTTTTGAATAAGTGTCATCGAAATACATGTAGATTAATAAATGTGGCCTCTAGCGTGATAACAAAGTCTTTCTGAGATTTGACAAACTGCCATCGTTGTTAGACGCATGAAACGCAGAATCGAACTCGGCCTAGATATTTGTTTAGATAAATATTCTTACTATGTTTATGTTTATAAACACAATAATGATGATGTTTTGAAGATGATCATTTTGATGATTGTGAAGTATGTCTAAGATGACGACGATTGTAGGTCGTTGCTCGACCATAAGTACCCGAAGATAAGTTTGTATTAGCGTTTCAATTAATCAAAGTAAATTACACTGTTCTGTCTTATTATTACATTTATACAACATCATTTTAAATCTTAAGTTTATATAACATACTTTAATTACAAATGTTTATTATAAATCAACAAAAATGAATCAATGTACAAGAGTTGGGTTTTATCTAATATTAATTTCATATCGAACAAATGTTACATTTACATGTAAGGTGCATCATAATTAGTACTGAAATCTGAACACATATAAACGACCACAGAATAACAAACATGACATTTGGATCTACAGTTTCCCTTCCCATATCTTGGCGTTAATTGTTAATACACATCGATTTCAATATCGGTTCTTAGACTTTTATCTGATCCGCCCAGATACACCAAATTTAGTAGTAAAGGACTGTTTCGATGAAGAAAACTGAAGTGGTTTTTTTTCATAAAAAATACAAATTCAAGCCTAAATCCCGTTTTATCGTCAAGCAAAGTAATTCAGTGCTCTTGCAACGGCATGTACCAAGCTAATCAGCTACGACTCCGGAGCATTTTTTTATACTGATTACGGAAATTAGTACATGTAGATATAATCCTTATCAACTTGATTGATTACATGTCAAACAAACTCGATTTTGGACCAATGACTATACGTTAAACATTGCGCAAAATTCACTGTGATTGTAAAAAAGCACTTTATATATTTCGTATACTGATCGATCCGCGATATGATGACTGACCTGTTCTATAATATACCGATGTTTTATGGGGTAATTGTACGATGTATGAAAAGAATGAGTTAGATAAAACTCAAACTGAATCTGTCTGAATTGTTTCCTGCTGTACCCGACTTGGGTCCTCAAGATTACTTTCTTATGAAATTTGCTGGGAAATTCTTGGCACAAGAAGGTCCAAGCACAAACTCATTCTTTTGTTCAACATGGTTAAAGGTCTTAGTCCAGAATACCTGTCCACATTGTCTCCACAATCAGTTTGCGAGCAATCTACAATATCATACGTAATTCACCCCACGTAAATGGTGCTCGGACTAGGACATCTCTGTACCAACATTCCTTCTTTCCCTGAACAATTTCTGCTTTGAATTCACATCCAGACGAAGCAAAGCTTGTTGATATCATATCTGATTTTTTAAAGGCTCTGAATTTTAGCAAACCTCGTATTTATCCATTGTTCTTTTATGGTAAGCGAAGACAACAAGTGCTACACACACGTCTTAAAACTAACTGTAGATTAATACACATTAACTGATAGAAATCTGGTTACGTCGCCACTTTGTCAATGCGGAACAATACAAGACAATACCCACTTTTTAGTGGTATGTACATTACATTCATCTATAAGATTAACTTTATTAAGAACTATAGAACACTTCACGGTTATATTATTATTGTAGGGAGATGATAATCATTCCATCAGAGATAGTTTCGCAGAGTTTGATGCAGTCCATAGTTTCATCGAAGGCTCTGGAAGGTTCAGAGTGGTATAACTATCGGTTCTCCATGTTTGAACATTTTTTTGCAAATAATTTCTTTGATTACAATTGAATCAGCAATATGTTTTCATATTTTTTAAAAATAAAACATTTTTTCAACATTGTTAAACAACTTTGATTCATATGATACTCACACACTTTTTTATACTCTAATGATTTGTCAACTGTTTTGTGTTAAGAATGCAATTGCCGTCACTATGTTTGTAAATATATTACTGAGAAAAGGGACCCTACTAATCTAGCAAATGTCCCAATCCTATAATTGTTTTATGCTTGTAACTTAAAAATGTTGTAAAACCCATTCAGGAATTAATATGTTAAAACCAATTATAGGTCGCAAAGCTGAGCGCAAATATCGATATTGAAAATACAATGTCAATCGGTGCAGTAAAATACCAATTTGTTTGCATAAAGGAATTAACTGTTAGCTTTCTGAAGCTCATTGCATGATATCGTGCTACATGGTCATAATGGCATTCAAACCCGAGAGAACTTGTGACATCGTGATGTTACAAATAACATTGTTCAGAACAAATTTAATGTTGCAAAATTAAAATTGCAAAATTGTGACATCTTGGCGTTTGCAAATGGCATTATTCTGAAAAAGAAAGGTAGAAGATTAAATATATAATCAAACAGTTATGGACAGACACACGTATACAATTATTAAACACGTTTGCCAAATGTTTATCAATTCAAAAGAACGGAGGACGGTGTGACACGAAGATAAATGGGACAACATATGGATTATTTTTAAGCGTTATTTGTTATTTGCAGGTAAAATTTAAGTTGTCCATAATCCAAGTTAAGCATTCCGCTGTCGTCATGTTTGTGTCGCGAAGCATGGCATTTTCCATCTCAGTACAAGAAGCTTAAAATATTTTTAAAGAAAAGTACAAATAAATCGTGCAATTTCCAACGTCTGTAATTGGACATTGGAGTCTTGACATTATCGTTATAATAAAAATTATTATATGTTTTTTTATATCTAAGTTCAGGAATGTCATCATTTTCTGTTTAGTTAACACTCTGACAAAAATATTTGACAACTTGAATTATTTTGGTTATTTATGTCTAGTATGACGACGATAGTAGGTCGTTGCTCGACCATTAGTACCCGAAGATACGTTTGTATTAGCGTTTCAATTACTAAAAGTTAATACACTGTTCTTTCTTATTATTACATTTACATGTATACAATATTAATTTAAATCTTAAGTTCATATTACATACTTTAATTACAAATGTTAATTACAAATTAATAAAACCGTCCAATAAAATGAATCAACGTGCAAGAGTTGTTTTTATCTAATATTCATCATAATAGTATTGATATCTTTACACATAGAGTTTAGAGTTTATTTCAACATACATTAGGCTTTAAGCCCTTGAGTACACACATATTACAACAAGGTATATATACATATGGTCAATGACGTACAGAGAAAGTCTTAATACGAACAATTTGTATACACTTTATAGTGTTTTGTATCTTAATATTAAATAGACAAATAAATGTTTTTGTATCTTAATATTAAATAGATAAATACATGTTAGTACATGGAGAGAAACTATTGATAACATAAGTCAGCTCTCAATTTAAAAGCTTTTAACACAAAAATAGATATATTTCGTACACTTTTTTCATTATCAGTCTGTAAAAGGTCAATAAACTTGATCATGTTTGTGGTCTACCAATAATATTTATTTACATACTTCTTACGTAAAGACATAAACATTGGACATTCCAGTAAAAAATGAAATTCGTCCTCAAGGACATTACAGTGTTTGCATTTTCTGTTTTGAAACGGTATTTTTTCAGGCTTGTGCCATCTCCCTGCTTCCACTTCAAGTCTGTGGGCAGATACTCTCAAACGAGTTAACGCAATTCTAAATTTTGAAATATTTACTACATTTAAATATGGTTGGAACTTAAAGCTACTGTAAAGGCTATAACTTCTACCTCTGGTCGTGTTTTGCATTTCACTTGACCAGGTTTGCAAAAACATATCAGAAATTCTTTGTTTAGCTATGGATAAAAATATATTGATATCTCCTACACCTTGAAAATACCATACTTCACTACATCCTAATCTGTCTAATAATTCTTTGAGAGATTTAACCCAAGATTTTGTTTCTGGATATATATCATGATCATGTAATAACATATCATAAACGATTTGTATGTACTTGACATCATTTGATTGTAATTGTTTAAACCAGTACTTTAAAACACAGATGATACGTTTATTTATTAATGGCACACGTCCAAGTTCCCCATAAACGAACTTATTTTGTGTTTGCAACCTCACACCTAACACTTGTTTACAGTATCGTATATGAATTATTTCGATCTGAACACTATTATTTAACCCCCATACTTCACAGCCATAGCTTAGAATAGGCTCAATAAGTTTATTAAAAAGCTCAAGTCTATGATGAAATGATATATCTGGATATTTAACTAAATCTGCTTTCAGCTTGTATGTTGCTTTAAGAGCCTGTCCTGAGAGTGCATATAAAAGAACACAGAATAACAAATATGACACTTGGATCTACAGTTTCCCTTCCCAGATCTTGGCGTTAATTGTTAATACACATCGATTCCAAAATCGGTTCTCAGACGTCTATTTGATCCGCCTAGATATACCAAATTTAGTTGTAAAGGACTGTTTCTATGAAGAAAAGTAAAGTAGATTGTTTTCATAAATACTACAAATTTAAGCCTAAATCATGTTTTATCTTCAAGCAAAGTATTTCAGTGCTCTTGCAACGGCATGTACAAAGATAGTCAGTTACAACTCCAGAGCAATTGTGTGTGTGATTTTTATATTATTACGGAAAAAGGTAGATATTATCCTTATTAACTTGATTATATGTAAAATACACTCGATTTCGGACCAATGATTAAACGTTAAACATCGCGCCAAAATCACCGTGATTGAATGACAGCACTTTAATATATTCCGTATAACACTCGATCCGCAAAATGATGACTAAATTGGAGCGTGCAAAACATCAACCGCGATCGCTCATAATTGACATGACGCCGCCTGTCAGTCAAGTTCTTATCTAAATAGTGATCTACCAATCAGCGATCGATTAATCGGGCGCGTTAGTTAGCAACGAACTGTCCGCCATTTTCCAGACAAGCTATGTATAGGTTCACTTTTACTATAGCGAGTTTCTTTTGTTTTCCTCTTTAAAAAAGTAGATTAAAAATGGTTAAACGGTGTCGATGGGGACTATGTAACTCGGACAATCGATATCCTGAAAGATTAGTTGGTGACATTTAATTTATATCGTTTCCAAAGCCGAAAAGAGATCTTGAGAAGTGTAAGAGATGTATAAATGCATGCGGTCGTCACCACGAACAACTGAACGTCAACACTGTCAAAGACAATTATAATATATTTTTATCTGATATACTAGCAGATTTAAATGGTTATGTTAACGATCTGATTATCACATAATATTTCACGTTTTTTTTAAAATAGTTTTATCAGTTACTAGGTCATTAATAACAGAAGCGAGGTTCATCTGCATTACTTTAAGAGAAATAAAACCCAGCATGAAGCCTAATTTGTGCTGTGTTTTATTACTCTGATAGTAATGCGGTTTATTGCCATTATACATGTTATTAGAAGGTGACACGTTATATATTATTTTAATAACGGTATCTACACATGTGCAGACATGTGATGTCACCAATAATCGCTTTTAATCCACCTTTTAGATCGAATGCCTAGTTCTCTTTTTTTTTTCTACGAGTTTCGTTTGAGTTGTTCGAAAAAAAAGCGGAAATGAAATAAGGCAAAAACGATGTGAATAGGTTTTATGTAACTCTGACATTCGGTATCCATAAGTTAGATTAATTAAATATATACCATTTCAAACGCGGAAATGCGGTCTTGAAAAGAGCAAGTGGAAGCTTCAACGTGTAGAATTACCAAGATCACCCTTATGGAGCATTTATTTATTAAAAAAAACTGGAAATGTTATGTTAGAAATAACTACGCATTATTAAGTATGAATTATATCACGTGTGCTTGTAGAATAATAGAGAAGATTGGTACCAACTTTGCGTAACTTAACGAAATCCCCGTTACAAATCGAGTTTTGTGTGTGTCAGAAACAAGTGAAAACGATTATATGTTTCTATTTTAATAGAATCGAATCGATAAATGCCACATAATAAGATTTATCATTACTGATATAACCAATAAGTGCCGAACTTGGGAGAAGTCGGTACCTGCGCCAGCGTCTGCTAAAGGTAGCTTTACTGAATTCCCCTTCATACAGCGCTACTTTATATATGACAATGACCAAACTTATTGTGCTGTCTTGCACTTTCAATTATAGTGATTGATAAATGTCCCATAAGCAATGTTTAATATTATAAATATCACTTTTATACGTAATAACATGTGGGATTTTGGTAAATTCGGTGTCAGAAAGCGTGTAAAATCTTCACCGAAATCCCAGTTTAAAGCGCTATTTCGTGTCAAATACACGAGCGGAAATGTTTCGTAAAAAACATGGGTAAATGCCGTTGAAGAAGTGTTAATTTATTGCTAATACCAACATCACACGTAATAACAGGTTCGATTACGGTCAGCGCGCAAGCGTTTGAGAGCGTTATTCATGTACCGAAAACCCGTTATAACTAGCTGATGTTCTTTATAAACGTATATTTTTTGCATTCGCAGAATAACTAAATGACACAAACCCCTTATACAAGTGTCATATGGTGTCAAAAAGTCCATAAAAATAATCCGGAATGTCGCGTTAATCTACATGCAGTATATAGGCAATGAAGTCATTTTGGTGTTAGCTTGTCTAGGTTTGCTACCCGCTGAGCCACGTGATTAAGTGCGCGGAGCGATCATAGATAAGGCGTCATGTCAGAAACGCGATTTTTAACGGGGATTGTGTAAAGTTACACGAATTGGGTACCAAAATTCTCAATTATTTTACATGCACACGTGACATAATACATACTTAATAATGCTTAGTTATTGCTTATATGACATTTCAAGTTTGTGAAATAAATTAATGTTCTATAAAGGGGATCTCGGTAATTCTTGAAGCTTCCACTCGCTCTTGTCAAGACCGCATTGCCGCGTTGGAAATGGTATAAATTTAATTCATCTAACTTATCTTTCTGGATACCAAATGAGCTGCATTTCATTTCCGTTTTTTAATCTGAACAAAATAAACGAAACTCGTTTAAAAAATGAGATCTAGGCATTCGAGCTCCTTGTGTGGATTAAAAGCGCTTATTGGTGACACCACATGAGTGCAAATGTGTAGATACCGTTAATAAGATAATATATCACATGTCACCTTCAAATAACATGTATGATATTAATTAAGTGCATTACTATCAGAGTAATAAAACACAGCATGAATTAGGCTTCATGCTGGGTTTTATTTCTCTTTAAGTAATGCAGATGAACCTCGCATTTACCTAGTGAAATATTATGTGATAATCAGATCGATAACATAAACTTTTTAAATCTGCTAGTATATCCGATAAAAATATATTATAATTATCTTTGACAGTGTTGACGTTCAGTTGTTCGTGGTGACGACCGCATGTATTTATACATCTCTTACACTTCTCAAGATCTCTTTTCGGCTTTGGAAACGATATAAATTAAATGTCACCAACTAATCTTTCAGGATATCGATTGTCCGAGTAACATAATCCTCATTGACACCGTTTAACCATTTTTAATCGTTTTTTTAAAGAGGAAAACAAAAGAAACTCGTTGGAATAAAAGTGAACCTAAACATGTAGCTAGTCTAGAAAATGGCGGACAGGTCGTTGCTAACGAGTGCGCCCGATTAATCGATCGCCGATGGGTGGATCAATTCTAGTGGGCGGAGCGATCATAGATTAGGCGTCATGTCAATTACCGTCTCTATCCTGATTTGTACGCTGAGAAAATAATGCAGACTAAAGCAGAGCAGCTTCCTGGAGGATCTGACATTGCGTGTATAACATACTTTTTGCTCTTATGCAATGTTTCCGTTTTGTAGTGTATTTGAATAAGGGGTTTAGATATTGATCTTCATATGCAAATTATTCTTTAAATATTTGTTAGAAAAATAAACTATTTAAAGAAAATAAATCGAACCGTTAGTTAAAACCACGAAGCAAAAACTATTTAATCCATTATGTATGAATTTGATAATTGTTTTTTTTTTTGCAATTATACGTCTTTAGTATCAAAGATAAACTTTTGAACGAACTGGTTTTCTAACTATCTGTATCAAAGGCATCAACGGGTTGTGGTTTGTGGGGCCTAACTTCCCTAGCGGAAAGCAAGGCTGGAGTTCCACATGGTTTCATTCTTGGCCCCCTGTTATTCCTTGTTTTTATAAATGACTTTGTAAATGACACTGGATCTCATATAAACTTATTTGCGGGCGACACTAGTTTATTCTTAGTTGTTGACAGTCCAAAGTCTGCAGCCACCGTTTTAGAACGCGATATAGACAACATTGAAAATGGGCCGATACGCAGTTGGTAAAATTTAATCCATTGACGTGGGAATCACTTATTATATTGCGTAAGACGGACAAAACCTATCATATTCCTATCCATATGAACGATACTCCGATTCCCTCAGTGAATAGTCACATACATTTATGCGTTATTCTGTCAAATGATTGAAGCTGATATAAAATTTTGAGTGTATTAAATTTAAGGCATGGTCACTTGTCAACATTTTAAAAAGCTTCGTTTTCGCCTACACCGAACATCTCTTGAAATAAATGACTTCACGTGTATTCGACCTATTCTAGAATATGTCGATGTTGTATGAGATAATTGTACGATGTATGGAAAAAAAAGTCGTATACATGTTATACTGAATCTGCCCGCATTGTTTCAGGCTGTACCCGACTTGTATCCTCAAAGTAATTTCTTACAAAATTTGCTGGGAAACACTTGGTACAAGCAGGTCCAAACACAAACTCATTCTATACTTCAAAATGGTCAAAGGTCTTAGACCAGAATATTTGTCCTCACTGTCTCCACAATCAGATTGCGAGCGATCTACACGATAATTGCGTAATTCATCCTACTTAGATAGGCTCGGACTAGCACTACTCTGTACCAGCATTCCTTCTTGCCCTCAACAGTTGTTCTTGGAATTCACTTCCAGACGAAGCAAAGCTTGTTGATATCATATCTGATTTTAAAAAGGCTCTGGATTTTAAAAAACCTCGTAGTAATCAATTGTTCTATTATGGTAAGCGAAGACAACAAGTGCTACACACACGTTTACGAACTTACTGTAGTTTTTTTAATAAACATTTATTTGAAAAACAAATCTGGTTCCATCGCCACTTTGTCAATGCGCAATAATAAAAGACACTACCCACTTTTGACTGGTCTGTCCATTACATGCATCTTTAAAATTAACTTTAGAACTAAAAACATAACACGGATATATCATTCCGCACATTACTGTATGGAGATCATAAACTTTCCTTAAAAGATAATTTCGCAGTGTTTAATTCAGTCCACAGTCGTAGGCTCGGGAAGGTTCATAGTGTGATAATTATCGGTTCTAAATGTTTCAACATTTTGTGTTATAGATAATTTTAATTTATAAAACTTTTACGATTACAATAACATCAGCAATATTTGTCCTTTTTTTCTTAATACTTTGTTTCAAAATTTTAAAACAACTTTGATATCAATAATACTCACAAAACTGTTTAAAACTCGAATAATCATACAAATATTTTGTGTTTAAAAATGCAATTTCGGTCACTATGTTTGTAAATATATTACCGAGGAAATGAACCCTAATAGCCTAGCTAACGTTTCAATCCTATAAACGTCAGATGCTTGTAACTTATTGTTGTAAAACACATTCTGGAATAAATATGTTAAAACCAATTATATGTCGTTAAGCCAAGCGAAATCATCCATATTGAAAAGACAATGTCACTTGGTGCAGTAAAATACTTATTTGTTGAAATAAAAGAATAAACTGTTAGCCTTCTGCAGCCCATTACAAACAAGCGTGCTACATGGTCAATAGTGGCATTCCAAACCGAGCGAAATTATTGATATCAAAAACGACAAAAATGTCACTTAGTTCAGTAAAATTATAATTTGGTTAGATAAACGAATTTATTGAAGCTATCATAAGCCAATTGAATAAGAGCGTGCTACACTGTTGATACAGACACGCTCAAATAAATAACAAAAATGAGGTTTACAGTTATTCAAGCAGGCATATCTTTCATATTTTTTTTTCTTCGAACAATTATGTTTTTTCCTTGCAATTATGATATTTTACAAAGAATGTTTAGTATCAAGTATATCTGTTAAACTATAAAATTTGTTAATAGCAAATAGAATATTATGTTATGAAAGTTATTTACAAGCTTAATTTTAACGATATTCTGTTTATGAATATATAATGTCGATCATTCTAACATTATATTTTCTGATTTCTCAGTAGAAATAATTTTCGTCATGAGATAGAATTTTAATAAATTCTTGCTTCAGCCAAGCCTACGGCATTTTTAAATTGTCTAGTTCCATCAATGCCGGAATGGTCTTCCATTTGCCATTAGAGTAATATGTCTTACATGACAAAATAACTGCTAAAATAGCACTGCAATTTATACAAACTGTTTCAAGTGTGACTATTTTGCAGACAGGGGTCAGTCATAAACAGGGATCGTTTACCATGTGAAGTTTGTTCACGAAGAAACTTTACCTATATATCATAGTCTATAACTCCAGATAAGATGCGTATCTCTGCGTATTTACGCATTGAAAAATTACAAAAACGCTTTAAAAATCGGCCCAGTACGTAACATTACGCAATACAAATATTGGTTACGTATTTGTGATCGATTAAAGTGCATAACCGGTTTAACCAATAATCTAGTCGAGTGTTAAGTGTAAGTTAACCTTTGAATCAAAAGTAAGTCAATCAGAAGAACTTTGTAATAAAAACGGCGGCCCATCGTGTTCTTAGTTCGAAAAAGGGACGTTTCAAGCGAACAGCGGCTGCTGCAGAAAGTAACTGTATATAACAATATGCCAATAGAAAAAATATTATGATGCTTCTCGAATTGTAAAAATAATTTTAATTCCAATTGTTGAAGAAGTTTATAGTTAAATTACATAGACCACATGTAGTGTGAGTTTATTTTCAATTATACAAGGAGTGCCATTACTTAGTTTAATTGCGAAATGACGTTCATGTACTATATGAATACTATATGCAAGAAAGACCCAATCAAGACAGAGATACAACTCATGTTGGTTGAATATTTTAAAGACGGTCTGTTAATATCATCATTTAACATTTATTTTGTTTGCACTTATTAATAACAAATAATAATAATTCTAGATTGAACACGCCATGTACTATGTCAGTTTTCTATAGAAATGGAATATACCCCACACTATTTCTAAATACCCTTTATGACTGAAACAACGGAGTAAAATACCATTTAACAATAATATCAGGGGGTAAAACACTTTAGACTAAATCCTAATCTGGAGCTCTTAGTCATTATACTTAAGTTGATGGTTTTCTATTAACTGAAATACTGTACAGATATTAGAAGAAATACAATTATTGCTTCATAAATCTTGAATATGAACATATATAATTGTAAATTGATGTCATATTTGCAGTTATTTATGTTTCTAAAGAATATGATACCTCTGAAGACTCTTAAGATAATGCGTTAGATTGAAACAAGATACGTATGGTATTTTGAAGAATCGAGATTTATTAAAAAATATATACTGTGAATCTCGTTTTAATCAAGTTTAATTTATTTTAAAGTTTACATTTTAAAATAATTTTGTCTGCTTCTACCTCTGTCTGTACAGTGATAGGCCTACATGATAACATATTTTGCTGAATGTTTTAAGAAAATTTAATTTGAGTACGTAAAATTAATATATTATATATACGGTAGCTGTGACATCATTCTTTTACAAATAACATTGTACAGAACAAATTTAATGTCGCTAAATTAACAAATATTTTTACGGTATCTGTGACATCTTGACGTTTTCAAATGGCATTATACAGATCAGGAAAGCTAAGATATTAAATATATAATAAAATAATTACGGACAGGCACACGTATAAAACACCTTTGCCAAATGTTGGATACATGCATATGCACGTTGGACGGTGGGACACAAAGATAAAAGAGGACAAAATATTGATTCTTTTAAGCGTTATTTGCAGGTACAATTTAAGTCGTCCATAATCCAAGTTAAGCATTCCGCTGTCGTCATGTTTGTGTAGCGAAGCACGCGATGATCCATCTGAGTACAGAAAGCTTCAAATATATTTTTTTTATAAAAGTGAAAATGAATCGTACAATATAGAATTTCCAACGTCTGTAATGTGGCATAGTTTCGACATTTTGTATATAATAAAATATTTTACATGTTTTCTTTTTAATTTATATTGAGTTAAGTCATCTTTTTTTGTTTGATTATCACTCTGACAAAAACGGTTGACACATTAAAGTAGATTTTCGGTAGGTAGCTTTGTAAGCGCGGAATAAATAGCCATAGTAAACAAAACTGTTTCTAGAAATAGTTTCAATGAAATTTAAGAGATCTTTTCACGTTTTGGTAAATTGACAAAATTGAAAAAAGTTGTTTCAGATTCGCAAATTTTCGTTTTAGTTATGATATTTGTGAGGAAACAGTAATACTGAACATTCACCATGGTCTAATATAGCCATAATATGCATCTTTGACGATTTAAAAACCTGAAAATTATAAAGCGTTGCAACGCGAAACGAATGAATAATTTGGAGAGTTCTGGTGTTGTCTTTTTATTTTGTGAAACTACGAAGATTGCTTATATAAAGTATAAATACGTACTTCATACGTACTTGGCAGGATGGCCGAGCTGTCTAATTGGTTTTTACTCCAGGATTCCGGGGGTCACTGGTTCGAGCCCTGATGCGGTCTACTTTTTTTCCCCTTTTTTAAATTTTATTCTTGAATTTTTACTGAAGCTTTTAAGATCCAATGTTTACATTTATCAATATAAAGCATTTAATGACAAACTTCAAAACATGCCAAAATCTGTGAAAAGGCTCCTTTAATACATAAACGGACACATCCCTCGTATCGCATTTTACATAAAGCCTGCATTATCTTATGAGCTTGCACTATCATGATACAGACCGTGTAACAATAATATATTGAGTGCACGATATAAGCCTTTATACGCTTTCGAAACATATTTTCATAAATAAGATATGTTTTAGGAAGTAATGTACAGTATTGTAAAATACAGAACTTGAATAAGAACATACATAAAACAAAAATTACAGCGCGTTTCGTAATAAACCACTAGAATTAATGAACGGTTAACGTTTACGAGCGGAGCATTTGTTAAATTTGCGTTGTACCAGTAATGTTATGACCTACCGCTTGTGTCGAATAACTTTGATAGTGCATCGATCCATACAAACTTGTAAAATACTCATGCTTAAATACTAGTTGCAATAATTCAATTATAAGCTTTATAACCCAAAGGGATGCTGAGAGTTGCAATTCGCCATCTATTGTCAAAAGGTGCACAACTCGATCACCACTGCAAGGGCTAAGGTACACTGATACCGCAAAAACTTAACGTTAACCTGTCTAAACCACAAACTCATGCAAATCGAACAACTAAAGCAAGCAATAAGTGCCTTGTATTTAATGTGTAAATCTTTCGTACGTTCTAACCACCATATTGGAAACTGTCGCAATATGACCGACTTTTAGTGTCGCTTTCGGTTAGGTCGCAGTACACCAATATTTTGAACAACGTGATTTGTGATGTATCCTAAGTCTATAAGGACTTTTGAATACTTACACTGTCCCAAAGGTCTACATTAAAATGTCAACACCAACAGTCTGTTGAAACGTTGTCGCGTTTTAAGAGTCTATGCAAAGGATAGGGTCCGTAAGTTGCCATTCAGGTAGATTTAATGTGTTTGGAGTTTATTCATCGCTTTCCTTAATTGGTAACGAACGACGTCGGTTTAGTGATGAGCACTGATCAGCAGTGGAGAGATGAGGTTGTGTTTATGCAGGGGTGTATATTGACTCACAGAACCGTCACAGCAAAATATATCAAAGGCTCTGAGAATCCGTTTATAAGTGCTATTCCAAACGCTTTAAGAAAGTGTTCTAATGCAGTAATCGCTACGTTAATTGAGCAGAAAGATGTTAATGTCTGTAACAAATTAATAACCCTTCTTGCATATACAAGACACATTTCTGTTAAGAATAAGATAAAATAAGCGTCATCCATGGTAAGCCTGTGCAGTCTACACATGCTACTATCGGACGACGCTTTACGTACATGTGTAAAGCCCAGGTTTCACATTACGAGGCTCCTATTTTGGCTTCTCTTAACCAAATGACTAAAGGATAATATTTTTATAGGCATATGCCTGTCTTTCATATTGAGTAATTAGCCCATTGGTTTTACAGAACATGACAAACGAAATGAGTGACATTAAAAGCACATATTTGCAGACTTCCAACTTTGTAAATAATACCAAAAACATGAATTCACTATCAGCACGGCGATATTTGAAAAAAAGTTAAAACAATTATAATTACAATTCAAAACATATAATAAATATATATACTTTTCCTAGGTGTGGAGCACGGGACTTCTAGAATCAGATGCTACCACCAAACATACATGCGTTTAGATGTTAAGGGTAGTTCAAACGCTAACTGGGTAATACATGTTTTGGTTAAATTACCCTTACAAAAGCTATTAAATACGTAGCATTCGGTTGTAAATTAATTCAACCATAATACATCCACAACAAACTGATTCACTTAGCTTTGAAATACGAATATAAGTCATTGGGTGTACTTCAGAAAGCCGTTGACTGATTAATACTTTTTAAATTACAATTTTGAAGAAAAGTCTGTAATGTTGTTTCTTTATCAACACAGTTTGTAATTTAAGTTATGAAACGCCAGAAACACCCGCAGATAATGTATTGCTTACATCTGCTACTATCTATTTATAGCAAAGTCTTATACAACAAAGACATTACATGCATTGGAAATATAACATGATTTCGGTTTTCATATGGGCTGTATCGCACGAGTCGATTTTGTTATAGTTCACAAGCTCAGAGGGCAGTGATAACACTTTCCCTCAATCAACGAATGCAAACCAACCCAGTGATACACTACAACCTTGCACTATTCCATGTATTATATACCATATTTCCAAGAAAATCGATATTATTAGCAACTTATCAAATGGTGCATACAATTCAAAAAATAAGATACAGTTTAATCAAATACGCGCATATAATTATAGTATGATTATAACTATCGGAATGACATCATTCAAAAGTTATTATAGTTTTCACAATATTAAGAGAATTATATGTGTGCTTTTTTTTTAATACTAAACGTACATAATTAATGGAGTTCAATCATCAACTGGTATATAATAAAACATGGCATTAAACATGCAGTTAATTAGAGCTGGTTTAAACGTATTGGAATGGCATAACTTCACCGAACAACAATCATCGGAGCCTCTTTCTGGGAAAAGTGTCGTCTCTGATGAGCATGTGAAAACTACACATACAAATCTAGAACGACACTAAACGCACATACATAAATGTATGTTTGCCAAAACATGGCTTATTTAAAACTAAAAGCATATAAGTGGACAACAAAAGTGATTAACTCCGTGGTAAGAACGATCAATTGTTTTTTTACATTTAGGTTTGATGCCATTTTTCAATTGTCAACTCATAAACAAATATACGGGTACTCTTCACAATAAGAGCAAGATACCGTATTAAGCTATATTTTCCTTGATTGTCCTTCATATTTTGTCTTCAAACATTCAGAATGTTTCCACACATTAAAGAATGGTGGTACATATTGTAGCGGCTTGTATCTCTGGTATGAACGCGTTGCTTAACTGAGACAGAGTAGATTTTCCATTTGTTGAACTCCGTCTCTTGTGACTATCGTATGAAACATAATGTGTTACAATGCACTACTGATCAATATTTCCTTTATAATATTATTAAACATATAAACTCAAGCCATAGTGAATAAGATACAGTGCGTCTGACGACAATGCCGGCATTATCTCATTACATTCATTTGTATTTTATTCTTCTTAGACGCAAGTGCATGGCTTCTCATACATAAAAGTAATTAAACCAATAATTAATCAAATGTTATCCTACAGTTAATTTTAAAGAAAGCATTACGAGCTGAAAAATAAACATTTGATATATTAGAAGACTGCCTTTACATCACTAGTACGTTTACATACATGTGAGGGATTTTTTCCTTTCTCACCTCGTTTATTTGTTTTAAAATTTGGACTAATATATTAATTGAATGTTTACATTTTAAAATCAATGAACTTTTTATAAATAAAAGCCGTAAGTTATCAATCGATTGCAGCGTTTCTTAAAATCCGTTTAAAAGAATATAGAGCGGGTGCTTCATAATCAGACCATGTTCCTGATTCCAAACACAATATAAATTTCTTATCCAATCATGTGCCGTAAAAGATATCAGGAACCTAACGTAATTAGTTTGACATTACTTTCTTTCTCTTTCTTTTCGGTGCAATTTTAAGGTAAAGGTGCAGCCAGTTTTTCTAAAAAATACATTTACCGATATACACAGCCTTCCGGTATGTGAAATTATTTGATCGCCATTTTTTTACACTTATTTGCTTAGGTTATGTAAAAACACATAATTTCGTTTCAGTAGTGTTCTATGAAAGATAATAATCTAGAAACATGTTCTGATCATGTGTGACCCTCATGATCAAGATGTAGGGTTGTGTAAAGGAGGAATACATAGTGTTCGGAATTACATACCACATTCAAGGACTGATCCAAATACCGAACGTTTGACTAAATGTGATCCTTTTTTATGTTGCATGTCCGATGACTTATAATAATTGGTTTTGTTTTTCTTTTGCAGTAATAGCCGTCAAGTTGGAGAGAAGAGGCAGTCATATGACCCCTGTATGATGGATCAAACTGCCGAGGTTGTAAGAAGTGGAAGAATGTCTCTTTGTCAATCCTCTAAAACATATAACTTACTTTTCCCTCTTTATTTACTAAAAAACTTTTTCCAAAATTGACTGAGTATGTTAGTGTAAATGATTGGCCTTATATCTTTTTCTAGGTACAATGGGTTTCCAAGCTGGACTAATGAAACGGGAGATCACTAAACAGTCCAAATGTGTGCATTTAGGCCTGTATCATATCTTGAAAGCTCAATAAGAAATACTTAACAACGACGAACGTGAATATAACCATATTTTACGCGAGGATATATTAAACCATCTTCTTTGGTGTTCAAAAACAAGCGTGGATGCCTCAAGAAGTATTTTAACCTTTTGTGCGAAACAAGAAAATAGCCTTAGACCAGAGCATTGTGTATTTACTTAATACACAATAGCCAGAATGAAAGCTAGATGTGGTATGGAAACATAGATTTAACAAGATACATTGTTACCAGACCACATCTAGCGTTGAAATTATGGCTATTATATACGGAACACTGATTTTGTATGGGTTAACTTTATTTTACGAAATAATTAACGAAATATTCGTTAATGTTGAGTGTTAATGGGGCTTTAAAAGGATCTGTCTGGTTATGATGTTTACGCATTGAGTCGCAAAACACATTAACTTATCGGGATGATATAACTATTGTGGTTAGTCTACATTAGCGACACGGTAATTCACATGGACCAAAGTAGGGTGCAACGAAGCACTACAACGAAACGAGCACATAATTTTTAAAACATGTTGTCACAAGATTTATTATCGAATACCGGGTGAATACAGTTTCATGCTTTTGTACATAATTTCACGAAATTTATGATCGAGTCCCGGCTGTATTTAGTTTGAAGAAATAAAAGTGTTCGTTTTGCAACACTGCGTTTTGCAAGATAGAATATATATTTGAAATATGAAATAAGTAAAATAGACATAAAATAATTTTTTGGAACGAAATCACTTGCATTGAGTATCAAACTAACTGATGTTTGTATTTAAATAGCTAATATGTATTTAATGCTCATGCCATTAAGCATTTAAATATTGGGGACTTAAAATGATACATTCATTCGTTTCAAGTTACCGAAATTATAGACGTAACATCACTAAAATTATGTTTCACACTTGTGGATGACATCAACGCGACTTCTGATATTAACGCTGCCTGGTTTGAATAGAGACTGGTTGATTTTCGCCAAAATATTCGTATGTAATTATATCCGTCAGTCCCACAATTTACTTTTTAAATGTAATGTTTATTTGTGTTATTTGAATAAATAACAAAAATCCTATTGTGGTAATGGATTACAGTGTTCTTTGCATTTTCACTAATTGACAGTGAGTTTGGTAAATGAAAAGTTCGATAAAAAGGTAAAAGAGTTGAATATGTCTGGACAAAGGGCGTGAATAACTGTAAAGTATCTAGATGCGTGTTAATATCCTTGTTTCGTTTTTAAAAATATCAATTTACCGAAACCTCCAGATCTTTTGCTCTATATTACTTTTTTTTAACGACCTTGTCATTTATCGAACTTACATGTAATCGTTTTTATTACAGAACTTATTTCTAAGTTGGTATTTTTCAAACTGTGTCAATTAAATGGAATCATCGGGATTTTTATTTTAAAAGGTTATCATGTTCGGAATTACGAACACTTCGGTTCGGAATAACGAACATATGTTCGAAATAAGGAACAGTTGGATGTCCGCATGCTTTGTAAATAATTTCTTTTTGGTTGGACCATTATATAATTCTATATTGGACTAAAGTAAATCATACACACATATCTAGTTGATTATTGTCTCCCTTTGATTGAAAGTGATCGTAATTCCGAACGTCATTATAAGTGGCTTAAGTGTGCGGAAAAAGGTACACCCGCTCTAAGACAAATCGCCACAGTTTACGCGCTTGACTACTTAATAAAATGAGCTGCGACGGTGCATTAACCAGGGTCGAACGCCAAGGAGCTTACACGCTTACAACGCTATTTGAAAGGATCTTATTTCATTACACTGCTTACTAAATCATTTGATTGTGTCATTCAGGTTAAGGGCTCTTATGTCTGCATTTAGAACGCATTCGTTTTAACTAAGTGTGTGTGTGTGTGTGTCTACGATTGATTATTATAATACAATTTGATTAACAGAATTGGAATATTATTCTCCGATGCGACTGGCAAGACTGCATTTTTGATTTCTCTAAAATGTCGAATGTTTTTATTTAGTTTATTCAATATATACAATAGACAAACAGTCCATAAGTATACATGATCTAAACATAGTAACATATATAAATGCATGACATGTGATCAGTATTGAATTACATACGTTGTTAAAATAGTATCAATACATGAAAAGGTCTAGGACAAATTTGGTTGGATTCAGCATTTAGAATGAATTAAACAAGTAATGTTAAAACGATAACATCAAACACAACAAAGACGGATCAACAAGAGAGCGAGAAGTCAAGTTTAAGTTATGAATTTTATACAAATAATCATAATAATATATATGCAGGTTTTTTGATTACATGCTAAATGTACATACAAAGCTAAGTGTATGCTGGTACTTGTATTATCCGATTGAATTAATTCAATAAAGTTTATCATGTTTGGTCTTTCCCATTAATAGTTTTGTCATATACAATTTTCTAATATTATCATAAAAGGAATATTCTAATAAAAATAATATTCGTCCTCAAGAACATAGCAATGTTGCCATTTTCTATCTTGAAAAGGAATAGCTCATGTTTATGTCATCTGCCTGATTCGATTTTTAATCTATGGACTGAGTTTTAAGCTTTAAGATGGCGCTGCAGTTATAGCTTTAATGATGTGTCTGCAGTAATAGGTTTATGAATGTTGCTGTAGTAACGCTTTTCCTGCAGGAATAGTTTAGGGATTGTTGCAGCTTAAGACTATCCTTGCAGTTGCAGGTGTAGGACTGTCGCAACAGTGACGGGTTTAGGACTTCCTTACAGATATTGTTGTAGGACAATCTTTACAGTTATGGGTTGAGGACTCCCTTGTAGCTATAGTTGTAGCACTGTCGCTACAGTTTAAAGTTTTAAACGTCCTTGTAGCTATAGTTGTAGGACAATCGATGCCGTTATGGGTTAGGACTTCCTTTAGATATAGTTGTTGGGCAGTTGCTACAGTTGTTGGTGTATAACATTTTCGCAGCTATAGTTGTAGTAGGACAATCGCTTCAGTGTTTTGTTTATAACATTTTCGCAGCTGTCTATTGTTGTTGGATTGTCACTAGAGTAATGAGCTTAAGATTGTCGCTGCAGTAATATGTTTATAGAATATAACCTACAGGTCGTAGCTGCTATAAAAATATTGATGTTGGGATTAATATAATTGTATATGGAAAACATTTTACATGTCAATGAACGAGACTTTTTTACAGAAATATTGGAAAATGGTTACGTAAACATGTATTGCCTTCCGAGTATGATGGAAGTAGAGTTTAAGTAAAAATGCCTCCTGATAGATTGCGAATTTGTTATATGACGCATGTGGCATATTTATCGTCAAGATAAACTTTTTGAGCAGGTTTCTATGGCGTGTCAAACGTTGCGAAATTCAATGTTTCCATATGTATGTGGTATATTTGTATATATATGTTGTATATTTCCATTTGTGTGTGGTATAATTGCATATATATGTTGAATTTTTCCATTTGTGTGTGGTATGAGTGCATATATATGTTGTATATATTCATATATATATGGTAAAATCCGATATATGTATTGCATAACAAATATATGTTGTATAATTTCATATTTATGCTTGATATTTTCATATATATGTTCTAAAAATTCATATATGTATGCAATATTATGATATATATGTGGTATAATTATGATATATGTGTTGTATAATTTTCAAAATATGTGTGTGGTAAAAATTCCATATATTTGTGGTAAAATTTTCATATATATGTCCTATAATTTGCATGCTGGGAAATATTTTAACGGGTATGACTAAACAACGGATATGGCTTTTTCGAGAGTTAAGTGCGTCTATCAAACTTCATGGTCGACAAAGACATGTGAGTAAAATGATTACGCATTTGGTTTCAAATTCTGAGTCTCAAAAGGCAAACCAATATTAAGTGTTGGAGCATGACTACAGTATGAATGTGCGCATTTATTATCCTGCAATTATTTGTAACATTATGGTGTTTTTTCATTTTGTTTGAGCAGTATCTATTGATTCGGATATGCACACTTCGGCTTATTTTTTTATCATGAAAGACAGTGGTTTAACAAATGCAATTTTCTGTGATTTCATCTTCTTCCAATATTTTATTGATATAATCTGGAGTATCATCGATTTTAAAGCATGATTTTGCCATTTGTTAAAGATGTCTCTTTAAGCTAAACTGTTTTTTCAGTACATCACATCATAGCATCAGCAACCCTTGTAGAGGCCCTGATTTCAGATGGTATGCTTAAACTTATAATATTTGTAACTGGAAAAAAGCAACACAATTATTTTGTCAAATTTGGAATTAATAAGTGTGATTATTGTTAATCAGTTATCAATACTTCAATTTTCATTTTATTCATGTCAAATAAAATATACCTTACCACCTAACTGACGCTCGATTGGTCATTTTCCGCTCGGTTACTAGTTACATGTACCTCGTGTACATGTAAGTATTCTTACGTGTACCCCGGATACGGTAAATATACTCAAACGTACCAAGCCGATTTTAGACTGTACCAGACTGTTTATTCCCGCCCCAAATCTGATGTCATAAAACACGCTACCGATTACCGTTATTACGAAACAAACTGCTATTAAAAAAATGCATCAACATGCTTGTTGAGTATAAGTTTAGAAAATATAGATGCCATTTTAACAGAAAATTGACATAAATATGAAAATAATAAATTTAAAAAATAATTGCTGACAACGATCAATTTAGCGCTAAAGTGCTCGGGTATGTATGAGTATATTTACCGTACCCGGGGTACATGTAAGTATGCTTAAGTGTAGATGGGGTACATGTAACTAGTACCCGAGCCGACAATGACCAATTGAGCCTAACTGACCATCCCATACCTTATTTACGCTCTTAAAGCCTCTTTAAACATTGAAATGCGTTCATCATTATAATTGATTGAAAATGTGGTGACACTTTGTATTTCAGACCATTCAACCAGGCAACATGCCTATGAGTACATTTTATCTGTGCTGAGGCAAGGTTTGTCATACACATTTTTTCTTATCTCTTTACTTTCAAATGAAACTTGCAAATGTGATTGATTACATGTTTAATGATAATTATGGATTCAAATAATACAAAAATGTTCATGTGCTTGTATTTTTTTACGATTGTTTATTGCGAAAAAAGTGATTGATTTGTTTTAATTTCAAAGTAAACATTATGATGTGGTCACTTCTTAAAATACTGAATGTTTTGTAATTGGTAAAATATCGGGTAGCCGCACATGCGCATATATCACAAAAAACTTGCTTAACTTTCTGTCTCAAGAAGCACAGAGGTCAGGAGGCATCTGATGCATTTAATTATTTTCGGAACAATTTTCATGACTATAATTACCGTGTGTGTAAACAATGTTTACCAATACTGTACATGAATTGATTTTGAACTTAGTTCATTTATGTTTGTTCATTTTAAAAACAAGCCTCTACATTTAAAATTATTTGAAAATTAAACATCACAATGGAAAATGCCATATTGCAATGCATAAAAAATCCTATAGCTGCTGAATTATTTATTTTGTATTGCAGGGAAGACAAGCGCTGGAACTCCTAGTGATGGTGGTGGCGGTGGTGGTGGGGGAGGTAAGGCTGTTGGTGATGATGATTGTGATTATGACAAGGATTGTATTGCTGATACGAATAATTCTGATGATGATAATGATGATCATGAGTGGACAATTATACGCCAACAAACGAAGTTTAGGGGGGGGGGGGTATATAGGAGTGAGCTTGTCTGTCTGTCGGTCGGACTGTCTGTCGGTCCGTATTAAGTGTCCGCTCTCTAATTCAAGTTGTTTTCATCCGATCTTCACCAAACTTGGCCAGATGTTGTATCAAGATGTTGTCTAGTTCAAGTTCGAATATGGGTTATGCCGGGTAAAGAACTAGGTCATGGGGTCACTTAGTGCGTTTTAAACATTCAGCATGGTGTCCGCTCTCTAATATAAGTAGTTTTCATCCGAGCTTCACCACACTTGGTCAGAAGTTGTATCTAGATGATGTGTAGGTAAAGTTCGATCAAAGGCCATGCGGGGTCAAAACTAGGTCATGGGATCACTTAGTGCGTTTTGAACATTGAGCATGGTGTCCGCTGTGTTATGTGAAGACAACATGCAAAATAGTCTGTGTCAATGCGGAATGTGGGGGTATTCGTTACGTCTGTGACAAAGCTCTAATTTATGATGTTTATGATAGTAGTGGGGAAGATGATAGTGATGGTAAGGATGGTGAAGATGGTGACAATGATGATGGTGATTGTGGTAATTATGATCCTGTCAATGATAATTAAGATTGTGACAATTTTAATGAAGATGATAATTGAGGATGACAAACAGGGGGGGGGGGGTAATGATGATGGTGATAATTGATGATGTTGATGATAGTTATGATGATGCATAATTTGGTGGTTGAATTAAGGGTACATGTATTGCTGACAAGGATCATTATAATGATGAATATGGGTGACCATGAGCGGATGATAATTGATGCTGCTGTTGATGTTGACAAAAATGAGATTCATGATGGTGATGATGAAATTCATTGAGTTAATTCCCTACATTGTATTTATAACACAAATACATTTTTAGGAATGATCATTATATCAAACATTTAACCTGTATTGTGTTATAAATTAAATCTTATTGTTACAACATAATAAACTCATGAAAAATCTTATGACCAACCTCCAAAAGTAAAGCTTTCTAAAACGCAACATAGAAGTTGGCCTATCATGCTGTGAATGTTACCACACCCTTTCACAATGAACGTAAAGGAATGATCAAGGCCTGCTCAAAAGTGATCAAAATTTGAAGTGTGTATTAAGGAAAGGGTTATGATATTTAACAGTTCTCAATGTATTAGTGTTTATGTCTTGCCATTATTTATAGATGTGTGTTAATTGTCATTGTTTTTAGATGCTGTAATTATACCCCCATTACCAATGGTAATATAGGAGTCACTTTTTAGGTCTGTCTGTCTGTCTGTCTGTCTGTCTGTCGTGCGGTCTGTCCCAAAATTTCATCTGATCTTCACTTAACTTGGCCACAAGTTTTATCTACATGATGTGTAGGTCAAGTTTGAATATGGGTAATGCCTGGTTAAAAACTAGGTCACGGAGTCACTTAGTGCGTTTTAAACCGAAATTTTTTCCGGACCATAACTATGTCATTTATCGTTATATTTTAAAATGACTTGGTACATTTGTTCACCATCATGGGACGGTGTGTCATGCGAAAGAAGTGCGTCGATATCTCCAAGGTAACGGTCATATTGGAGTTCAAAGGTCAAACTGCTTGTCCGGACCATAACTATGTCATTTATCGTTAGATTTTAAAATGACTTGGTACATTTGTTCACCATCATGGGACGGTGAGTCATGCGAAAGAAGTGCGTCGATATCTCCAAGGTAACGGTCATATTGGAGTTCAAAGGTCAAAATGCTTGTCCGGACCATAACTATGTCATTTATCGTTAGATTTTAAAATGACTAGGTACATTTGCTCACCAGCATGGGACGGTTTGTCGCTTAAAAGAATTATGTCGATATCTTCAAGGTCAAGGTCACTAATTATAATGACATGATGTAACACAAATAAAAACTTTAAGAATTTCAATACATACATAAAAAACTGACCCCCGCAAAAAAAGTTTACAATTGGGTATATTGGAGTCACTCTGTCTGTCAGTTTGCTCGCTGTTTGTTTGCTTATGTTTTAATTTTGTGAAGTAAACCTCTAAATTTTTTTATGCGATTTAAATGAGGAAACTTAAAATATGTCATCATAAAATTTAGATATACGACACACTTTTTCCATGATCCACATGTTCTTTACTTGTCTGACCTTGAATGTTCTCATATCACTTCATGGGGAATCAAACACAGCACGTTAACGAGCTTATGCAATAACACTACTAAAATGGATTCTCAAAATGTCATGATGTAATTGTTCTAAATTATCAGGCAGTGCAAGACCTAAAAATAATTGACAAAAGGCACAACCCTTATTTTATACCTTTTCTTTTAGTTCTACACCCATCCATTAACAAAATTTATTTTGCGGGGGATATCAATTCAACGAATTTGCTTGTGTTTACATAAGTTGAAGTTATAGACAAAAGAAAAATGTGAGGGGGGGAGTATCTGTACTCCACTGGCACATGTTTAGTATTGTTTATTGTTCTTGGCCTTATTTTACTAGTTTCATTGGATGGAATCCATTTAATTTATAGTTCTAAGCTCACCTGAGGAATTTTTTCTTCAAGCACCATTTTCTTCAGCTGGATTTTTTTCTTCAAAATAAGACCCGCAATAGGGTGACATGTTTAACAGAAAATGCAAGGATTTGTTCAAGTGACACAATTCATAGATTGATAACCTAACACAACATTCTTCTCAAGTGAGTGCTTTAGTTCCAGTAGCCTCCATGAATTAAAATGTTCTTTTGCCTGCCCTTTTAATAAGGTAATACAGATTTCAATCTGTTTGAACATTAACATGTGCATTCTATATTTGTCTAGAGCAGGGGATCAGAAAAGAGTTACCTGTTCATTTGTTTTGCTTTTACTTTGTTAAATAAAAGGACACATTTTGCTCTTATATTCTTGAATATGTTGTTAACAATGACAGCTAGTCATAGTGGCAGACTGCCATGTGATACTAAAACAGATTGTGATGGAATTTGACACTTAAAGCAAAAATAGATATAACATTCGAACATCAGATGAAGTATGGAATAATTACTTTGTGATGATTAGAAGTGATCTATGGATTGCAATGAAGGTAAACCAATAAAAACAAACACAATACCTTAATATTGATATGTTAGCATTACTAATGTCATCATCATAGACATTCTGAACACAAATACCTTAAACAAATGTCAATCATATGATATTATGTTTCCATGTTTTTTTCTTCTAGATACATGTATGTTTAGGCAATTATTCTTTGTGTGCAGTTCTGAATATATTTGAACTACAAGTCCAGGTTAAACATTTGCATTCCAATTATAAATTGCATGCATGCAACTTTATTTTACTATACACAGCAATAAGAAGCTTCCAACACTTCAGCATTTTGCATTCACTCAAAGTTTTAATGAAATAAGTGTCAAATTCCAAATTATGGATGATATTATTATTGTTGTTGATTTTTGTTTAAAGACATTATATCGTTTGTTATGAAATTTGCTATAAAAGTGGAACCGCAATTGCATACATGTGAAAACATTTCTGTTGGATACACAAATACCTAATCATTTAACAGACATATGAACACTTAAAGTTTTAATTACTTTTAATTAAACAAGGGCTGTTTGTAAAACATGCATGCCCCCCCCCCCCTTTTGGGCTGTCAGTTGTAGTGGCAACCATTGTGTGAATACGTTTTCTTTCAATGTGACCTTGAATTTTGACCTAGTGACCTGAAAATCAATAGGGGTCATCTGCCAGTCATGATCAATGTACCTATGAAGTGTCATGATCCTAGGCATAAGCATTCTTGAGTTGTCATCCGGAAACCATTTTACTATTTCGAGTCACAGTGACCTTGACCTTTGACCTAGTGACCTGAAAATCAATAGGGGTCATCTGCCAGTCATGATCAATGTACCTATGAAGTTTCATGATCCTAGGCCTAAGCATTCTTGAGTTATCATCTGGAAACCATATTACTATTTTGAGTCACTGTGACCTGGACCTTTGACCTAGTGACCTGAAAATCAATAGGGGTCATCTGCAAGTCATGATCAATGTACATATGAAGTTTTATGCTCCTAGACCTAAGCATTCTTGAGTTATCATCCGGAAACCATCTGGTGTACGGACCAACCGACGGACCGACCGACATGTGCAAAACAATATACCCCCTCTTCTTCGAAGGGGGGCATAAAAATATGAAGATAAATGCATGATCAGGACTCAAAACTTACCGTCTGATTACCAAATATTGTAAATAACTTCTGAGCAGTATTAGTGATTCCCAAACATTTTTCAAAAATAATGGTTAATGAAAATTTTTATTAGTATGTTTCATTATTTTTAATATAAAAAGTAAACCAAACTAAATCGTCTCAACAGGTAGAACAGAAACCGAAGGCCTATTAATTCAGTTTATCGTTAACTGCCTGGTTATAATTGTTCTTTTCATAACGCCTTCGACATTATTTTTAAGTACAAATAATGAACAGTTATTATCATCATTTTCCGGTTCATCATTTTCAAAAAGAATGTCAATTTCATCTTCATTTAAAATGCATAAATTATGCAGTTTGCAACTTGCAATGACTGTTTTGACAATGAGCTCTTTATCCACCATATCAATAAACATAAGTCTGCGAAATCTACTTTTTAACATGCCAAAGCTGTTTTCTATGAGGACACGGGTGCCAGAAAGGGCTTTGTTAAAGTTCACCTGTTCCTTGAAAGGTGACCGCTATCGCTAAATGTTGTCATCAAGTATCTAGAACTCGGATAAGCTCCATCTCCTATTATGTGATTCATTCCAGTAAGTGCAGCAAATAAAGGCGAGTTACGGAAAATGCGTGCATCATGCACCTTTCCAAGCCACCCACAATACACAATCTGTGAAACGCCTGTCTTCTCGACAAACAGCTTGCAAGATTATTAGTTTAAACCTATTTATTTTAGCTCGATTGCATCGAAAGCCTAAGGCTTATATAAACGCTCTCGAGTCCGTTTCCTGGGCCTAGAACCAGTACTTGGTGTCTTTGGGGAAGATCTAAAGAACGCTCCCACGGTGGGGATCGAACCCGTGACCTCCCGGTCGCTAGGCGGACACCATATCCATTACACCACAGCGACCTGCAAGATTATTGAATAGTGTCCTTTTCTATTGAAGTAGTCTGGAGACCGTTTCCTTGGTGCAGAATGTTTTTGTGCGTCCCATCTTTTGCCCCCCAAGACTCCAGGGAAGCCTTTTTATTTTGAAATTCATCAATCACAGTCTGCTTGGCTTTGTTTGATGGCCAACAGATTACTGTCTTATGAAGACTGTCACATAAAACTGTCAGCATTCTTCGGTTATTGTCTGAGAAAGTTGACTTTGATACATTAAAACGATCTGCAATAGACCTTACCGTCTCTAAATTATCTAAATACCAAAGCGTCATTAGTAAGTCCTTATCCAATGGAAATTGTTCACGACCCCCAGTGGCATTCCTTTTTCAAAGCTGATCATCAGTTGAAATTCTCTCCAGAACGCTTTCAAAAGTACCCCTCTTCATGCGAAAAAAGGTCTTAAAGTCATCTGGGAGGTACTGAAGTACGGTGACTTTAACGTAGTTGGCCACTTTTGGGACATCATCTAGAGCTGCATCTGAAAAGAAACCAAATTACTAGTTATTAAATGGATTTAGTTAAAAGCCTGTTATATTGCTTTGATTACGTCAAGCTTATTAATACTTTAAAACTAAATATGACTTTTGTGCTTAGTAATCTTTATTACTTGGTTCAGAGCAATTTCCACCCAGGACCCTTATACAACCCTGTGTCATTAAAATTGCAATAATGATTAAAATAAAACTCAAACTTGAGTTTAGATGTTTGTTTTCATGGCTATGTTAACATCACGGGGCTGAAGCATGGTCCTTAGATGTTAGGGAGTATGGGTACACCCCTTTGGGTGATACAAATTATTTAGCATCTTTATTGTTTTTATAATTAATTAATTCCGTTTATTAATCCAATAAATAAAATATATACACTTCAACACCGTTATTTCGAAGTCGTCGGGACCGTAAAAAAAACTTCGGATTAACGACTATTCGAAATAAACATTTGACAGAAGACTTCTTTGACTCTGTACAAATAAAACGTTGTGGAATTCGCATGGTTCGATTACACGCTTATATTAATAATGGTTTTACTTAGAAACGTAAACTAGTCAGATAGCAATAGATTTCTATTTGTAACAAACAGAGGAATAAAACGATTCTTTTTCTTCTTCTTTTTATTTTTCTCTTATTACAGAACATATAAAATACCATGAACAGCACACATTATAATACATGTAAATACATATGAGTACATTTTCGAAAATGAATTAACTTTTTTTTAATAAGACGCGATGTCTCTCTGAACATCGGCGTTAGCAGCGCTAAACTGGACGCATGTAACATATTTCTCCAATTTGTCAAGGACATTCAACAATTCACTTCCGCCCGTGTTTTGCTCGCAGAACTGCCTTACGTCGTTGATGCGGTCACACATTGATTGCATATCATGTTCATTCTTGTGTTGTCGGCCTCGTCGTCGTCGCTGGATTCGTCTTTAAAGTACTGCGTCCGCTGATCGCTGGCCGATTAAGTCGCAGACGACAAAGGTGTAATTATAGGTTTTTGACGTGCAAAGCGCAGACGACAAAGGTGTGAAATTACGCTCACTGTTTTGCAGTTTTGACTTCGGATTAAAGATTGATAATTAGGTGCGAATTATAGTGTTAGGACCGACAGAATCACTTCGAATTAACGATTTCTTCGGTTTAACGAAGTTCGGATTAACAATGAAATTTTACATAAAACAAAGAAGAACCAAAATCGGGACCCGGAAAATACTTCGAAATAACGGTGACTTCGGATTATCGGTGTTCGAAATAACGGTGTTGAAGTGTACTTTAATTGGTAATTGTCAATAGTTAATACTCGGTGTATACATTTAAACTATTAACGTCCCAAGGCCGAAATTACTGTTCTTTATATTGTCTGAAATTTATTTTATCCGAAATAACATTTATTATAACAAGTGAATTCGTTAATGATGGTAGAATAGATATTTCGCAATACGTACATTGCTGCACATAGAGCGGCGAATCGTGGTATTGTTCCACTAGCCTTATCAAAGAGCAAGTCCATTTCATTTTCTTCAAAAAGCAAGTCATTTATTATAATGGTTAATTCCGTCAAGTCGGTATGATCGATTAGCCAGAAGTGCCCCTTTCCAATGACAGGGTTTTCTATAAACGGGAAGTGTCTCATATGTTTTATTTTGAATATTTTCCATTAGATACAAAAGAAATGTACTAATAATCTAAATAAAGAATTCATTCAGCATTATTGAAATTTTAGCTTTTATGTTGATGAGGCCTTTTCCTTCTACTTAAAGCACTTTAAGCGGGCTTTAGCTTTTCAGCCACACCTGTTCTAAATATTTCCCGTGATGCTAATTAAAGGACATGCATATGAAAATTTTACAACAAACATGTGGAATTATTGCACACGCATATGTAAGTTTTTAACACACACATATTTTGAAAATTATGCAACACGCATATCAAAATTATTCCACATGTATATCAAAATATTGCATACATATATGAACTTTTAGAACATATATATGAAAATATCCGACATGAATATGAAATTATACAACATATTTTTTTTATGCAATACATATATAGGATTTTATCATATATATATATATATATATATATATATATATATATATATATATATATATATATATATATATATATATATATATATATATATATGTGAATTTATACAACATAAATATGCAATCATACCACACACAAATGGAAATATACAACACATATATGCAATTATACCACACACAAATGGAAATATACAACATATATGCAATTATACCACACACAAATGGAAATATACAACATATATATACAAATATACCACATACATATGAAAACATTGAATTATGCTACGTTTGACACGCCATAGGTTTCGTCTATATTGAATCATATGTGTGGCTTCTACAGTGATAATATGTTTGTCTTTAGATAGTATCAGTTTCTGCAAGTGTTTTACAAGCTTCAAACTCGGTCTAAATTAGGTCATGGACGACATTCTTGCCGACGCTCAGCATGACGAAATCTTTACAAGGGTCTCGAAATTGTAACATGTTTTTTCTATGATGGGAATTAACGACCTTATTTTATATGCATATAACCCATATTCAAACTCGGACTAGATTTTGTTGAAATCAATATTCAAACCAAGTGTCATCACAATTGATTCATGCATAAGACCTTTAGATTGGTTATATTTTTATGCCCTCGGATCGAATGATCTGAGGTATAGTGTTTTGGCCTGTGTGTCATTGTATGCGCGCGCGTGTGTGTGTGCGTGCGTGCGCGTGTGTGTGTGAGTGTGCGTTCGTGCGCGCGTGTGTTTGTCTGTCCCAAAACTTTAACCTTGGTCATAACTTTTGCAATATTGAAGATAGCAACTTGATATTTGGCATGCATGTGTATCTCATGGAGCTGCACATTTTAAGTGGTGAAAGGTCAAGGTCATCCTTAAAGGTGAAAGGTCAGAAAACAAAATCTAAGGGAAGTATCAAGCTTTTAAGGGAGATCATTTCTATTTTATATCATTTGACTAGTACAGATCAGTTTCACAAGGGAAGAAATATTTGTAAAGGGATATATTTTTTGTTTAATTCAAAGCGGCGCAATATGGGGCATTGTGTTTCTAACAAACACATCTCTTGTTTTTCTTAGATCTGACCTGGTGACCTAGTTTTGGACGCACACAATCTAGATTTAAACCCAGTCAAGATATTGTAAATATAAACAATCTGACCAAGATTCCATCAAGATTTAGTCATACATATGACAAGGGTTTTAATACTTAAAGGCTCGTAAAAGGTGACAAATTCAATTACTCTTGCATAAAAAATGATAATAACACATCTTAGGTGCAACGTTGTAAAGAATGATTGAAGATATACCCGTAATTTGAAGAAACGATTACAATTTTGCAATTTCCGTACATTTTCGCAATCTCCGATGTTCCTCGGCTTCTTTCGTAAAGTACGCATATTGGTGACGTAGTATAAACAACATAATATCATCGTAAACAAAGAAAGAGAACATGAGTTCGGTAAGATATTTTTGTTTTGAATGTCTGGCCTATTAACCCCCGACCTGCTCACGTGATACACAATGTATTGTGCCGACCAATCAAAATGTGTTTTCGGAACACCGGCTCGGAATCGCTGGGCGTGATTGAGCAAACAGCGAGGACACTGTATTTTGAGCTCAAAGCCAGTTGTATTGCTCATTTTTAATGGTAACGTCCAATAGCATATATATATATATTATTTTTTGATAACCTTAATGATGAAATATCATAAAATATGATTTTAACAGGTACATTCAAACATTTTGTAATCGTAAATAATCAGTTTATCGCCCTAAGCGCTTTGGCAGACAAAGTATTTGTGGCTTGTATAAACGCGCCACTGCTTGACATAACAATTCCTAGATAATTAAAATTCTTAACGATTTCAAGAGAATTGTTGTTATAAACCCAATTATATCCCACAGTTGTGCAATTTTACCCAGACAGCTGTAAATATGATCGGTAGGGCAATGCTCGATCTAAAGTTGCTGTCAATAACACGACGGGAAATTACAATAACAATACCATTCCCAGAAAGGTGTCCTTACAGTCTTCATCATGCATGCTATTTAAGTAAAGTCAATGATCTATCACTGTGGTGATTTAGTTATGAACGTAATAAAGCATAATGCTATGTTTAGTAGAATTTACAACACAAAATAAAGCGCATTTGTTCAGCCTTCAAAATTCCAGCCTTACTAAAGTAAAAACTAGCTTGAGCTATCTGTAGCTCTCTTTTGTATTAATGCTAAGTAAATAAGGAATATTTGTGGGTTTGCCTTCGTGGTTATAATTGTTCTCAGTATTTATCGATGGAAATTAACCTAGATTTAGAGGGACTTGTTATGACCCTACCAGTAAACATAATGGGTAGAGCAGCCACGCGTTTAAGTCGTCTTCACCCTATGATAAATCAAGCTTAACAGGGCGACATAGGCTTAAACAACTTTCACATAATAGCAATCGCAAACTGGAAACGCATATGTATAAAAACGTATATGGTACTACGGAAGCGTTTATGGTACACCTCAATAATATGGTCATGCCGGATTAATTTATATCGACTTACTGTGAAATTACATGGTATGTCGACGTAGTTCTGTAGCTTTTTCCACACTTTAGTTTACTCGCCATAACGACATTAAGTTAAAGTCTCGACGGTTATGTTTTTCCGGCTTTTCCAGAAAAAAATATTTGGTCGAGCTGATCTCAGTCAACAAATCAACAAAACTTTGGCGTCCTGCTCTTGTGAAAATGACTTGCCATCAAAGTTTTAATCCACACGACGGGTTATTTTTTACGCCATGACACCTTTTCATATTATGCCGTTATAGAATATGATACACCCCAATAATATGTTTATGCCGGATTAGTTTATATCGTCTTACTGTGAAATAACATGGTATGTCATCATAGTTTTGTATGTTTTTCCCTCTTAATTTTATTCGCCATAACGACATTAAGTTAAAGTCTCGACGTAAATGTTTCCGGCTTTTCCAGAAAAAAATATTTTGTCGACATGATCTAAGTCGACAGAATGTTGACATCATCACAGCATCAGGGTGTACCATATACGCTTCCATATGGTACACCCTGATGCTGTTATAATGTAAAAATTCTACGACGGCATGATATGAAAAAGGTGTCATGGCGTAAAAAAATAACTCAACGTGTCGACTACAACTACGATGGCAAGTCATTTTCACTAGAGCATGACGCCAGACATTAAGTTGATTTGTCGACTTAGGATAAGATTTCAAGACTTAAAGAACCCACATGTTGGCAAAACAGCCTTAATCTCTGACGATATTTTATCCTTTAGCCGGCCTGTATTTTGAACTATTCTTGCGTTGTTTACTGTATTACGACATATATCTTGATAACTTGCAAGTAACGTAATGCTGACATGTTGAAATAACTGAAGGATGGATTGCTTGTTGTATTCTGCGTCCCGATTACAGCTTTGGGTAGTTTAATCGCAATACCATTTAATATTATTGCAGGTAATACATACGGGCTTTTAAAGATATGTTTTTACAGAAGAAATAATTACATCCAAAATAAGATAAGCTGTAAGGTATTTCAAACTGTCATACATGTAGTTATGTTTAAATGTAACCAATACTGCCGCAATAAACATCGAGCAATGTCATCAGTATGCAGTTCTTTGAACCCCTATGAAAACATATTTGTATAAACATCACATCTATTAATGAATAATAATGTGTTATCAAGATGACACGTTTGTACCCACATAATTGACTGCTGTTCTCTCAACGTAATCAAGTAGTATCGATATATTTGACGACATCTGCACCTCAACTGCATACATAGTTTGATCGATAATTTTGGAAATATTGTAAATGGCGAACGTACGAAATACTGAAACCACATAAATTCTTGTGAAATTATCTGCTATTTATACAAAGTACACAGGCACATTGCCTAAATAATACAGCGTCTAAATGACATAGATAAAACCAATGGAAAGACTAACACTATGTCCATAGGTTTATTGCATAATCGAATCAGACAACCGACTGAAATAAACTAAATTTATATTATTGTACGTTATTATCTGGGATAAAAGCTGGGTTTATTGCTTTCATGCGCACTCCCGTTATGTTCTTTAGTTATCTATGAAACGAACCCAAAAACAATACATGAAACAACATATCTATCAATTGATTAACGATCGTCGAAACTCACAATTAGTGTCATATCTAAATGTAAAATGATTCATGATGTTAAACTGTTATTTAAAAATTTGTTAGAACATTGCTTGTGTTTGTTTACATGTGTTGAATAATAATTTTATAACATTGCAACTTGTCGCTCAATTAAGGAATAATTTATAAGGTTAGAGTTTTTTCCTTTTGATATGTCGTAGATTTAGAATCGCCATCATTTAAAGAAAGGAGCTACATGCACCCTTTTCACTGTTTACTCGCAACAATTTATACAATTGTCGCTGTCTTTGGACATGCGTTATATTTAGTGTTCTTATTAAAAAAGTGTCTGATTTATTATGCGATTAACTATCGTAACTTGATTTTTATTGGTATTACTTTCGCTTTTACTTAAAGAACTTTCTAAAGTAAGCACGATTTTTACACATATCCGTGCTAGTATTGAGAATATTCACGTCATCATAATTTTTTCAGCAAACAAGATATTGATATTGGCTTTAGAGTGATTGGTTCCATTGGAATATATCTAATCACTAAATAATTCAATATTACTACACTCGCTTTTAACTATGATTGACTCAAATCAAACACGAATAACTGACCAAAAACTTGTCATGATCCTTTGATTTATCGCAGGATCAGCCAAAATCTATTGTTTCAGAAGCGTGCTGTTATCAATACTGGTATCTGAAAACAAAATTTAAGAGATCGGCCATTTAATGATCATATGTATTGTTGTCAATATATGTTTTACATGATACCAAACTTTGAAATACTATTGAATAATTATACTATTAAGTTGCACTTTAAATAAGCCAACAGAAAAGCTTTATTTCTATAAACATCATACATATAGATGATATAGGTGGGCCGAAAGATCTATTTAACGCGACACAAACTTTGGAATGTTTCCCCCGGTACTTTCAAAGTTTGATTTTGCGTTTGGTGTACTAGCCAAATCTTGCTATTACCGAAGGATGTACATAGTTTCCTGGATATTCGAATACAGCTATTCTTATAAACCATATGTTAGTTATAATGCATACTCTTTTCTCTTGGTAATAATGCAAACAATTCAATTAAATGTATTATTAAGGTTCATTTAGAGGCTTCAGTTTGAAAAATGAGGGACCCCTAGCATTGAACTCAAATTTGACTAAACGAAGAGTGCCACATTGAAAATGTATATATATTTGCTTAAAAGGATGGTTTTCCTTCAAACTGCTACCAATTTTGTGCAGCAACGTCTCATACCATCGACATAATCAATCAAAATACAAAGCGATTTTAACACAAAAAATAGACATTATTTTCAAAAATCTGAATGATGTTTATTCAACGTATTTCGGCGGAAAATTATATAACTAGTTAATAATATCGACATTGATGAGGGCAAGTTACGCTTAAATAGTAAAAAAAGTTTACATATCTGGAAATATCAAAACTCGAACACATGTCAGTTCATGACGATGGGGGCAGCCATTTTTAAATAAATAACATCGAAAGAAACATGCTAAAAACTCACTCATCGCCTAATTGACATTCCAAACCGTTGATGATGACAAATGCATTGAATTGTAATCTTTCCGTTGATATGTGCAAACTGCATTATCAGACCTCATAAACACTCCAAAAAATAACTTTGTAAGAAGCATTTTACCAATGTTTACAATTGTTGTCGAATCACATGCACTTGTATTATTGCGCACAAAATAGTACGCTTACAGACTGACAGAAAGATCGATACGAAACTCCGTTCAATTCATCACGGTATACTATTTTATTGATAGTATATAATAATAATTCGCTTCAACAACCTAAATGTAATAATAATTCTTTTAAACGGAGTTTTTAATAACGAAAGTGAAAACAACGGAAGTCGGATGGATATTCTGTGAGATGCACTTCGGCTCCAGAAAAACAATACAAATACACTAAAAAAAAGACGTGTGTGGGAAAATTTTCAGCTGGAAAGTATTTGAAATGGGGTAAGTGATTATATCTCTGTGTGATCATTTCTGTTATTAAGCGCGATCTCTTCCTGATTAATGTAAACAGTTGTCTTACTAGTCGCGACCCAAATGTCAAAAAAAATGATGTGTTTTCTCAGGTATTTGTATACACATACCACGTTTTCTTACTACTTCACGTGATTTCGACCGATTTGTAATGCACGTTTTTCTACGGAGCACAGCGAGTGCCACGCTTTCAAAATGGCTAGACGGAATCGATATACACATGTATAAAAAGAGTCGGTTTGCCAAAAGGAACATATTATTCAAAACGGTACAAGGACAGTAGTTGTTCAGGAAGGAATAAAGAAAAAACCATGATACCTAGCTGTGTATTTCTATGTAAAACTATGCTGTATAGAGTCGTCTGCACATAACTCATAAAATCTTGTTATTCATGAGCAATATCTCCTCTTATCACAATGATTTCTACCCAGCCAAACCTATTTCTTTATATTTATTTACAATTTTTTATGTCGTCTGCAATTTCTTTCAATTTGAGATGGTTTAAAATTTTCCATTTGGTTATAGCAAAATTATTAAGCCTTTGAAATAGAATGGTGACTCTTATTATCCACCATACCTGGATTTTTAAAAAGTAGTTAAGTTTAGTTATTTTTAGAACTTTGTTTAGGAAAATTATCCAAAAAATGCAGTTGAATAATAACTCATTTGTTGTTTTCCGACATTATCTTTCTGTGAAATGTTGGTAACTTGACCTTGTATATGTATATAGCTTTGTATTTATTCAACTTACGGTTGTGCATATCCTTCCTAACTTTAGATTGAGATTATGTAAATTAGTGTAAAAAGGTATTGGTTTTAAACAATAATTTGAATAAAGAAAAAAAATATTGAATGTAAAAAATGTGTTTATTTTATTCTATCCGTCTTTACCTTTAAAATGATATATAGTTTGACCATATTGTACCACATTGAATGAAGAAAAACCAAAGCAAAGTTTTTTATGAATTTTATCCCTCCCATGAACCTTAAACAGTTTTAGTAGCAGTTTCAATGCTAAAAAGCTAGGGTTTAAAACATAAATACACGCTTTTGAAAACAGATAATCCAAAGTTTCGTGTCGATACGGAATTTTGTAATTAAATTAGAGCCAAATGTGGAATATTGATGTGAAAACTAAAATGGAAATATATAGATCATATAAAAATAAAAATGTCAACAAAGATGGCGACTCGCCATGAGTGTTCCATCGAGAACGCGACCTGTTAAGCGATCGAAAGCTACATAATGCAGAATGGTTCAGACATGAGAACCACAATATTTTAACGCATCAACCCAAGCCACATAACATGACTTTAATGGGTATGTACTACTGTATGTGGCGTTTTAATATTGGCAAATTGACAATGTTATTCTGATGTGTGATTGTGAACAGGTACGGGGACGCATTATGTGTCCTTAATACCAATCAAGATAGACTAGATGATGAAAACTCTACAAGGGCATGTGTTAAAAAAAATCCCCCTCTATGTCGACGACGTGCTGATCACAAGAGCTTTAACATTAACGAGTCTTTACGTTGTTTCAAACAGAAGGGATAAACTACGCAAAAATGGTTAATCGATAAACACTTGCATAGGTGACCGAATTTGCATCGTCAAAACATCGTCCCTCAAGGAGCCTTTACCAAATACAATGCAGTTTTGAAAGTTTATTTGACGTGTACTGCATAACAGAAAACCGACGGCGTCGCCTACAAAATCAACAAAGTGCTTAAAATGTCTTGAAGCGGGGCACATTTTTAATATATCCCCAAATGACATGGTTTGTAGGAAGTGTAATATGCATGGTCATAAACAATCTGATTATGGTATTTGTATAGATATCTCGGATAAAAACAGCAGTCATCTAAACACTCAGGGTTAAAACGTGAAACACGTGGAAATCTCGATAAACCAACTCACATCGAATCTACAAAGCAGATCCGTTAGTACCACGAGATCCATGGCCGGTTGGAAGCAAACTGTCAATTATAAGTTTCTCCGAGAACATAAAGTCGTAAAATACATAAACGCAAAACAAGGCAGGCAATGACCGTTATAGCATGATCGTCGCTAACACCTGAATGATTTACAAAAAAAAACAACAGTTGTCCCACAATTATACAAAGCAGGCATAGAAGAAATAACGTTCGAAATGTCGTCATTGTGTTTATACTCGGAACTGTTTACGAACAAAGAACACGAATAATCACCACTTAATAACAATTATAATTGGCAGTGCTGTCTTTATGAAGGTACGTACAATCGTATTAAATACATTAGATAGATATTCGAATACGAATTCGAAATAAACTCATACAGATAGTTAAACCGAATCATCTGCATAATGTGTACGTAAATATGCTGCTAGTTTATCTCGTGGTGTGACATGACCGCTTTATGCACCGTTATGTAAACAATCTCCTTACCACATTGTACTTTGTCATTGTCTTTTGCTTATCAAAATGGTAATGTTCAGTATTATTGTTTCTTCACAATTATCATAACTACAACGAAAATTTTCGAATCTAAATTTTTTAATATATATAAATTTTATCTTTTTACCAAAACGTGAAAATGCCCCTTTAATTTCACAAATATTAAACGATCTTTCAATGAGCATTAATTAATCGGTGGGGATATTAATGAAATAAACAACATGCGTGATAGAGTATCATCCTCAGAAAATGAAGTTCAAATTAATATTAAACTAACATATCTTAAAAGAATAAATAATCTTAAGGGATATATGGCGATATTTAAATCCTAAAAAAGCAGCGAAGAAGACATGAAGAAGAAAACATCACACTAACAAATGTTCTTTAGATTTCTGACTTTAAGACAAAAATAGTATTCCTCTTGCACATGCAAGCGATATAACCCTGTAATCATTCAATCAATCGATCATATTGCAATTTCTATCAAACTTAAAACCCCATCTATACGGCGCCTAGGATTTTGGAAATTAAATAATTCATTTTTAAGTGAACTTGTATACTGTACTAAAGTAAACATTATCGACGAATGCTTACATTTACACAACATAACATTATAGTTTTTTTCGACTCAGAAAAAAAACAAAGTTATCGTCATATACAAACATATGCAATAATTGTTTTGAAACAATATCAATTTACACCGATCTTTTGAATAGTGGCTTTAATTCCTTATATAGGATCATATACTTGTCAAGATATCTATTTGTAAGTAACGTTATTAATTGACTAGAATTCACAGATTCATGGAATAGCCTTACATCGTTAACACCAGTTTGGTTAAGAATGTCCCGTACTATGATGATCAATGGAATGTGTTAATTTTGCGTTCAATTTTTGATCTCCGTGATAATAAAATGCGTTTTAGAATACAGTTACCCTGTTTTGCAGTAAATAATTTTAAAAAGTATTTAACGATCCTGACCTATGTATCTCAATACAAGGGCAATCAACTAACTTCGGCATATAACGATATTGAGTTTGTTGACATCTTTACCTTTAATATTTGTTTAACAACATTTACAATGAACGCGCTCAAAAGTTGCCGCTTTCATAAATCCCCAACCTCACCTTATATAGAGAGTAAACCACTTAAAGTGATAGTATGGGCATTTTTCACTGTTGAATTGAGCTGAAAAGAAATAACAGGTCAAACTAGTTAGTTAAAATGTGGTTACTGACCAATTATCTGCAACTCATCTTGCTACCAGTTGTTTATAAAAATATATTTTATATTCGACATTTTACGTGACTGGTGAGTCCAAGCCGAAATGATCCGTTAAACAAAATTGTGTCTATGTGTCGTATGAACGAATCTGCACTAAAACTAAATTTAGTATTACATCGTACATGCATGATCAGTTGTCAAACGAAAGTACGGTTGATATTCAAATGCATTATTCTTCTCTTTCCGGGATATTGTTTTAGTATGTTGATGTTGCATTAACAAATATAAGTGTATATGAAGTGAAAACACCAAAAAATAAACAACGGTTGCGAAAGAAACCTGTAAACTGTTAGATGCCCATAATATCACTTTAACTGGGAAGTATTTAAATGTGAAGTTAAACACATGCCGAAAGAGTACTCAAAGAAAAAAAATCACGTGAACGCCCAACGGTGTTGCATCTTTTCGAAACTAAGTTAAATAATTTACTTTTTAAAGATTCTGACATTGAAACTGATCATCCCATTGGAAAATGATATAAAAGAAATTTACAGCTTTAAAGCAAAACGTGCTCTTGGTATATCTTGACTTAAATGTATTGAAAAGGCCGAAATAACTTGTAAATTCTTTATAAGTCAAGAAAAATCAAAGCAAAGTTGAAAAATGTTTTGTCTTTTAATGCCTAGTGTAAACACTATGCTATTTTAAATCAATAAGCAATGTTTTTATTAACCATTATTCAAATGAAATGCATAGAAAAACTCAAATTTATCAATTTACCTAAATTCAATTTATTCTCGAGAAAACAGTTAAAGTAAAGATGCTGATTAATGTGAAGAGAGAACATATGCGTCGTGTTCTGAGAAAATTGGGCATAATGCATGTGCGTAAAGTGTCGTCCCAGATTAGCCTGTGCAGTCCGCACAGGCTAATCAGGGACGACATTTTCCGCGTTTATTACATTTTTCGTTTAAATGAAGTCTTTTCTAAGCAAAAATCCAATTTAGGCGGAAAGTGTCGTCCCTGATTAGCCTGTGCGAATTACACAGGCTAATCTGGGACGACACTTTACGCACATGCATTATGCCCAGTTTTCTCAGAACACGACTCATATTTCTTTACAAGAACTGTCAAATGCATTAGCGTCCTTGAAGAATTATACAAGTCCTTGCTTAGACGACTTTACATTCGATTCGTTTTAGGATATTGTTTCGCCTTTGTTACTGAATTGCTTTACATAATGTTTTCAAAAGGGAGAATAGACGCATACCAAAGAACAATGTATTTTATTGCTGTTTAAGAAAGGTGATCCTGAGACTACATACAACTGTAGACCAATATCGCCTTTGAATACAGATAACACAATTTTAGCAAATGTTTTAGCGCAGCGTTTACAAAGTGTTTCACCAATCAATATCAATCTTAATCAGCAGGGTTGCAAATTAAGACAATAACAGGATATACTCAATTATTCAGAGCTGCTAGAAATAGACTGCGCGCTTGCATGTGCTAATTTTAAAAAGGCACTTGATTAAATATAATGGCACACGATGTGTTACGTCTTAACAAAGTTCGATTTTAATATCAACTCGGTAAAAACAATATAAAACGATATATGCTCATCTGTTATGAATAACGGTTGGCAACAAAAATTATTACAAATACACATAGGAATGTCCTCTTGCAGCTCTTCTTTTTATTTAAATAGCCGAAATATTAGCAACAACACTTCGTTCTTGTATTCAATATGAATGTATTACGATACAATTCAATCGAAATGTTCGAACTATTTTAATCACACAGCTTGAATATGATACTACGGTATTCCTAAAAAGCACACACGATTATTCCACGACATAACACTAAGTCGAATTGTTTAAGCCCTAAGCGCATATAATGGTACACAATATGTTAGATGTGAAGAACTCAATTGTAATGAAAATAGTGTCTTGTCAAAAGTTAATTAATTAATGGATTGACATAAACCTGACATGTAATGGAAGGGTTATAGTACTCAAAACAGTATTGCTTCCAAAGTGTGCATATCTTTTACAGTAATTTTTTTTTGCGAAGAATATCCTGAATGAACTAAACACTATGTGTTTTAAATTTGCATGGAATAACAAAGGCGAAAAAGTAATAAATTTGGTAGGTAATAAACAGAGTGGAAAAATTACAAGATCTGACATAATCATATTTGCAAAAACACTCAAAATGAAAAGGGTTAAAATGTATAAATGATAAAGCAAATTTGAAAATTATTTCTTACTTTTTCTTGAATCAATATGGCAAACAGCTGCTCATATTTAAAATAAACATTGATTCAATTAAGTCATTACACAACTAAAAAAGAATAATACCTGCTTTTTGTTAAAAAAAAAGCCAATACACCTAAAAAACACATACATACTTGAATATAAGAAAAGAAGTAATATGGAGAAACCGATATATAAACTATAATGACAATAGCCTAATTGTTCAAAACTGGATTAGAATTTACTTTTTCTCATTAATGATTTACTTTCAAACGTTGGCTTAGCTAAGGTAACACATATTATGTCAACTTAGAAAACAAATCTAACTGGTTTGCCGAGTTAAATATATTAAAAACATTCATTCCAAAAGATCGGAAACGTACCTTGAAATCACCTGAATCTTTTAATACCACGATACAAACAGACCAGGAGTCTACATTTAACAAAATTATACACATATTTATTTTGCACACAAAAACAAATATTTTTTAACCATAAATACACCGATAAACACTAAACGGAAGTTTTACTTTCGGGTTTGGAGTACCCGGATGTTCGAGTAAAATCCGTAGGCAGCGTAAATCGCCATATGTAATGTTTACTGTCACTATCAAAATCCTATAGAAATGCTGTAATTGTTTCGGTTTATGTGTAAATGTTTTTGTCAAGATGGACGATCTAAGTGATATGAACCTTGAAAATTTTAAATTATGCGCTTAAAGTCATAGGCGCTCGATGTCAATGACAATGTTTTTTGTTTTTTTTTTAAATTTATATATTGATTTATTTTTTAGTTACCCGTTGTTTATTATAATGCATACACATACACAATAATAAAAATCTTTCGACAAAACGTCTTCTTAAAAACAGATAGTTCGACTATGTACATAGATCAATATCTATGTACATAGTCGAACTATCTTTTTTTAAGAAGACGTTTTGTCGGAAGATTTTCATTAATTTCATATGTGTATGCATTATAATAAACAACGGGTTACTAAAAAATAAATCAATCAATAAATAAAAAAACCCACATTGTCATTGACATCGAGCGCCTATGCTTAAAGTGTTTCTGTCAAAAAGGAAAGCTGACGTAGATGGCTCGTTTGATGAACTCTGTGCGAGGTGAGGGGGTGGGTGGGTTAGGGGGGATCATTGTTTTTCTTTTTCATTTATACTTGTTTTTCTTCAATGAATGTAAGGATACGATTTATGTTTACAATTTTAAACATAAAAAGTTTATCTTAAAACCCAAAAAATAAAAGCCATTAGTTTGTAAAAATAACAGCCAGCAGTCTGTTATTGAGCGGTTTGTTTCACCCAAAGTGGCACGCATTAGCTAACAGTTAGTTTTGCTCGATTGGTCACTGTCGGCTCGGGTAATACTTTCATGTACCCCGGGTACTCTTAAGTATACTTTCATGTACCCCGGGTTCGGAAAATATACTTAAACGTACCCAGTCTATATTAGACTATACCCGAGTTGTATTCCCGCCCATAATCCAATGCTTACAACGCGCTATCGATTACTGTAAAACTTTATTGTTTATCTTAAACAAACCTCTCGTGTTATAAAACTGCATCAACATGGAAACTGGAAATTGACATAAATGTGAAAATAATTAATTAAAAAAAAGCCGATAACGACCGATTTAGCGTTAAAATTCCAGGGTACGTTTTAGTATATTTACCGTACCTGGGGTACATGTAATATACTCAAGAGTACCCGGGGTACATGTGAGAAGTACCCGGCCGACAATGACCTATCGAGCGGTAGTTACATATTGATATTATCCCTGCAAACATGCGAAGCCTCAAAAACTAAGTCAGTCGTGAATACGACATGGAATACAGATTTTGAACTCCGACTCTGCCAATTTCTTATATTTAAAGAAATTGATGTGACATGAATGATGTATTTGTCCCTCATACAAACATTACAAAAATAAAAATATATAAACTTAGAAAGATGAGGATTTTGGTCCTTGCGCATAGCACTCCTCAATGATATCTATATACCCATTCAGTTTCATGCCGAAATCTTATATAGTGTCTGCATTAAAGCCCATGGAATTTCTTGACACACGGACTGACACAGCAAAAACTATATCCCTCAACTTCTGTGGGGGTAATAATAAATATGTATGAACTAAACAAAACTAACAAAAATTCTTAATCACATATTTTCAGAGCCTTTTGTGCATGGGAACAACAGCTTCCAGTTGATGCAAAGGCAGAGTGTAAAGAGATGCGCCTCTTAGGGGAGTACAGTGCGAAACTTCGTGTTGATGGTGGAGTATTGCCAGACCCCATGATGCTGAAATCTGGATGGAAGGGTGAGAATGCTGGCATGAACTTATGGCCTTCTATTTACATTACAGACATCTCAGCCTACATCGACGGTACATCCCCTAGTGCTGTTGTTCATAAACTCATGAATGAATATAAACTTGGAAAAGCGTACAGATATTTTGATAATTCATTATCAAAATATCTGGGTCAGAGAAGTTTTAATACACCAAATATCTGACGAATTTGATAAGTGTTTTTTGAAGGCAAAAGTTAAACCTTCACAAAGAGTGAACAATGCAAGTTACAATGTTTGGGTATGTGTTAAGAAAGATCAGAGTGAAAAACCTGGAGGTGAAATTATTTCAGCTTATTGTACCTGTACAGCTGGCATGTATGGCACATGTAATCATATTGCAGGACTCTTGTTCCGTTGTGAACATGCTGTGAAAACAGGGGCGACCAAAATTGCATGCACCAGCAAGTCAGCAACTTGGTGTGTACCAAAAGGGAAACAGTTGCTGAATTCTGCAAAAGCAAAAGATGTCGCATGGAAAAACAGCCACTATCTAAAATCTCCCACAGACCGTCAAGCTGAGGTTATGGCTAGGAAAATGAAACAGGCATTTACACCACTTACGAAAAAACAAAGTGAAGATGTTAAAGATGGTGCCAAAATGCACTTAGATCTTCACACCTTACTAGCGCCTTATATTCCAGACTCTTGCTTTAGTTTAACAATGGAGGGAAGACGACACAATAATAAATCCATTGAACTTCCGAAAACAATCATTGAGCTAAGCAAAGAAACATTAACATCAGATGAACTCATATCAAAATTGACCTTGACTGACACCGAAATTGAAAATTTATAAATTGCAACGGTCAATCAATCAGAATCACTTATTTGGCATTCGCAACGTAGAGGAAGAATTACAGCAAGTATCTTCAAACGAGTTTGCACACGGGTTGATACCATTAGAAAAGACAAAACAACTGATGTGACGAAATTGAAAGAGGCCATTTTAGGTGAGAAACCCCTTATACAAACAAAGGCTATGAAACATGGAATTGCAATGGAACCAGCAGCAAAAAGAGAATATATAACAACTCAGAAAAAAAAACACACAAGAAGTTCAAGGCCACCAACACTGGGCTTGCTGTGGATAAGGACAAAAGTTTTCTGGCAGCTAGTTCCGACATGGAAACCTTCTGCATGTGCTGTGGGCTGAGGCCAGTGTAGAAATTCACATTTTCATCATTCTTGATAATATTGTCACAATAAACCTGTTTTTTAAACTTAAATAGTGATGCCTTTAAAGTAAAAACTTCTTTTTTCAGCTTTTTAATTTCTTTTGTCTGGTTTCTACAATGTTGTAGCAAGGCCAGAAACATGACAAATAAAACAAATATCCAGGGAACAGGTGTTGGAGTTGGAGCGGGGATCTCTTCAAAAATGGGATAATCTGTTATTTCTACCAAAGTCTCTTTCAAAACGACTGATTTGACTTTCATCTGTCGATTCGGTTTGGTTGCTTCAAATCTAGACATCCTCTGAACTCTACATTCAGCATCCGCATAACTGAAATACAATACACATAACTATTACTTGGGTAATCAATATCTCTTTTTGTTTAAGGTTGATAATTCCTTCAAGAAACCATCAACCACAAAATACTCTGACCACACTAAACTAACCTTTTTTTATAAACCTCTCTTGGAACTTTACTTTTGTAATCAATGTTTCAGTGAGTACCTTTATACATATAAATGTTAATGATTTTGAACTGAACTGGTTACACATTGAGGATAGACTACAGAAAGAATTGACAGCCCACCAAGATTAAGCTTGGGTTTGCAAATGATATGAAATAAAGTCATCCATATGTAAATATAGCTGATTGCACCGATAACTTGTAAGGGTAAATACTAGTTTAAAAACAAGAGATGTGTTCGTCAGAAACACAATGCCCCCTATTGTGCCGCTTTGAATTATATTTTTTTTGACCTTTGACCTTGAAAGATGACCTTTACCTTCCACCACTCAAAATGTGCAGCCTCATGAGAACGCCGCTTTGAAATTTTATTTTTTATTTTTTTGACCTTTGACCTTGAAGGATGACCTTGACCTTGAACTTCTACCACTCAAAATGTGCAGCTTCATGAGATGCACATGCATGCCAAATATCAAGTTGCTATCTTGAATATTGAAAAAGTTATGGCCAATGTTAAAGTTTTTTTCGGACGGACGGACAAACTGACTGACGGACAGTTCAACTGCTATATGCCACCCTACCGGGGGCATAAAAATAAGTATATACCGTACCCCATATCAAGACACGGTAGGGGATTAACTGCTGCTGGTTTTCCATCACGAAAATGTCTCGAGCACACTCTACTGTCCTTTGATGGAGACGAAGTCTTGTTGCCTACACGCCGCCCAACAATATGCAGCCATTTGTCACGCGCCTTAGGATTGGTCTTGCGGGTAGGGAAAGTGTACAGCCTTGAAAAATATAGATAATAAATTCATACGACACTTAAAATAGGAAAATCAGGTCTAGATAATATTTGCTAAATATTAACTTACTTACTAACTGATTTCAACCCATTACATTGGTATACAAAAGATCTCATAGACAATATTATAATGAGAACCAACAACCTAGGGTTTGGGTCAGGAATTACAAAGTTAGCTGTTGAAAAAACAATCTATTTAGAGCACTGTCTATTTTCTTGTGGCAACCATGCATGTACTCTTTATTATCCATGGAATAGCTATTTCTAATACACCAAATATATTTCAACTACACCATGATTCTCAAGTTATCATCTCAAATCTTCCTTTTCAGTAAATCTTTCGAAAAAATACTTTCTTTAATAATTGTAATTGAATATCCTCTCAGGTGGACGATAATAGGGTATACTTATAAGACAGTTCAATTGTGAAAGGTTCTATTCTAAGAAGGTAAATTTGTCATAAAAATGTTTATGAATCAATATTCCTTCATGCAACCTACAGCTTCCATAAGTCATGAAGATTTAGCCCATTTCAAACTGTAAGATTTGAGAATAAAGAGGCTCTCGTAAATACGGGTGTAAATACTCGTTTAGCAAATTTTATCGCATTTACTACCCGCTAAATGGACGCATTAAACCATCATTTTTCGATATTTATAAAAAAAAACATACCTGAAAGGTGGTTCACATGCACACGTCTTCTCTTTGTGCAAACATCCGCATCTGTCACAAAACTGATCTTTCCACTTCTTAAGCCAATAACCGCCGTTTGAGCAACCTTTCACATAGCAAGTCAGTGCCATTTTCAATATTTTAACTCGAAATTTCAAGTCGGATAACTCTAGCTGACTTTTCGTCTGCGCATGTGCAGACGCTTAGTGTTTATCGATGTATTGGATAACCAATTCGCCCATGATTACTGGACGAGCGTTTTTAAAGTGTTGAATTGAGCTGAAAAAAATTAATAGGTCAAAAGAGTTAGTTAAAATGTGGTAACTGACCAATTATCTGCAACTCATCTTGCTACCAGTTGTTTATAAAAAATATATATTATATTCGATATTTTATAGACTGACCAGTCCTCTAAGCCGTTTAACAAAATTGTGTCTATGTGCCGTATGAACGAATCTGCACTAAAACTAAATTTAGATTCACATCGTACATTGAATCATTTCTGTCGTCAGTTGTGAAAACGAAAGCACGGTTGATATTCAAATGCATTATTTTTCTCTTTCCGGAATATTGTTTTAGTATGATGATCCTGCATTAAAAAATAAAAGTGTGTATGAAGTGAAAACACTAAAAATAAACAATGGTTGCAATAAACACCTTTAAACATATCATATGCTGTTAGATGCGCATAATATCACTTTAAAGGGGCCTTTTCACGTTTTGGTTAATTGACAAAATTGAAAAAAGTTGTTTCAGATATGCAATTTTTCGTTTTAAGTATGATATTTGTGAGGAAACAGTAATACTGTACATTTACCATGCTCTAATATAGCAATTATGTGCATCTTTGATTCAATATACTATAGTACCAATGAAATTGCTGTAGGAAGAACCCTATGTTTTCATATTTTATTTATTTAAAGGCTATTTTTATAGTTGTAAAACCAATGAACAACTTAACTATATAGAAACCATGAAAAACACATGTTAATTATGTAACTTATATTATAGAAAATATATGTAACGGAATTTGATGACTGAAGTGCAATGTGTTATATGTGCAAATTTTTGTGAATAAAAAGTTAAAAAAAATGCACATAGTCAAGTACTATCGCATTCTGTATCTTCATTTGAATTATTTCACCTTTAAAGATATTTCAAATTAATGACGTTATTGATATTCATATTGTATAGCTCAGCTTAACATAAACAGGGGACAGGATCGCGTGACTTTATAGGGTTCACAAATGGATGTTAATTTATTAAAACACACCGGTAAGTGGTGCTTTTTTAAATAAATTTTTGAAACAGTTTCTTTAAAGAATTTCATCTAGTGCATTAAGACAGGTTTTTATGCGGCTTATGGCAATTTAAAAAGGAATTATTTTATTTAATAAGCCTGCGTTCTTGGCAACAATTTTGATGTGTAATGAATTGATATACACGGTTATGCTGCATTCAAGGTGCAATTTGGTCACCGATTTCAGGCATATTCAAAAATGTTGTTTTAATTTTAAGATATCGGCACAAACTGCAAAAAACTTTCCTTTATGGACTAAAGATAAAAGCATATTTCAATAACTTGGGAACTTAAAAAATAATGTTCTTTACGGTGTGTTTTCATTCTGGCCAGCCCGTTTGAAAACCCATGTGAACCCCGTTAATCCTGCACCAAGATAAAAGTAAGCCTGATGACGTAACAACATCGATCGCTGCCTTAAGAATCGAAAAATTACAAAAAAGTTATCTAGCAATAAAGAATTAATGAGCATGAGATTCAGTTATACTACAAATTTATGAGTTTAACAAATGTATTGTATAGACTCAATGGGGTCCATTACCGGTGAATGAACATTTCTGGATTATACTTAGAAACGAGTAAGCAAACATGTACGTAAAATAGTCTGAGATCATAAACAACATATTGTATTGTAATTGAATAGGTGACAACTTTACGTATATTTGCAGCAAGTCATCGCATATTTGTTTAAGAACACGTCCTCACAAACCTTTTGGGACCGTTACACCGCATGATGCATTCCAGTAACAAACCTTTCACGATCACACTAGATAAATAGCGATTAAGTTGTAAACATGTCACCCTAGAGATAATGTATTATGCACCATATGTCTTCGGCAATATTTAATGTGTAAAATGGGCAGTATAAAATACGTCAACTGTCAAAGATGTATCTCTGCTAAACATTAATGAGGAAACTATTCTGCAATTCTTAACGCACCGACTTTCTATCGAACTATTTAACGTGATATTATGGGCATTTTTCACTGTCGAATTGAGCTGAAAAGAATTAACAGGTCAAAAGAATTAGTTAAAATGTGGTTACTGACCAATAATCTACAACTCATCTTGCAACCAGTTGTTTATAAAAAAATATATTATGTTCGATATTTTACATGACTCACCCAGTCCTCTAAGCCGAAATGATCCGTAAAACAAAATTGTGTCATTGTGTCGTATGAACGAATTTGCACGATAACTACATTTAGGCTCACATCGTACATCGAATCATTTCTGTCGTCATGTGTCAAAACGGAAGTACTGTTAATATTCTATTGTTTTAGTATGTTGATGCTGCATTAACAAATATAAGTGTATATGAAGTGAAAACTCCAAAAATAAACAACAGTTGCGATAGACACCTATATACTGTTAGATGCCCATGATATCACTTTAATTCACATTTTTAGTAAATAAATAATAATTTATACGAAGTTAGACGTTCAGTTCACTTTGGAGACATGAATGCTGTTGATGATCATGTACCCGAAACTCATATTCTGTAATATATAATTCATTTTGTAAACATTTTGTTGTAATATGAGAAACAATTTAGTAAACTAACGTGTGTACAAATATGTTTACCTTTAAATCCGTTAATATAACTTTTTGATAATATTACATGTTGCAGATGACGAATCGGGAAAGCCAACATTTTACAGATCCACTCGTATATGATATAGTAGTGGTTGATAGGCGCGATTAGTTGAACCAAAATGTATATTTATGGTTTTGTATATGTTGCGTTTCTGATTACATTAAATAAATTATTAATTATCATTTGTATTTATAAACCTATATATAAATATATAAATCTTGCATGTGCTAATGGTATACAACGTTAAAATTAATAAATGTTTAGCAAACAGTTCTATAGACAATGCTATAAAACCGACATTGAAGCAACGCGACGCTATGTTTATTTTAAACTGTCATATTTCTGTGAAGTGGCGGATAAGCATATACTTTAATTCGTCGAACTCTTACGAAATCATTTCTTACCTTTTACCTAAGGTGTATGTAAATTGATTTCAAGACTTGTGTGAATAATGCGGTTTTTATAACACTCCAACTTTGGAAATGAATTAAACATACTTATATCTTTAGAGTGCAGAGACTTGGTTTGAGCCCACACTTCCACTAGAGCTCAATAAGCAAAGGATATTAGTATTAAATATTGTGCAGTGTTGTGATTTTTTCCCAACTTTTTTTGAGTTCATTAACGCAAACATGACGTGAATGATAAACATTAAATGATGGACCTAACACCCAAACAAGTCTATAAAATACGGTGACCAATATCGGTACTTTCATTAGCGCTAATGGGTTGATATTATGCTTAAGTAACAAAGATCTAATTACGGCTGCTCGTATGTTTTTTTTCCGATATTACTAGGGTTTCTATTATTCTTGAAAGCTATCCATCAACAAAACAGTGTTCTATTCCGAAAAACTAGAATTAGAAAATCAAACAAATACGCCATCACCAGTTGATTTAAACAGTATTTTATTGTTATGATACTTTGAACATGACATGTTAATTACATTCACGAAATAATGGATAAGAAAACAAGTAACACAATCTTATATGAAAATTTCTCCATAAATGTTGTTAAAGCGTTTAAGACACATGAAACCAGTTAAAGCAATAAGTACAGCGTTTTTACAGTGAACGTAGTGAATTGTTTTCAGACATATGAAAGATAGAGCATGAAGAGAGTTTAGGTTGAGTGGAAAGACGAGGAACACTAATGGAAGGACACTTTACATTAAATACTCCTGCTAATCCTGCTAATATAAGCTTTACTAGAGGACAACGCGGTGATTGTTGAAAGTCAGGAGTAAGGGCATTCCTCCCTCATTGAGGTTAATTCTATTAATTTTCACTCGATATCAAAAAAGCCAAAGACTTATTTGAAACGCTATCGAGTCCGTTTCCTTGGACAACAACCAGTACTTGGTGTCTATAGGGGAAATCTAAAGAACACATTCACAGTGGGGATCGAACCCGTGACCTCCCGATTGCTAGGCGGAAACCATATCCACTACACCATTGCGAACCTCTCTCCTTTAGCTGTTCAAGAAATGAGCATCAATATATTTCAATTCTTGCGTAAATAAGCGGTACTGATTCGTCATTTCAAAGGTCATAGCGGTTTTAAGAGTGGAGTGGAATGAGATTTGAGAGGTATTCTGGACAGTCTGTGTATTAATGGAGAAACTGGTGTATCTGTGGAACGTTGTAAATGATGTGATAATATTTCTTGATATACGCAATCACTCGTTATTTCTTATTAGATACATTTTTATGCCCCCCAAGGAGGGCATATAGTGATCGGACTGTCCGTCTGTCCGTCACACTTTGCGTTTAGGTTTCGAAAAAAATGCTTATAACTTCTATGGCGCTTCATACAGCACTTGATATTTGACATGCATGTGTATCTCATGGAGCTGCATATTTTGAGTGGTGAAAGGTCAAGGTCATCCTTTAAGGTCAAAGGTAAAAAAACAAATCCAAAGGATTTAATAAGCTTTAAAGGTAGATAATTATCTGTACCTGCCAAATGATAAAACAATAAAATAAATCAAAACGGCGCAGTAGGGGGCATTGTGTTATTGACCAACACATTTGTTGTTTCTTAAAAAAGTTTCAGTGTATTGCCAAGGTGTGTTTTCTTAGGTTCAGTAAAGCTTTCAATAGTTGTGCAATACTTGACAATACATGGCTGAATGTCAGAAACCATTGCGTTCTCTTAGGACAACATATGGATATATGGCTTGAAAATGTCAGCACATATTACAGTTCTATTAAATGGAGATATGCCAGTCTTTTCAAAGGCAGCCCTCAGGTTATTCACGGATAAGCTGTCACATAAGCATTTGATTCCAATTCTGTAATATGGTTTCTTGTGATTCTGAAGATGGCTGTTCTCTAATAACTTTTGGACATGCATTGTTATATTTTTTCGGCAGAGTTCCATAGCAGGCTACGTCAAGAGGTTGAAGCACGTGTGATGTATGTGCTGGAAGGACAAACTAAATTATGTATTTTTGATTGCCCACTCCAATACAGTGAAATTGATGTGAGATTTGTATTTGTAGCCGTGAACTTTTATGATAATTTGCTGATACGGATCAGATCTGTGAATGTTCTTGATGAAGTGTGATTGTAAATATTTAATAAAAATGCTTGAAATAAACCAGCCTGTCTTTGACATAATCGCATCTGATCCCGAAGAAGCCCCTGCAGCATTGATTCATTTATTATCGCACTCTTGAAAACACTATTTGGAGGGATCTGTGTCCAAATTACGTTACCGCCACCAATGACTGTGGTTGTTGCTGTCCGGGTTGATGTTATTGAAGGAGCAGATGCATTTCCACTAACAATCCGAAACCCTTTTTCATCTAATATGTTATAAATACACTCTTGTTTGTTATTGTGGTTTTTAATTTGCATTACATTTTTTAAGGCTTCCCTCCTTTATGACTCGAAGCTCTGGCCACCTGCTGGCCCTTAAACCATTAAACGGACAATGGTTTGTTCCGTGTGCGCGTCTTAAGAAACACCGCGTAATATCTTGCTTTTGAGACAACTTCTCTTATGGTAAAACCGTACCCCAATCAGCCACCAGTTTAACGTGTTCAATTTTTTCCCCTCCTTTTTCAATGTACATAGTGGACCAGAACCTGTTATACCCTAACACGAAGGGTATTATGTGGCACTCCAAACTGTCTAGAAACAGATTCAATAGCACATCCGTTTCTTTTACAAGCTTATAATCATTTGTGCGTGCTAATGAAGAGTTACAAATTTACAAGTCGCAGCATTTAGTGATATGCAATATTTTACTTCGTTTAAAAATAGTTTTGCCACATGATTTGACTTAGCTACGTGACTTATTGCCGCAGACGAAAGGTGTTTATTGTCAAGCATGGTTTAGATCGAAAGTAAGACCATGTTTTATAGGTTTTTACATGAAAATCATCATATATGTGAAAAGGATTAAGAAAAACAATAACTGCGACGTGTTTTAGGTTTAATGTACTTTCTTTACTTGTTTGTGACGCATTCTCGAAGATTGACAGCTACGCGTAAGTCGTCGTAAACAATGCTAAGGTACACACAAAACGATGATGTAGTGTGAGTGAGCGCATGCGCATAAAATGTAAACAAATGAAGGGTTCGAAAAGAGGTGAGGTTCGAGAACAAACACAAATCTGCATAGGAAAGTTAAACCACAATAATAACCGTGCATGCCTTGTTATTATTTCATATAAAGGACACGAATTGTCCATGGTTTCGGGTAAAGCCAATATCCGACGTTTAGAGGTACCCGATACTGGTCAAAATAATTAGATTAGTTTTAATGTGAAAATTTCGAAATCATATGGTGATTCGAGTATGTAGATTGTTTGGGATTTGTCCTTGCTGATGATGATTCCGTCTGATGTCCAAAGGCCGTCTCCCTTGCCAAGTTTAAGAATGTTCCGGGCTTTAAAGAGCAATTCACTCCGTGTTTTCGTCAAATCCTCATTTAAGTTTGACCCTGCTTATTCAGATGTTTTAAGTTTAGAACGGAGCATGTAGATCTTCTTTCGGGCTCGGTAGCTCGTATACTCGATAATTATGTCGCGTGGTAGGGGATTTCTGATTTTCGTCTGATTATGGATACTAAGTATAGTATTTGGCTGCGATCAATTTGGTTGATACTGATGTTAGCGTCGATGGCGGAGATGTTCGTGACAGTTGTGTAAGTGTTTTACCCTTGAGTCTCTGACACAACCGACAAGCGCAGTCAGTTGCGGCGGCTGCACTGGTTTTGGCGATCGATGCTTGCTTCTATGTCTAAGACTCCAGATTCCAGTTGATTGACCTGGTTACGCAGTGTTAGGATTTCGGACTTCAGAGCAACTATTTCCGTATTAAGGCAACCGACAACGCCATTTACTATACTGGATACTATGTCATATATTTGTGAGCGGTAGGATTGCTTCAGTACGTTGCTTATTCGAATTATGTCATCGTTACTAAAGTTGATGATGTTTGGCTGGCTTGGTCGGTCAGACATATTTAGATGATCTTCGTCCGGTATCGATTCTTAAGAAAATGTTAGGACCTTCTTTTGATGTGATCAATATTTAGATGTAGTTTTTTCTCTTGTATACGTATGTGAAAACTTTATATCAATACCGTTGTGATTAGGAATTAAAGTATTGGTTCACTTACTTAGGTTATTTGGTTTGTTCATAACAAAGCCTTTAATCTTAAGTAATGTAAATAGGTTAAATGCATAACGAATTAATTCCGACCCTTTTGATTTTTTAAACACGTATGTACACTTGAACATGTATGCAGAGGCATCGTGGGAAAAAATGACGTAACGAAGAAAATGGTTTACTTAAATGAAAACACATGAGAAACTAGCATCATGACATACGTAACGAAACGTGAAAGTAAGTTGGACTCATCAATTATATGTCAGACTTGTCTTTATATTTGCTGTTTAAGTCCGGCTCTGTTAAGGACGTATGCTGCTGTTTTAATAAAAAGTTTATTATACCTAGAATTTGATAATTTTTGGTATTTAGCTGGAACCATCTATTGTGGATAGAAAAGTAAAACAAAACTCATGCATCAAAGGTGTTGTTATTTTAGTATTCGCATTTGAACAACTAGCCTATTTCAGCATATTTGTTTTTACAAATAAGGTAATAACATAAAAAATTTGAGTAAATTAAAGAAAAAACTTTTAAAAACAACCTGTATTTCTCTCAAAATATATCATATTAATTCAGTTTGACATCAAATTTATTTAAAAAACAACATCAATCGAATTATCATTGTTTTTATTAGTTTTTGACAACAACAAAAACAACAGAATTTCACATAGGAAAATTAATAAATTGCACACATTGTCATTTTTATTTTTACATTCCTTCCCATATCTTGATTTTGTCCAAATGTAACCAAATGTTTTTGAGTTATAACTTAATTAAAATATAACAACAAAAACAAAGGTCACTGTGGTCGTTTGTTCACAAATGCAGTGTTACTGCATGAAGTAAATACAATGTAAAAAAACATCAGGTCAAAACACATACTAGTACATGTTTTGCTATATTCCAATAAAAAAGTAGATTTAAATGTACATGAAATCACAGATTATGTGAAGCAAGATCAGAAAAAGTAGGTGAATTGAGCATCCAACTAAAAACAAGACATATATACCGTACATTTTAAAGGAGCATATCGGTTATTTACCGGTAAGTTGAATTCTTGGCATGGCTTGACCAATATATTGCGGTATGCCAAAGCAAAAGTAGATTTAAAACTTCATTAAAACACAAATTATGTGTAGCTAAATAAGTTTAATCAGGATTATACAACCCCATCACCCTAAAAAATGCATAGGATACATTTTTAATAGCCATATCAACGTTATGTAATTGTAATTCTTGGCATGACTTGATCAATGTATTGATGTATGCTTTTGTAAATGTAGATTTAAATTTAAATAAAAACACAAATAATTAGTTATATGTATCGAGATCATAAAAATTAGGTTAATTTCGTTTCCAAATTTAAACAAGACGTACATAATACACTTAAAGGGGCATATCAACAGTATTAGTTGTAATTCGTGACACGACTTGACCAACTCACGAATTGGTATGAATAAATATATTGATAAGCAATAACAGAGTTTTGAAATTGTTATTTACATATGTATGCAAAACATGTTTATGTTCACAGTTCGTGTACGATAAAAACATAATCCATCACATGTATTGCATTTTTATAAAACTTTTATATTCTATGTTTGCATTTGAAAAGAGATATTACAGAATGCGATTATGACGTATATGTTAACCACTCATTCGCTTCCTACATGAATGTCGTTATGTATAATAAGTTTTTAAAATGATAAGAATCTGAACTTGTTGACTGTATGTAATGTAATAATACTGACCTTAGTATTGCTTTTATTAAATTTACACTGACTCGCATTTTCAAAAGAAATGAATACATTTGAAGGACGTGCGCGGAAGTTTGCATTATATTTATTGCACGTAGAATTTGTTTGATAGTTTGTTAGTTCGCTAGAACCGTCATTTGCCGATATAAAAATGAAATATAAATCGTGGGTGACTGGTGTGGCTGGTGTGGCTGGTGTTGTTATTTTGTATATACATGTAACTAAATGGTGTTTCCAATTCCATAAAATGGGCCTTCTCATGTTCCCGTATAAAAGACGTGTTTGAATGTCGCGTCTTAAGGTAGCGCACCCCTTATGGGCACATATCCAAATATAATTTAATTAATTATTTTCCTAATTAGCATCATTTCACTGAACTTCATGCAAATTTGTAGGTAGGCTTTCCATGCTTTAAAAAAAAATATACCGATTTTTTTCAAAACCACCTTCACGCTCGATTTTGTTCAGTTTATTTTCACCCCTGGGGTATATTAAAGTTCCATAATTCATTCAAATTTCCAAATATGGGCATGCAGTTGGTGTGTACAGATGCAGTAAAGGTGTTTAAAATTTAAACAAGATGAAATAAGTATTCTTTTTCAGACATTTATTTTTTACAAATTTTTATCTATGGAATAGCGCCATGAAATGTAAGTGTTTTCAGCCAAGTAAAATTGGGTCGGTAAAAAACAAAGTGTCATAAAATTAAAAATAGTATCATTTAAATTATATTTTAAACTAATTTTTAAAAGAAACACTATATACAGCAAAAATACCAAGAAATAGACAGATTTACCGTTTACTTTTTGAAATAACAATAAAAATGCAACATGCATCATTCGTATTTTCAGCAGTAAATTTCCCAATTTAGCCATAACTTTGTTTTAATTTTAAAAATTGAAGGATGTGCATCCAATTTTCAACATATTTAACAATAAATATTACTTATATGCTATATTAAATCAAATTACGTTAGAAAAGAAATAAAACGCGTCGCAAAAAGTATGCGATGTCGGCAGGATTCGTACCTGCGCGAGAAGATCCCAAAAGATTTCTAGTCCATCGCCTTAACCACTCGGCCACGACAACTTCACATCAGTGCAACTTTAAATTAGGTATCCATAAGTAAACAATTAAAAAGGCTCGTCGATCTTTGAAGAAATCGCGAAATCGTATTTTTCAGATGATAATTGGATCAAAGTCAATATTTATAGTGAAAATAATGTATTCTAAATGAATTAGGTAAACACATATCAAAATTCGAAGTTTGAAAAAATCAAAATGCATCTCTCGGAAATAACCGATCATTGAAGATCGGCAATGATCGTAAAAAAATCGCAGGAAATCATTAGAGGTGCGCTACCTTAAGACATTCAACGTGTGTCACAAATAGAAAGAAACATTTAACAATATCAATGTTTCTTTAAATCAATTGCTTACCCCCCCCCCCAAAAAAAAAAAATGTGTTTTTTTTATATCAAATTGTACCGAGAAAACACTATGTGAACAAAAATCAATAATATTCGCATATACGCACGTGCGGCAAGATGCATCTCCACCCGCAGATGGTCCAGACGTCGTGGATAAATAATTTTAATTGATCAGGTATTCAATGTAGTAAATAACTTTAAAAGCACTTCATGGAAGGTTATATTTTAATCCGTTGATTGCGAAATTAAAATTATAAAAGTGTTCCGAATTATTTTTAAGCATAACATTATATGTATAAATGTTTAAAGATTTTGATTATAATTTATATTTAATCAAATATATTTGTATGAAATGTTTCAAACATAGTATGATTCAATACCAGTTTTTTAAATTCTAAGAAAAGCTATCCGTTTTAAACAAGTATTATTTGAAACACAAAGATTTTCAATTGTAAGGGTGTATCGATTTTTTTCCGTAACTATACTCATGCTCGCCGTTACAATCACGCGATAAAAAGGTCTGTGTGGTCTTAGGGATGATGGTTTTGATTCCTATTGTGCAGTTTATAGGCTACACATTGAATACCAATATTCATTGCTTAGCAATACTTTATTCTTGATATTATTCCCTTATTTGACATTCATCGTGTTTTAAAACGACTTAAAACTCCGATAAAGCATACATATATTGCGCAACCGATGTTACAGTAAAAAAAATTGCGTGAAACTTAAAGGCACACACCTTTCCTCCGACTTTGAAATGAAATACATGTTAATCAATAATATAGATGCAATTTAAAAGTGTGCAAAATTGTCATTAAATATATAGCCTAAGTAGCAAGTAATTTATTATTTTTCAAACGGAACCGTTTTTAAAACCAAAAGTAGGATTTCTAGACGTATACGTCCATTCATTTCGACAAATGCGATTTTTTTAAGTTTTAAAGAGCAAAAAAGACGGATTTCTACTTTGTTACCACCAGATATTTTCTAATTGGCATATATACAATTAAATCTATAGCCTAGTTAGCAAGTAATTTATAATTTTTCAAACGATACCGCTTTTAAAACCGAGAGTAGGATTTCTAGACGTAAACGTCCATTTCGACAAACGCGATTATTTTTAAGTTTTAAAGCGCAAAAAGACGGGTTTCTACCTTGTTACCACCAGATATATTCTAATTGGCATAAATTAAATATGTTCTTATTTATACTTAAATTTACTATGCCAAATAAGGTGTGTGGCTTTAACTGCCGCTACGCCCTTAAGGATTCTTTCTGGCATATTCTTCTTTTAAAATCAAATGGTCCATGAGTGTGGCAAGTTATCTTAGTCTTCTGCTGATTTTAAATTCCTTATTACATGAAACAGGTCTATAAAATTAGTGTTGTGTAACCAATTTCTTGTCTGTAAGGTGGTGTATCGGTTGTGACTAGTTAGACACGCAGAAGTTCCGGTTTATAATACTTGGTTTTACGTTTTGAGATTGAAGGTTCAAATATCAATGGGAATCTTGCATGTTTTATATCATCTTTGTGACAGGTATGGTCATCTTTGTTTAAAGGTATCTGTCCCTGTGTATTTCCTGCATTTATGGCCCAACTCGCTTCTATGTTCTTCTTTCCTTTTTGATAAAACTCTTGGGCTGTCAATAACTTTTACATTGGTTGATGCACATCACTTTCACCTTGAAATATTAATATTACAGCAGTCACAGTGCTAACCTCCCCCAAGGCTGAGAGAGACCAGGTCGAGAGTAGCTTATACTCCGTAAGTAATATGTGCAGTTTGTCAAAGTAACGATGTATAAACACTATTGTTATTGTCACTGTGTTGTTTTCAGGATACCTATGTTATAAGATAATTAATATGTTATCTTAATATTCCATTTGTATGTTAATATGTTGATTGGAACCACCACACAGCATACCATTATGTTTTAAAGATGAATATTAGTTTGATGTGTATGTATAATTATCGAGTATGGTTACCACGGTAACCACCTAAAACTTGTAACCTTATTAATAAATATGCGTATTGATAATTTGTATATTTTCAGGACGGTCAGTTATAGATCAGTTTCGACGCTCTTATATTTATTATATATCCACTTAATAAACTTGTAACTGTCAGTGTCCTTGTTGGGATTCTGCCCCACATTTTGAAGCTGCCAGTGTTACATACATATATTGCAACGAAAGATGCACTAAGAATCACACTCTAACCCGCATCGTCTGAAACGACAGTAAAATAATGGTTACATAAAAGTTCTTACGTGATTAAGAAAACGCTGATATTGCCCAACATAGCATGCTATAACACTTTGATATTAAATCAAACATATAAACTTTATTAAAGATAAGTAGGTATTTCATGTCAAGTCTTTTAACATAGGAAAAAATTGTTTGTCATTTGAAGTCAGGTCCTACAATGTGCTGTAAACGAAGCCAGTTCCAAAAAATGGGGTTAAATAAATTTCTCTAGCAATAAATTAGTAATCAGAGATGAAACGGCGTCGGGAAAAATATATAATCGTTATTATAGTTATATTTTATTGTACACGTGCGCAAATACTGTGTAAAATAAGAAAAAAATGTTGTTTTACACATAATTTATCGAACTTTAGTAGACAACAGATATTTGGAGGGTTTCCTTAAATAGCTTTTTTATCCCAACGTATAAGATCTTGAAACAAAAAGCACTGTAGAGCCGAAAGGGTGTTTTCATAAAAAACAAAGTGGCTTACCGGGTGAAACAATCTGGAACACATTCACGAAAACGACGCCATCTTGGAAGTTCGTTCAAACTAACCTCACTTAAACCCGGTAAGTTCTAGTTAACGCAGGACCCCCCCCCCCCCCCACACACACACGCTGCAAATTATTCTTAATAAACTAATTAATTGAGGTAATTTGTGAATTTTAAATTAGATATGACTCGCCTGTACCCATCGTCTACCAACTGTCATGTTTTGTTTTCATGGGTACTAGACTATTTGGGGTATTTCGATACAGATGTTTCTTTGAATTACTAATGGCATCTTATGAACGTAATATGTGATTTATTTAAACACATTTCATAAGTAAATTCACATTTTCGATTTAAATGTTTTACACGCTATAAACTTATGCATGTAATAGATTTCTATTTTTTTACAAAAAAAGTTTTTGTAACATTATAAAATCCATAATGCTATTATATGTATATACCTTTATTTATTGTAATTGTTTATTGTAAGTATTACTGAAATATATTCCGTTCAATTAAATTTGACATAAACATACAGGTATATACTAAAATAGGAAACATCGACTAGTCAAATCTGATGTATTTTTTATTTGCTAATATTGGCGTAGTGTATCATCTTTAGCAAAAAAATGCTTGTAAATGACTTGAGCTCCAGGGAAATCCATAGGATGTGTTATTGGATCCAGACACGTCTTCGGGAAATATGTCATTGTTGACGGAGTGGCGCTTCAATAAGCTGTACAATTTTTCGAATAAGCATGTTATATCCAGTCGGATGCGTTTCTACCAAATAGTGATCTTATTTGGAGAAAATGTTACCGACATTTTCGTAAAAGAATACAAAATAATAATAAAAACAACGAAACGAAACGAAAAACGGTTTCAACATCCGTTCAATCAGGGCGACTTTGCAAAACAAGCGTTTTTTTATGCAATGAAGATCCCCAGGATTGCTCTTTACTAATATATTGATCTCGTGAGAAGTAATGTATACAGAATGCGTCTATTGATCTCCAATAGGAAACAAATGGATTAAGAAACCACTTCTCTGGGGTTACAAATAAAGAAGAATAACTTCCAATTCTTAAAAAAAAATACGTACCGTAAATCCGTTATTAATTGAATGAAACTATATCATTATAGGGATAATACACATTTTCGAGGGCATGATCATCTGCGGGCGCTCGAAAAATCCGTTCCTGCCCGAGTGCTGAGAGCACTCGGGCAGGAACGGATTTTTCGAGCGCCCGCAGATGATCATGTCCGAGAAAATGTGTATTTTCGCTATTATTGCATAAACAAATCACACATACCAAAATAAATTAAAATAACATTGAAAACAAGGTTTTGTTCATTCGACATCGACAAAATAATTCGATTATTTCAATACAGTTCAAGGTTGTGTGTTTCATATGCCTCACTCGGTCATCATCCGAAATGACGAGGCTTTACCTTCGGATAGGCAGTTTACGATTTAAAATGTGTTTAAACAGTGGATTAATGCAAAGTTGAAATGCAGCCGCGCAAATTAAGAAATGAGGAATTATTTTGGAATTTAAAGCAGGATCGTTGAAGGTACATAATCACTTAAATTTACAGCATAGTCTTTTGAAAGTGTTGAGTAAATAACCTTAACTTCATTGACGTTGCCAATACAATAAAGCTGTTGTCAAGAGAGTGCAGATGGTATAAGTATAAAAGTGGATTGAAATAGGCATTGCCATTATCCCTTCATGCATGAGGAAACTGGTGCTTATTCAGTTCCCCATTTATGCTTGGAAAGTCGTCGAAGGCTGGAGAAGGGAAGTAACTGCGTGTGGACCAGATTATGGATATGAAAAACACATAACAGGGCTTGAACGGCACGTGAATCGCCTTGTTAATGCACGATTTCTTCCGTTCAAGCCCTCATTTTGCCAAGTTTCTGCACCCCACCAGAGGGCATTATAGATAGAGTTTATGCAATAATAGCAGATCAAATTGGTCAGCAGAGTATACGGGTTTAGGTAATTTGGATTACACCTATCGTTTTGCCAGTGTTTACGCTATAATTATGAAACCTCATAGATGACAAATGTTAGATGTGTATATCACATATTACAACTATGGATGTGGACGATGTTTAAAAAAAATCTAATACAATGATGGCCCTTAAATTATAAGCGCATTACTCATTTAATAAACACTATTGAACAGTTTGAAAACAACGGCATGGTCAGTTTTGACCAATAAGTAGCCCATTACCCGACCAGTTTTGACCAATAAGTAGCCCGAGGCACTGGAAATTTCAGAAATGCTTTAAGTGTTTCCCACCCATTTAGAGATGTACTGGTATGAAACACAGGTAATTCTCGCGTGTATCGGTGCTTTACACTGAGCACGTAAAAGAACCAAGGGATCTATTCGCAAAGAGCTAGGGTATCGCACCCGGATTCCTTGTATCTCAATACTGTCTCTTCTGCTTGCTGTCTCGTTATCAAAAGCCAAAGGACCCCATTGGAAATAAGTGCTTGTACTTTCATGGGTTATCCTTGACCGCAAGGTCAAAAAGAAATACAACAATACAATTAACCTTCGATCAAACATGATACATATTAAACATTGTATTCATATTGCGTATTCGTTTGTGTGAATTGAAATGATTTGAAGAAATCGTTTAAGACATACAGTAGGCAATTACTGCTTTAGGAATTGTGCTTTCAGAGTTATCGAATCGTTTGCCCAGAGTAATAATCTGCATAAAACTGTTTGGATTTTATTCATCCACGTATAGCTAACTTCCACTTTACCGCAAATAACCAAATGTTGTATGCAATAATAAGTGCCTATAGCAATCATGTAAAATGAACTTACACTTATCAAAACGTATTATAGGCTTTCATTAGTTAAGTTTGTTTATAAAATAAAGCATTCAGTAAAATAGTTTAAGTGCTCTTAAAATAAATAATTGTAGTTGTTTTTCTGGTAGTCGACTATACAATCTTGCCATAATGTGTAGGTTTCAATTATATCCAGTGTAAATCATCTGTGGAGTCAGCAAACCCGTTAACGAAATATTCGTTGCACTTGACTAAAGTAGTCAACTGAATGCATGCTTGTGTTGACGATGTGTTTGGCAATTGCAATAATAGGTCCATCGTGTGCAGTGGGCAATAAAAAAGTGTACCGATCGACAATTATCGTCAAGTTATTGCACCAGAATTCCATCATCCAAGTTACTTGATATCCGTTTATTACAATAATGATTGGCGTTGGAAACCTGATTTCATCCAAGTAGCGTTTACGATTCGAGTTAAAAGTTTTAGCACCCGTACATACATGTACGTGATTTTCCTTGGTATTCGTATCAGAATAACGCTTCGCAAACGACTGAGATTAAAATTTGCCAGCAAATACTCAGTATGACCCGATGTGAACAAAATGCAGATTTGGTGGTTTTTACAAAATTGTGAAGTTCCGGAAAAAAACAACATATTATTCGTCAAATATTTAACTTATAACTATGACTTAATTGGTATGATATCTGCCATAAACAAATCAATATTTCATAAACGTGATAAAAGTCGCAGAATCCATGGTTAATATCTGATTCATAGAACGCATTAAACTTCTTCATTAGTATTATCTATTAAAATGATTGTTTGCACAACTTCATAAATAAACAGTTAATAATAATTATTTCATAAAAGAAAATACTAATCTGCAAAACTAACCATTAAGTTTTATTTGCTTCTCAATTTGAAATGAATTAATGTCTGAATATTGGAATAGAAATTCAATGCATAGACACAATGCTACGAGTATAAATACGCCGCAAAGAAGAACAAAACCTTTCGAATTTGACACATTATAACCTTCTTTAAAGAAAAGGGGCATCCGATTGATTACTTAACACGGCTGATCATTACGCGCGCCACCTCATTTTGGCGATGCATTAATAAAGGAGCCAGTTCTACTTCCGAGAGGGCGGTAAAGACGGGATGTTTTGAAATTTCAAGGATAATTCCTAAGGGTGAGTTGATTTTATATGTGTTTTCAACAGATTTCGCATTGTTTTAAACATCGGACAATGCAGTGCGATTCAGCGAAGAATAATTAATCCGCAAACGTACAGAAACATACAATCAAAAACAATTTGAGAACGCATGGACCTTTATAAGTTGTGCCATAATGGACGTTTTGATAGCAAATCTATGTTTTCTGCCTGTCAGACGAGACAATATCCACACGCTTGATACGCTCATGACATCAAACGATTGCATTCAACATATACTAGTTGCGTATGGAAAACACGTAGGCTTCTTGCGGATCTAATAGATTTTTGCGCATGTGTACAAAAGAGATGGAGACAATGCCAAGGAGGTGGCGCTAAGGACAAGAGTTGGTGCCAATGCACGATATATGAATCATCACATGACTAAACTTTGATAGATACATTCCTTTTCACGTTTTTTTTTTATTTTTGTACGATATACGTAAACCAAAATCTGTTTAGAACATCTACACATTCTATACAAAACAAGTTGTAAATATGTAAGTATATAAGTAACCAACTCAGTTAAGATGTCAGCAACATTAATAAAACATGGTGTACGATATAAACCCAAAATATGCCCGATAAAAACATTTTCAAAATAATTCTTCTACGAAAAATGTATGTATGTAGTAATATAATTCACGAAATATTCAAAAGAAGTTACTCCTGCTTGAGACGTTGAGATTTTTCCCCTAATCCAAATGCTTTATTCACTAAAGAGCAAAGGTGTACGAATTTTAATAAGTTTACAATAAGTCATTTGTTCAGACTTCTATCTCTAAAAAAAAGGATAAATCGGTCTTAAATCGTTAATATTTTCATTATTCTCCAGTAACTATCCAGTTTTATATTACATTAAATGATAGAATTCTTCAAATCTTTTTGCTTCTTCATAATAATGTAGACTTTACTTTTTAGATTATTTTTCACTATCATCGCATTTTGAAGAAAGGAAGAAAAGATCGAAAATTCAAACTGAAATACCAGACAAACAGGTACGGTCGGCAACGGAAATTAAACAGTATATATAAATATTACATGGCTGACAGGATGAATGTAAATTCGTCAACTTGAGGAAATACTGTCAACCAAGGCGAAGCCGAGTTTGACAGTATTCTTCCGAAAGTTGACAAAAACATGAACAACTTATATGAACCATTAACAATTTTAATATTCAATATTTGTATTTAATTTCAGCAATGAACAACCATTAATATTTTGATAACAATAATAAAAGTAGATCTACTCTGGTTAACACAGTCAATTTCTCATCACAGAAAATAAATATTCAATAGTTAAACAGTATTAAGTATGTCTCTTAAAGTGTTTTCTAAGTCTAACAGTAACATAGTTTTGACTTCAAACTATTTTCTTTAATGTTATTATTTCAAACGTCGATTATTTCGATTCCGGGGCTTTTTCGCGAAAACGTGACGCCACCACAATAAAAATCAAAAGACCTCGTCTTCATTCATAAACAGTGCGCGGACAATCAAAGTGACGTCATTCCGCACGTGATTGCTAAGGCAGCGGGCGACAGTATTTTTTGGACAGTAAATGTTTCCCGCTGGGTCTGACAGTATTTCTGTGTCATGATGGCCTATGGGAGGTTAGCATTGATAATAAACGTGAGGTTTAATAACTGAAAGTGTGCATTTGCACAAACTCATGTTTTTTGCGTTACTTATCTGGCAAAGGCCTCATCTCTTTTGGAAAAATACAAAATTACATTTTACCTATTGGACGAAATGCATTATTATACCTCACTTAATCACAATGCTAAACTCCCATAGGCCATCGTGAAATAGAAATACTGTCAGACCCAGCGGTGAAAAAAATTACAGTCCAAAAAATATTATCGCCCGCTACCTTAGCAATCACGTGCCACCAGCGGGAAAAAATTTACTGTCCAAAAAATACTGTCGCCCGCTACCTTAGCAATCACGTGCGAAATGGTAAAACAATATACTGTCCCATTCGCGCATGCGCAGTACGCAGTTTTGCATTTCCGTTGTATTTGGATATTTAAAATATCGATTGCAGCTGAAACTGTGCTGTAGAATAGATTAATGCCATTATTAAAGTTTGACAGAAGTCATAAAAAATCAATTTAGTATAAACGACACGGTTACCTCAATGGCAACTTTAATCCAATGCTAATAACACTAAAGTTACAACGATATACACTTCCAGTGTCTGTTCTTAAGTTGTTATGCATGACAAACACACAATCCGAAATACGTTTTGGAATCGTTTGATGCTTTAAACAAATATTTTACTGTTAAAAAACCACCACGTCCATATTGTTGTCCCAAAATGTTTTGTCACCGAAATGACGTCACACGAGTACGACATAAATTGCGTAATCAATTGATGAAAATAAAATACGGAAAGCTGGTTCGGGAATATATTTTTAAAGAAATAATTGACGCCTAAATTGACGACTAAGAAAATTGATGGGATAAATCGATTACTTGGTCGGTGCCGAATAAAGCGAAGTTCATTTTGCTCGGCCCGATAATCTGAACCACTCAGCATATTAATATTTGTTCATTGCTGAAATCAAATACAATTATTTAATATTAAAATTGTTCATGGTTCATATAAATTGTTCCTGTTTGAATAGTTCGTTCGGTATAATAAAATAAATCTTACATGTCTGACAGGGTGACAGTAAATTTGTCAACTTTCGAAAAAATACTGTCAACCTTGGCTTCGCCTCGGTCGGCAGTATTTCCTCAAGTTGACAAATTTACTGTCACCCTGTCAGACATGTAATTTTTATATAATGTTTTTGTGCATGCAGCAACTTTTTCATGTTCGAAGAAACGGTTTGATTCCGTTGGCGAGTTCATTGGTTGATGACATTAAAGCCACACACCTTATTTGGCATGCTAAATTTAAGTATAAATAAGAAACATATTTTATCTATGCCAATTAGAATATATCTGGTGGTTACAAGGAATAAAGCCGTCTTTTGTGCGCTTTAAAACTTAAAAATAATCGTGTTTGTATAGTTTTCATTATTTTATTAGGGCTTTCCTAAAAGGAGCAGTTCACAATAAAGAAGATGAAATGATTGTAGCGCAGTAAAAAGAGCTATTCGCTGCTCGCGATAAGTAGAACATTTTAAACCTCATTTCCGCATGAACATACGCTTGTGTTTGCTAAATGATTATTGAATCGAGCTGAGTTTAAGATGCTTAACCCTTTCCCACTCAGAAGCAAAGTGAAAAATTCTATGTGCAAACAGCATAAACCAGAATAGCTTGCGAGTAACTCGCATCTGTTTAGGTTTTATGCTGTTTGCTGATCATCAGTATCTTAGGTTTAGAAATGAAGCCTTTAAAATTGATCTAGTAAGAAAGGTCTTAAAATAAAATTTAACTTTCTTAGGGACTACAAATGCGTAAAAATACGTATCTACATGTAAGGGTTAAATTATTACATTGTAACGGGCATGTAAAATTGATGTTGTCAATATTTGGATATAAATGTGAAAAATAATAGATGGTAAAATCGAGCGTGAATAAAGTAAAGTTCGTCTTGATAAAATAATATAATCTTCCGTGTTTCAAAGATTTCGAGATGACTGTTCATAAACTGTTTGTTGACTAAAGTTTGTAGGTAATTTGGGTTTCGACTGTTAAGCATTTTGTAGATATTAATGAGTTTGAAATAACCTTTCATTTGTCTAGACTTTGCCATTTTACTTCAGAACAAAGATTTCTATGCGAGATTGGTCTCGTTAGGCCTGAGACAATACAGGGTGCAGGATCACGTGCCTTTTGTCGAGTTCCCCTTTTAACTTTAATAAATGTATACACGACGGTAAGTTCATGGTTCATATAAATTGTTCCTGTTTGAATAGTTCGTTCGGTATAATAAAATAAATCTTACATGTCTGACAGGGTGACAGTAAATTTGTCAACTTTCGAAAAAATACTGTCAACCTTGGCTTCGCCTCGGTCGACAGTATTTCCTCAAGTTGACAAATTTACTGTCACCCTGTCAGACATGTAATTTTTATATAATGTTTTTGTGCATGCAGCAACTTTTTCATGTTCGAAGAAACGGTTTGATTCCGTTGGCGATTTCATTGGTTGATGACATTAAAGCCACACACCTTATTTGGCATGCTAAATTTAAGTATAAATAAGAAACATATTTAATCTATGCCAATTAGAATATATCTGGTGGTTACAAGGAATAAAGCCGTCTTTTGTGCGCTTTAAAACTTAAAAATAATCGCGTTTGTCGAAATGGACGTATACGTCTAGAAATCCTACTTTCGGTTTAAAAGCGGTACCGTTTGAAAAATAATAAATTACTTGATAACTAGGCTATAGATTTATTGACAATTTTGCACACTTTCAAATTGCATCTATATGTATTGATTAACATGTATTTCATTTCAATGTCAGAGGCAATGTGTGTGGCTTTAACTTCCGTCGCAAAATTTTATAAACGTTCCATAATATTGTGCTGTATACATATCCATCACACCATCACGAATTTCTTTGATATAATAATCAACACATTCCATAAAAGCTTTTTTAAAACTCAAACTGACATGTTCGAATGTTATGGTTTGTAAGAGCAGTAGTTTGTTTTTCTCCAGGAAAATGACAATCTAACACGATTTTAGAATTTAATTAACGAGTATTTGAACCTTTTATTTTCGCGTGTCTAATAGTGAGCTTCAATAAATCGAGTTTGAGACATACGGTCTCATGATAAAAGGCCATCTTCCAAGCAAGTGTTTTTACATTTATGTTATATCAGACAGTGCAATCCCAAGATCGATAAACATGTCGTATTTCGAAATTGGAATCACAAAAGTTATGTTATGCGGGAACGATTCAGTTGTATCTACGGGCCATTTAGTGAGACGCCAGATAACTTGCGCTGTTTTTGAACTATGTTGAGGAATAATATTAGTTTTGTAGAAATTCATGCACAGAGCCCCGCGGCCGCCACGGACTCCCTCATGGATAAATGCATACGGGGTCGATTTCCAACCATATACCATTTGATTATCTGGACTAAAATTATACCCACACGATGTCACAGCAGAGAGTACAAAATGTAATAAAAGTTCATTCGGTATATGGTGGTTCATTATAATGATAATAACAATAATAATTATTATAGTAATAATAATAATTATTATAATCGCAAATGATAGTTATTATGACAAAAAAATAAAAGAAATAAGTCCTGCCAAGCATAAGATTATTTTTAGCTGAATTATCAATAGTTATGTAGTATAAATATATCTTTGAATTTCGTTAAAAATGAATGTGTAGTTTTCATAATTTTATTAGGGCTTTCCTAAAAGGAGCAGTTCACAATAAAGAAGATGAAATGATTGTAGCGCAGTAAAAAGAGCTATTCGCTGCTCGCGATAAGTAGAATATTTTAAACCTCATTTCCGCATGTACATACGCTTGTGTTTGCTAAATGATTATTGAATCGAGCTGAGTTTAAGATGCTTAACCCTGTCCCACTCAGAAGCAAAGTGAAAAATTCTATGTGCAAACAGCATAAACCAGAATAGCTTGCGAGTAACTCGCATCTGTTTAGGTTTTATGCTGTTTGCTGATCATCAGTATCTTAGGTCTAGAAATGAAGCCTTTAAAATTGATCTAGTAAGAAAGGTCTTAAAATAAAATTTAACTTTCTTAGGGACTACAAATGCGTAAAAATACGTATCTACATGCAAGGGTTAAATTATTACATTAACGGGCATGTAAAATTGATGTTGTCAATATTTGGATATAAATGTGAAAAATAACAGATGGTAAAATCGAGCGTGAATAAAGTAAAGTTCGTCTTGATAAAATAATATAATCTTCCGTGTTTCAAAGATTTCGAGATGACTGTTCATAAACTGTTTGTTGACTAAAGTTTGTAGGTAATTTGGGTTTCGACTGTTAAGCATTTTGTAGATATTAATGAGTTTGAAATAACCTTTCATTTGTCTAGACTTTGCCATTTTACTTCAGAACAAAGATTTCTATGCGAGATTGGTCTCGTTAGGCCTGAGACAATACAGGGTGCAGGATCACGTGCCTTTTGTCGAGTTCCCCTTTTAACTTTAATAAATGTATACACGACGGTAAGTGGTGCTGAATTTCATTTGTTTTACATTATTTTTCTAAAGAATTTCAAATAGTGCATGGGATACAGACTTTATGCTGCTTATGGCAATGTGAAATAGATCGGAAATGCTTTATTTAATGAGCGATTGTTCTTGTTAACAAGATTCCGTATCTACTGCTTTTATCGTACACGGTTATGTTCACGCAACGTGAAATTTTGTCAACAATTTTAGACGCATTCATTGATTTATTCTTATACCTTAAGATATAGGCACACACTGAAAAAAAACTGTCTTTATGCGCTAAGGTGCTTGCAAATGTATTTCAATAACTTGAGATATTTGCAAAAATAAAATTCTTACCGGTGGGTTTACATTCTGTCCAACCCGTGTATTAGACCCGGGAAACCGCGTCTGCACCCTGAATACGCGCGGCTTCATTTTGGATTTTCTCTCATAAATCCTTGTTGTACTAAGTACCACCATCCCACATTGTGTACACACCGGTCTTACTGACCTGTGTACTAACGCGAAAGGAATTGTGGGTAGCACGTCTTTTATTTGTGAAAAGTGAAAGCAAAAGTAGGTCAGGTAATCGTGCTTCCGATAATCGCTATCAGTCTTAATATCCTCAGTCTCAGATTTAAAATCACATTTAAACATAATTAAATAACATGACAATAATGTTGTGACGTCACCATCTATGTATAGAATGCACCATCCCATACAATTCGCGCGTTTTTTAATAATGATCGCATGTGTGTGAAGTATATTTGATTTAGACATTATTGAGAGTGTATTCTTGACTTAATGCATAACTCAGAGGATTTTAATTGGTCATTAAATGTCACGTAGGGTCTTTCGAGAAAGAATGTAAGGGCGGTCGAATGAGATATTGATTACACAACTTCCATTTCAGTCGCTATACGTTTGTTGGCAGAGAAAGTGAGTAAAACCATATTGGGTTACTGCAAATAAACAGTAAAATATTGACTACACGAAAGCGTCCACCAACTGTCTTTCAATTTACAAATACGTGCAGTACTTTCTAATAACATACGGATTATACCTATTCAATGAATTTAAAATCTAAACTTTTGGTAAAAAACAGTTTACATTAACGACAAGGGTAATTGCCAACGTAATTGAAATTAAACGTATAAAAGGTAAAATTGATCGCTTTCGTTTACATTATTATGGTTTATTTTCTAACGGTGTAGAAGCATATCGATGGCCTTTCTGTCAAAATGGGTTTTAATTTTAGATTTACTTACCTGTTTTGTGAATTACGATCATCCATTTTTCTTGTTTATGAAAGAGAGGCAACAAAGAAAGAACAGAGAGGCAGCATTTTGACAGACAGGCCACCGATATGCTTCTACACCGTGTTTCTGCTCACTAAACATGATGTGCTAGTGTTGAGAGCTGCGCCTTTATGCTCTTTAAAAAGAAGTAAAATAAAAGAGTGTTGACCTCTGCTTCCAATGGAGAACACCCATGTCCCCCATCTCAAGCCAGAGCCATTTACCGACGAGGGGCTTTGAATGAGTTATATATCCCATTTTTAGGATTGCGCCGAACTTGGTGTTCGGAGCCTGAGGAGCAGTGTCTTATCCCTCGCATCCACTCTACGAGGAAAAGCGATGCAGTTTAACAATAGTTTTGACTTTTACGAGCGCCGCGATTTTTGTTCGTTGGTTAAGCGCATGAAACAATGATTAGGCAGCAGTGGACATGAATCGAAGTACTTTGGCATGTTGGAAAATAGAAAGCGCCGGCCCAGATAAAGTATCGTCTCTCCTGCTTTCAGGACTGTCCTCATCGTTGAAGTCTATCGTTTGGTGCATCATCACTGTTCTCATGTTGTCATATTGTACTGTAGATGTTTGTAATACAACTGTATATTAGTCAGATGACATAATAACAACACAAGTGTGAGGTTTTATATTTAATAGCATTATAATGAAGCTTAACTCTACAACTACTAATACTCAGGTTACCCCAAGCAATACATACAAGAGACTGAATGTGCGGGCTGTCTGCATCTATGTTATGAGTAACCCTTGTGTATGTTAATAAGCTATAGCCTGTATCTATGTATCTGGAACAATCACGAACATGCAACTGTGTCTTAGGGAAACGGCTCGCAGTCGACCCAGTAGGCCATGTGTCGACTGAATCCAATCAAAATCGACCTGCTGGAAAAGTCATTCGCATCGGTTGTTTTTATGCCCCCGGTAGGGTAGCATATAGCAGTTGAACTGTCCGTCAGTCCGTCTGTCTGTCCGTCCGAAAACTTTAACATTGGCCATTACTTTTGCAATATTGAAGATAGCAACTTGATATTTGTATCTCATGAAGCTGCACATTTTGAGTGGTGAAAGGTCAAGTTCAAGGTCAAAAGTAAAAAAAATACAATGCAAGGGAAGTAATAAGCTTTAATAGGGACATCATTTCTAAACCTGCCAAATGATATATTGAAATTTTAGTTCAAAGCGGAGCAATTGGGGGCATTGTGTTTCTGACAAACACATCTCTTGTTCTGATAAAGTTTGGGACAATGATGTTTACGTGTCAGGCACACTTAATGTTCAATAATTAGAATTTTTTATTGAATCCGGTGCAACATGCTCAATCATATCATGCACTGTTTATCGAAATATTCTTTCAGTTTAAAAACACCTACAATAAATAATTACAACATTGAGTTCTTAGTTTGTGACATTTCCTGAGATGACATGATAGGCCAGGTTTTTTTCAGTAAGTATTTTAAAATTATTGGTAACAAAAGAGGTAAACTTGTTATCCATTGTCATGAGACCTCCCCCTCCAGCTTTGTGGGGTCTGAAAAATCTTTTTCATGTCGCGTAATTGTGCTCAGTAAAACTGTAATTACTGCCGATTCAGCAGCTTTTGTATCTGTCGGAATTTCTTATAAAGATTAACTGTAAAAATACTCTCGGCACGTATCTGCTCTTCAAATCCTCACTGTCGTATGTTCCCTGGTGTGTTAAGTACAAACGATAGTGACAAGTGACATTAAAATTAATTATGTAAAATGTTCCAACAGCCCTGTAACTTTTCACGAAAACCAAACAGTTGGCATATGTGAACTGTGCATTGATCAAGAATTGTTGAATTAAGTTCAAGTTAGACCAGTGACACATTCTAGTGAAAATAAAGTTGTAAACCCCACTAGAACTCATTTGCCTGAGCATTTAAAAGATCTTTATGAGAGAAGCTTTACATACTTAAAGAAATAAGAGTGTCATCAGTTAGCATTAGTATTATAAAAATACAGTTCTGTTTCTTGAAAAAAAAATCTTGTGATTTTTGAAATTTTGACCGTGAACAACATCGTTTTAACATAAAAACTCCGAAATTCCTTTGAACCCCACCTTTTGTCATCGTTATAAAGAAGGACTTTACCGTAAGGGTTTTCTGTGACTACATAAAACAGAATGATGTTGCAAACGCTTTAAGTAGACGACTATGTAAAGTTTGTGATTTTCTTTAGATTGACACAGTAACAACCAATTCATTTTGACCTCAAAGTAATGTTTGTCATAAACGAGTCAACATAACTATTCAATCCATTTTTGCCATTTATTGTGGAAATACACAGCAGCTAACCATGTTTTATAATGCTTATGTTCTAGTGTATTTCCAAACAATATGGTGTTTGGACGTGAAGTAAATTTCCAAGTAGAAGCATTTATAGGGTCACCAAATTGTTCAAATGATGCACGTTAAGCAACGTCAGCCAGTAACTGGTGAGCTGCCATACAATTGCGACAAACCCCATTTGCAATAACACAAAATATCAAACGCGTTATTGTGACATCAAAGCGAAAAACGTATTTTTCTGTCGGCCAAGCGGTTTGGTTATTAAACCCGACTCGACGAATTGGAGTCTGACGTGCACGTGGAAAGCCCCATATGTAATAACAAGCGAATTATATTACATTTAGTAAAGAATGGACCAAAATAAAAGCCAACAGTCAATTAATTCCCTATATATTAAACCACGTTTCATCTTCATTCGCTAAATTATGCAATTAGTCAGTTGCAAATTCCAAATAAATTAATAAAGACATACATGAAATTACAGATGAAGAAATAAAATGAATTTCTTCTATATTGTGTGTCGATTTGATCAAGACATATAGTTTATGAGCTGCTGCAAAAGCTGGGGAGAATCAGCTTAGTTTTTCATGGAGTTATTGTTACCGTGTTAAAGTCACCATAGTATGTGATATGGGCTATATGTCACATGTTTCGATAATTGAATTTGCCTGCGCAACCATATCAATTTCGTTTATAAGTTCATTTTAATGTGGCAATAACTATGATGTTTTATATATTTGGAGCAGATGTTTCAAAATTTTATAGTTTTATTAAAAGTAAGTCATGTTAAAAGTAATATCTTTGCCTTTTGATGAGGATGGTGGACACTTCATGTTGATACCTGAAACAAATAACAATGCCGTTTTGAATATACCATTTGGATATGGTGAACAATATTTGTATTCGATATAGCATGCAATATTAACAGAACATCATTGATGTTTAACTATTCGTACGTTTGAAAAATTCTTAAAGTGTATAACACATATTTTAAATTATAAATAGTTTTGTATAAATGATTGATATATCTTTCAATGAAGATAAATAATTAAGAAAGCACATATACAGTATTAAATTTCAAACTTATAAACTGTTATACCTTTCTTGAATTTACAGAATGATACATTGAAATTGTTAGTTGTGCCATGCCGCGTTGGCAACTCAACGTAAATTTGAGTGACACAAAGAGACGGTTCATAAGCGTCTTGGAGTTGACTGTCCATTTTGGCATCTTACTATTAGTCGGGAAATGAACTGAAACGCCACTACCTTGCTATTCATCGGAAAACAAACGTCCCTGAAACAGCGTTCAGAGTCAGGGGCGTTTTCAGCAATCTTCAAGGATATTTTTTTTAAAGATTTATGGACCCTCGATATCTACTGAAAGCATCTTTTGGCAAAATATTTGTTCACAGTCAATTAAAACTTCCAATAACATTTCAGTCTCTAATGTTTCGATCATTTATACTGTTCGAGGAAAACTTGACAATGAAACCTGACAGCGAGTTATTCTCGTTGAAATTGTCTGATGGAATTTTTAATTACAATCTTGTGCATGTAGAAGATAGGGACACGAAGAAAGAATAGCTCGACAGATCGGAGTTGGCGTAGATTACATCTATAAAGATAAATCATGTCTCCTTTCATAGATGAAACGGGAACCAAGCTTTTTTTTGGTTTTGATTCTATTATGGGCTGACCCGGAAATCTCCTTATTCAGGTAGACTATTCTGAAACAAACTCTACGAACAATTCTAAATGAAGCCACCCCAACGTACCTGTTTCCACTTTGTCTGTATCCACTTCATCTGCATCCACGTCTTCAGTACTATCCAGGCAGAATTGCAGTATATTGTATGTGATAATAGTCTGAAATATTTGCGTTTGAGCTATCCCATACATCCAAAAATTCACGATAATGTTTATTTCTAAAAGCTAAGGCTAGTGTAATAACCCAGTCCGGTCATTATATGCCTTATTGTTAACTGTTAATGCCTACTTGGAATGCAGTTTCTAAAATTAAAATACTAATGATTATGATGATGATGATGATGATGATGATGATGATGATGATGATGATGATGATGATGATAATGATGATGATGACGATGATGCTGATTGATGATGGTGGGGGTGGTGGTGGTGATGACGATGATGATGATGATGATGATGATAATGATGATGATGATGATGATGATGATGATGATGATGATGATGATGATGATGATGATGATGATGATGATGATGATTATGATGATGATGATGGTGATGATGATGATACTAATGATGAAGATGATGATGATGCATGAATTACAAACGGACGACAATCACCAAAAACATTCCGAGTTCCCAATCCTGACGGACGCCACATTAAACGAAACAATACGTATGTGCACAATGGCAAACTATTTGAAAAAAAAATGTAACTGTAATTAAGCATTACGATATTCGTAATCGATCAAAATACGAGACATTATGTATAACAACTGTGTTTCTTTATCAAAACCTAGTTTATGATAGACAATTGTTCGCAACCAAATAATCCTATTTGAAATTTTTAATAAGATATTAACTTAAAATATGCGGAATATATGAAGTATGCTCTATCTGTATTCAAATCCCGAGTCTTAGTATTACCAATATGTTAACTAATCCGGGCACACATGGCCACCCTGAATTAGAGGCTGAAGCAGTTGTGTGAAGACTTTAAAATCCATGGTCTTTTTAATTCATCAGAACACTCCTCTACAGAATGCGGCAAACTGCATGTTATATGTACGCTATGTGAAAATAGTATTGACAAATATATAGATCCATATATGATGCACAGGTTTTTCCTCATGTCGGCGAGGTTCTCAACATTGAGGAAGAGAAGTTAATATATAAGGCAAAGTTTGTGTAAATGAATCTTAATAAATATAAAAACTTACCTGTAGGCTAATTCCTAAGTCCCCGGCTACATATAGCTTGATACGACTTTATTCTTCCGCCGAAACGCTTTGGAACGATAAATGTCTATTTAATTAAAAGGTTTGCATTCAGAATGCAAGAATATATGTATGCGTATTGGTTTTGATAATATCCGATAACTGATGTTTTGATTAATTGCTTTTCGCATTGGGTGTGACGTAGCAATTGAATGAATATGTGTTCATATAATAGTTCTAACATATAAAACGCAAAAGAGTGTGGTTCGATACAACAATTAGGTGAGTTATGCTTTATGCAATAATTTTTCGATTTATGAACTACATTATAAAAAACCACAACAGAATTGGTTTATGCTGGAATCACAAAACATTCGAGGTTCAAGCACTTAAAACATGGGTAATTGCACTTATCCGAGAAACGTCGTAATGAATATTATCAAAAGGCAAAGTTATTATAGTTTTAGGAGTGATTATTTGTTCCAAGCAAATGTTCGTTAAGTAAAATAATGCATTTATAATTGGTATACGAGGGAAATGTTCGTTTCTTAATTGTTTGAAACTATTAAATAATACCATTTCCAATCCTAGCTTACGGATTACTTCATAATGTTGTGCGACGTTTACATGTTGACTTTCTCTCTCAGCATTTTACAGCACCAAAGAGAAATCTTTGTTATGTATACTCATGCAAGAGACGTTTCAGCTGAACCAATAGACGAGAAAACCACCATTTTACAATTCGGTCTTAAGAACTATCGCCAAACTGTGAGACAGGAAACACGCGCCAAAGACAACATGTGAAAAAACATAACAAATTCGCAATTGAAAAAAATATGACCAAAGCCTTGGCACATAATATATATAAAACATAACAGGTTAAACAGCGATCCCGTATCAATAATTTTAAAACGAAATTTTTACAGCTTTATAAAACATAAAAATGCAAAAGCGCCGCCATGTAAAACATTTACTGCTATTTACAGTGCATTTCAGTGAAAACATTAGTTTTACCAATTTATTTTAGCTCAATTGCATTGAAAGCGTCAGGCTTATTGAAACGCTCTTGTGTCCGTTTCTTGGGCCGGGATCCAGTACTGTATGGCTTTTGGGAGATCTAAAGAACGCTCCCATGTTTCTAAAATACGCTCAACGTAATTCTCTTAACATGATATTTTAAGAGCGAACTGTTATGGCGGCGTTCTGAAACGTTAATTTATATCCCTCATTAGAAATGAATGATAGTCATGTCGCATGTGATGTATTTCCATAAGATATAAAACCCACATTATGCTACAGACATACATTTCATGATAGTTTGTTAAAGAAACGCACTTGCTTATTGTATTGAAACGTACCCAGAGTTTTACTGAAAATTGATTTAAAGTAAATCGTCAACCAACTCAACGTTAAGTATAAAAATTAGCTATTATTGATAATGGGAATGTTGAAAAGCGGCTTAAAATTTGAAACAATAGACTTAAACTGTTTTAAATCCATACATTAATTGCCATTCAAAGCATAGGGATGCCAATTCCGATATTTTTACTACTTTCTTAAGGTTCTACTTGAGCCTCCGTAATGACCTTAAACACACACAAAGAACTACGTTCCATTTATTTATCTTTATTTAGTTTGATATACATTTTGCCTGCAGGGATTTTTCATTATTGCAAAATTTGAAATATTATTACAAGCTGAAGGCAGACTGAAAGAGCAGAATGTTTTAGACATTTCTCTCACTTTTGAGAAGTCAAGTTTGAAAACAAAATTCATACACTTGCTAATCTTAAAACGGTGCGATGTTATTCAGACTTATCTGCCACAGGGATATTCGCAATATACGTTATGCAAAAATACAAGAATTAGCCGTGTAGAAATATTACGTCGATCCAACGTTAAACATTCATACGGATGTTTTCTTCGCATATCTTTTGGTATGTATGTCGAACTAATAGATTTAAGCCACATAATTGCGTTAAAAAACACACCACTTATAGATGTTTATTACTAAAAGAGATGACATATTATCTAATTATTATCAATTTGACGGATGGACTCAAGCACCTGAAAGGCTATTTGACATTTTACCGCCGAATTTGAACGGCAAATGTTAATCATCGATTAAGAGACACGGTACGACTTTAGGATACAAAATCGTATACGCATCATGGTTTATATTATATTTAATGCCTTTTAGCTCAAACCATTCTTTAAACGAGACATACGAACGAAATACATTTGGCTAGTTAAGGCAATTCATATTCAGATTAAGAGATATTATGTCATCGTTAAAGAGACACTGTACGACTTTGGGATACAAAATTATATACGCATCGTGTTTAATATGATATTTAATGCCTTTCAGCTCAAACCATTCATAAAACGAGACATACGAACGAAATACGTTTAGCTAGTTAAGGAAACTTCTATTCATATTAAAAGATATTATTTCACAAACAAAGGTGAAGCCTTTCGGCAACAAGGGTAAACTTTGTTACGTTATATTGAATAAAGTACCTTTATCGCGTGATCAAATGCATCTTATACATATATGAACATGATTATCATAAATACTTTCTTATTCATTGTTGAACTATTTCTCATAAGATTTTGTCAAAATAGTGTGTAATTTACACACGACACGTGGTATAACAAAAACAAATGATGCCACATGTAACAGGACGCGTTAATAAGTTAAGAGAGTGTACAATAACAAATATCCGCCTTTTTCTTATACAAAGCAGTATGGCGGGCAACCAAAAATCGGAAGTAGCCAAAAGGCAAAATATATTACATTTCGACGTCGTTAACGTGAAAAGAATGATATCATTTAGGAAAAAATTAATTAAATAAAATTGTATTTTACATTTGACAATCAAACGCACACTAATACCACTATTTATTGACAAAACTTCAATACTCAAGGTAAGTTTTAATAAATAAAATATTGACAATTATAAAATGTTATTTTGTAGAGCGCAACAGCAAAATCAGCAGCAGCAGAAACAGCAGAAGTAGAAACATGAGTAGTAGTAGAAGCAGTTGCAGCCGCAGTAGCAGAAGCGGTTGAAGTAGCAATAGCAGTAGTAGTAGGGTGAGTAGGAGTTACAGGAGCAGCAGAAGCAGTAGTAGTAGAACAAGAAGAAGTAGTATTAGAAGAAGTAGCAGCATGAGCAGCAGTTGCAGCTGCAGAAGAAGTAGCAGTAGCAGAAGCAGTAGCAGTGGTAGAAGCATTAGTATTAGTATTAGTAGTAGTAGTAGTGGTAGTACTAGTATAAGTCGTCGTCGTAGTAGTAGTAGTAGTAGTAGTAGTAGTAGTAGTAGTAGTAGTAGTAGTAGTAGTAGTAGTAGTAGTAGTAGTAGTAGTTATAGTAGTAGTAGTAGTAGTAGTAGTAGTAGTAGTAGTAGTAGTAGTAGTAGTAGTAGTAGTAGTAGTAGTAGTTGTTGTTGTTGTTGTAGTAGTAGTAGTAGTAGTAGTAGTAGTAGTAGTAGTAGTAGTAGTAGTAGTAGTAGTAGTAGAAGTAGTAGTAGTAGTAGTAGTAGTAGTAGTAGTAGTCGTAGTAGTAGTAGTAGTAGTAGTAGTAGTAGTAGTAGTAGTAGTAGTAGTAGTAGTAGTAGTAGTAGTAGTAGTAGTAGTAGTAGTAGTAAAACCAACACATGAATATGTGTTAATTTACATCTAATATCTGACAAAACATTATTACAAGTTTTCCGGAAATGTTATCTCCATCATTTTTCGGCATAGCTGTTTAACGTCACTTTTGACCTTACCTGACCTTTGTAAGGGCCCAATAAAATTCAAATAAAATTTCCCGCGGCTAGACACGAATGAACACACTTCATTTATTCCATTGGGTGATTTGAGCATACCACCAGAACATTGGAAACATGACCGCGTCTTTGTAACACTGTTTTACTGCGTGTTCAGCATGAAACAATTTTATCTCTAATGAAAAGGCTTTACACCCATTATTGCTGCTTCTTCCTGTATTTGCGCGATGATTATCTGAGATATTAACTCCATGACGCTATATTCTCAAATCTTTTTCTATAAAGAAGGAATGTAGTTGACAATTGTTAATAGTTTTATTTGATCGTTCGTCAAAAAGTTGTAACTCTGTTACTATTGTATCTTCAATGCAATTGAGTAATTAAATAGTAATTAAATTGAATGCGTTTTAATTCCCTTTTATTATTGTTTAATTTGAGTTACAATGCTATGACGTTAAATTTTATTTACACTTAAATGTATTATGAATATTGCTGGGCCAAGTGTGAGGTTGAGCGCTGTTACAACCTGAAGTGTAATAACGACCTGAATTGTAATAAACTTTATTACATTATTACAATTGCGTGACAACCTGAATTGTAATAACGCCCGAAAGTGTAATAAACTTTTTTTCTTGCTTTAAAATTGCATCTGATCACATTTCCAAACACAGATTATTGCAAAATATAATGCATACATGGATATAAAAATGTATCTTTATAAGGTAATTCGACCTATGAATGACAAAACATATGTTCTCATACAAACTCAATTGTAATAAAGTTATTACATTATTACAATCGCGTGTCGACCTGAATTGTAATAACGCCCGAAAGTGTAATCAACTTATTTCTTGGTTTAAAAGTGCATCTTATCGCATTTTTAAGCACATATATTTGCAAAATATAGTGAATACATGTATATAAAAATGTATCTTTATAAGGTAATTCGACCTATGAATGACAAAACATATGTTCTCATACAAACTCAATTGTAATAAAGTTATTACATTATTACAATTGCGTGACAACCTGAATTGTAATAACGCCCGAAAGTGTAATAAACTTTTTTCTTGGTTTAAAATTGCATCTGATCGCATTTCCAAACACAGAGTTTTGCAAAATATAATGCATACGTGGATATAATATATATATTAATAGGGCAATACGACCTACGAATGACAAAAAGGTGTTCTCATACAAATTCAATTGTAATAAAGTTATTACATTATTACAATCGCGCGTCGACCTGAATTGTAATAACGCCCGAAAGTGTAATACACTTATTTCTTGGTTTAAAAAGTGCATCTTATCGCATTTTCAAGCACATATTTTTGCAAAATATATTGTATACATGTATATGAAAATGTATCTTTATAAGGTAATACTACCTATGAATGACAAAAAATGTGTTCTCGTGCAAACTCAATTGTAATAATTTTATAACATTATTACAATTGATTGTCGATCTGAATTGTAATAACGCCAGAAAGTTTAATAAACTTATTTTTTGGTTTAAAATTGCATATTATCGCATTTTCAAACACAGATTATTGTCAAATATAATGTATACATGTATATAAAATATATATTAATAGGGCAATACGACCTATGCATGACAAAAAAGGTGTTCTCATACAACCTTAATTGTAATAAAGTTATTACATTATTACAACTGCTTGTCGACCTGAATTGTAATAACGCCCGAAAGTGTAATAAACTTATTTCTTGGTTTAAAATTGCATCTGATCGCATTTTCAAACACAAATTATTGCAAAATATAGTGTATACATGTATATAAAACATGTATATTTATAAGGTTATACTACCTATAATGACAAAAAAGGTGTTCACATACAAACTCAATTGTAATAAAGTTATTACATTATTACAATTACTTTTTTACATTACATTACAATGCAATTTTAAACCAAGAAAAAAGTTTGTATGAGAACACATGTTTTGTCATTCATAGGTCGAATTACCTTATAAAGATACATTTTCATATACATGTATACACTATATTGTGCAAAAATATGTTCTTGAAAATGCGATAAGATGCACTTTTAAACCAAGAAATACGTTTATTACACCTTCGGGCGTTATTACAATTCAGGTCGACAAGCGATTGTAATAATGTAATCACTTTATTACAATTGAGTTTGTATGAGAACACATGTTTTGTCATTCATAGGTCGAATTACCTTATAAAGATACATTTTCATATACATTTATACACTATATTGTGAAAAAATATGTGCTTGAAAATGCGATAAGATGCAATTTTAAACCAAGAAATAAGTTTATTACACTTTCGGGCTGTTATAACAATTCAGGTCGACACGCGATTGTAATAATGTAATAACTTTATTACAATTGAGTTTGTATGAAATGCACTTTTAAACCAAGAAATAAGTTTATTACACTTTCAAGCGTTATTACAATTCAGGTCGACGTGCGATTGTAATAATGTAATAACTTTATTACAATTGAATTTGTATGAGAACACCTTTTTGTCATTCGTAGGTCGTATTGCCCTATTAATATATATATTATATCCACGTATGCATTATATTTTGCAAAACTCTGTGTTTGGAAATGCGATCAGATGCAGTTTTAAACCAAGAAAAAAGTTTATTTCACTTTCGGGCTCTATTACAATTCAGGTTGTTACGCGATTGTAATAATGTAATAACTTTAATACAATTGAGGTTGTATGAGAACACCTTTTTGTCATTCATAGTTCGTATTGCCCTATTAATATATATTTTATAGCCATGTATGCATTATATTTTGCAACAATCTGTGTTTGGAAATAAAATCAGATGCACTTTTAAACCAAGAAATAAGTTTATTACACTTTCGGGCTGTTATAACAATTCAGGTCGACACGAGATTGTAATAATGTTATAACTTTATTGCAATTGAGGTTGTATGAGAACACCTTTTTGTCATTCATAGGTCGTATTGCCCTATTAATATGTATATTATATCCACGTATGCATTATATTTGGAAATAATCTGTGTTTGGAAATGCGATCAGATGCAATTTTAAACCAAGAAAAAAGTTTATTACACTTTCGGTTGTTATTACAATTCAGGTTGTCACGCAATTGTAATAATGTAATAACTTTATTACAATTGAGGTTGTATGAGAACACCTTTTTTGTCATTCATAGGTCGTATTGCCCTATTAATATATATTTTATATACATGTATGCATAATATTTGACAATAATCTGTGTTTGAAAATGCGACCAGATGCAATTTTAAACCAAGAAATAAGTTTATTAAACTTTCGGGCGTTTTTACAATTCAGGTCGACAAGCAATTGTAATAAAGTTATAACGTTATTACAATTGAGTTTGCATGAGAACACATTTTTTGTCATTCATAGGTCGTATAACCTTATAAAGATACATTTTCATATACATGTATACACTATATTTTGCAAACATAGGTGCTTGAAAATGCGATAAGATGCACTTTTAACCCAAGGAATAAGTTTATTACACTTTCGGGCTGTTATAACAATTCAGATCGACACGCGATTGTAATAATGTTATAACTTTGTTACAATTGAGGTTGTATGAGAACACCTTTTTGTCATTAATAGGTCGTATTGTCCTATTAATATATATATTATATCCACGTATGCATTATATTTTGAAATAATCTGTGTTTGGAAATGCGAACAGATGCAATTTTAAACCAAAAAAAAAGTTTATTACACTTTCGGGCGTTATTACAATTCAGGTTGTCACGCAATTGTAATAATGTAATAACTTTATTACAATTGAGGTTGTATGAGAACACCTTTTTTGTCATTCATAGGTCGTATTGCCCTATTAATAAATATTTTATATACATATATGCATTATATTTTGCAATAATCTGTGTTTGAAAATGCGATAAGATGCGATTTTAAACCAAAAGATAAGTTTATTACACTTTCGGGCGTTATTACAATTCAGGTCGACAAGCAGTTGTAATAATCTAATAACTTTATTACAATTGGTTTGGTATGAGAACACATTTTTTGTCATTCGTAGGTCGTATTACCTAATTAAGATACATTTTTATATACATATATACACTATATTTTGCAAACATATGTGCTTAAAAATGCGATAAGATGCAATTTTAAACCAAGAAATAAGTTTATTACACTTTCGGGCGTTATTACAATTCAGGTCGACACGCGATTGTAATAATGTAATAACTTTTATTACAATTGAGGTTGTATGAGAACACCTTTTTTGTCATTCATAGGTCGTTTTGCCCTATTAATAAATATTTTATATACATATATGCATTATATTTTGCTATATTCTGTGTTTGAAAATGCGATAAGATGCGATTTTAAACCAAAAGATAAGTTTATTACACTTTCGGGCGTTATTACAATTCAGGTCGACAAGCAGTTGTAATAATGTAATAACTTTATTACAATTGTTTTTGTATGAGAACACATTTTTTGTCATTCATAGGTCGTATTACCTAATTAAGATACATTTTTATATACATATATACACTATATTTTGCAAACATATGTGCTTAAAAATGCGATAAGATGCAATTTTAAACCAAGAAATAAGTTTATTACACTTTCGGGCGTTATTACAATTCAGCTCGACACGCGTTTGTAATAATGTAATAACTTTATTACAATTGAGTTTGTATGAGAACACCTTTTTGTTATTCATAATTCGTATTACCCTATTAATATATATATTATATCCATGTATGCATTATATTTTGCAATAATCTGTGTTTGGAAATGTGATCAGATGCAATTTTAAAGCAAGAAAAAAGTTTATTACACTTTCGGGCGTTATTACAATTCAGGTTGTCACGCAATTGTAATAATGTAATAAAGTTTATTACAGTTCAGGTCGTTATTACAATTCAGGTTTTAACAGAGCGCTCTATAACCAGGTTTAAAGCCCCAATGCTTTGCATTGACCGTTCCAAGAAGGTGACCCCAGCTTTATTCATATTTTGTGTTTATGTTGGTTAGTATTGTGCTGTATTGTGCTGTTTTGTACTGTTTGGGCAATCGGTCACTTGCCTTAAATAAAGGACCAACTAATTGTTTTAATGAAAATTCAATACTGCTCCAGCAGCTGGAGTTTCACTTCTTTATATTGATAGATAAAACAGTTTTACACTCAACTCTCGACATCAATACAGTTTGCGCGTGCACCTTTTATTTTCAGAGGATTGCCAGCGCCAGAGCGTTTGTACTTAAGGCTATGTTCTCATATTTAGTAATTATTTTCATATTTCCGTCTGTGTACTAGTACATTTAAGTTTATAAAAGTATCGTTTTTCTCTATCCTGATATTCGTTTTGGCCAAACCATTTTAAATTGTTTTCGAAAGTGAACATTTAATATTTAAAAGTATAAAGGTGTAAACAAGCCTTCGTTCCAGCAGTGAAAGCGTGGCCTCACTTTAATGAATTGCATTCCAACCCGCAAGGTATCAGGGTCAGTTCGCGACCAGTAAAATAAGCGTTATATAATATAGACGCTATCGCGTGAACTAGGTGAACTGGAATTTTCTTTAGACCAGAAATATGTTAAATGAAGATATTCAGCGATATAACTATGGTATGTCAAAAATAGATTCTTAATGTGTTTTCAACAAAACCATGATAAATATTATTTTTTATTAATTTAACAAGAAGTATTCCACCATATTGGCTAATATATTAAGCATGAGCGCGATGATTCTCGATACTGTTAATAATCGAATCAAATAGTAATGCCCGAAAAACAACTAAAACAGGTTTGTTAAAGAACGCGCGTATAAATATTTAAAATATGTACGGATACTTCGCGTGTGGCCGGTTGACTCATATGTTTTAATTTCACTTCCATTCTTCTTTTGTTTTCTGTTTTGTATCTATAGGTTTATGACCAGCAACATGTAATAATGTAAAATAAGCCGCAAAAACTCCGCGTAACATCCCGTACTGCGTGTGATGCAGCTAAGAACTGCACAGAAAAAAGACATTCGCTATCTTTGATCTCATTCGTGGAACTCTTTACCTTTCACCAACTCCAACCACAATCAACGCCGTATTTCTTCTTTAAAAGATATTTCTTGTTAGTGTTTCAGTCAATGATATAAAGGTCTGACATGCCAGGTTTGCTTCAAGGCAGTGTGGCAAAAATATAATGTTATAGCACGCCTGATAGCAATTTTCTACACACATATCTGAATTAAGGAAATACAAAGTCAAAGAAAATCAAGCAATAATACATGTCTTCTTGAAGTAGAACAGGGAGACGACTTTTCTGTCTCAACCTCTGGGTCTTCTTAATTTTAAATGCAGTATGAGGAACATTACAATTTCTTGTCAGAATGTGTTCATTGAAAGAAACAGTTTATACTTTGAAATCTATAATTGTACGTTAGTGCATGGTATTGAATTGCACGTTTTAACAGCCAGTATGTACACGGTGTATGAAATACATATAGCAGCCAGTCAGCAATAGCAGGCTCAGAATCAAGATCCTCAACACTTGGAGACATGAAAACGAAGCTAGGTTTGAGTTTTTCCATGACGGTCGGAAAATATGTTTCTGTGACTGTTTATAGTTTGTGTTGCAACCTTCATGCTTAATATACGGTTAATGTTTGGACGTTGAGCCCTAAAACTACGCAGAAAAAGACAAAGCACTAAATGTATCACCATGTATATTGAGCGAGATCGAAGGACAGCACTGTTATATAATGGAGGTAAAAATATGAAGTGTTGCAGTGCATATACATGCAGCTATTTCGGATGCGTTACTTAGTTCGAAAACGAAAAGAACATCAGACCGATTGGGCTTCCGGCTTGGAATTTTCAAGCGATCGATGTAAAAATCAATGAAGAGTGAGTTACGTCAAAGACTGTATAAGTGAGAGTGGTAGTTGTAGTAGTAGTAATAGTAAAAGAGCTGGTAGAAATAGTTATTGATTTGTTTCGTGTTGCTGTCATTGCTGTTGTGTAAGGTGTTAGTATAAAGGCATAATATGTATTCTCGTTCATCATTTTTTTCCGAAAACATACGTTGGCAAATGCATATATGCTATATGAAACATTGATTTTATTATTATTATTTTTGGACTGGTCATTAACGAGTAACGTCGAGAACCCAATGACTATACCACTAAACAAAATTGATGATACAGTTGGCACATAAAAATATTATTTGACGCATTTAAATTCATATCGATATAGATGCAATATTAAAGATCATTCAAGATGCTATTACAAACATATTGAAAAAATCATTGTATGTAGTGTGTGTCTTCAGTAAACATCGAACAGCAACAGCAACGCAGGCGTTGTATGCCTAATTCGTAAGGAATTTTACCGCCAAAATCGAATGCATCAAATAACCTGCTCCTTAAAAAATATGAAGCGTTATAAATATTGACAATTCTAAAAATACTTGTGTTATACTCAGTTAAATATTTAATGTTTTAACTATACAGGACCCATACAACTTTGAGCTAAACATTTATACTAAATGTTTGAAGCTGTGCTCGTTGTTTTAAATGGTCTAGGGAAACGTATGAAATATTCTGGATTTATAGCGCCTGTAATCATGAATAAAGACAACTCCGACAAAAACGTCAAATTTATCTTCATGAAAACAATGATATGTAACTACTTACAAATCTGCAATAACAAAACAATTTAAGCGAACATTAGGAACATCTTGTCTCGTAGCAAATTGCGCATCAATCTATAAAAGCAAATACCATGCAATTAAATACGTTTGTTAAAAAAGGTAATACTCGGTCGGTCAGAATGTTATGATTGCACATTGTAATCGTTTCTATTTTAAAGCTTTAAAAAGAAAGAACATAGATAGAAGACACCGTGCTTATATATCCCAGCATTGACAACATTTTACTTGTGAATACCATAGCGAAATAACAATGGCACTGGTTTACACATATCAAAGAACCAGTTTGCGACGCGTTAAAAGACTATGCTCCAATACCTGTCGTCGAAAACGTAGTTTTTATGCAAAAATTTTTTGGGGGATAGCATACACATTAATGATTTTTAATTCAGCAATCGAGTGTTTTAGACTTTGTGTAATTATTTTAGAGTGTTCTAAGTGCATGGACGTTACGAAATGCATTAACGTCATTTGTCTCAATCGAGCTCCGAATGTGATGCCTAAAGCTGTTGCTAATATCTGTATATTTTTTGTGTTAGCAACACACAACCATCAGTCATTTGTGCCATCAGTCTGCGTTCTTTTGCGAAATTAAGATATTGTTTTTTTTTTGTCAATCACTTACTTGGTGTGAAAACAATGAAAATATTTAAATTCACAGGCCCATTTATTCAAATCAATAACAATCGGTGTACCTTGGTTATTCGCTTTAAGGCAAATATAACCCTTGTTTTTTAAGATACATTTTTTCAATCATTTTTTTCTCAATATGTTGTATTACAGAAGTGTTTTTTTTATACGGATCAGCTACATGTACTCTAGGAGTGAATATAAACATAGTTGAAATTAAAACATTTGTATACAACACATGATACACAACACAATATTTCAAAGAAGCTAAATTGTACATACGTAGAAGAATATAGACTTTTTATATAAGTTGCACATACATATGAAACATAAGTTTCGAACTGGTTATATTTTGTATAATTCACGGACGATGCAGATTTAAAAACAAAATAGCTTTGATAAAAATATTTATGTTAGGAAGTATGATTAAACATGTCATTATAAGAGAAGACTGCAAATGTTTTCATTAGGGACCAGTTTGTCAATTCTTCTTCTGTTTTTATTATAGTTTTTCTATATTCCAAATGTTTGCTCCATGCTATTTACCAATCCAAATTGTGAAGGACATCTATTTTGTCTTCAATTTAAGTTAAACCGTTTATTTTTAAGGTATACACTTTTTCATCAGTCATTTTTGAATTTGTAATTCAACATATAAAATCATGACATGTCAAGTGAACAGGTAAGCTTGACATATAAAATCATGACATGTCAAGTGAACAGGTAAGCTTGACATATAAAATCATGACATGTCAAGTGAACAGGTAAGCTTGACATATAAAATCATGACATGTCAAGTGAACAGGTAAGCTTGACATATACAATCATGACATGTCAAGTGAACAGGTAAGCTTGACATATACAATCATGACATGTCAAGTGAACAGGTAAGCTTGACATATACAATCATGACATGTCAAGTGAACAGGTAAGCTTGACATATAAAATCATGACATGTCAAGTGAACAGGTAAGCTTGACATATAAAATCATGACATGTCAAGTGAACAGATCATGACATGTCAGGTGAACAGGTAAGCTTAGTCAACATATCTGTTCAATCTCAACAGCAAATTTAATGATGTCTTGGATATATGGACAGTAACAGATCAAGTGTGTAATGTTTTCTACATCATTGATACAGAATATACATACGTTTTTCATCATGAACATAAGATATTTTGTTCACAGGATTCTGTCGATTATTATAAACTGAAACCATCTTAAATATGTATACTTAGTTATCTTGAACACAAGTTCATATACGCTTTTCCAATCGATATTACGAATTCTGAATTCCATTTTGTTGTACTAGTTGGAATATAACTGTTTTGTTTTAATATGTTATAAATACATTTTTCTTCTTTGGGGCTTGTTTCTTTTTTGTATGTAAGTTGGTATTATAGGCCCTTCAGTTTTATTTTAAAAACTGTCACGTTTTGGAAATGATCACTATAATTGCCTACAGTGTAAGTTAAAATATGTTACAATACGAAATTTACTTTTGTTCCTTCATAAAATTTCAAAGATTCTTTTGAAATTATACGATTTGTTTCGTTCATTATATCTATCACAAAACAAATACCTCTTTGATATGGACTTTTGGTATAAATATGGCTATTGTCAGTCTTAAATGTATTATTATAAAATATTGGTATATACAGTATATCATTACAATTCATTATTTGCAGCTTTTCAATATACAATTCCGGATTTTCGAAACAAAGTCAAATAAGAGTGGTCTCCCATTCGAGTAGGTATCGCTCACTTGCGGTCTGTAGAAAGTAATAGGCGAACAAAATAAACAATGGGAAATTCTATTGCTGTTTGCCTGAACGTCAACAGTTTTGGGGTAAAATTGGAAGATATGTAATGCTGAACAAATTGCCAAGTAATCATGCTACGAGAATCGCATGGTTTAGAGCTATTAGCATGCGACATTTGAAGCCAACCGGGAAGGTATCGTTGGTTTATTGACATCTTTTATGTCTATGTACATAAATCACGTATTTATAGGAGTAGACCACCATGTACATGGCAAGCAGAATTATTATAAACATTTTGTTTAGTTTTAATCGGTTTAAAAGCTAATTAAATTCGGTTTAATATGTCCAGATATGTTGACATTTAACACCATGATTTGGTAATCTTAAATTTGAATGATTAATTTGAGCAGATTGCCGTTGAATATTTATTTTACCGGATCACACCAATGTAAATACCAACAATCAGCTCCACTATTCCGTGAATGCCTGAAATTATATTCTAATGAACTTAAATGACATTTATTAATGAACACGTTTTCTTATTAATACAACATAGAACTATTTTGTTCAATCTATATTGCTTGGTACAATAACAGTGGATTAAACACCAACACCCTGCACAACTATGTATATTAAATTGTTGTCCATGTTACAAACAAACTAGCATTTTTCATTTAACTCTATGACAAATTTAAGATGTTCTGGCTGTTTATTGTTTTTTCGGTATTAAGTTAAACCCTTTTGTGTATATTGATGTTGCATATACACCAGGGTATGCTCAGCCTCTGATCATTTGTGGATGGAATTGGTCCAAACTCCATGAACAAGAACAAGGCGCCAACAAAATACCTTGCGCAGAAGATCCTTTCACCAAGAAAGTAAAGACATGTAAATCTCTAATAAAGTTAATAATTTATGCATCTCATGCTTTTCACAGTATGGGAATATTTTAAAATGTATAATATATGCAATCTAAATTAATTATAGACCACGCATTTTTACTAAATCTTTGCAAAAAAACAACAGTTAAACAATTTACCCCATAAGAAGCAAAATGGAAATGCCTTTTGCAACGAGCATAAAACCAGAACAGCCTGCGAGCAGTACATGGTATGTTTGAAAGATCATTAGAACGTTCCCCAAGTAGGGATCAAACCTGCAGCCTCCCAATCGCTAGTCAGGCACAATATCTACTATGCCACATCGAGATTTTTTAAAAGATACAATATTTTATATAATATACATACAATTAATGTATTATAGCTATGCCAAGTCACATGCTGATGTCGGTGATGGGAGCTCTGGAAGTGTCGGTGTACAGGCATCTCCTGACAAGCATTAAATCTCCACCACAAATACCAAAAGGCCAGAAATAACCATCGAAGACATTAATGCCCCAGACGATAAAATCATGTTTTACACTGGCTTGCCAACTTGCGTTATTTTAAATTGTTTGTTTTTGACATTGATTGAATTTGGTTCCGAGAAGTTATGCACTGAAAAACTATGCACTGTTAAGATTCAGACAGCGCGTAAAAGAAAGTTAAGACCTGATTAGTTTCAATGACATAGTTGACAAATTATTTTATGCAACAAAATGAAAATAACTCTTCATTACTAGTACTGTTTTGATAAATAAAACATTTTTTTAATTTTGAATGAGTTGTATCTTTTCATTGTGTTTGTGTTACTTGAGGCTTTGTACTGTCACTTGTAGCAGTAAAATATACTTTCAAATCACATATATCACAGGCCATATAAGTATAGATTGATATATGTATCACAACAGTCCATCTTCATTTCCCATTAATTAAAACTAAACAATTAGCAATGTGTATAAATTATAATGAGCCAAAAAAGACTTGAAGAATAATATGAAAATATTTTTCATTGTTATTGTGCCCATATGAATTTATAAGTGTATTTCTTTGATGTCAAAATGACACACTTTTCAGGTAACTGTTACAATCTGACAAGACACTTTTTGGGTTCATTATATATGTACATATGTCTAATTACATAATTTTGCAGACAATTCTAAAAATTATGGGATAAAGAGATATTGCTCACTTTGAGAGTTTTCCCCTTTTACCACAATTATTCCTACGATATGTAAGCTATTTCTTCTCTATATTTTAGTAAAAAGTTTCAGAAATTTTTCTAGACACCTGTTAACTATGTTGTGCAGACATGATTTGAACCATATTGCTGAATGAAAAATTTAATCATAAAAAGCAATTAATTCTTTTTTACAATGTTTACAATACTAACAAAAGCTCAGATAGAATTGAAATAAATAAAACTTCCCCAAGATTTGCATTATAAATGTGAAATGTAACAAATTCTTTGATGAAAAAGACACTACAATAGAGTTTCTGCATTTAAGGTTACACTGTTTATTCGAAAAACAAAAATTAAGGAAACAACATCACAACACTCTCACACAGTATTGAAAAGGAAATATTTAAACAAGTAAAAAAACAGTTAAAAAATATCGTAATTTATTAATCGTAAAATCAAAAATTTTACTCTAAACTGGTATGTAATTGCTGTTGAAACAAATGTTTCCAGAAACTGATACTCAAATGCGACTGTGACAGAACAATATCAATCAATATTTAAAATAAACCCACATTATTGAGGAGTATAAATCAATTAAATACCGTACAAAAACGTAATAAATGTTGGGTATCAATTGCATAATGCTACAGGCACAGTTTTAAAAACAGAAAGCTATTATCATTGTTTCTAAACTTTTACTGATGAAAACATTTGGGTCGCGATATTGCAATACAGCATTAAAATACTTATGTACACAAACTAGAATTATAAGTATATCAATCAATGAAGAAATAACTGTATACGTAAATTTTAATTGAAATGAACAGCAAATATTACTATTTCAGAGATCTAAGATGCAGATCGTGTTTTCGTTTGGCTTGTTTTTTTTTACCCGATACCTACCCGAATGGGAGACAAACTCTCGCTCGCCCTTAGTTTCGAAAAGACCGTCTATTTTGTTTTTCAGGACATCGAGACAAAATTTATTTTTTATGTTTCAAAATATTTTTTCGGCATACATGTAACCAGTATAAAGCATGTTTAGAATCTATTTACGATTTAACTATTGAAAAACAGTTTCCTTCGCTGAATACTTATCTCTTAAGCAATGGTATTTTCATGTATGTTTCAAAAGAACATAAATCCATCATCCCATCTTCGTCATATTCCTTAACAAAAATAGTAGAATATAGCTTAGTCCTGCCCAGAAGGAGTCATATAGTTGTTGATAAATTGTTTTCATTGTGTCTATTCTTGGTGTTGGTAGTGATATAAATAAGTGAGTAAGCAAAATGAGAAGCAATGTTTTGAAAATAGTTATCTTTCCCGGTGGTGTAATATTTCAACGAGCACAATGACTTATAGTACCTTTAATACTTTTGATTTTATTTTTTAAACTTGTCATTACAATGTTTTTGAAATTGAAATCAAACATTATAACACCTTTTTTTTAAGTAGAAACTCCCCATGTCAGTTTGAAGTTGTTTTTATTGATAAAGTACTATATTTCAAAGAGCCTATCCAAGCCTAGTTTTTTCATAGTTAATGTTTAGACCAGAATATCTTGAACATTCATGAAACATGTCTAACGTACAGTTAAGAGATGATTCTGATCCGTCAAGGGATAAAGATGTATGATATGCAAATTGAGATATTTATATTGTATTTCCTTGCTTTATTTTATTTCAAAGCAAGTATTTCTGCACATATAAGGAACATGTATGCGCTTATTGGGTCTCCTTGAGGACAGCCCCTCTCTATAAACAAGGTGTTTGACAAAAATCCATTTATTTGTCTGGAAGCCGTTGTGCATAGGTATTCATTTTTGAAACATTGGTCAAACATTAAAAAACCTAATGACCGTTTCATTAAAATGGAACGACAAAATATCAAATGCTTTTTGGCCTGGTCGTTGCCCCAAGCCCATAGTCATGATACAAATTTTTGAGCCTATCCGAATTTGCTGGCTGCCAAAAACCTTATTCCCAAAATTCCGATTCACCACTTAATTCATGCGCAATAAAAGTAGTTCTTCGCAGATTTCAATAACCCGCCTTATAAATACAGACAGTGTCATAAAAAGTGTAAAAAATATTATTGAAACAAAATTGCTAAGCATTGGCTACGACATAGTTTTTATTGTTAACATATTCATGCGAGAATAAGTTCCTCACTTTACGATTTAGGCCGAAAAGATACGAGTGTTTACGGAGACAGAAAGAAGAATTTTTTTCTGAGACATTTTTTGAATACCTTATATTTGGTATTTATTAACATATTTTAAAATATTGTTATTTTATTTTGCAATAACAAGACATTCCAGAAAAAAGAAAATGATAAAAACAAACAAACAAATATTCACGATCATTCTCGAAAATAGACGAAGTAACCGGATATGGTATTTCACTGCGCAGATCGAGCAAGAAAATCGAGCGCGAAAATCGAGCGAGAAAAGTTCAACGTGAGACAAAGTACACAATCTGTACACCGTTCTTTATCAGGGTAATTGGAGTTTCTTTTGTATACACATTACAAATAAGTATGAGTTGTTTGCCTGATCTGTTAATTATGTAATAAAACTATTTTAGGCTATTGAAAGTTATTTATTTGACGCCAACATTAACAGTTTTTTTTGCGGCCATGTTGTTGTTGTTCTTGTATATCTTCACCGCCTAAGTAGACGAACCTCTACCAGATCTGTAGAGTTGAACATAAGGTTATCGTTTCCACCACCAGTATCGTGTAGTCCTCCACCGTCTATGTACACTTTAGTATATACACAAATTTTGTCTTTTCTTTCAGTCTCTGAGCTTCTGCACTCAACCGCTAGGGTCAATCCGTATAAATTCGGACAAATTTAGAAATTCGGACAATACTTCTTCCCTAGCACATTAAATCTAGCCCCATGCCTTCAGCGCCTACAGCGCTTTAATTCATTATATATTGTCATGAGTAAGCCAGTCATATTATTACCCTATGCATATTGCAAGATATTATCAAGAAATATAGTGATTTCAACGATAAATTGCCTTTTAATGAACCCAGTTTGATGTTTTAATATTACATTATGAAGTACTGTTTTTAATCTGTGTGTAATTGAGCTTGATGCTGATTTGTAAACAACATTTAATAATATTAGTGGTCGTAGATATTTAAGATAACACATGGTCTTATTTTCCTTTTTTAATGCAAGTTTATTTTCCATGTTTTTGGTGTTATTGACAAGGAGTGACCATAATGTATATTTCTAAAAATGCCATGATCTAGCTTTTTCCAAAACACCTTAACAAATTCAACAGTGAATCCATTAAAACCTGGACTTTTGAAATGTTTCATATTTGTAAGCGTTATGGATACTTCTTCAATTTTAAGCAGTTCTTCTAATAAATCAGGTTGAGCTTTATTCAGTTTTAGTATATCTACATCAGATAAATCAGCTTTTATATTGTATTTGATTTTGTTGTCATTGTTTATATAGTGTTGTATAGAATACAACTGCTTCGTTTAAAATATAATTTTTCTCCTGCAATGAAGCACCATTTTTCAATTCAATAAAATGTATTGACTTGTTTATATAATGATTTGATTCAAGCGTACACGCATATTTAGAGGGTTTTATCTTCATTACATTAAGCTCTAGAACGAATAAGTTTATTTTCCTTCAAGTTTTCTCACTCATTATGTAGATAAAGTTGTCAGTATAAATTAGTTTCAGTCAATAAATTTTGAAGACTATCAATTGTATTTATGAAATAAGATTAATGTTTTTTGTTCAGTTAAGCTTTTTGAGATTATTTCATTTAATAGTATTTCTAGGAAAAACGGATCGTTGCAAAACGGTTTGTGGCTATTGTGAATATTTTCTAAGTTTTCTATGTTGTAGATGGAACACAATACTGTTGTTTGACACTATAAATCAAAGAATTAATGCTGTTTAAATAGTCAATATCGTTTAATAGTGAATTATTGAATTTTCAAAATCATAGGCGCTCGATGTCAATGAAAATGTCGTTTTTTATTTATTTATTTATTTGTTTTTTAGTTACCCGTTATTTATTTTAATACACATACTAAATTAATAAAAATCTTCCGACAAAACGTCTTCTTAAAAAAAAGATAGTTCGACTATGTACATAGATATTGACAAGGTAAATCACTCGCCATTTTCGTTATTTATGCATAATTAAATCGCTGTCACCCTGCTCGCTTACTGAAATGCGCGCGCAGGCCGGGAACCTTGCTCTTTCTCTATCTACTTTCAGTTTCAACAAAAACATCCACAGACGATGTGATAAATCCTTGTAACTATTGTTTCACTCAATCAATGGGGCAATCAACAAAAGATATTGTAAATTGCATACACATGAATCATTCCTTACCAATTGTTTAACTTGATTTCGTCTGCCATGGTGATTTCCAGAAAAAAATCAGCACGTCAAAAATCAAATCTGGCACCCATAGTGTTTAGTGGTTGTTATTGTGTATAAAGAGCGAGGTTCCCGGCCTTCGCGCGCATTTTAATAAGCGAGCGGGGTGACAGCGATTTTATTATGCATAATGGCGCACTTCCGTTGCTTTTGAAAATGGCGAGTGATTTACCTTGTCAATAATTATACATACATAGTCGAACTATCTTTTTTAAGAAGACGTTTTGTCGGAAGATTTTTATTAATTTAGTATGTGTATGCATTATAATAAACAACGGGTAACTAAAAAATAAATAAATAAGTAAATTAAAAAAACAACATTGTCATTGGCATCGAGCGCCTATGTCCAAAATCATTTATCATGCACTGTATTATCAAAGCTAATTTGTAGGTGAATAATGTAATGATCTGATTTGTAACATGATTCAATGGTCGATTTTTTAAGAAAAGAAAACATCAAATCTAGCATGTTGTTATGGTGTTAAACTTTTCCATGTATATCGTCGGATAGTGCCATAAAAATATCTGAAATGTCAATTATATGGTTTTCTCTTATAAATGATTGGAGTTTCGTTCTTGCATAATTATTATTATCAATGGTTCTATAGTTTAAATAGTCATAGCGTACATCTGAAACACAATTAAAGTCTCCATATATTATTGATCAGTTTGAAATTCTATCATCTTTTTAAAGAGGTTTGTAAAAAAGGGTGTGTTTTTATTAGGCCCGTACAATGTGCTTAGGGTGAAACTGTTTGCCATACATGTCAAATCCAATGGTACGTAGCTTCCAAGAGAGTCATTTCCAACTGTATTTACTGCGATTGCTAAGTTTGTTCTAAACAAAATACAAACACCTCTTGAATTTGAAAGCTCAAAACTGGAGTAACATTCCCCATCTCATTTTTAGTATACCTTATTTTTCATATCTGGCGTAAAATTACAGTCTTGGGGACAATTATATGAGCCTGTTTTAGTTTTTAAAATATCAAAGACATCTCTAAGTTTTAGTGGTATTTAGGCCCCTACAGTTGTATGAAATTTTAAAATTATCCATTTAAAACAGACGTGATGACAAAAGTACTTTAACATATATGTTATTAAACATGTATCTTTATAGACAGAATACACCATTATATATATTTTAAATTTGCAAGCAATTCAGAAAATAAAACACACACATTATACAAATAAACAAGAACACTATGTACAAACGGAGGTTCAGGGTTAACAGTCAAACATCTAAATACATGATTTTACAACATATATATATGTTTTTATCTTATTATTGTATTAGTGGTGTATTACATTATCACATCAGATTGGGATAATAAAAACAACGAAAACATGTGACAAAACACTTAAACTTGTACTTACAAATGTATGGTATGATTTAAGATCAGAATTATTGTATGCGTAACTTAATAAGTTCTGGGCAAATCTGCCGCTTTTGGGGTTGTGGCGGGTAAATGCCACTATATATATGGGCTGAAGGTCGACTTCTGTGTGAGTCCTAAGAATTTCTCCAACAACTTTTGCAAGTGAAATTTCGTTTACTTCTCTAGCTTCTTGTAAATTGAAGATGAGTATAGAAGTAGTGCGCCTATTTATAAGCAGTTTTGCTTACTATGTAGGTTTTATCAATTGTTCGTGTATGGCTTGCAATTGATATCTTTGGTCTTTTCAACATATTCAAATTGTTCTCATATTTTATTATCAAAGTCTAAGCTGTCCATTCGGCTTGCATACAATTGATTTTTTCGTTGGTCATTTGTTCATTTTCTTTTCGTTTGCGGTGTGTTCAATGTTGTTCGTGTATTTAAATGCTTTTTGCGGGGAGAACAATTTATCCACAAATCTCATTAATGTTGACCTTGACCCTCAATGACCCTCTTGTAAATCGATTTCTATTCTCCTTCTTCGAAGACCGTGACAAATTTCAGTATGGTATAATTGATGGTACAGTTATATATTGAGTACAACTGTCGTTAACGTGTTTACAAGAACGTACCATCGACCTATACGTATATGTTTTACGTGAAATGTTGTAAACGCTTAGTCGGTGAGCATGACGAACATAGGGGCAAAAAGACCGTTCAATAAATCAAATTGTAAGATGTTGAATGTTTGTAACACACATATTAACAAAGATATGATGTTAATCGCATGTGGCAAAACAATGTAATTCTTGTTGTACCAAACACACCAATTACGTAGTTTTATTTCATAATAGAATCAGATAGGAGAGATTCAATTTGCGTACGTAATCATCTAGGAAATTGAAGAAACGGAAGAATAATTTAAATCATAGCTTATCGAATCTACACGCATTCCAGTTCTGCTGTATAGTTTGTATTCGAACTGTAATTTGCCAAACTTATTTAATTATAATGTTATATTCCCATTTTCAGTGTCATCAATTAAAAAGATCTTTCAAATGCTCACGTAATGCTTCATTTAAGGTAGTACAACTGTAATGGGCAATATTCCAAAACCCATTAAAAGTATTATTTTCATAAACTTCATACCATATGTGATCTTATTACAAATTTTTAGGGTGGCTTTCCATGCAATTTTTTTTTCGTGATTTTTTTCTGTATGATGACCCATAATTTGAATTTTCTTCTTAATTGAATTACCCCTAGGGATAAATAAAGTCATTTTGTTAACAATGTTTGTATATTTAGTAAATGATATGATTGAGATGATAAAATAATATAATACAAGACAATTGAGTGATAACAATAATGAAAAAAATCTTATTTAATATGTAAGGTCCTTCAAAACTACAAGTTCGACTCGTGTATGCAAAAATCATCCATACAAAATGTTCTTTTTTTATAAGTTGAATGTTATTTCTTTGGAATTTGAGCATTTATATTTTAGCAGAGACATGTGATCAGCTTAAATCAAAGTAAAAAAAGAACGTTGCCCGTGTATATTTTGAACAATTAACTAAAATCTTATAGGACTATTATAAATATTTTTCAAGAAATTCAAAACCACATGAAGGCAAAATATGAAAAATAAACAGAGTCATTTACCAATTCAGTAAACACTTTCAATGTTCTTACCCTCTTTATACATATATATAATACATTATGCAGTTATGCTAAATCTGCCAATGTAGGAATGGCGTTGGTGAGGTGGGGTTGGGGGATGGAGGAATGAGTAGGTCTGAAAAGTGAAAAAAAAGTTGTATACTAAAAAAAAAATTCTCTGTTAACCAAGATCTTTAAAATTGTTTGATTTAAATTCAAATGACCACCTATCTAACAAACTTGTATTCATTTAATAATAATGTACAAACAAAAATATTAATGCAAAATTTTCATAACGAAACTAAATAAGCGTATACTTATACATGTAAGTTCCTTTGTCATTGACAGGGTTTTCTACACTATATCCTGCAATAAGTTACAAATACTCAAGCAAATTTGTTGAAACTTGGCATTCACATAAAAAAGGCAATGTAGAGATTACGTACAACCCTTAATTGTTCACCTTTAATTTATCAGGTCACTGTTACTAAAAATAGAAACAAAAAATCAAACAAAATGGATCCTACAATAACTCAAAAAGTACTTAGGGTGCTTTGATGAAATTTTGTGCACTTATAAAGGGCATTATGGAGATTATGCAGTACCATATTTCTTACCTTAGTTGAAATCACTGTAACTTAAAAATAAAAAAAGAAATGCACACAATCTGACTCCAGTTACTGAAAAACTACTTAAGGTACTGGAATAAAACATGTAATTGAAATTTTCTTTCAAATCATTCGTTTAAGTACTTACATATCTTAAAACAACTTCATGTACCGGTAATACTTTTTTAGAATAAGTGACTCTAGGCAAGCATTCAGCATGTTTTTAAATTATAACATCACGTATTGCATCCTCTCCACCCCTGTTATTAAGCATTGTCAAATACACAAGTTTTAGCCCTGACCCAGCAATATTTTAAGCCATAGGCCTTTTCATTACACGTCATGAAATGAGTGGGTTCAATGTTGGACAGTTCTGGGCTTTAGCACTGTTGAAAGCATTTTTGTTTGACACAGACAATGGGGAAAAACTGTGGGTCATTAGATCTTTTTAAGTCAAATTCACAAATTGGAGCAACTTTATAAGCGCTGCCACATCTGCCATAGCATCGTGTGCATTGTATGTTTCACCAAGCAATTGTAAAACTAAATCAACTTGCTTCAAGGACTGCTTTGGATATAATTTTCTGAATATTGATAGAGAATCGATAAAAGCACAGTTATACAAAATATCAATTGCACTTACATTTACCAAGATTGCAACAAAAATTGTTAAATCAAAACGACGACCATTATGAACAATTTCGAAACTGTTCAAGCCAATGTATTATTCTTTTGATGGCCACTCATATTGACGATGGCTGCACAACTTATCCAATTAATGTCATTGTCCCGACATTGGCTGCACAACTTATCCCATGAATGTCATTTTCCCATCATTCATGGAAATGCCTGTAACTTGTAAAGCCTCTTGACTTATTGGAACAGTTGGCGTGACGTATGTTGCGAACTGACTACATGTACCAGACTGGACTTCCACCGATGCATATGAGTAACTTGCGGGAGTTCCCTTTCTTCAACTGGAAACAGTTGAAATTGCAATCTAGTAAAATATTAACATGCAATATCACATTTAGAAAATAGAATGCAACTAAACATAATATATTGGAATTTTATTAGGTTAATAATCATACTGCTGATTTACCAGCCATAATATGTGTGAACTGCTGATCTACCAGCCATGAAATTTGTTTATAGAGGAACAAAACCATGATGTCTTTAAGAAGATTATTGTTATTTTTGACATATTATTTTGGCTATTATTCTAGGATTGGGAAAATTTTCAGCTAATAGGTCGAACATATTTGTATTTTGAATTGGAAATTGGTCAGACATTCTGACCCGCAGGATTTGTATAAAAAGGCCTGCCAAACATTGCATAACTTACACTTGTGAGATTGGCGGTCAACATAAATAATTGGTTTTACAAAACATTTTATATAGTTTGATGTTTTCCACGTTATGATGCAAAATATTTATTGTTATCGCTGATAATCCAAATAATAGATTCTTACGCTGATAATCCAAAAAATAGATTCTTACGTCATTTCATTTAAGATATTGCTATATCACCTCACCAGCTGGCTGTTCTATAATTTTTAAGTTGGTGTCCGATATTGTTTTGAGGTTTAATGTGTACAGCATATTGTTTACACGGGATGGTCCACCCAGGCTGTCCACGATTGCTAAATGCAGGAACAAATATAACTATAGCAAAGATACAAGTAAGTACAAGATCTAAAAAACAATACACATTTACTTCTGGTTACTGTATCTCGATGTTTACAGTAAAGAGAGCATAGACAAAGACCATCGTATAATGATAATAATGCCCGTAATTTACATCTTTGAACTAAATTTCTATATAAATGATTTTCGTATGTGTATTTATATAAACGTTCTGATCATATATCTGTGACCTTACCGGTTTCAAGTGTTGTGTTGACAACAAAGCATGGTATTCCACTTTTCCAGGTCCATTTTTCCCATTGTCTTTGGCTGTGTGGGTTTTACCATACGCTGCAGTGTTTATAAACTGGCAGTCAATGTTACAACACTCTACGTACAGATTTTTTTCTTTTTTGCTACTTCTTTTTTACTCGTTAACCGTCTTTTTGGTTACGATTCACCATTGTTGTTTTTTATGTTGTCGCGAAAATATATTACTAACGTTTCATTTTTTACACAATTTTTAAAGAAAATCTTTTTTGACGACGTAATATATTGTACTATGCATATCAGCGATACAATCTAGTATGGAATTTTATAAAACATGTTTTTATTTAAGATTTATACTTTGTAAATTATAAACCGATCAAAACGGACATCTCACGACTTCAGTTACGATATTTACCGACATTAGCCGATGTCAACCGATCTGACCAAAAAAAAAGCGGGAAATGATTACAGTTGTACTACCTTAATATACAAGTCATTTAAATCAAGCGTATTTTAAATAATTACTTTTTTCAGTTATATTGAAATATCTATCTTTGGTAATGGTATATCATGTACAATAAATTTAATTCAGTTATCATTCTGTGTGAATGAAACGTTGCGGCTGTTGAAACGATCATTCTAAATGATAATTTTTCTTTCTGTTTCATCCGGACGATTTCAAATTCTGAAACAATTATCCATTTATCATAGTATATCGCACTTTCTTTAATTACAGTATCAACTGTATTACGATTTCGTTGAACACGTTTAGTTCACATACTCAAAGTATTCTTCGTTTACATTATGTATTTTGAGATAACTGTTTAATGTTGATCAGAGAGAGTGTGCCTGATAAATGGATGATTGTTTCAGAATTTGAAAACGTCCGGATGACACAGAAACATGATCATAGTGTATCGCACTTTCTATAATTACAGTATTAAAAGAGGAGAAACGTCAATGAACTTTGAATAAGTGATTTTTAAACATGAATTAACTTAACATTTGCATATATAATTTTATAATCTTTATCATTTTTCAGCCAAGACCTGATTCAATCAACTGTATCCATAATGCTTAGTGGATACTTTAATCAAATGCCTTTTCGCAATCAATGCAAACACAATACAATGTACATGTATGTTCCAGCGAAAGAACATTTTCTATAATTCTAAGTAATATAAATATACAATCAGTTATATTTCGTTTGTTTCTATAACACAATTGAAGTGGATTAAATATTTTCTATTACTCATCAGTTGATTCTGTTAAGACATAATTGAAATATTTAAAAAAATGACATTTACAAGAGTGAATTGGAATGACTGTAGCTTTACCCCAATAATCTGGATACAAAACACGATCAAAATGAATTTGAAAATTTTCACTATTTACTATCAAACTGTCAATTTGGAGTGTGTTCGGATAATTATATGGACTGTATATATGTATTAAACCATTGTGTAAAGCATGATTGAATTTGTAGTATCAAATGCATTTTTTTTTCTTTTGTTGAAATACGTTGTTCACCCATAAAAAATACACAAATTATGTTAAAGTACGTTAAGGAAATTTATTGTTCACACTGTGTTTCTAGTTCCTGCATGCAAACTCGAAAGCTTTAAATTCCGTGTACACTGAAAATGCTTTATACATTGTGTGTTTTCATTTGTCATAATCTTATGGTAAATAATGTCTAAAGCTCAGTATTAACAAAATAGTTTTGCCATGGAACCGCTTATTTAAATATTGTGGTGAATGTTTTTATCACATATATATTGAACAGAGGCCATATTTTAACAAAAAATACTTTTTGATGAGTTGTTCAATCATAATATCTCAGTAGCATGTGCAGATTTTCAAAATAGTGGATTAGATGTTCTTATTATTGTTTGTGTGTTATCCAATATATTAAAATAAGTGAGTCCGTGTATTAATGTTTTTGAACGTTAGTTTACTCTCCTGCGTTCTCCGATAATTTGTGAGGAACTGATCTTATAGGCATTCAAAGCAATGTCAATATGAAAGAACACAATTGATTTGTTTTCATAGTGAACATACAATCTCGATATAATGTACCACGTTGGGTTCACTTTTAACTAAAATATTGAGAAACTAAGAATAGCGTTAATAACAAATATAAACTGAAAAGATTTAATGCACATTGTTTTTGAATTTCCTCTACTTTCTGTAACAAATGCCACATTAAACAACTTATCCAAATCCATTAATTTTAAGAACTTGTATCAATGTAGATGTTTTGGATTTCACAATACAATATCATACATGCAAAATACCTATCTCAGACATCTACAGATTGGTTTGATCTGAGCCTTATTTGAAAAAGTGGTAAATATATGAAATCATGACAACCATGATATATGATGCTATGTCTTATTTATGCTTTTCTCCCTAATGTATCTTAATGAGGTAAACACTATATAAAATACGTTGAAGTTAGCATTACAGTTCACAAATAGGTCATTAAATGATTCTACAAAAAATAGTAATAAAGTGGACAAAAAATTCGGACTGGCCCCAACACAATTGTTATAACTTTGTGCATTAAGATGAACTATGAAATGTCTATTGCACACTTCAAGTACCTGCAGTGAATTAAATGCAAACTTTATATCATTTTTGACATATATATTGGCATATGTGGGTCTAAAGCGATTTCCGCAACAGTCATTTAATAAATTCTCAATTGTAAAATAATACTATATTTTCAAATTTTCACAAATCATATAATTATATGTACACTTTTCACGTTCATACATGAAAGTTACTTACGAAAACATTATACAATCGAAGAAGATTGCATGGAAGCTCTCGGTTTCGAAAAAGATACAATTTCAAGGTGAATATCTCCTGTTTGTGTCATATGCAAAACTAATTTTCACTGAAATGCATACGGTTTACTTAATTGTAACTGTCTTTGCCGAATATTTACAGTTGCGATGTTTTCTATGCAAATATATTAAAAAATCTTGACAGTCGCGGAAATGACAAATAGTTGCGGAAATGACGAAACGTTGTGGTAATGACAAGTAAAAATTGTTCAAACTTATATGTTTATATTTATAACTCAAATGAATGACACTCGTTTGTAATACATTTGTAGACTAGATAGTACATCTAGATACTCATAAAACCAGTAACAAACATGTACACGAACATCGAAAGACACAAATCGTGATTTCATCTTTCATTCATGTAGGTATCTAATCATTACCATATCCATCTAAATCACATCATTCGGTCATTACTGCAGTTACAGCACGACACAAAACAATATTTACAATAGTGCCTCGTTTTCATCTTGGCCGTTTTGTGAGCGTAACGTACTGTCATAATTGAAACGAGGCTGATTTGGAAACGAGGCACTATATTGGGTTGCAGCAATGCCGTAATTATAGTGATTGAATACGCCCTGGTAAACGGAATGTAAATGTTTACGAAAATGTAGGACTACATGTTTTACACAATTTTATTCTCAGAAATAATAAAAATTAAATTCTACTTCCATTGAAAGTCGATAAATCTATAAACAGTTCAACATGATTCCTTTTTTCACACTTTTCACTAGTGAATGATCACACTGTCACTGATTTAAGTCTATTAATTTGACATGTAATGATGTATATGTTCGATTTCACAGTTCAAAGACCTTCCTAAAACGTAAATCAGAACTTCCTATTCAAACAAAACTCTCAAACTTTGAACAGAACGTTGAATTCAAATAATTCAGTTTTAACATCAATTTAATTGCGTCCGATTCAATTTAGCAATGTATGGCACAATATAAACTGTTTAATTCATTCTAGGGCATTTTCCACAGCCCAAATGTCGTCGTTTATTTTATGGTGCCTCTTTGTTACATATACTGGCTCTTCATCAAGAAGTGTTATGACTGACTTTCTATCGTACCACAGTACGTCATCTCTCATAGGCCAGAACCACCTATTTCGCCCAATTATACTCATGGTTTTGACTTTTTCGTCCTTGGTAACGGATAAAATGATCCATAGTTAAGATAGCCCATCGTTAACGTAGTGGACCATGCAGTACTTTCCAAGAGACTCGTCAACGCCATCAACCGGCTGAAGAAGACTCTTAAATTAGAAAAATTCACATATTTATAAAATTGAAAAAGATTGGCTTTGAGGTCTGTAATATTATGCAAGTTTACGATCGGATTGCACATTCCGTAAACTACGTATTGAGCAAAATTCATTATGTTTGATATAACAATGAAATAACAAAGAAATATGCAAACAAGACGGAGTCATATTAATTAAAGATCATACCATAATACGCATTCAGTTTTGGGCAAATATTTAATACCAACGGGTAAACAAATTTAAACTCCATTCGCGACATAAACTTTTAGCATATACATATAACGTCCGCATGGATGTAACTTCTAGGAAATCCGGTTACTTTTGACGAGACAAAGATGTATCTATTTGTGTACGATAATAACATTACCTTTTCACTAAGTACATCTTTTGTAGAATTTTCAGAACATGGACCACCGACTGAGACCTCAGTATTCACAGCAATCTGAATCTACAAATGTAAATTAGTCCAGAATGATAAATGAATGTGATGTATTTATATTAATCGCAAAAGTGTGTTTGCGACCAATATTGTAGGCACTTGGCATTATACAAATGAATGTAAAATAAAAAAAAGGATCTTCATTCTAGTTAGTGTGCATAATTGCATATAAATCTACATCAATAGCGCTAGATAAATAAAATATTCGTAATTTAAGCTATTACGGACGGACAGTTTTGCCAATTAATTTATCCAGTTTTAATACTAAAAGTGCATACATTTATTAGATTTATCTCGTCAGCGTTGTCATTAAAGATGTGTCCTCGGGATTATAGCACCTGCACATAAGATCAACACATGTAGAACAACTGAGTATTCTTGCACTTATCTTCAGCTTTTCTTTAGTTGTCACCTGAAAAAAAACACAAGTGATTAACGTCATTATCCTGCAATATTTTGCCCTTTGCATGCTGGGATAATCGTCATATGTCTGCTAAATGTTGAGTTTTACCCGTTTGTGCATTTTGTATCAAACTGTTGAAGTAATACTGTCTGAATATAAATTACTGTTTGTGCACTGGAACCTAACCAGGAGCGTAGTTACTCTTCGTCTGGCCTTTAGCTCCACCTTGTTTGCAAAGGTTTAGTTCAGTGGACTAAGGGTAAAAATGACAAACTACGTAACTCGTTATTAAAAAGTAAAAGTGATTAAAATTAGTGCAAATATCTGATGTATTTCATAGTATTTCTAACTAGCTTTATCTTTTCGGGAATTTCCTTTTCTATTTATTTCATCTTTTCTTCGTTGACTTTAAACAGCTACACTGTTGTTTCCATTTCTGCTAGACCTACATGTATATAATGATAATACATAAATATTGAGGATATCCTAAATATAAATACATAATGTACTGTAGAGTGTATATTGCTTAATTTTCTCTTTCTATATAGCAGTTTACAGCTACGTCATGCTGAAAGTTGCAATTACCATGCAACTGGATCATCCATCATATTCCGCATATACTGACTAATGACTGTATAAAATATTTATTATTTATTTAAAAATGTATATATTTATTTATTTATCAAAATTATGATGAAATTATATGCAAATATTATGGAATTTTATCAAGCTGCGTTTGTCAATACGATATTAATTACCGGAAACGACATTATTAAATGTCTCCTATCTGATCGGGTTCAAATATTTAATCCATGAATTTTAGTATTAAATTCAATACATACTAGCTTACTATTAAATGTGAAACACCTACCATTTACAATGTCTGAGGCTTTCGTAATATCCCTTCCTCTAATGTTGACCGTGATATCTGCTTGTCGTTTTAACACCGCCCCAATTCCGTCAGGTGCCCCCTTTCCGTGACCGGTCTCCCATAATTTCCACTTTCCCTCTTGAAATCTATAGTCATATATTTTCTTTGAGAATAAGTAGAAGTTTGTCTTCGAACGGTTCTGAGTTGTTGGGCCATCATTTACAAAATGGATACACTTAAATTGCTTCGAGGAGCGTACATAGTTGATGATGGGATCTAGATTTGCCCATATTCCACTGGGTCCGTGCTTCAAACAATCCGAAACAGTGGCGAAGGGAACCGTTTTATCGTTGGTATAAGCAACACCTGTAATTTTCTGAAAAATCAATGTGCACTAACATGCCCGGCAGACAGGGTTTCTTTCATCACTTTAAGCGATTTTTATTATGAATTAATGTTAGAAACATGTCTACATAGTCGTTGTAGGTCAGTTTGGAGTTAAGTAACTAATGTCCCTATTGTCCCTGATTCTAAGTCTTAAACTGTCATCGTATGTTGTGTTTCACTAGTTCTTCTTTTTCATTAAGCATTTCACGTGCAAATCTCTTGGAGGTCCACAGGAACCATTCTACTATTTCTTTCAAATTGCGATATTAGTATCATTAAAGTAATAATGCATGTTAGAATTAGCAGTTGCAGTACTCATAGTATACTAATGAAACTATTTTCAAGATTGCATGTTTAATGTCATCCGAAACGTTCTGGTCATTACCGCAAAATCATATTCGTTTCGGTAATGACCGTTTCGGAAATGACATTAATAAAAACGCATTTCCTTAGCGTCTGTCGATTGTGATGATGCTATTATTAAACAATGATAGTAAAGTTGTAACATACGTTGATAGTATTACACATATGAAACGGTCAAATATGCATTTAAAAGAACATGAGTGGTCCCTTCGGTAATGACGTGTAAAAAGCATACGCATGAAAATTTGCAATTTACAATTGATTTACCCGCCATCTTCCATAGATTCCTGTACAGATACCGCTTTCAAAATATTCGAGCCTATGAAATCTTGAGTGACGTCATTTTCGCGGGGTTACAACTTTACTTTCTATTTTAATTATTGTTGTAATCACACATTCGTTTCGGTAATGACAAAAAAGGGATGACAAAAGAGGCTGTTGGATTTTTTTATGTTTTGTGTCATTTCCTTGGTAAGATAACGTGCTTAGTTATTCTATGTTAAACTTTGAAGCACATTTTAAAGCCATACATTTGTTTGAAATATAAAGTGACAAGGGGTTTTCAACCACCTTTGAGGGTTGGGATAATTTTTAAAAAATAACTCTGATATTTTACACCAATTTTTTCTTGTAGTATTTTTGAGGTATACAATTTGTAACGGAATACCTGTTTTTTTTAAGGTAAAATATGAAATTGCGATATAATGTGATTTTATACGCGGGCCTCTGTCCATTTTTTTGTGTCCGAAATCACTCTTGAAACGATAGACATTGTTAGTAACGCCCTTTATATAAAAAATTCAGCGATTAACGCTCAAATGCTGATTTGCAACAGATTGCAATTAAATAAAATGTAAAATGAGACAGATGGATGAACGGACGGACGGATATACGGACGGACGGACGGACCGACGAACAGATGAACCAATGAACCGACCGACAGGCTGGTAGGCAGACAGACAGTATTTTTGAGTTCTGCTTCATGACAGCCGTATGTATATGTCATAAGTATTTGGGCGTGCTGTTTGATCTGTTTGTGATATTACACATTCTGAAAATTTACACTGTATTATCACTAAGTTAGATATGTGTAAGTAACGGACAGACAGACAGACAGACAGACGGACGGACGGACGGACGGACGGACGGACGGACGGGCGGGCGGGCGGGCGGGCGGGCGGGCGCAGGCAGGCAGGCAGACAGACAGGCAGACTCAACGCTGTATAGGCCTTTACACGAAATGTTTGAAGTTTAATTTCAATTTGTATGTATCATTCAACACCCTTTCTAAATCGTTAAAGTTACCAAACACTTCAATAACATTACCATTGTATTCCAGTTTTTTGTTTTCTTTAAATCCATATATCTTCCGAAAAACACATTAGTGTTTTTTCAGTGTTCTGCAAGACTTGCAATTAAATATATCTAAATTTGATTGAACTTTAGCCGGTGACTTTCCTAAAAGTCATGACATGGTTAGTTAGTCTTTCGATTTTTGTATATTTAACCTGCGTTTGTTTAAGCATTTGTATTGTGAGTTCTGCTACATTACTGCCGTAGTTATACGTCATAACTATTAAAGCATGCTGTTTGATCTGTTTATGATATCAACAATTCTGAACATCTACACTGTATTTTCACCAAGCTAATTATATGTAAGTAACTTCGACGTTAGCAACAGGCAGTAAGTCAACCAACGGTTTAAAAAAACCTTGACAAGCAGAGACCAAAGTGGCTTCTAAATGCTTAGATTACGCAATATTCTGGTTGATTTTGATGCTCACTTGTTGTTGGAAATTATTTCATTTCGTAAAAAACGAATAAATAGGTTATTTCAGAAAGTATCAATGTACTATTTCGGGCATTTTATTCATTCTTTATATTGAAACTGCCACTCGCACTCCTTGAGATCACCTTTCTGCTTAGAAAATGGTATAAAAGCAACGCGTCCACGTAATCATTTTGAATACCGAATGTCAGAGTTATATTAACAGATTTTACATGATAACACCACATCTTCTTAACGATATTTAGACGAAGCTAAACGAAACTCGTGAAATTGGCTCAGAATAATGAGATCAGATTGTCGCTGATAACGTCGGATAATCCCATCACAACTTGCTGTCCTATTATCGATTGCTTTCTTGCCGATCGACATTAAGGTTAAAGGGGCCTTTTCACAGATTTTGGCATTTTTTTAACTTATTCATTAAATGCTTTATATTGATAAATGTAAACATTTGATCGTAATAGCTCCAGTAAAAATCAAGAATAAAATTAAAAAAGGAAAAGAACATTGCCCGGAGCAGGTTTCGAACCAGTGACCCCTGGAGTCCTGCCAGAGTCCTGAAGTAAAAACGCTTTAGCCTACTGAGCTATTCCGCCGTGTACACAAATTTGACGTATTTTATACCTTATATAAGCAATCTTCGTAGTTGCACAAAATTTAACGACAAACAGAACTCTCCAAATTATTCAATCGTTTCGCGTTGCAACGCTTTATAATTTTTAGGTTTTAAAATCGTCAAAAGATGCATATAATGGCTATATTAGAGCAAGGTAATTGTTCAGTATTACTGTTTCCTCACAAATATCATAACTAAAACGAAAATTTGCGAATCTGAAACAACTTTGTTCAATTTTGTCAATTTACCAAAGCGTGAAAAGATCCCTTTAAATGGACAAATGTCGAGATTTTTAATGAATCATAATGCAATTAGCATAAAACCACACAAGCGAAAAGATCTTAAAAAAACACAGTGTTCGGCTGTGCTAATAATAGTATTTTAACAACTTCTCAAGATAAGTACGATTGTGTTATTTGGCTAAAACTACGCACGCACCTTTATTAATAACAATTACAATTCATATTTAATATTGTGCGAAAAACGATAGGTGTATTATGAATTAAACATTGTTCATACTTAATCTATATTCCTTAGATATAACAAGGCGTTGAACTTATTACATGCAATTTACTTCCCATTCCAATGCCGAAGAAACCGTTAACAATGCTCTTTATCTGTACATTTTTATTAATGGTTTGTTATGAAATCAATTTCAGTTTAACGTTCATCAGGCGATTCATAGCTTGGTTGCACCGACAAATAAAGGCGTGCGTATTGCGTTACATTACTTATGATTATAATAAGTTTCATGGTATCTTCGTACGTACCTTTCCGAGAAATTAAATTGCCAATGACGGTCCCAAGCCCGCGGTGAAAAGAAAGGATGGTTTGACGTAGGACTAGCTACCTTGCCCTGTTGAAACCTTACTGCTACAAAAACCGCTTAACAGAATAACAACATCACGGACGTGCGAGGAGGTGGACCTCCAGATGGAGGACGTTTGACGGCGGAGAAAAAAGCCAGTGTGAACTGGAAGACATTAGGCCGAATACCATCATCTTCACCAGACCCACAACCACCATCGGAACTAGGAATGTCCAAACCCTGTATAAGATCGGTAAGACAGCACACGTGGCCGTAGAGATGAGGTAGGTCAATTTCGCCATCGTAGCGATCAGTGAATCAATATGGACTGGCTTTTGCGAGAAGCAACGAACTTATGGTGAGTTACTGTTGTTCTCGGGGCTTGAGCATGAGGATACCACACACCAAGGGAGTAGCCATGATACTTTTTAAGTGAGCACAGAGAACGCTCATCGGATGAGAGGCACACGGACCACGGATTATAACGCCCTTTTTTTCTTACAAAGAAGAATAGGATCAACGTGGTCATAATCTAGTGCTTCGCCCCAACGAATGACAGTGAAGAGGACGAGAAGGAAAACTTTTACAATAGACTGAACGCCATCATTTAAGACAGATCAAGGCGAACATAAGCAGTGCGATGGGTGACTCAACGTTAAGATCGGCAGTGAAAACCGAAAAAAATGCGGAGATCATGGGGAAGCAAACACAAATATAGGACTGACAAAACGATCTCATAATTAGGGATGGAAACACATATCCGATAACCGGTCGACTAATCGATTCCGGCATCGCGATCCAATATATGATATTTGTAAAGAACAAAATTAATTGTCTACATATCAATACAAAATATGAAAATATATACAATATGAATAATATCAATAATGTTTTGCAATCAGATATACGAAAACGACCACACAAACAATGCAATGCATCCAACATATATAAAGTTTATATAGTAGAAGTCAGTGACAGACAAAGCATATACGTTATTGAAGTAACTTGTAAACTTTGTACTTGACATTGTGAGTTGACAATTAAAAAACAAACGAAAACGAAATGCATAAACAAGAAATTGACATCTTCTAATGTGTACAGACAACACAGAATGTGTACAATATAAGAACAGATGAAAAAGTCTTAGAGAAACAATATGCGCATATATAGTTATATTTTATAACATATAGGTCATACATTTAATTTTATTTGAGTAACGGTACGCTTTAAACAGTATTTCTCAAAAGTACTAAAGACTACAAGAATCATCAAATTTAAATTCTCAGTTTGCATAAAAATAGCAAAATATAATTCCAATTATATGTAAAATGATTATAAATTACTTTCAAAATTGATATTTGTCTCAAGTTATCATATTCATACTCAGTGTATATTTTTGCTCCTGTTATGCTTGGAATGCAATTATTCATTTTATTATACTGGTATAAATATAAATTAATGAACAAAATAACAGTATTTATGGCTCTAGCAGACAATATTGGATATTTTAGTAGAAGGGATTGTCCTTGTTATGAAAGGAAAATGCTATTCTGGTAATATGTAATCAGTAATTGCTTAAGATATTAGGCATTCCCATAATAAGTGTTCTAAATGTTATTGTCTTTGTTTGCAAAATGAACATAATGGATACTCCGTTCTTTTTATAAAAAAAGATTATTTGTTCCACGTATCCTGTGAATTAACTTATATAGGAACCACTGAACCTTTACATCATTAGTTATAAAAAGGGGAAGCTCAAAGGGGGCCATTTCATTCTTTTTCGTGACATTATTTCTTCCAAAGACAGTTTGTCCTGGTCAATCACGCAAATCGATAACATTTACAATAATACAACAGTAAACTACTCCAACCTCGATTCGAACGTTGTATAAATCTATCCCGAGTAGTGATTTCCATGCATAAACTTGATCACGAGTCCCACTCACGACAACCTTTTTGCATTTTAAAACGTCGCTCAAAAAGCACCCGAATTACACGCTGCTCAAGGCGAGGGTCTTATAGAGCAAACAATACTCTGCAGTCCAATACTTACACGAATACATGATCATTCATCTGAAGAGGGTTTTATGTTGAAAAGTAAATATGTGTACCTTTTGCGATAAAAATGCTAAATTGTGTTGGTTTGCGCTAAGAAACTTTTTTCACAAAATAAAATAGATCATATTGTGCTATGCGCAACAAAGTTTATATTCGATCATCAATACTGTCATGCTTTACGCACAGATAAAGTTACGTTGTACATGTTTGCAAGTAATGAGTATGACTGACAAAACAAAGAGCCCCACTATAAAGTCCCGTGACATTGAACCTTTTGTACATGAACATTAGATATGCAATATTTAAAACTTTGTTTACCGGAAATAAAACAAATATTTAAGATACCAAAAGTATTGAATTTGGATATGAACATTAGATATGCAATATTTAAAACTTTGTTTACCGGAAATAAAACAAATATTGGAGATACCAAAAGTATTGTTTGGATATTAATATTACTGTAAGTTTTTCTCTTTTTCAGGGATACACAGACGATACTTTCAATTGCGTTGTGTTACGAGAATTCGTACGTGAAAAGTGACTACATGAATTGAATATTTCCGATAAAGGAAAATAGTCAAGCATGATTTGATGATTCGTTTCCATCCTTACTATTTAGATATCGAACTAAATACCTAAAGATATGTTAAATATTGGTCAAGGTTTTAATTTGAATGGATTATGTTACGCGTGATAATCATCATACAACCGCTAATTAGTGTGTCCTATATATTTGTATAAGAATGCCAGCCCTGACCCACAAACAACGCCTACAAGGGAGAGAATTTTCAATAGATCCACTTATGTAGGACCGAGCGCAGTTCACAATCATCTGTTCCATATAGGCGACATACAATTGCCAGTAAAACAAGAGCAAAAACTGACAAAACGGTTTTCCACAGTAAAAAAAGGTGGCAAAAATGAACTTCAAAACGTTTATTATGACAAGACAAGACGTGAAAATCAATTACTATTGAGTTTGCTTTTTTACATTTTATCTTCAAATTATATTGTTTTACTTACTGTTATTTGGACGAACGATTTTTAGATATCTTTAAGTAACTTCGACATAAGCAATAGACAGTAAGTCAATAAACGGTTAAAAAAACCTTGACAAGCTGACACCAAAGTGGCTTATAAATGCTTCGATTACGCAATATTCTGGTTATTTTCGGTGATCACTTGTTGGTGTGATCATTTGTTGTTGTGAATTATTCCATTTCTAATAACACCGATAAAGGTATTATTAAGCATGTTTGTATGATCGTATTTCAAAATCCATAAGCCTTTTGGTATCATATTTGTCAATGATATAACGGGAATTTTGGTCAGGGAAACACCCTCTTACAATCTTAATGGGTTTCGATGTCATTGATGAAAATGTTACGAAAGATGTTGCTTTTCATTTGTACATAACACAAAATTGCGATAATATAATTGAATCTTCGGTAGGATAAGCACACTACAATGTGACTAGCGGAAATATATCTACGTATAATTGTAATATTAGGTATATTTGAAATTATTTACATGACTGACATAAATCAATCTTTTAAATTAAAAGTTAAACATAACTGCGTGTCATGGTGGTATTTGTAAACAACAATTACACTTCCACAATTGCATTGATGGATAAGGTTTATGCAAATGTTAATATTAACGTAACATTGTTTTTACTTGTGTCTGCTCACATTATCGAGGTATAAAGGGTATTTCGGTAGATCAAACGCGCTATCTGACGACGAACTAGTAATACAATCCCTCATATAAATACAAATGATACTTATCATAATTAAAATAGCGTATGTGGAATTTATCAGACTGTTTAATCGAAAGTGCAGAAACATAAAAAAGTTTTGTTATTTTCCAAAAAGCATCGATGTACTATATCGGTGCTTTTATTCATTCTTTGTATCGAAACTCGCCGAGATCATCTTTCTGCTTATGAAATGGTATAACTGCAACGCATCCACGTAAGCATTTTGAATACCGAATTTCCGAGTTACATAAACTGATTCGACACGGTTAGGGCAGATTTTCTTATTGATATTTTGAAGAAACTACACGAAACAATCTAAAAATGCTCAGAACAATGACATACAGATGGTCGCTGACAACGGCGGATAATCTAATCACAACTTGCTGTCCGATTTTCGATCGCTTTTTGCCGATCGACATTAAGCCGAGATGGACGAATGTCGAAATTTTAATTAATCATAATGCAATAAGCAAAAACCCACATATGCGAAAAGATGTAAATAAAAAAGTGTTCGGTTACATCTCTGTGTTTATAATATTCTATTTAACACTTTTCACGATGAGTACGGGTGTGTATTTGGCCTTTAACTATACACGTACCTTAATTAATAACAATTTAGTAGTGTGCTAATTACGATGGGTGTATTATGAATTCAGATTTGTCATACTTAATCTATATTTCTTAGATGTAACAAGGCTTTGATGGTATTACATGCAATTTACTAGCCATCTCAAGGCCGGGGAAACCGTTCAAATTGCTCTTTATCGTTGCAACCTCTAATAGCGCATGTTCAATTTCATTTTACTGGTTTAGAAAAGTTATCTTATGTATGATCTGATGTTGCATTTGCTTCGAATGTTACAACCGCGCCTTGCGCACTATTGTCAACTGACCTTTCTGATGACGACAAGTATTCAAGTACCCCGCATGAAATTCTTAAATTGCTTAAAGGCATCGTAGCGCGCAAACGGTATCCGGATCGGTGATATTGACATTGTTACAATAAGATTCAATAGTTAAGTATAATTGGAACAAAATTTCTTTTCTTTTGCAGTCCATAAAATTATATACTTACGAAAACGTCCGTCGAATGTGAACGAAAATGGGATAATGGTGACATTCTTAATAAAAGAAACATAGAACACAATAATGCTTCTGTAAAGGTAAGTACTGAATGATGCTTTTCCTTAAGAGTCGAAGTTGAAAAAAAAACTTTAAAAAAAATCTGTCGTATTTAATATTATTCAATAATTATTTTTTCAAGTGTAAAATAATATTTTCTGGAATTTAAACGTTGAGGAAGAGGGATTATCAATTTTTTTCGTGGCCTTGGTAATTTGTTGGAAATCGTTTTCCCATAACGTCATATTGATTGATTTTTATATAGAGGCAATTAACATAGCATTTGTCGCATACACACATGGAAAATAAAGACTGTTGTTTACCTGTTAAACACAGCTATGATTCCTTGTCGGGAGCGCCTAATTATGTTGTCGGCAATCATATCGGTCAAAAGTTGACTCAAGTTTCCAGACTATATTTGGCACAAAGTTCACTGGACAATACAATGGAAAATAAGTTTGACGAGCTTCGATAGTTTCGAAATGAACAGGTGAACTGTGGACGAGAATTGACACACTTGCACGAAAATGTTGTAAACTGTGCCAAATATTTAATACTACAAATGCCCAGTAGAGATTGCTTAAAACACTGACTTATAAATTTATTGACATGGAAGCTAGAGCCCGGCGAAATAATCTCATACTTCGAAGACTCATTTAACATTATGGCGAGAATTGCACGAAAATACTCACAGTTTTTTCATTAGTACCTTTGACATACACAGTCGGTTAGTGTATATCGCTCGAGCAGACAGACTCGGCCAAAGATACTCTCGGAGGCAGCATTAGCACAGGCCGAAAATTGTAAACAATCGTGATTTTGGTGATGTTGAGAATATAATGAGACATGTCAGGCGCCTGAGAAAAACACCATTCTCAGTCGATTACGATTTCCCAAGAAATACACAAGAGGTTCGGAATCGACTGTGGCCAATATTCAAAGAGCCGAAATATCGAGAACCCCGGTCGAAGGTTTCAATAGTTTAGCGTGCCAAGCTCATTCAAGACGGCACTATAGTGCTTGAAAAGATAACAGAGTGGAGCCAGTTTATAAGATCAGACTAGCCCAGCTGGATCATATAATACAAATCAAGACTCATCACCCACGTATGCAGGAACTATATCAACCCTCTGCTGAGAGAAATGTGAGCAAGTTGGGGTCCTCCCAAATATTCCAAACGCACTCCATCGAGCTTTTAGAGACACGTGCGATCTAGTACTAAAAGCGTTCAGGATACAGCACAATCAAACGACAAGCATATTTATCGTTCAAGATCCCCGGTATTTCACATTTCATGTATCTGAAACAGCCGTCTATACTACTAAGCGCAACGCCAACTAAGTCGCAGGGTGAAACGGGAATTTAATCCATCGTGGCTGACAGCGACAACATAACACTTAGGCGCGATGAGACAACGCCTACAAGGGGTCGCAACATCTCCAATAGATCCACTTATAGGGCCGAGTGCAGTTCACAATCATCTGTTTCATTTAGGCGATAGATCAGTGCCAGTAAAACGAGAGCAAAAACTGACGAAACGCATTTTTCCCCGATAAAAAATAGCTGGCGAAAGTGTGGACCATATAGAAGGTTTTCCATTAGCAACCGACGATGAGCAGCATCAGGGTAAAATGTAAGACGGTGTGCAAAAGGTTAATTTAAGAATAGCGTTACCCAATTTACAAGGTTTATCGATGAGACGTGTAAATAAATAACAACATAGTTGGCTTATTTTTTTCTTGCAATTATTTTGTTTTACTTACTGAAATATGGACGAACGATTTTTCGGACTTAAATGTTAAATGGTTTTGATCACTGTGTATTTAAGTGATATTATGGGCATTTTTCACTGTTGAATTGAGCTTAAAAGAATTAACAGGTCAAAAGAGTAAGTTAAAATATGGTTACTGACCAATTATCTGCAAGTCATCTTGCTTCCAGTTGTTTATAAAAAATATATATATTATATTCGATATTTTACATGGCTGGTGAGTCCTCTAAGCCGAAATGATCCGTAAAACAAAATAGTGTCTTTGTGTCGTATGAACGAATCTGCACTAAACCCAAATTAAGATTCAAATTGTACATCGAATTATTTCTGTCGGTAGTTGTCTAAACAAAAGTACGGTTGATATTCAAATGCATTATTTTTCTCTTTCCGGGATATTGTTTTGATATGTTGATGCTGCATTAACGAATATAAGTGTATATGAAGTGAAAACACCAAAAAATAAACAAAGGTTGCGATAGACATCTATCAACTGATAGATGCCCATAATATCACTTTAACTCAAACTCAGATATTAAAATTAAGCAATTGACAATCCGGAAGGATTATTGTTTACATTCGAAATGATCGCATTGGATACAAACTTTAGTGCTTACCAGAGATGATGCTATACTATATGTAAATAATATCTGCATCTTAAATGCTTTAGTGATTGTTTTATTTATGTATATATTCCTATGTTATTTTATACATGAGAATAGTTTGAGGAAGGCCATGGTAGAACGCCATACACTCGATAGATTACTCGGTTTTATACATAATCTTAGTTCCAAACATGGTGAACATTTAAATGTTATATTGTACGGTGATATGAGTGCAAATAGAGCTGATTTACCAGATTTTGTGCCAGTTGAAAGTATTCCTCATATTGATTTTTTACCCGTTGGTTACGTAGCTGATATTGGCACCGCGAATTGTTCCCATGATAAAGGTCGTAACCATAGCGGCAAAATATTGCTAGATTTATGTAAACAACCCCAAATGTGCATTCTAAACGGTAGATGTGATAGGGACCAAGCTGAGTAGTACATGTTCATCGGTAGAACAGGATCTTATGTAGTTGATGTTAAATAAACGGCAGGTATTTTTAATATTGTTCATTCTTTCCGAGTTGAGGATCCAAATATTGTGTTCGACCATTTTTTCGACTTTTACTTTTAAATATAAAAAGCAGTCAATCAAAACGTATATTGACCGACACAATAGTGAAGGTGGATTATCTTATAAATGTGATCGGAACACTGACCAATGACAATTATTTAAGGGAGCTTGACGCTCAAGTGATGATACTGATAGTTTCAATGCATGGACAAATGCTGTAGGTAATAGTGCATCATGACATGACCTTGACCGTTGTCTAGTTAAACTAAATGAAATAAAAGAATTGTCCTCCCCTCTTTTCAAACGGACATTTGCATAAACTTTCAGTAATATAATTTTCTCACGAATGTGCTGAAAAAGGGATCCTTTTTTCCAGTTAATTGAATAAATAAATAAATAATAATAAAAAAGTTTCTAAATAAACATAGGTCAAATTATAAGTTGTGCATACGATCACATAAATTACATTATGATATGGAACAAGCACACAAACTCGAATAATCTAGATTTATAAATGATATAATGTACTGGAATATGCTGAAACAAGCAGCGGAAGTTTAGCAGTCAAATATATTCCTGAGTAGTTTTGAACAGTATTGTAAGTGTTAAAGTCCAAACAGTCTGTTTTTACGCCTGATGAGGATGGTATCTTTTTCTTTGAAAGGTATTAGAGGAACGACTTAAGTGGAACACTTTTTAACAAAATATTTTATAGTGGTTATCATTTATTATGAAATATATTGGAGGGCTTGGTTGTACCTTTTCACAAGAAGTGCGGTATCAAGGATGAAAATAATTATAGAGGCATATCTTTATTTAGTAAGTTATGAAAACTGCTTAATCGCATTTTAAATATAATACTCTCACATTAGGCGGAACATAACGATGTATACGTCAAAGCACAGGCGGGGTTAAGACAAAATATGAGCACTCTTAAAACTTTGTTTGTACTGCATGGTCTCCTTACACACTTTGATACTCTAGAAAAAGAGCTTATGTGGTTCGAGAAGACCTATGGTGAAAACTAATTAAACTAGGGCCATGAGGCAAACTTTTTAATAAAGTATACTCATCTGTTACATATATGATAAAATGTTAAAATACATTATGTGGGGATTTCGAATGTTTGTTAGGGTTTAGGCAATGAGATTGTAACGCGCCGATCTCGTGTTTTATGTTTCTAAATGACTTAGAATTAGCATGTTCTGAAAGTGGTAGTAATGGTACAGATATAAATGATTTCCGACTATTGCTTGTGCTGTATACAGATGATGTCATTTGTTTCAGAAATAACGCAACATTTTCTAAATGTATTTTATTAATATGATAAACGCTGTAACTAAGAAGGTTACACCGATAAAACTAAATTCGAGATATTCAGAAAAAGAAGACGGTTACCAAACATTATTTCATTCAACTACAATGATATTTGGAGGCTCTTTGTCTGGTGCACAAAGCACACTAGCTGGTAAAGCTTTGAAGTCAATATTCAAGATGATCAAATACCTTTACAGATTTACCGACATTACTGTGAAACACCTGTACCTGTAACCGTCAGACTAGATTTGTTTGATATACTACTATCACTTATTCTTAATTACGGTAGCTAAGTTTGATGTTTTGTCAAGGGCGACGCTATAGAACGTATTCATATGCATCTTATATACGGCTCACTTGGGCGCGTTAACAGTCAAACACATATACATTATAATATTTTTAAATAATGAGTAAAAATATTACACACTGATAGTAATGAAGGCACTTTAAAAGATACCTTACATTGTTGAATTATTTGCTGAGCACACGTGTCTTTATGATTCCTGGTATTTAAAAAAATGTCTGACAAGATACTATATTTTTAGGCGCTATGAAACAAATATTAACAGATAATGTTATCCAAAATTTGAACGGTCGATTATAGGACAGCATTTTTTTTATCAAACATTCACATTCAACCATATTTAGTATTATGCAATATAAAAAAGTACAGATTTAGCTAATCTAGGGTACGATTTTCTCCTCATAGATTAAAAATAGAAAGTGGCTGATGTTCTAAACCCAATCCTACACTTATTCAGAAAAGGAGTTGTATTACGTGTAACCGTCTACAAGACGAGTATAATTTTGAACTTGTGAATTCAACTTATATTCAGATTTAAGATGTAAATATATACCTTCATTTTCTAAAAACAGACCAAATATTCAACAATATAAAGAACGTATGTCATCCGATAGTAAATCTGTTTTGAGAAAACTTAGTGACTTCGTCCATGCAGCATGTTTGATTTACTAACATGAGTCTGTCCATTTGATAACAAGAGCTGTCAGAAGACAGCGCGCTCGACTTTTCGAGTGCTTGACAGTTTAACGTAAGTCATCATGCGGAAATTGTTCATATTCAATACGGTCAAGGTAATATAGTCATATTCTTACTGGAAGAGGACCATAATTGAAACATATTGATTGCTTATGTTTTAAAGAAGTGGTACTTTGTAGACGATTCTGAGTTGAGGTATATTTTCCACAATCTATTGAACATTTGCAAAGACATAAAACAAACTAATAAGATTATATTTCAAGTTTGATAGCAATAGCTTGAGTGCGATGGTTGGACGGTCTTTCAAAAATAAAATAATAAAAATAAATAATTGTGTGTTTTTAACATGTTTCAAACAAAATAATTTATTTTTGTTTGGGGGGGGGGGGAGGAGACGGGGAATAATGTGGGGGTGTGGTCATTTATTAGATGATATTTCAAAAATATGAAAAAGGAGGGGGGTTGGTCTGGAAGGAGGGCGTAGGGAGTGGTTTGGGTTGAGTCCATTGTGGTATGTCAGGTAAGTGTTGTTTTGTCAAAATATGAATCAAATCTGATCCTAAATATAGACGTTATGGCAATTTAAGCAAAATTTAATATTTTTGACATTGAGATTCAAGGTCATTCAAAGGTCAATGTCAAATTCAACTTGCTAGGTACAGTACCCTCATGATAGTAAGAAATTATTTGAAGTTTGAAAAGCAATCGCCTTGATACTTTAGAAGTAAAGAGCATTTTAACACAAAATTTAACAAAATATTCAAAGTTACTAAGTCAAAAAAGGGCTATAATTCCGTCAAAATGACAACCAGAGTTATGCAACTTGTCCTGTACAGTCCCCTTATGATAGTTAGTACGTGTTGCAAGCATGAAAGTAATAGCTTTGATACTTTAGGAATAAAGTGGACCTAAACACAAAACTTAACCAAATTTACAATTGTCTAAGTATAAAAAGGGGCATAACTCTACAAATAATGCTGACAGAGTTATGCACCTTGACCTACACAGTTGTCTTTTTGCCATAAAGAATTATTCCAAGTTTGAGTTAATTATCGTCGATAGGGTTAAAGTTATTTGACTTTATAAAAACATTTAAACAACGCAGACGCCGACGCCAGGGCGAGTAGTATAGCTCTCATTTATCTTCGAAAAGTCGAGCTAAAAATGTATCCATGTCCATGCATGTCGTCTCTCTATTAATGCTGTCGACTGCTTTCATTATCTGAAATATGTAAAATGCTTCTGTTTTTATTTTTGAATGCAAATGAAATATACGTATATTTTATACGAAATCAAAACGTTAAGTTAATAGTGCATAATTAATAAACACAATCGAATTTAATGTGTGTCTTTATGCATTTTGGTATATAATGAACCCCATGCATGCCATCTAACGTATGCGTTTGTAGCAAAATAAAAACGTAATTCGTTCTGTTATTAGAAAGTAACAAGTTATTTTTAAATCTAATTAATCGCATTTGCTATAATTGTTAAAATTAAAAGAATACACTGCACTATTATTTGTATTACTCATCTTCTTTTCATTTTCAGTAGTTTTGTGATAGTTCTTGTTATCGCTTCGCTACGGTTTTGTGCGACGAGTAAATGCGCGTATTATAATTTGCAGATAATGATTGATTGATATATATAGGATCTGGCACGAGTTGTCATATAATACCATATTATATTAAACGAGTTCAGGAATTTAGTAAGTAAGCGAGCCTTTGGCGAGCTTACTAACGAATTTCCTGGACGAGTTAAATAAAATATGGTATGATATGAAAACGAGTGTCAGATCTTTTTTATCACATGCTTTTGAATGAGCAAATCAAATAAATATTTACGCAAACATAATGATAAATCCTGAATGTTGTTTACATTCCGTGACGTCATTACAGCAAAATAACAAAATGAGATTGGTCAATAAACGAAAACAAAGCCAATGAAAACGCTTAAAAATGTTGTATTACACATGTGTAATATACAAAAGTATGTAATGTTGTATGACATGGGAAACAGGGTATAGCATTGATAATATTTTTGTATGTAGTATGTATATTGTTCAACAACAAATATGTATATTGTATAATTTAAGTTGTTATTAATTGCATGTACTTTAATGTGTCGATATGGACCATTGCCTTTCTGGAAATATTGTTAATACAATCTTGACATCTATATTCGGTTTCACTTAGGTGTTAACACGTCGAAAGTGTAATATAACTCACGCTGATTGTTCAAAACACGCGATTTGTGAATAGTTTTTTTTATAACATTAAATAACATGCTCTGATGATCCATGCATCAATGATTGCATGGTCATACAATGTTTAGAGAGTTACTGTTGCATGTATTGTTCGTATGTAACATACCTACGAAACACGCTATTGTTTGTATCATGATTGACGTTAAGTTCAAATTTGCAGACAATATGTATGATAACTCTTAATTTGAGTAGCCTTAACATTGACAAGATCCACAATTGAAAGTGGAACACTTCTTCAGTAATCCATGTCAGCTTGGTCGATGTTATTATTGTCGTACACTGACCTTAACAAGAATGAAAAACACATACGCTTGCGCCGTAAGCAAATTATTTTTGATTTGGACTCACAAAATACATTTCTTCGTAGATGAATGTGTCGTGAACAAAGACTTCAGTAATTCGGACAATATTGATTTTTGTAAATAAGTTATACTTAACTACAATTTCATCATCAATGGAAAATTCAGCGGAGATAATGCCAGTAGTTTACTCATATTAGAAGTCGCTATATTTATGCTTACATAATGATATATCCTCTGTTCGGCTACTTAACGCCCAAAAAGTGTGCAATTCAGTTTAAAAGGTATTCCGTGGAAGTGAAAGTTATAACAGTTTTATTTCACTGAACACTACTTCGTTTGTAAACAAAATTGATGATTTTGATGGTACATCGGCTTTTAACAACACTGGGAGCATTTGCCAATAATACAAATTTAATGCTATTTTTCTAAATGTGTCTCTAAATACATACCTTTATAACCGTGTATTTGGGCTTTGCTCTTAAAGTTATTAAGTAATATTGTAACCATGGTCATCGATAAATATCCGCATCGACGTTCGCTATTTTCTCAAGGAAAGTGCGGGTATGAGATATGCTCTATTGAAATATGCATTGTTTGATATTCTGATAAAAATTGTACTGACAGATTATATTTTTCATGAAATGACACTTGATCAAACTTTGAACAAAATTCCGTTTCTACAGACTTATCGAAAGCCTGATAGTAGTCGTTTTACTATATTGAAACGTTGCGATTTATTCATGCACCAGATTATCAATGATAAATTTTGAAACTTACATATGGCGAATGCACTGATTACTTTTTCATGAATTCTACTGGATGCTCGTTTATAATTTCAAAAACTTCTAGGAACTCTTTTAGATAATTAAAATGTAGGAATTGTGATACATTTTCAATCTAAATATTCATTCAAATATCATCAATAATCACAGCTGTTCAAGAGTTCTTTATCTGATAAATATTCAATATTCAATTCAATATTTCGGTTATGTTTAATTTAGGTTTGTCGTTAAGACTTTGTTTAATACGGCAAATCGTTGAATGTGATTCAATATTTTATATGAACAAAATCACACTGTTAATAAGAATTTATTTCCTTTAAACCGAACTAAAGACCCTGCTTGGTTATCAATATCCATCATCCCAAAGTAACAAAATACGCAAATGTCATAATTACAAAGAACAAAAATATGTCATAAAATCAGAAACGTATGTGGATATAATATGGCCATGGGCTCAACATATGTCCTAGAATTTAACCAGCCAAAACAAGGTGTATCAATCAATGTATACATGAAATAAGGTCCAAGGACACTGTGATTTGACGAAATACGGAGACATTTACACGCACTCTACGCCACCTGAGGTCTTACCATGAAACAATGGGCGACACACTCGATATGTCTAAATTTTAGCTATTATTTCCAATGCTAAGTCTATAGCTAACCGTTTGAAAACGTGTTAACTCAAATAATTAGTTATGACCAAACAGGTTCCATGAAAGACAGATATATAGATGAAAACGTTAAATTAATATTCGATGTCATTGAATATCTTGAAAGTAGCAATACACCTGAACTGTTATTCTTTGCAGACTTCGAAAAAGCAATCGACAGCTTAAATCACTCTTTTATCTTACATTATCTTGATCACCTCAATTTCTGACCACAAATTATTCAATTGATAAAAGTATTTTACAATGATATAAATAGTATCATTATACACAACGGCAATCTTTCTAGAAGTTTTAAAAAAGAAAAAGGAGTTCGGCAAGGTTGTTCACTATCGTCGTCCTTATTTAATTTATGTTAGGAAATTCTATCGATTTTTTAATGCTAAAACAATTATTAAAGGAATAATAATGAATGACCATGAACTGACGTAAACCTTTTTTGCGGACGATGCAACTTTTGTCAATGATGGTTCAGCAACGTCCTTTGAAACACTGGTTGAAACACTCAATAAATTTAGAAAAATGTCAGGACTAAATCACAACTCATCAAAATCTACTGTAATGAGAATTTGATCTCTTAAAAAATCCGATTTTGAATATTGTGCCGAAAAACAATTTACTTGGACATCTGATTGGGCTAAAGCTCTTGGAATAAATGTTTACAATCAGCATGAACTGAAAAAATCATGCCGATAATTGAAGAATTTGAAGTCTGCTTAAAACAGTTTCAACATAGAAAACTTACCTTAATGGGAAAAATACTGTTATAACTGTTTCCAAAGTTAATATATCCATTTTCAGTTCTCTCAAATCCATCAAAGCAAGTAATAGATGGATTTATAACAACTACATTTAAATTTATTGCGAATAATAAACCGAACAAATTAAAAGAAAACAATCACATCAACGTTATTAAAATGGATGCCTAAAACTTACAGACATTAATTATTTTTGAACGCTATTAAAGCGGGCTGGGTTAAACGATTCATAGATGTAAACAATCATGGCAAGTGGAAAGTCTTACTACAAGAAAAGCTCAACAATTGTGGTACAAGTCTTATATTTAAAAGTAATTAAAATGAATCTATAATTCACGACGTAAGTAAAGGAAATCTATTTTTAAAAGATATGCTTACCGCATAGCAAAACTTCAAAACCAATATAGCGTCTACTTGAAAAGACCTGCCACTCTTTAAGATAAACTATTGATATTTTACAAAACAATATATTGGTATGTCAAAAATGATCTTTTATGGTAAGCGTTCGGAATATTCCATGTGTCAGAATAATATTTTATAAAGCCATTAAAAATGTTAAAGCATATAATATGCCAATATTTTAACTCTGAGCATTTAAACTTAATTTCATTACGTTTGTTGAGGTCGTTGCTAAACCTGGAAATAACTTCCACGGTTCATAGAAACATCTTGGGGCAGTGTCTGGCCCGTAATATGGATGCATCACTAATTTTGATTTAATTGAGCAAAACAAGCGTATAGACATTTGTGAATAAAGCGCGGTGAACAATATGGGATTAACAGTCAAAGAAAATAGTCACCAGCAGTACTTAAATATTTACCCTTATTTTATTGAAATTTACCCAAGATACGGATGGCATAAAATATTTAGAGTTTAGCGATAAGTAATACACATTCTTTATATAATAAACTAATTTAAATATAAACTTGCGAAATATTTTAATAATGTATATTGTATATTATTTGAATTTTCGGTACCATCCCTATATAATAAATGGATGCGTTGTGTACATATCACATGTAAACTGAGCTTGGAAATTGTTTTATAAAAATATAATAATATGAACATTATTAGTTTTAAATGTTCATCGTGATAAGTATTTAATAATAGAAAAAATGTATCACATATACGTGTTTGTTTACAATTCAATGTTAAATTTGAACAGTGCAATTAATCATAGTCTGACCTAATATAATACTTAATTTAATCAAATAAGTAATGGCATTGTTGAAGCCAATAGTGACGGGTGTTGTGTCAATACCAGATTGTGGAGTATGGGCAGTTATATTAACTTTAACCACGAAGACCAATATCAGCGCATCAATATAAAACAGAACATGTGTTCAGTATTCATTGTAAAGTTTTAGATAGATGTAAACCAGTAGCGGTTCTCTTGTTTGTTTAAAGCATTCGTTTGCATTCATAAATAATGCTTAAATCAAAATTGTCACATTTTAGAAATCGTGCAGCGAAATAATTTTAACAGTGTAGTTCATCTCCGAAATCAGGTCCAGTTGTAATATTTGGAATGTTCCAACACAAGATGGTTTTCTTCTAAGCTTTTTTATATATAAAGATGCTCTGAGAAAACTGAACACGCCGTGAAGGTCATACGAAATCGTTATTATTTATTGATAATAAACTTTATAAGCAAAGCATAATCACTACAAAAATGGTTTCATCAATGGCACAGTGGCGTCTTTTTAGATATGTAACACCGTAAAGTGATTCTATACCGGTCATTTTCATATCATGACCCATAGGTCGACATTGAGCGCGCCCAATCGGCGTAATTGGTAGTGTAAACATATTCAACAAAAAAGTTTAAAAGTAATGCATATTTGAATCTTAAATAATCGACATACGATCCTGTGTTTGGTCATCGTGTTGTAGCCAATATACATTCACTCTTTTTCTGTAACTGCATTTAAGAAACGTGCGAGTTTTATCGTGTAAATTCGAAAATAAGTAAAAAATATAACAAGTGAATGTTTTAAAGCAAATAGAACTTAATTGTGCAAACGATTACATCCAATCATACATCTTCAGACAGTCGGTAAAAATGAATTCAATTTCAGTTCAATCATCAAGATATTCTAGAAAATGTGATTTGTTTAATTAGTGCATAAACCATGCGAACTAAGCGATAAACAAACACAACCCTATTGTACAATAAATAGTTCGGTCAAAATATGTATGCATTTTGCTTACGAATAATGAAACGTGAGAATTGAATAATGTCTATACTGTGTGTATTATATGAACGCTATGTTGGCAAAAGATAAACGTAGTTTATTCACAATAGCAATTTAAAACAGTTATCAATATTGGAAAAAGGTATGGTTATCTTAAACGACCCAGTAATTGAGACCACCAGTTGTGTTCATTATTCACACATTCAAAGACAACACGGTATGACATTGGTCCGCTAATGAACATGTTTATGTTACTCGATTGTTTCATATCTGATATGAAATATTAACACACAATAAAAGCACATCATCAAATATTAAGTTTTAAGCTGTAAACGCATTTGAAAAAAATAACACATTGTTGTTTTATTTAACGGAACATATCGTTTTCCTGTTGTAAAGTCGAGGAACTCGAATAGTATTCATTCAAGCGCCGAAACGTTTTTAAAAAATTATTTTTACAATGCGCAGTCACTTTAGATATATATTGATTGTGTTAACTCCTCGTATAAAGTTTTTAACTGAATCATCAGGACGCAATGTTTTAATGTGAAATAATCCGCATCGAAGGGTTTCGTAACGGCGACAACAGGTGATCCAATGGTCCGTCTGTGTGACTGCGAATGATCGGCCTACAAACAATACATTTCATAAGTTGTGATTAAGAAATAATTTTGTTATTGTTTTTATTTAAGTTGCTTTATGAACTAAACATGTAAGCAAGATTATACATGTAATTAAATCGATATGACTTCATTTACATAGCAAGTATAACATACTTAACTAAAAAAGGACGGCATATTTCAGAGAAGTGCATTTTCTAACGGATAAAACCACACTGTACGTTTACGAGAAAGATGAATATATTATTGACAGTTTCAACTCAAATATATGATTTGCAGAATTGCAAAGCCATTCTTTGGCCACTTATTGATAACACAAAAACGCTTACATAGCCATTCCCAGTCGATTGAATTCCTCTCTCGTACTCCGTGCTGTTATACTCCGTTTAGACCTAATACGGCTTAGAAATTTCTTTCTTAGTTCAAACCTAAAACGTTTACCAGAGAGAACATAAATAAAAAAATTGAGTGAATAGTTCAAAAGCGCGATGCATTCACAAACGTTTACATATGGCATCAACTGAAGGAAAATGTTTCCTGCAAATTCACGTTCTTTGAATTTGATGACAAGGTCAATTATTAATGATAACGTGAATAGAGGTAACAGAGTTATGACGTAAGTAAATGAGACCACCAAAAGCATTAAAGTGCTGCGGTGTTTCTTTCGAAGTGCTCTGTGATAGCTCTCCTGTCGCAGTCTCACTTCTCGTCTCACTTTAACAATCTGTGACAAAACTAGACCATTACATACCAGAATTATTGTAACTGGCAAACAAAAAACCAACGTCCAGCTATAAAAATAAACATGCAAACTCGTATATAATGATATAAAACTACTTCCAGACAGGCAATCGTTTATTGAATTCACATGATCGTACACCACGCGCTCTATCATTACAATGCGAAATGTTTGTGTCGCGCAAACTATGACCAGTAATAAAACGATGGCTGCCGCAGCCCCGCTTCGCTTTCGAATAAACATATTTTTGAACGGAAAGCACACTGCTAAAAGTCGTTCAATCGCCATCAGCACAATTAGCCACGAAGACATCAGCGAAATCACGTTTTCAAAGTAGTTGTACAGTTTGCACGAGATGTTGTTGAAATTATGGAAAAGTCCTGCAACCGCAAGATGCTGCACATAGAACTCATCCACGATCGCAACAAGTCTACAGACAAGAGTGAGCGTGTCAAAGATGGAGAGAGCGCAAATGTAATGGGAGTAGGACTTGTGTCGCAACTGTTTCGACTTCATTACTATCAGTGACAATGTATTTCCAATAATCCCAACGAACCCAATTATCGGTATGAAAATGAATTTGATCCAGTATCCCCATTGGCTCGAATCGATGATCATTTCTGAAAGGAAGAAAATACAATTTCTTGAAAATCATAATTTACGTTGTACGTTGAAAATCACAACCACAAACCCATAAGGCACACATAGTTTGTTTAGTTGTTTGTGTGTAAAACACATGGTCAGTATTTATGGCTTTTGTTGATAGTGATAAGTAACTGCTTAACTGCAGTGCATGTACATTTTTTTTATAGCCTTGTGGATATATCGCAAACAATCTATCTAGTGTTCAAACTTTGACAAGGTGTATGTTAACGTATACACACCTATTTTACATAGTATTTTCATTGCCTCTGTTTTAAGAAAATGCCAATCGTATTAAATGTAGCTCATTATTATGTATATGTCGAACAGTATTACTCAAGAAAAAGTATTATTTTATTGTAGTCAATTTTAAGTGTGCTTAAACTGCCTGTATCAGCTTTTTAAAGCATCTAAAATCTAACGCGCTTAGCTATGCACATCTAAACAAGTTCTTAATAACAAACAAACCCATTTGTAAACTTAAAACACATTTCTCCAAATGGTCAGGACAGAATCTGGTTTAGAGGAAAGCTGCTCCAGAATTCGCTATTATTTAAATGTAAATAGGCTGCAATTTTCAAGTTGGATCTCGCGTTGGCTTTTAAATGATTTAAAAAAAAATACATTTGTAAGGCTAGTGATTTTCAAGGTTCTTATGTTCGATGGTGTCCAAAGAAAGCTAGGCAAATGAACCAGTGATAATTGTGTAAGGAATATGATCGAAGTTGTATTGTTTGACAGTCATGCAGGGCAACTTTGCAGCAAATAGCGTGTTATGAGACGGTTTGTTTTCTGTTAAATGTACATCGTGTTAAAAAGAGGGTATTTTTTCTAACGTGTGAACGAAATCCACAGTACGCGATAAGTTATGTACAAAGATAAACCACGCCGTTTTCGATTGATATAGGGATTCCAACGCATCAATACTCCTTATCGTGGGTACATCGACAACGAATGATGCTTGAAAAAAATATTAAAAGCTCGTTCGGAGAAAGGCGACATTTTATATGATTATTTTATGTGATTAAATTATTTATATAATCCTTTGTGGTTCGTTTTGGTGTTTTAAATGCTGAATATGAAACTTTTTAACAAACATAAAGTGGAATAATACGAAGATACAAAAGTCATGTGTTTTATACCTTCGAGTGAAATGTTTCCTGAAACATTCATAAACGATCCGTTAAGCGACATGTTGTTCAATGTCATTGTTATGATCTGAAAAAACAAAAGATAATAGTTAGCATAAAATGATAGATATAATTACTTCTTTCTAAGCAGCACTCAAATAGTGGGTCACCATACACTTTGAAATCAGTTGACAATAGAATGCATGCATTTGAAATAATTTCTGATGAATCAATTCAGTAATTTATGTCAGAAATAAATTGTTGTATATTTTTGTAATTTGTTTTTAAGAAAATAATCATTCAGATTGTACAGACATCGAATTATTTATATGTGTTCGACATGGATTAATGGGACGTTTACAAAAGTGCGGTAATGTTATTATGTTAAAAGTGGGTCGGGTTTGGCGATAAGTGGTTAGTTAACGTCTATTAATGAATCGACATTTTTCCGTTTAATAATTGTTGCCAAATAAAGTCATTTTTGTTTATATCAGTGAAGCGGCTTTTAAATGTCTTATTATTTAATTAAATTATATTAAACACATTCAAAATATATATTTCATAATTAATCAATTTATATATTTATATGACTACTCATTACTTGCATTAACTGCTACTATAATACAAATAATAATAATAATACTGTTAACATTTCCAAGCTCTTCCTGTTTTAATTAGAGCACGTCAATGCTTTATCTATTTGAAATAAAACAGACTTTAAAACTGCAGAAATGTTTTTTAGGGATTTAAGAGCCAGTTAAATATGGACCAGCAATAAGTTAACAACAGTTTATTATTATTATATTATTATTATTATTATCATTATTATTATCTTATCTGATTTAACTTTAAATTATTATCGTTATTATTATCATCACAACATTTTTTAAACATACTCACTTAAAACTCCAATTCATCATAAATATAAAGCACATCGGTTTCCAACCAAATCCTGTTTAAAACGGACATCTATGTCTCACCGCGCTTATTTAAAATTCATAAGTTCAAGAGTCATCTATAGCTTTTGCATGGATGCTTGCTCCCCACAGCAATATTTAACTTATGTCCTGTGTGTGCTCTGCACGTCTTTCTAAGAGATACCACAAAAACAGGTTATTGTAAATCCGATATGGCTATATCCCTCCAGCTGTCTTCTAACGCGCTCCGCACATTCTGCCTCATTATTTGCAAAAAAATACAATTGAAACCCGATACAACAAAAAATCAAAGCAAACGTAGAATATTTGGTAGTATCGCATTTTTGTAGTTTCACATAATTTGGATTTGGAAGAATTGTGTTTATTACGTCGTAATATTACTGCTAAGGTGCCATGAAACAAAGCTTTGTTTGATAATTAACTGTGAATTAATAAACCTACGAAATGATAATTGCGTACTTATATATTTTTTTATATAAAAAGTTATGTAAAACAACTTACACTTTACGTACATCTATACATTCAATGAAGGCTTTTACTACGTTTATACAATAAATTCTTCAACAGATTATAATAATATTTGAGTACAATTATTAATTAATAACATTAATTAAGGTTGATAAAAGTAAACAAGAACGTTACAAGCCGATTCTTTTGTTAACTGCCTGGATGTGTTTCAGTTGGTGGATTGCCTTGGGTATATAAGAGATTAAAATAGGTCTGAGGAGCTGTATATGTTTCTGGATAAACAAATTTAACTGTGTACAATCTATGAAATTAAAACATCCAATATTATATATTACACCTACTGCGTCACTATGTGTGCTCTGAATGTATATGTAAAATTAATCTTAAAACGTTTTTTATACTTACTGTCCTTGAATTACATTTGGCTTGAAATGTATACGGTTTTTACTATCTGATCCACTGTTCTATGGAGTTATGTATTATTGAATCTAGCAAAATGAATTATTGAATCTAGCAAAGTGAATGTTTTATTGTTCTAAATTTGTATATTGTATTAAAATAATCAATTGAGCAAGCATGAAAACTTGCAGGAACTTACTGATGGGCAATATGTTACAAAATGATTAATTCCATACATAGCAATAGCAAGATTGAAATCGTGGTCGTTTATTCGAGACACGCAGTTGCGAAATAGCCTGTTGTCTCAGAGGAGCAGCTTCATATCGCTTTTGCATTTTCACATAATTTGAATTTAAAATTATATTTACATAGCAAAGTGTTAAATGTATTCATTAGGTTACAGAAATTAAGAATCAGTGAGAAGAAAAAAAAGGTCACCTTATCATGTTTTGTTGAAAATCACCTGTTTTAACATGATCTCCTAAGTTTTCAATTAATACTAGCTCGTTCCATAGCACGATAGTTTTGTTTAAAGACTATTTCAAATCAAGCACAACGGATAGTAAAAAAACTTTGGAAAACATATTATTTTGTTTTGTGTGTGTGTGTGTGTGTGTGTGCGTGCGTGCGTGCGTGTGTGTGTGTGTGTGTGTGTGTGTGTGTGTGTGTGTGTGCGTGTGTGTGTGTGTGTGTGTGTGTGTTCGTGTTCTAGTGCGTGCGCATATGTGTGTATGCGTCAGACATTGATCGAAAAACGGAATGGTATGAATTGATGGACAACAAAAACATTCGTCAACGTTCCCAGGCGTTTGTTAATATTTCAAAACCTGTTCTATGAGTTGCTTTTCAATGATATACCCCAGTGGTCATTATTCCAATTAAATGGTTAATGTTATATTTATGAATTATTTAGTTTCTTACTTTAATTTATTGTAGCATTACTTACTGTACTCCTAAATTGTTTTCCAATCTAGTGATGACCATTTAAATACTTAAAGACCAATCAATTAAATTATATACAAGCAAGAATCAGTTTTGTGCATTTTATCCCATTGTTTATAATTGCTTGTATTTACTTTATGTTGGCAAGGCAGACATTTGTTTCTTAAAGCATTACTTTCTCCGTCACTAGTATATATGTCTATCATTTGTAGTGTTCCTTTTTACATTTTTGGTAAATCGTACCATGTAAAACTGGTGTGATTCACGGGTTTCTCTATCGAAATTTAACACATGTTATCATGGATGAATTGGCAGCCATATTGATTTAAACTATACCCGTTGTTTGTTGTCAAAATACGGTCAGCTAAGTTTACAGGGTACGTAGCATTCTGCATTGATTTTAAAGTATTTGTTATCAAAGTGTATTCAAATTGAATTGGAAGAAAACGCTAAGTTGAGGTATTTATATTGTAAAATATTATTGTTGTTAGGTAATATTTAATTGATTACTTAATCTTGCCTGGAAATAAGTTCTGATCACCTGTGAAGGGCACGGTGTTTTCTGCGCCCAGTGCACAATTTGTTGTGACAAGCGCACTTTGTCGAGTGTTAGGCGAAGGGCGCACTGTGTTATTTGTCCGGCACAAGGCATAGTTTGCCATTTAGAGTAGTATCAATAGCTGAGATTTTCTTTAAAAAAAAAAGGTTCTATCACTGAGTAACATATTATATCCAACTTTTATTGGACATTTTGAATAAGTAAAAGCTAGATCAACGTTGTTCATATAAAAACGCTTGAAACTTAGCATAAAAAAGTGATATATAATTATGATTAATATGTATATATTAAGCCATTGCTATTCAATTAAGCGACATTTCTTACAGGAAAAGAAAACAATACATTGAACAGTTATTCGCTTTGGTTTTGTTTGAACCCCGTTCATATAGTAACTTGTATTGACGCGCGGAATGAATCATAACAACATAGTTAACTACAAAAAATGTTAGAGAATCAGATATCCCGAATTCTATATTAAATCGTCAATTAATCGCCTTTCACGGCATATCAAATACATTATACCACGTTCTAATCCAAATCAACGCACATGCAAAATTAATAGGATTATAATTCATATGTACTGTAAGTTAGACTTTGTTTGTCTCATGAAAACAATAATTGCGACGCGCAAGAACTAAACTAGTTGTTTTAATTCGGAAAATCTTATAAAAACACGTCAGTATCAATGTTCTTCGTTTTTTAGTAACCAATGAATATTAACAATACTCATAATGACGCTCAATGGACCATTGTCGACCTGAAATGGCTTGAAGTCACCCGGGGGTGACTAGGAACCGATTCATGTCACCATGGGGTGACTCTAAGCCGATTCTAGTCACCCGGTCGGCTTGAAGTCCCCCCAGGGTGACAGGAATCGGCTTGAAGTCACCCGAGGATGACAAAAATCGGCTTCTAGTCACCCCGGGTGATTTCAAGCCATTTCAGGTCGACAATGACCCAATGAGCCATAATGACTTGTCAATATTAAATCTAAATGGTTTTTTATTCGAAACGCTTTCCGCGTTAGTTTGGAGGAGCGTTTTGAGTTTCTCATTATTTTAGAAAAAGAAAAATCTGCTTTTTCCAGTAAGAACCAGTATATCGGAAAACTAGTTTGTTGTTACAAATAATCAATAAATAATAAAACAATTTCGCATGAGAAAATGTATTTTTCTTAGCCAAACCATAGTTCGACTACACTTTAAATCGCAATTTGACAAGTTGACACTCTTTTGCATCGCAATCATAATATTATTCTTATTGAACTAACAATAATCGCTCGAATTGAAAATGCATTACATGCAATTATAATTAGCATAGCTGTCAACCGCTGGCATAATGAGAGCACGACTCAGCCACGCTTTAGCTTAAAAATGTCGTATAGTCAAAAGATCGAGAGCAGTATTTACTTTACAATAAACGTAGATGTCAAGATATAAATATATCAACAATAGTTTATCGTTTGATGTAATTCTCAAAGTGTGGTGTATATTGAATCATTAAGTTATTACAAGAGCATCTCCATAACAATTGTGTGCGGTTTTTACTAAATACAGTGCTTAGAGGTTAATATATATTTACGCGAGTATGTTGGGACTTCGTTTCGCCGTCAAACTCCCGATTACTCAGATAAACCGTTTCACGACGATGCCCCCAGCTTTAATAATATGTACGTTAAACGAGATGTTATATCGGTTGCCTTGTATTGTGGTCACTTCTCTTTAATAAAGATACATTGCATGAAAATTGGTATTTGCAATCAATTCTAAGAATTCATTTAATCGGAAAGAGACTAACTCTTATTGAACCAACAATAATCGCTCGAATTGAAAATGCATTAAATGTTATTATTATTAGCATAGCTGTCAACCGCTGGCATAATGAGAGCAACACTCAGCCACTCTATAGCTTTAATGTCGTATAGTCAAAAGGTCGTGAGAAATTTTTAATTTACAGTAAACGTAGATTTCAAAATATAAAATAAAGTTGATCGTTTGATGTAATTCTCAAAGTGTGGTGTATATTAAATCAATAAGTTATAACAAGTGCATCTCCATAACAATTGTGTGTGGATTTTTCTAAATACAATGCAAGAGGTTAATGTGTATTTACGCGAGTGTGTTGGGACTTCGTTGCGGCGTTTAAATCCCGATTACTAAAAAAAAAAGTTTCACGACGATGCTCTCATCTTTAATAATATGTACGTTAAACTAGCTGTTATATCGGTTGCCTTGAATTGTGGTCATTTCTCTTTAATAAAGAAGACAGCCATGACATTTAACATCCTCATATTATTTTTGGGATTTCGTTTCTTTTACCATGCATGCAAATTGGTATTTGCAATCAAATCTAAGAATTCATTACATCGGAAAGATACTTTAATTGGGAAAGAAATTGCGACGCAGTAAAGAAATATATTGATGATTTAACTTAGAAAAATTACTAGGCTGACTGCACATTGAGGCATAAAGATCGAAACAGCAGATGGGTGATCTCTTTCATCTATTTCACTAATTGAGGGACAAGTAAGGATTACAGTTATCAATCCAGGTCTAACTGGAAACGACATGTTTACTATGTTGTCATGAAATAACGAGAGCTAATTTGCTTTTCGCCTTTTAGGCATTATCTTTTAGTTCACCATTTATGGGGAATGATCGTGCAACTAGCTCTTTAAGCCTGCGAAACTAAAAAAGAATGTCATTGAAAGTATTTTCAGGCAAACCAACGGAAGATAAATTAATATATTAGTGTGCGTGTGTTCATGTCTTTCAGTGGTGTATATGGTACTCGACCTGGATTGTTAATATCATCATCCCGCAAGCAATTGAAACGTTCTTTTAAACCTCGGACTTCTGAAACCACCATGTAATTTAACGGCATGTAATATACACAAATAACATTCGTTTACCATCGGCCTATCACGATGCAATTCTAATAATAACATTGCCACTATCAATCAAGCTCTTGCGTGTTCAACGATGGTTAATAAACATTTTTAAGACATCCGTGGGTAAACAGAAACGACAAATATGCGCCAAAACAGCCAATACAATTTCGATGAAAACCATCCTGTCTGATCTGGCTGAACAATACGGCGTCGACTTTTTTAAGTTATAACTTATTCTTACTTTTATTGTATGTTTAGTAACTGTTATCAGGTGTGTCCGTACTTGTCGTCATTGAACATGTAGCATATAAACATTCGAATCATTGTCAACATAGGTTTTCTGTAATCTCGCTCTCTAGATTGAGATTAATTACATTTGTGCTTGTATGTGGGTAAATTTATGGTGGAATATAAACAGGTAACCCTAATATTATTATTAGCTCGACTGTTTTCGGAGAAAACCCGAGGTATTGCCATAGCCAGCTCGTCGTGTCGTGTCCTGTCCGTCGTCGTCCGCGTCGTGCTAAAACCTTAACCTTTTGTCAAGGTTTTGAATATTGGCTCTAAAATCAAAGGTCTTCAAGCAACAGCTTTAAAACTTCATATGTAGCTGCACCAAGATGAGTCACACCCATTTTTGGGTCACTAGGTCAAAGGTCAAGGTCACTGTGACACCTAAAAAAACAAATCCTGACAAGCTTTTATCTATTCAAAACTGCACCCGCAGCCGAGCGTGGCAGCCGTTATGCGGTGCTTTTGTTATTATCATCGTGGCTATGAGCACATTTGCTTACATACTGAAGTGGAGCTCTCCCTCAGGTAATCGTATAGGTATTCATCGTCTTCTGTACCCGTGTCAGGGTGACACTTGTAAGAATTTATTAACCACAGTTGCGTTTTGTCAAAATGGAAATTTAATCATCATTATTCTAATTCAGTATTGACAAGTTATCGTATAATCACATAAATAAGGCCGATAAATTTCATCATTAAGTTCTCTGGCTTTCTTAATGAAACGTTAATTTTCCAAACGAATCATAGATAAAAGCACGAATTACATCCGTGTTATTCACTTCTTAAACTATTGTATGCTTATCACTATCGGAATGTTGAATTACGTTATAGTCGTGTTCGTTAATAAAAACAAACATTGTAAATTTCTTATATAAATCGAAGATCTAACGAGAGCTTTCAAACGTGGTCTAAACTGAAAATAACAGGTTTATACCAAAATATGTTTATCGGGGCTTTTTATAACTGTCACTAAGCACTGAGGATTCTGTGCATCAACCGATGAAAATGACTTAGGAATTAGGCTAAGCCAATCATGATGACGAAGGATTACAACAAACAATCAAATGCATTTAGGAATCCTAAATCCTATAATAGCTATCTAACGTAAAACATTCAACAACAGCATAATATTTAACTAGCAATAACATTTTATGAGCATATATATAGATAAGTTACAGATTCTGCATCTTACAATAGAAACATATAATTATTTCTGACCTTAATCTATTTGCAGTCATGTAAGAGACGAAATAATACGGGAACAATAAATCCGAAATATGACCACAATGCTGTTTAGGAATAGCGAAGTTTACACAAATGACACCACATATCAACATTTAACAAAAATGAAATAGTATGTTTAAGTTAATTGTAGTCGTATTAATATAATTATACAAGTAAACAATAATAAATCACTAAGATATGAATATAAACAATATAATCCTTGCAAGATGGCGTTTGGGCTAGCATCATTGAAGCTCAGGCATTGGCAGTAAGTTGAAGAATTCAAGTTCTGTTCATTAGCATTAGACAAAATATGTTATAATGATAACTATCAAATAATTTCACAATAAAACACTCCAACCATAATCTTTTGTAAGGGAGAGTTTTATGGTTGAGTGAATTTTACTTTGAACAGTAACAGTTTGTTTACATTACCGATAATTAAAAAGTAGTGAATACTCCTGGGGACCGTTTGTTAAAACTACGTACGTTCAAAAATCATGCGTTAGTGCAATACGTTCAGTTAGTAGCGTTTCTATAAACTTCGTAAAGTTACGTTTACCGTATGTTTACACGTAAAGTAACGTGTGCTCAAAGGCTCAAGTAAATTAGCGTAAATATGGCGGCGTATGAACCGATATTTCGGAGAACCGAACGTAGACTACGAAATCTACGAGCGCAACATCATTTTAGTTAATTTAAACCGTTATCTATATTAAGATCTTGGTAGGGCATGGGAAGATACTGTAACGGAAATCCTGCGTTGATTGTGCAGGATCTATTATGTACGATTGTGGATTGGAGTTTTGCTAAGAGAGGAAATTTTACATGTTCGAATCGATTGTTGTTATGATTTGTTCGAGTTTCCTTTTGACAATTTATTCAACTTTCGTTTTGAACAAGGTTTTATTCATCACAAGACGCCAAGTTAAACTCAACGAATGTGACGTTTGCTGAGTGATATAATTGATTCATTGTAAACATGGGTAAAAGTATACTTTTTCTGTAAGAATTATGTATTAATTCAAATAATTTTTGCACAGATTACTGTATAATTGTCATTCATTGACACAGCAGTATAATATAAATGCAACTATTTACAAAAACGTAGATTACTGTATACAATTTTAATTGATATGTCAACAGCGCTTCTTATAAATGTGTATACGGTTGCCACATTATTGTTAAATTTGGCACATTTACAGTTTAAGCAGAAGTTCTGCATCAAGATCCGTTTCTTTCGAAATAATATCATGCATATATCATTTTGTCAAAACTGCATAAAATAAAAGATACTGTAGAGACTGTGAGATACAACCTGTCGACATGTTAGCTCAGTTGAGTTAGATTGGTCTTTGTCAGCTCTGGTACTACTTGAAAGTTCCCTGGGTACTCTTATGTATGCTACAATATACCCTGGGTGCAGAAAATATACTTAAACATAATAGTACCCAGGAATACTTAGGCTTAATCTGCTGTTGTTGGCTCTTTTTTCAAATTAATAATGTTTCTGTTTACATTCCGTTAAATGGCCTCCGCGATGATATTATCGAAACTCGTACTCAAAAAAGCATATTGAGTTAGGTTTTGTTCAAAGAGGATTTTGTTTCGTATTCGGAAGTGCGTTTGATGACATCTGATTTTAGGCAGAAATAAAACTATGTACCAAGGGAACATTGAAGTGTACTTAAGAGTACCCGGGTACGTTTAAGTAGTACGGGGCCAACCAATCAAGCTTCAGTTGTTTAAGCGCTGCAATTATTAACTGGATGTAAAGGTAAGGCTCACACACTTGGCTAACTTTGCGCAATGGTTATTGTAACAACTAAAACTTAAGTTATCTGAATATTAATAATGGCTAATGTTTAAGTAGGTTTGAAAAACTTTAACTGTTGAAGTAAATTTACTGAAAACATGTATTGAAATGTACCAAATATGTCATTTTATACAAAAACTGTCAAAACACTATGACTTTTAAACCAATGAGATTTGTTTTTGGTAAGTTACAGTTGTAAGATGCTCAAAGTTGTATTTTTAGCGAAGCTGTTTTCGGAGAGAGAAAACCCGAGCTATTGTCATAGCCAGCTAGTTGTCCAACGTCCGCCCGTCCGCTGTAGGCAATGTGCTAAAACTTTAACATTTGGCTCTAAAATCAAAGTGCTTCCACCTTCAACTTTGAAACATCATATGTAGATGCACTTTAATGAGTTCTAAACGCCAAACACATTTTGGATCACTAGGTTATAGGTCAATGTCACTGTGACCTCTACAAAAATATAAAATTCTGACGAGCTTTCACAGCCCAGCGTGGCACCAGATATGCGGTGCTCTCGTTTATTATCAGATTGCATCGGTAATCAATCATATTTATATCATATTGATGGCAAAACTTTGTTGTTGCTATATGTTTTATAATCATTTTTTCTGAGTTTTTAGGTTTTTTACAAAGAAATTTTAGAACACAAACCACGGGGACAATACAAAATCATTTCATTTTGTTTGATATATGGTATCATCAACATTCAAAATCTGTAATTTTATTATTATAAATGCATTTGCCATGAAGAAGAAGTGGCAAATTTTAATTAAGGTCATTGTTAATCTTTACTGTCTGAAATATTTAATTTCTAATTTTAAGATTATTTTTTAGTTTCCTATAAACCGTATGGACACATTAAATGCAGTTGGATTGATATGTTCAAATAAAATTGTTATGTCATAAGAAGTTATTTAGAACTTTTTTTCTTTATAGGTGGTCACACAGATTGACAGAAAACTATCAACAATCATTTTTTTTTCCAATATCTTTGAACACATTTCTTTAAACTCTATACTGTGTTTTTGTACATACTGTAATGTCCATTTATACCATTTAAAGTTCTATAACATTGCTGTAAACATTGCAAAACCCGCTTTATTTTATCTTATATTGTGAAAAGCAATGCTGCGAATTTTCTCATTTTTTTACATTCAGTTATTTTATACCATTTTTTGTTGGGAAATATTAGAATAAGGTATACTGTCTTTATTATTATAAGTAAATGTATTTTTTTAATGTTTTAAATCCATTAACTTGTACAAATAAATAAGATACATAAAATAGACAATGTTTGTGTTGTGTAGAGCATTTACTACCATTGCAATCAAATAATTTAAATAATACCATTTTTGTTTCCCACTTTAAACACCATAGTTATGCATAATATTCACATTAAGTTACTTGTCAAAAACATAACTTATAAGACAATATAAATTCGAAAGAAGTTGTGTGTTTTGCACTAAATAAAGCTTATTGCGGACATGTATGGTATCAGTGTATGTGTTCAAAAATCAATTGAAAAAAAATTATTAAAGATTTGAACTGAAAAAAACAACAGATTTAACATATTTTCATAATTATGTTTCTTTCCCAAACACATGAAAAAACATTTGAATAGCACAATTTTTACTGATTGTTTTTATAAAAATGTAATAGAAATTTAATATCAAGTATATGGACACATATTTTTAATAGCATAATTATTATGAACTTTCAAGCATAAATTGTGTCATCCTGACATGATTCAACTAGTAAAATTTAACTTCATAAAAAAAGGAACATTTAAAAATGAGTTGCTTTCTCCCTTTGTTTTGTTCATATGTACATTAAGCCAGATGTGTAAAACTTTTCCATGAATTTTAATTGATGCATTAGTTTCCATTAGTGAATGGCATTATGTTAAAGTATATTATGAGTGACTGAATTTTTTCACAAATATTTCAGTCATTGTGTTGGTAAAGCATGTAAAGTGATTCAGGTTTACAAAAGTGCCCGCTTCTTATACCAATTACCCGATACCAATGACCCAGGATGGATCCCAATTTTTCAAATTTTGTATTTAGAACTAATCACAACTGGTACATACCCTTACATATATTTTACCAATCCATGCATTTTTTTTAAATATTGAACAAAAAATATAATATAATTATATATGTGAAGAAGCATACTTTATGATAATTGCAAATGCCTATTGTCTCAAATTAATAGAAGCATTCATGGACAATGTTAATTTATCACAGAAAAAAGATTCTCATTTTAAATGAATTTATGAGTAAAAATCTGTTGTTTTTTTTAAATATTTTGCACACAAGTATAAATATTAACATGGTAAAAACATGATGTTGATTGTTATAAAATTATCTAGAAGTGAAACAAGTGAATACAAGCTACAGAGTTTGTTAATTCTTCTAAAACCAAACTGTACTACTGTACATTATCATTGATCAGTAAATAAATTTAAAAAAAAACTACCTTCTTTACAGAGGCCATTGCTGATGTTCTTATCATTATATGGTATTTTATTTGTAATTCAGTGACGCACCAAACATAATTAAAGATCCCCTTCCAGTAAATTGAATTCCTGTCAGGAAACTCCTTGATTATGTTTCTGTAAATTCAAATGTGTAAGCTACAATACACACGCCTGTCTTCTCAGTATTATCCATCCATTTTTTTTCCAGTTTGCTCCAGCAATTCCAGTTTGAAATATATATGACTAACCTTCGTAAAAGATTTGCTTCAGTACGAATCATCTCTTCTGTTTTAACAAAGAGCATATGCAGCACAACAAAGAATGGTCACACTTAATTTTAAAAGAATCAAGAGATTGAACTTTTTTTACAGTTGACCCGAAAGTTTGTTAGAGAAAGCAAATTTAATCTACTTTATGAATTTCTTCAAATGTTCCCTGTAAGGTCCGCGCAATCACCAGACTTCTGTTTAGAGATTATTCAAACATAGCAACTAAGTTTAACGCTACGTTCGGTTTATAGAAACGCACTTAAGCATTCAGAAAAGCGTACGTAACTTTTAACGTACGTACATTTTCGTCCGTAAAGTTACGCATTGTACCAGAAACGGCCCCCAGGACCTTACATTACCTTCACAACTACGCTCCCGATAGGGAAAAACAAAAGACAACAACATAATTTTTGGTAAGCCGTTTGTATGACCGACTGACTGATACCGTGTATTACTATTACATAGTCATCGAACATACATAAAAGCATGAATACAAATAAAAGTTTTGTCACCGTTACAATATCATACAACTTAGTATACTACAACGCTAGGCATACTGTATGTCGGCACGAGTCCCTCCTCGTAGGCAACTGTAAAGGCAGCCACGCCTATCAACGTAGACTGCTACATCACCAGGCATACTGTATGCCTACACGAGTCCCTCCTCGTAAGCAACTATAAAGGCCACCACGCCTATCGTCTCTTTCGGAGATCGAATCCCACAGTGGGATAAATAATATGATACTGCTATACGTGTATATATTGAATACATTAAATGCATACTCAATGTGAGTAAACGCGTGACCTGTTGTAAAAGCACAATCCTAAGTTTCAAATATTTGCTCGTATCAGGGTAAGAAGCATGAAGATAAAACATTTAAACCACAACACTTGTAATGTAACTCTTACTATAATTCAAAACAAATTAAAAGTATCGTGTTTATTAATCAGTCAATCACAACGCTGAATGACTGATAAGATTCACTCGTCCTAAAGCAAAATCCTCTCTTACAGAACCACCAATCGGATCTACATTGACAAGGGAAAATAGTTTTATTCTTATTCGCACGTGCTCAAACGACGAAAACAATATTTACTGATATTCTATATAAAGACAGAAGGCATTCTACCTTCTTAGGAAAACCATGCGCATTTTCCATGATTTATAACCGTAAAGCTTTCAGACACAGTTTCCACTCTCTGTGCAGATGTATAATAATTATACTGATTTACTACTAATGTTGAAATATTACAACATCGTGTTCATAAATGTTTGGGATTCATAAGTGTTTCGTTCATTTTACGGTTGTAAAATACATTGGCACAACTGATCGGAGAAAACGTATTGAGTGCAACGACAATTGCGCTCGCTTCAGTTTATTATTAAGGTAATAGTCGAAACATATCATTTTCACATAGTCTTTATATTGTCTTTATATGGATATACGTGTAATTAATAAAATCGTGTTTGGCCCTTAACTTTCTTTTGCGGTTTTTGAAATAAACATAAATGTACACATGATTTGCACATTATGACAACTAGTCACGGCGTGAAACCGCCATTCCGCTTTCTAAACGGTCAAAATCATGGTGTTTAATTTTAGGTTGTGAATATCCCTTATACGGATATTATGAAAGTACATATGTGTTTTCTTGTCACGTGACAATAACGTGTCGCAGCTTTAAGATCAAGGTCTAAGCAGACACTTACAGTTTTGATTTATTCTTCACATGAATTTAGTGAGATAGCATATTTTAGCAAAAGTAACCCTCAACAGGGCTCGAACCACTGACCTTAGGAGTCCTGGAGTAAAACTTTACCCATTTAGACCACTCGGCAATCCGTGCTCATACAATGAGTGATGTATTTTATACTTTATATAAGCAATCCTGTTGTAGTTTAACAAAATATAGCGACAACAACAGAACACTCCAAATTATTCAATCGTTTAGCGTTGCAACGCTTTATAATTTTCAGGTTTTTAAATCGTCAAAAGATGCATATTATGGCTATTTTAGGGCATGGTAAATGTTCAGTATTACTGTTTCCTCACAAATATCAAAACCAAAACGATAATTTGCGAATCTGAAACAACTTCTTTTAATTTTGTCAATTTACCAAAACGTGAAAAGGCCCCTTTAAAGCGAGATTAAAAAATGTACTAAATATCTTCGTCACAATCGGCTCGGGCGCTAATTTGTCTTTGCTGCACTTTATGAAATTCGTCTTCAATGTATAATTTTTCTTGCCTATTTTGTGTTATTGTAACATACTTTTATCAATATATTACAATTTGACACATATAAAAATCGTATAATCTCGGTTGAAGGAAATTTAAAATAAAGTCAGAATTTAAACAAGATGTGTTTGTGAAACACTATCTCCCCGCATATTATTTGACCTTAGACCTTGAAGGATGACCTTGACATTGACCGTTCACCACTCAAAATGTGCACATGCATGCCAAATATCAAGTTGCTATCTTCAATATTGCAAAAGGTCTGGCCAATGTAAAAATTTGACACAAACAAACCAACACACAAAAAGACACGCCAAAAACCATATGGCCCCCAGTATAGACTGGGGGATATGATAATATCAATACAAAAAGTTGTGTGACAAATCAATAAATAACATTTGCTTTAGGATCAACATCAAAATCATCACTTAAAGTTTTTGCATATTCCTTATATGGATATATAGTGAAAGTAAATGTTTTTATCCGGCAAATAACTTTCTCGTGCGTCATGTGAGTTATCGTAGAAATGTGTTCATAGTCCTTAAATGGGAATATTGATAGTAGATGTCCCTTTATGGAGCTCTAATATAAAATGGTTTACTTTATCATTATATTAAGAACATTTTAAAGCATACAACAACAATCGCGCTTCATAACAAGCCAATGTGATAATTGTGAAAACCCGCCTACTAAGGAACATAATGCTAATTTAACTATTTAGATTATGTCACTTAGTCCATTTCAAACCGATAACAAGTATGGTACACATTTAAGCTATGAAAGAAACTACACTATATGAAATACATTTGCTACAAGTGATACACACACTTCGTTTGCATTTTAAAGGCTCATAAAAGGTGACGATCCGTAATTATTATCGATTTTTCAATATTTTTTGCATATTTTTTTATTAAGGTTATCAAAAAAAACAAAAACATATATGCTATGGGACATTACCATACAAAATGAGCAGTACAACTTGTTTTGAGCTCAAAATACAGGTTCCTCCAAGTCAAATGTGCTTACAAACAATTAGTTTATTTATATCGCTATTTACCGGTGTGTAGAAATACCGCAAATCCCCGTAATTACAGAAATCCCCGTTAATATTAAGTACGCCTGCCGAGTACCGAAATCCCCAATATTTATGCATTAAAGGGTCAATATGTCATCGGTATGATTGTGTTTATTTTGCATCGCTTAAATGTTAATGTTTTGATAAAGCATTCATATACTTGTATATAAGTACGATTCATCAATTTTTTTTCTATGAGTATTATGCTTATTTATGTTTTGAATGTTTATTCACTTGACAAAACCAGGTATGATACATGTAGCAAAAGCATTTATGTCATATTGACGCGTGTGCGCAGCGGGTAATCAGATTGTGTGCTGCTGGTATTCAGATAATCGCCTTAGATCGGAGGCGAGTTAATTAACACTCCGCTAATAAGATAACAGAATAAACACATTCAATCAGTTGTGATTTAATATAAAACTCTTCTAGTTTACCTGTGCATTCCGTTGATATTTCTATCATGACATAAATGAAACACAAGTTAAATGCCCAGTCTTATATATTTCTTTATACATTTTAATGGTAATCATTCCGTTTTTTTTAATTGTTAACATTTGCTATTACAATCATTATCTTGAAAAATGTAACTTAGATATGGAATTTAGGGTAACATACTCATTGACATACAAGCTTATATAAAGCTGTGCAGTTTTATTTCATTACAAACAGCTGCAAATTTTAACTTTTTGTTTATATTTTGGGACTATTTCGGCCTATTTTTTTTTTATTTCTTGTTTAAAAATTTGGGACTATTTCGGCCTATTTTATTTAAATTTCTTTTATGAAATTCAAAATTTGGCTCTTAGAAAAGGTGGTCTCCATGTTGAAAGAGCTAAGCAACATATTCATTATGTTGGGAAACTACCTCTTGAAATATAGAGAGAAATTGAATGTTTGTTCAGCGGGGATTTCGGTACCAACGCGCATTTAAGTTCTTGTGTAGAATTACCGAAATCCCCGTTAAGAGGCAACGTATGCTGTTAAGAGTGCTGAATAATTAATATTAATATCATTATTTGCCCATTTACATTTAAGCGATGCCAAACAAACAATCATACCGATTACATATTGACCCTTTAAAGTAACATTACTACTCCAAATCAACGAACATTTCGTACACTATTTCGTAAAAAAAAAACATAACCAATTTAAAATCAGTGTTCCTTATGGCAATTGCCGAAATTTTAACGCCAGATGTGGTCAGATTTATTATTGTTTTGCATATTTGATTCAATCTTAATTTACCGCAACGATATTTATTCGTACGACACATGAACACTAATCTGGTATTCGTGTGTCGTATGAATATATATACATTCGCGGGAAATTAAAATGGAATTAATTGTGTCACAAATAAATAAAAACGAGCATTTTTTATCTACAAAAATCAATGTAAGCATACCACATCTAGCGTTGAAAATGTGGCTATTGCTATAAAGGACACTGATTGTTAAGGTGTTAACTTTATTTTACGAAATACTTTACGAAATGTTCGTTGATTTTGATCGATATAGAGACTTTAAGGCGTAAATATGTGGGATTTTGATACTCGGCGGGCGAATGTAGAATAAGCGAAAACCCCGCTATATCTCTAAATGATTTTTAAACAGTACTTACCAAACGGGAGATTGTTGTATCATTGATTTCTACTATAAGAAAACACTACCACGATTGTGTTGACACTTGAAGGTTTGTACAGCGGGGATTTCGGTACCGGCGCGCGTTTATGTTCTTGAGTAGAATTACCGAAATCCCCGCTAAGAAGCAACGTATGCTGTCAAAAGTGCTTAATAATTAATATTTACAAAATTATTTGCACATTAACACTTAAGCGATGCCAAGGCTCGGCAGGCGTACTTAATATTAACGGGGATTTCGGGGGATGTCGGTTATTACGGGGATTTTGGGATTTCGGTATTTCTACACTCCAGTTATTCAGCGATGTAAATAAACTGATTGTTTGTAAACACAATTGACTTGGAGGACACTGTATTTTGAGCTCAAAAACAAGTTGTTTTGATCATTTTGTATGGTAATGTGCCATAGCATAAATATGTATTGTTTTTTGATAACCTTTATAAATAAAATATGCAAAAAATATTTTAAAATCGGTAATAATTACGGATCGTCACCTTTTATGAGCCTTTAAGTGTATATTTACCGGTTGAAGGTTCAATAAAAATACTTTTATAACTAGATATTTCCGATGTGGTTGATAATCCAAGAGCGGCACATATATGATTGGAAATAATAGTTAAAATATGTATGTTGATATTGTATTTTTTGTTTATTTTAATAGCTGTATATGATTTGCCACTGAATAAATGTTTATCAAATCTTAAATACCAATTTGAGCCTATCCGAATTGGCTGGCTGCCAAAATCTAAATTCCCAAAACTCCAATTTACCACTCAATTTATGCGCAATAAAAGTAGTTCTTCGCAGATCTCAATAACACGCCTTATAAAAACAGAACATCACTATATAACATGTCAGTGTCTTAAAAAGTGTAAAAAAATAATTGTTTAAGCAAAATTGCTAAGCATTGGCTACGACATAGTTTTTATTGTTATATATTAATGCGAGAATAAGTTCCTCACTTGACGGTCTAGGCTGAAAAGATTCGAGTGTTTTCGGAGACAGTAAGACGAATATTTTTCTGCGACATTTTTTGAAGACCTTATATTGGTTTTTTTATAAACATATTGTTGTGCCCTGGTTCAGGTGCAAGTCTTATAATAGGTATGCGCATGTCTTATATCAGGTATAATTAGTAGCTCGCTTTCAATATAATGGTTATTTTTGTCCATAAAAATAAGTCTACCCAGACTTAAGTTATTCAATTTAATATATTGTCCAGTAAGGAACTTAAAAGAGTTACACATATGATGAAATATATTCTTTATTATTTACTGTAAAGTAGTACTGAGCATATTTACTTACAATATGTTAAAATATTAAACTTGGCACCAGAGTTATTAACAAAAATTCAGGATGGAGTTGTACTATCAATGGAATGGAATTTTTGGCACAGAAAATCTTAGGTATTTATACTTTTCCAGTAACACACTGTGCCCTGTGTCATGCACATGACGCAGTGTGCCATACACATGACACAGTGTGTCTGCAACAACAAAAATTGTGCCTGACACAGTATTCTTTGTGCCTTCTTAACAGGTGCTCAAATAGAATGTTCATAAGTATGGACTATTTGTAATGTAAAAACAACTTTAAAATATGCAAAAACATATAACAACATAATAATACCTCAAAGGAACGTTTTCTGCCATGAATTGGATTCATTTCAGCACTTTAACAAATTATTAAACACAAAATGATGTTTAAGGACTTTAAAAGTCGGCTTGACAGAAGTTGCTTAGCAACGGGCACGGTAAAAATCAAGATGGCTGCCGTATATTTCTAAGAAACAAGTGTGAGAGTTTTAAATCAAAAAGCAATGGATTTAAACAATTCTAACTGTCAAAAATTGGCAGAAATGTGCACAACAGGACTAAAATTTGATAGCTGCTACTTATTTTATATGAATTCTTAAATAATGACATTAACTTTAAGAGACAAATGTCCATCTTCAAACCGGAAGTAGGAACATTTTGACAATAACAATGGAGTAAAAATCGTGAGTATGAAGGAAAACTAATTCTAGCCTAAGCATGTGATATTAGTGGCTGGTCTGTACCATATAAAAAATTGGTCAGCACTATTAATTATATGACCAGGCTAGGAAAAGCAACATGAATGAATGAACAATGAAAACAATTATGCTGTTGACAAGGAAATTCAGGTAACTAGTTTCAATGTAAATTTTGATTAACACTTAAATAATGAACTATGCACTGGGTTGTTACATTACCCCCCTGTCTTTTATGGCAAACTCCCGTTGCCATATAAATAGCATATTGGCAATTTAATGACAATGTTATATGCAAAGTCCCTATACCGTCTGGTTTACAGAGAGTCTACTGTAGTAATAGACAAAGAATAACAGTCATATATAAACATGTAGAACACTTTCGGTTGAACACATAAAAACAAACAAAATGAACACTTTATTTGAGCAATATGCCAAATGTCCCAAAAGGATTTCAACAAATTGATTATGGCAACTATGTTGGCATGGTTTACCAATAAACATATATGTTCATTTTTTAACATGTTTTGCTTCCTTTTCAGCAGAGCCATCTTCATTGCCTCGTTTGGATTCGCCTTGCTTTCGCACTGTAGTCTCCAAGTTCTTTATTGCTCGGCTGTTCCATTCAACAGCAGACACAAGTTTCCCAATAGAGCTTTCAAGAGTCCTTTCTATTTGGAATAGCGCTGTTGCAAGAACACTATCTTCACGGCGTGGTTCTGCCTCTGTCTGAGTACTTGCTGTCTTCACAGGTAGGCGCCTTGGCTCATCCAATAGTGGGGTGCTCAGCCTGGAAATGGACACTGGGACAGCAGGAGCAGGAGTCGTGAATGATGGCAGACATCCTACCATTGAAGATGAAACTGGCGTTGGCACATAATTGGGAAACCCCATTCCCAACACAGATGTGGTATTCGCAGACACTGGTGTAGGCTGATAGGCTGGAAATGTGGGCATTTGGCAGGGGGATGATGAGGCTGGATATGGCGTAGGGAATAGCTCTTGTAGCATTTCAAACTGTTCCACGTCGTCTTGCTCCGCGGTGACCGCTGTACTCGTTTCACACCTATTGTATTCGGGTCTTGTAGGGGTGTAAGGTAGGTTGGCAGCAAGAGGCGATGGAACCACAGCTTCTCCAGACACATTGGAACCACGATTCAGTAGGCTGGCAAGAAGCTACGGTGTCATTTTAACACTGACCAGATCACCGGAATCACTGCAGCCTTGCTGAGTCACCTCATAGTCCACACCCTCTTTCACAACCCTAGGGTGAGGGTTTTCTATCAGGAACCTGCTTTGATCACCACCTCCTTGCATTGCTGACATAAGCGCGTGTCTTCTATAGTCTGTGACATGCTTTACCAAAGCCTCTCTAGTGGAACACCGAAACAAGCACATTGAACAGTAAAATGGTGCTTCACTAAGTGCAAAATGGTGCTTCTGCACATGGTCAACCATTCTGTATCTCTCATTTATATATGTTGTCATATTCTTCTTGCAATGTATACATGAGAAGAGAGGTCTCTTTCTTGCTTTCTGTCCGTACTCCATGACCTGAAAATAGGCAAATTTCGCTATGTTCACCGGATTGCTGCTGCATGAATCAGTTGTTATTCATCAGCAAATCAGTCAATATATTATAACATTGGTTTAGGTGTGTTCCTTGCTGGCTGTCCCTATCTTGTAATTAAAGTATTTTAATTGCTATTATTCCTATTATTATAGTGTTTGCATATATAACCCCCATGTCCTAAAAACATTTTTGTTTCAACGCATCCGTCCACAATGCACATACACACATTAACTCGCACAATTTTGGTCAGACACTGCACCTAACTATGCACTAAATTTCTTCAAATGCTTTTGAACAGCTGTGATCCACTTTGGAACTATATTTCCATAATAGGGCTTCAACTTGTTATGGTGGAACAACTTCTTCAAGCCTGATTTATCTAACTGGACAGTGAAATTAACTTCTGAAATCTTCTCTGTGATAAGGAAAGGACCATCATAGGTTTTCTCTAATTTTGGACACACTCCAACTTTTCTATTTTCATGAAGTAACCAAATTAAATCTCCAACATCATAATGGTGGAATGCAAGACGTGTATCATATATTTCTTTGCTTCTTTTGGTAGCACTGTCTAGGTGTTTTCGGGCTATTGCATGGGCCTTGTGCATGTGTTCTTGCATTTCAGTAATTGTTTCACAAGCTGTTTTAGGCCTAGCATTCGATACGTTGGCATGACCGTATATCACATCAGCTGGAAGTCTTATTTCCCGCCCCATAGTCAGCATATTTGGTGTGACTCCAGTTGACTGGTTTGGTGTGGCTCTGTATGCTCCAGCAAGGCATCCTAAGAATAAATCCCAGTCATCGCCTTCGTCAACCAGGTAGGCCTTGACCATCTTCATTAGTGTCCGGTTAAAACGCTCTACTTGCCCATTACCTCTTGGGTTGCGAGGACTGGATCGTGTTTTCTTAATGGCAAGGAGATTGCAAAGTTCTGCAAAAATTCTGCTTTCAAAAGCTGAGCCTTGGTCACTGTGAATAACTAAAGGTGTTCCCCATCGGTTGATCACTTCATTGAGGATCTTGTTTGCACATTCATCAGCTGTTTGACTTGGGACGGCAATTACCTCCACATATTTGGTGAAGTGGTCAGTCAGCACTAGTACATACTTATTGCCCCTTTTGGTCCTTGGTAAAGGGCCCAGAAAATCAACTGCTAGTATGTCCCATGGTGCGCCTGCTTTGATGTGACCCATTGGTGCTCTTGGCGTCTTTTGTGGCTTCTTATCTGATTCACAAATGTCACACCCTTTGATGTACAATGCAATGTCTGCCTTAATTTCAAACCAGTAGAAGCTTTGGGTGATACGATTGTATGTCCTCTTAACGCCCATGTGTCCAGCAGTGACACTGTCATGTGCGTCTCGAATCACTTCTTTTCGCAGTACTCTTGGTACAATTAACTGCAGATGTGCATCTTGTTGATCAGCTTTCTTGAAGGAGCGGTAGAGGGAACCATTGACTAGCTTTAAATTGTCCCACAGTACCAAATAGTGGCGAGTCTCACGGCTACACTCATTTGCTTCATGCACTTTTGGTTTTACCCCTTCAAGCATGGATCTGCGTATGAGGCTGATGTCTGCGTCTGCTTCTTGGAGTTTCGCTATGTCTTCTGGTGCATACTTTCCAGCCCACGACTTGAAGCATACTGATATTGAACCTCCAGCCACAGGTGCTTTCTGTTCCTTTTCTGTTTCAGATCCGATTGCCCGGATTGGACAATTTGTTGTGGTTTCCCCACTATTTTCTTTTGCTTCGCCCAAGGCTGCGTTTTCATTACCTTTTGACAGGTCTGATTCAACCGTTGAGTGTTGACTTGACATCATCAATTCTGCCCTCCTTCTGCATTTGGAGCAGGGTCCACATTTCAATGGTTCATCCATTACAACTTGGTCGCAATGGCAGTCTCGCGGATTGGGACATCGTGATAAACCATCACAATGCGCATGGCTTTTCCCAGGTCTGTAAACCACTCCAAAGTCATAGGGTGCCAAGATTTCCAACCATCGTGATATTTTACCACTCGGTTCACGCATGCTAAAAAGCCATACCAACGCCTGGTGGTCAGTACGAACGACAAAGTGACGCCCTAACAGGTATTGTCTGTAGTATTGTACAAAGTACACAACAGCAAGTAACTCCTGCTCTGTTATACAATAATTTTTCTCAGCTTTGCTCAAACTACGGCTGCCATAGGAAAGCACTTTGTCTCGTCCAGACTGAATTTGGGATAGAACAGCACCTATTCCTGATCCTGAGGCATCAGTGTCCAATGTAAATGGTCCACCATCATTCAGTGGATAACCCATTATCTCCGGACCCATAAGTATCTCTTTGATCTTTGCGAAAGCATCTTCACAGATTGCATTCCATTCAAACTTGGCATCTTTCTTGGTCAGGTCAACCAAGGGTCGTGCTAGCTTTGAGAAATTCTTGATGAAACGCCTGTAGTATGATCCTGTTGCAACAAATTGTTTGACTTGTTTCGCATCTGTGGGTCTTGGCCAGCCAGCTATTTTTGCAACATTTGTCGGGTCTGGAAGAACTCCATCTTTGGTGACTATATGACCAAGAAATATCACTTCAGTTTGAAGCATGTGACATTTGCTTGGTTGTAGTTTCAAGCCGGCTTTGGTGATGCGATACAGGACAAGGTCTACCCTTTGGAGATGCTGCGGGAAGTCGACACCGAACACAATGATATCATCAACATATACTGAGCAGATCTCCCACTGTAACCCTTGTAACACCAGCTCCATGGTCCGTTGGAAAGTACTGCTAGAATTGTTGAGACCAAAAGACATGCGTGTCATTTCAAAGTGGCCAAACTTGCAAACAAATGCGCTCTTCGGGATGTCATCCTCTTTCAATGGTATTTGAAAATACCCACTTGTAAGGTCGAAACTACTGAAAAGGGCTGACCCTGCAACAGAATCAAGACAATCCTGGACCCTTGGGATTGGAAAGCCAATAGGTTTGACAAGCGCATTAACCCGCCTATAGTCCACACATGGTCTCACGGCACCCGATTTCTTCTTGACAAGTACAATAGGTGAGGCCCAAGGAGACGTACTTGGTCTTATGACACCTTTCTGAAGAAGGTCCTCAATGGCTTTCTTTTCTTCACTTGCATAAGCTAATGGTACGCGGCGAGGATGCTGTTTCACAGGTTTAGCATCACCAGTGTCTATGGTGTGTTCCGCTACATTCGTTACCCCAATGTCCCATTCATCCTGGGAAAAGCTTTTGCCATACTTCTTCCGTAGCCCTGCAACAACACGCCTTTCTTTAAGGGTTTTCCCTTCAGTTGACTTTGCATATAGGTCTTTCAAATGTCCTGGTACTTCATTTTCGCTTGCTTCATCAAATGACCTTCCAACGACTGGCCTTGTGTTCACCTGATTTAATTGGATTCTTCTCACACTAACTGGCTCATTTTCATTTGGATTATTCTCTGTTGTCGCCAATACACTCACTACTCTTTCAATTCTTTCTGCAACACCAATTTCTGCATCCCTTCTTAGATCCACATCTTGTGAAAATGGGTTCATTAACCTCACCTTGCATGTTGGTGAACGGTTAATGTCAACCATAGTTGCGGCCATGATTAATGGGTATCCCTCTTTGAATGCTTGGTTTGGTTCAATTAAGAAGTCACCCGATAGATCATCATCCCATTCTATTCTATTTACAATCACATCAACAAGGGCTTCAGAATTTCCTGGAATGTTTATATCTTCTGCTACTGTGACCCTTCTAGCTTCACTACATTTAGCTTTGCTGATACATGGTATTTCATACCCTTATAACATGATAATTTCTCTACTTAGTAAAATGTCTGCTGGTTTGCCACTCTTGTTCACCAAAACATCGTATCCAAGAAGAGCATCATCTTCTATTTCAGCAACAATAATCTCCTGAAGTTTCTCCATCTTACCAAGCCTAAGTTTGAACATGCCTTTTCCCATTTCCGCAATGGGAGCTCCACAGGCCCCTTTCAAACTTGCCCCCTTGCTAAGACTGGGTCGACTTCCCTCTGGTAATCTTTGGTATACCCTTGTTGAGATAATTGTTCTAGAAGCTCCTGTATCCAAGGTAAATATGATTGGCTTCTCATTCACAAAGCCTTTCACATACAGCCCATCTCCGAGGTCACATAGTCCTCTATCGATGTCGACCTCATCTGGCGCTCTTCTCATGTTAAGGTTTACTTCTAATTGGCCTTTATCTTCTTGACTTTCTACTCGGACCTCCCTTTGGCCGCAAGAGCTGGTCCCCTGGCGTTTAAAGGTGAGCTGTTTGTCGGATCTACTATTGGACTGTTGGTGTCTCTTGTTCTGTTCTGTTTTGTTGGACATTCCCTTGCAAAATGTCCCTTTTCATGGCAGCTATAACATTCTGCATCTTTTCTTTTTATAATGGTTCTTGGCTTCATTCTCAGTGCTTCAAGTTGCTCTATTCTTGCTTTCAAATCTTCTATAATTTTAGATTCTGCTTCTTTCTCCTCCTTTGATTTAAAAGGACGCGTTTTGTAACCGACATCATGGGAAGACCTTCTTATGGTTTCTTCTAAACTTGTGTCTTGCATGCATTCGCCATCATCACTTACTCTTCTGTCTCCAGACCTATTTCTTCTAGAGTCCTTATGCATATTTCTGATTTGTAACAAGTTTACAGCAAAGTAGACTGCTTCTTCAATTGTTCTTGGTTCTTTATTGAACTCCACTTCGAACCTAATGTCTTCATCATAGATACCATCGAGAAAGCGCCGAACTAGATCTTCGTCTCTTGTTCGCCTGTCTCGTCCACTATGTGCCTTGTCATACAGTCTTTTTAGATCTGCTGCAAATTCCTCTAATGTTTCACCAGAACGCTGGCTTCTACGGCTAAATTTTGCTGCGAATGTCCTTGGGGTCTCAATGACTCTAAAGCGACTGTCAATTTCCTTCAAAAGTTCATGGTAGTGATTCAACACATGGGGGGAGAGTTGTAAAAAGACAAACTGTGCAGCAGCACCTTCAAGTCGAGGTAACAGTTGGTTTAGCCGTTCTTCTTCATTCCAGCCATATCTATTTGCTATGGCTTCAAACTGTGCTTGCCATGTTTCCCAGCCCTCTTTACCGGTGAATGGTGGCATCCTGATATGCGGTGTTCTTGTTTGACGTAAGCTGGACTCTGTGTAATGTGGCGTTATTTGTCCCCTTTGGTTTTGCGCTATTGACTGCTGGCCTTCATGTACTGGACCTCTGTATCGGTTTCCAGAATTCACCTCATTTTGTTGGTTCCAGAGGTTGTTCACACTGTACTGATTTTCAGGGTTATTGACACTGTTATACTGGTATCTTCTATTGTGAATCTCTCTCGAGTTCACTATATTGGGTTGTCGTTCACTACAGTCTTGTTCACATGGGGTGCTACCATAGTAGTTGAAGACCTGCTGTGATTCTTGTTGAGGCCCATTGTTGTGATCTGTTACATTACGTGAATAACAATGATTCACATCTTCAGCAGGATTGCACCGTCTAGATCGATTATCGTTAAAGTTGTCATGACCCCTTATTTCTGGCCCTTTTGACTCCTTTAAACCCTGAATATCTTTGGCCATAATTTTAACCATGTCCATCAGGCAAGCTATTTGCTGGTTAACGTTACTATTGGGTTGCTGTTCTATTTGTTTATCTCTCTCTTGTGTTCCAATGTCATTTTCAGGTCTGGGCTGAACAGAATCATTGTCGCTGTCTTCGTAGTCTTCGTTTGTTCTTTGCCGAATGAACACTTCGCTGTCGCTATCACTTGGATTTGGCTCAGACATTTTGTTACACTATTAAGTTGAATCGCTAACTTATAGATCTAGATTTCTCGCTCAGTCAAGCACACTCACTTAAACAGTCACACTTAAAAGTTCCCATTTTAAATACAGTCATTGGTAGCGTATAATTTCATCATAAAATAAATTAATGTCATGTATTTACTTATTTGATTTGTGATACAGAACAATTAATTTTATAATTTTATTTAATTACAAAAACTTATTTCGCGTTTGGTTCAAATCACTGGATTAGTTATAATTTTAATACTAATCCCACCGCTGCCACCAAATGTTGTGCCCTGGTTCAGGTGCAAGTCTTATATTAGGTATGCGCATGTCTTATATCAGGTATAATTAGTAGCTCGCTTTCAATATAATGGTTATTTTTGTCCATAAAAATAAGTCAACCCAGACTTAAGTTATTCAATTTAATATATTGTCCAGCAAGGAACTTAAAAGAGTTACACATATGATGAAATATATTCTTTATTATTTACTGTAAAGTAGTACTGAGCATATTTACTTACAATATGTTAAAATATTAAACTTGGCACCAGAGTTATTAACAAAAATTCAGGATGGAGTTGTACTATCGATGGAATGGAATTTTTGGCACAGAAAATCTTAGGTATTTATACTTTTCCAGTAACACACTGTGCCCTGTGTCATGCACATGACGCAGTGTGCCATACACATGACACAGTGTGTCTGCAACAACAAAAATTGTGCCTGACACAGTATTCTTTGTGCCTTCTTAACAGGTGCTCAAATAGAATGTTCATAAGTATGGACTATTTGTAATGTAAAAACAACTTTAAAATATGCAAAAACATATAACAACATAATAATACCTCAAAGGAACGTTTTCTGCCATGAATTGGATTCATTTCAGCACTTTAACAAATTATTAAACACAAAATGATGTTTAAGGACTTTAAAAGTCGGCTTGACAGAAGTTGCTTAGCAACGGGCACGGTAAAAATCAAGATGGCTGCCGTATATTTCTAAGAAACAAGTGTGAGAGTTTTAAATCAAAAAGCAATGGATTTAAACAATTCTAACTGTCAAAAATTGGCAGAAATGTGCACAACAGGACTAAAATTTGATAGCTGCGACTTATTTTATATGAATTCTTAAATAATGACATTAACTTTAAGAGACAAATGTCCATCTTCAAACCGGAAGTAGGAACATTTTGACAATAACAATGGAGTAAAAATCGTGAGTATGAAGGAAAACTAATTCTAGCCTAAGCATGTGATATTAGTGGCTGGTCTGTAACATATAAAATTGGTCAGCACTATTAATTATATGACCAGGCTAGGAAAAGCAACATGAATGAATGAACAATGAAAACAATTATGCTGTTGACAAGGAAATTCAGTTAACTAGTTTCAATGTAAATTTTGATTAACACTTAAATAATGAACTATGCACTGGGTTGTTACATTATTTTAAAATATCGTTGTTTGAGTTTGCGTTAACAAGACATTCCAGGAAAAGAAAATGAAAAAAACAACAACAAATATTCCCGATCATTCTCGGAAATAGACGAAGTAACCGGATATGGTATTTCCCTGCGCAAATCGAGGGCAAAAAGTTATATGTGAGACAAAGTACACAATCTGTACACCGTTCTTTATCAGGGTAAGTGGATTTTCTTTTGTATACAAATTTTCCTGATCTGTTAATTATGTAACAAAAATCTATTTTAGGCTATTGAATGTGATTTATGTGACACCAACAATAACAATTTTTTTGCGTACATGTTGTTGTTGTTGTTGTTGTATATCTTCACCTCCTATGTAGAAACCTCTACCAGATCTGTAGAGTTGAGCAAAAGGTTATCGTTCCCACCACCAGTATCGTGTAGTTCTCCGCCGTCTATGTACACTGTAGTATATACACAAATACTGTCTTTTCTTACAATCTCTGAGTTTCTGCACTGAACCGCTAGGGTCAATCCCTATAAATTCGGAGAAAGGGAGAAATTCGGACAATGCTTCTTCCCAAGAACACTTAATCTAGCCCCAGGCCTTCAGCACCTACAGTGCTTTGATTTTCACAGCTCTTGCTGGTCGTATACGAAAAGAAACAATTTGTAGTAAATAGCGTTAAATTGCCATAATCTATTCAGTTGTTTAAGCAAGTATATACGTTCTTATGAAAGCTTTATAAACGTATATAAGCCTGTGGGTGTATTCAGATTATTTATATGGACTAATTAACCTCATAATAAAAAATACTATAGAAGTTTAACATGGTAAAATATCTACGACATGCATCTGCATGTTCAACTCTGTCTTAAATAAGTGAATGTTCAACTCTGTCTTAAATAAGCATCAAGTTAAGTTTGATATGTGCGTCTGAACAGGTTTACATTGAACTAAATTTACAGCGGAATAATTCTTGGTTAAGTGTATTATTGTATCTGCTTTCGTATGTTTAGTGAATAAACATATAAAGCTAAATTGGGGACATGTTCATTAGAAATATGCTACGTTATGACATTGTTTCTTTCAAATAATTGAATGTCACAAATTTAATTGATTTTACGTTTTAATACATTGCATATTTTGAAAAAAAAAGCGTCTCGCTATGAAAATGTTCGGGAACCATATTGTCAATAATACTTATATGTAATTATCAACACAAGAGTATTTTTAGTGGAAAGTAAATTGTATGTTTTCATCTTTAAGTTCGAACATAGAGATGTTCTTGAATTGCCTTGAGGAGGAGGCGAAAGAATATTAGGTATCTGTAGATTTTATTACAGTTCACTCTATAGTGTTAAGATACATCAGTTGTTATACCCGCATCTAGCTAGTGATGAACTTAAACAAACAAACTGAAAAAAAAAATGAATTCATCCTTCATTACATATCAAACCTTCGAGTAAGGCGTGTTGTAATCTGATTATGTAGTTAGTGTAAGTGAATTTGAAAGGAATCTAAGAAACCGTTCCCATGGCGCTCAAAATCCAAGTATATTGCTGATTCATGTATAATACAATGAAATAAATGAAATGTACTGGAATGCGTTCAATTACGCGCAACATGTCAAATTTTATCTGAAACTTCATTATGAAACCAAGACTTCGAGGCACAGTGGGAGTAAATGCTACGCTCAAAGCAGTCTTTTTTAAATGCCAATAATTTAGATATTAGATATACGATATAGTTTAAGTTTAGCCCAGTTTTGTATTTATTTGCTAGTGCTTGTAGTCAGTGTGCCAGCTAACATATATCAGACTTGTACAACATAAATTTATACTAAATTATCCTTTTTTTTACACAATTGGCATTTTACTATTTGCAAGGTGAAACCAGCATTAGTTTTTTATTATTAATGAATAGTTCTTTATTATATACAAGCATATTATAAAGTCAGTAACAATAAATAGTGAAGAATTAGGTTTCTTACTGTAGTAGCATGAACCAATGATTAGTTTGCAAACATAAATAATTGATGCAAAATGCTTGCACAAATATTATTTAAGGTTTAAGAATGCATTTTCTTTTCGTTTAAATGGATTTGTTTATAAATTATATTTTTATGAATCATTTGGCAACAAGGGTATACGAACTTTAAAATAATGTTATTAATTATCTAACCAAACACTGGTACCATGAGTAGCATGAACCCATGCCTTTTTAAACACGCGTTATGGATGTCAAATGAGTGACGAAATAATATTTAGGGTTTGAGACAGCATTGTATTTTATCTATGCCAATTAGAATAAATCTGGTGGTAACAAGGCAGAAAACCGTCTTTTTTCCGCTTTTTTAAAACTCAAATTCAAAAGAAATCTTAATAACTGAAAATAGTTTAAGATGTTTAACGAAAATACCGATTCGCCCCGTTCATGAAATGGGGCTGCAAGATCCTGTTACCACTGCACCAAGTAATAAACATTAAATGTTATCAAATTTGTTGAAATGTCAATTTTTTATTTAATGTATACTTTGTTTTCTTTCACTGCAATACTTGCACCATCTGGTTATAAAACAAAAAGTATTTTAGACTTTTGAACATTTACTATATATGACAACTTTTAATTGATCAAGATATCAGTACGTCTCTTGAAGGTGCTTCCAAAAATACATTAATCTCCATGAAAAGAACAAAATACAAGTGAAATAAACTGTAAAACTTTAAACAAAATTGTCATGCGTGATGTACAAGATAGCTCAATAGGATTAAGATACGAAATACATGATTTTCCAGAAAAAATAGTATTGATCGTACTTCTATTTGTTTAAAAAATGCTGTATTATCTCTTTATGCTTATTTAATAACTATCGTTACTGTCAAAACTGCTTACACATTCCTGCTAAAAAACACACAACCAGAGGTTAAAGTGATATTATGGGCATTTTTCACTGTTGAATCGAGCTGAAAAGAATTAACAGGTCAAACGAGTTAGTTAAAAAGTGGTTACTGACCAATTATCTGCAACTCATCTTGCTACCAGTTGTTTATAAAAAATATATATTATATATTCGATATTTTACATGACTCACCCAGTCCTCTCAGCCGAAATTATCCGTAAAACAAAATAGGGTTTATGTGTCGTATGAACGATTCTGCACTAAAACCAAATGAAGATTCACATCGTAAATCGAATCATTTCTGTCGTCAGTTGTCAAAACGAAAGTACGGTTGATATTTAAATGGATTATTTTTCTCTTCCCGGGATATTGTTGATGCTGCATATACAAATATAAGTGTATATGAAGTGAAAACACCAAAAATAAACAACGGTTGCGATAGACACCTATAAACTGCCCATAATATCACTTTCAATAACACTTTTTGTAGTTTTGTTACAATAATATTCACATGACATCTTGCAGAACAATCCTTACGACTTTGTGTATTAAACAAGTGCATTAGTTGGCAATTTTTCCCCCGGCCAGTTTTCCCCGGGGAGAAATTGGCCTTGGCCATTTTTTCCCAGGGGAAAGATTGGCCTAGGCTGTTTTTCCCCCGGGAAAAAATGACACAGGTCAATCTTTCCCCTCCTTGGTCAACTTTCCCCCTCTACTTAATGAATTACTTGCAACGTGACTCTTGGCCATTTTTTCTCCCCTCGGCCGATTTCCCCCCCTACATAAGAATTTATTTTAACATTACTCTTGGCAATTTTTTTCTCTCCTCGACCAATTCCCCCCCCCTACATAACAATTTAATTTAACATGACTCTCGGCTATTGTTAAGCACATACAATATTGCATATTGCAAAATTTAAACTGATACTTCTTTAAGTGGAGCTAGTGACCTTAATACTATGATTCTTCCCTAAGTGCCAAACAGTCTAGTGTATTGTGTCTGGAAGAGTCTCATACTTTTAAAGTTCCCTCCAGTCCAGTGTCCAATTTTCACAAGTATAGAATTGTATATTGCTAAATTCAACGTATTCTTGCTGATATGTTGTTACATGCCCATTGTTTTTTTATTATATTTAATTCCATTTCTTAAGTATTAATTTTATTTTGACAAATTATAATAAAGATACCCTTTTCACATAAGAAAATCAAACACTCAATCAAATACAAATGTTATGACTTAAGTATTATACTGACAAAACTACAAGTATTTACGTTTTTGTTTCCCCTTCCCTACCTACCCAACAAAAAATTAGTGTTTATCATCATACTTATACATATCTTTTTTTACAGGGGGACGGGAGGCGGGTAGTAAAGTTAATAATAGTTTCACTTACCTAATACGTCTGGCTTAATCAATGGGAATAATTCAAAGTTTTATTGCTTCAAATCTTTGTACAAGTAAGAGAGTACAGTCATGCACTCATTTATTATAGGGGCTGTCCAACAGATTTTGGCATGCATTGAAGCTTGTCATTAAATGCTTTTCATTGATAAATTAAAACATTTGAACTAAAAATTTCCAGTAAAAAAAGAATACAATTTTAAAAAAGGATAAAAAGTAACCCTCAACAGGGCTCGAGGACCAATATATCAGTCAGAAGATGCAATCAGAATTTCCATAAGCAAGTGAATATTAAACGAGAGCATTACGTAAACAATATAATTATAATATTCCACTTACTTTGATTACATGAGACAGACACATTCCAGCCGGTTGCATTGCACTCTATCACTGTGTTTAGTGTACCCTGAGTTACACTGCACAGCAGCCTGCTTCTGGTAGGAAGTGCCATTGGGAGCTGTGGCCACACCATTGACTGGGGTAGCGCTACCGCAGTCTTCAGTTGAAATATATCACAAGGGTAATGTCAAACAAAACACATAAAATGATTGACTCATAAACTGAAGTAGATACAAATTGATTTACTTCAAATTGTTTTGGGGAAATTAGTATTTAGTTTGTGAAGATAAAAAAATGGGCACATTAGATCGAAATGAATGAAATAAATTCAAAATAAATCTTAATAAAGGGATGAAAACAAGTGATGGACGACTAGAAATACATTCCCTAAAAGCCCATAAACAGTAAAAATCAACGAATATTTCGTATATTTTGAAAAATGAAGTTAACAAATCAACGAATATTTCGTACAATTTTTCGAACAATAAAGTTTAAAAAAATCAATGTTAATTATAGCAATAGCCAAATGTCAACGCTAGATGTGGTCTGGTAACATAGATTTATCAAGATACATAATGCTTTTTTTTGTTTTTGTGTGGGACAATATATTCAACGCATGTTCATGTTCCATGTTAGTGTTCGTGTGTCGTATGAATATATATCGTTGCGGGAGATTAAACTGGAATACATTGTGCCACAAACAAATAAAAACTAGCATTTTGTTTAACGTTAAATTTATGTTACAATACCACATCTAGCGTTGAAATTTTTGCTTTTCCTTCAAGGAAGACTTAACATTATTTTACGAAATATTTTGCAATATTCTTTGATTGTGAGTATTTATTTTACTGTAAATGTGTGCTCGGACCTAAAGATTTTTATAGAAAAGAAAAATGTCTTCTGAAAAAAAAAACCAATAGCATTTAAATAATAAGGTGGAGCATCATGGCCAACCTGTTAGTTTATAGCCCAGGTTGATAGAACACTAACAGGTTGCTATAGTTTATAACGTTCCTAAGCTCTGCTCTGAAAATGTGTCGAAGAACGACACAAGTCTAGAGCAGTTGTCTGTTACTGGCATAAGTAAGTACACTAAGTACTGGTACAACCAACTATTCCAGGAATAGAGTGAGTTAGTTAAATTATCGCCATGATATGACTGAAATACAGTTGAAGACGGAGACAATCCAACTAAAGAAACAAGCACAAAATGTCAGCAATCAGAATGTGTACTATGACTGAATTCAGTGTTTTTATTTTTATTTTTTCTTACAGCCTGTTCCTTTTGGATTGGGAAAATTAGCGCGATAAACCATGAAATTGGGAAAAATAGCGCGATAAACCATGAAATTGGGAAACATTATAAATATGATTAGATCTATAAGAACAGAATTAAAATTATTAAAGTATGTTTGACAGCATTTTTATATTATAAAGTACTAATTTAATGTGTTCTTACAATGAAGACAATGTTAAGTTAATATCCTTCCACATTCATATTGAACTTGCAATAATCTATATAGATTCTTAAATATACCATTTAATCATAACCTCTTTAACAGTAAGAATTTAATTCAGTATTCTTTTAAATTAAATATCATATGGTGAAAACATTAACAAATATTTATAAAAAAAACGCTTTAGTGGTCTTGCTATGTTAATGATGTATTATATGGAGTTAAAATAATTTATTTCATTTCTTTACCTTTCAACATCTTGCACTTCAATGCTATTTCAGTAAACTGTTAAGCGTGACAAACATAATAAAGCAGAATATGCATATGAATCTGATTTTACACAGATCCACTCACATATAAATCATATCATGTTTGTCTCTTTCCATTTTCGAACGATACTCATCTTAAATGCATTAACTTTGTGAGTAACGGTATACTAATTCCAATTTCCCAACACTGATTTCCGTGATGCACATTCACTGTGAAAATTTGTAATAAATATTTGTTGTTTTTATCTCAAACGTTATATTTTGCGTTAATTGACAAACGCATTAAATTATTCCGTAATAACCATATGATATCCATTGTTAATTTGAATGTTATTTATCATTTTCGCCGCTCATCGCAAATTTCTCGTCTGCTTGCCGCCATCTTGGGCGTGTGTAAAAACAGGCGTTTACAATCGGGATACATCGACTATCGTCGGTATCCTCCGCAATATAGAGAGAGATGTGGATAGCAACGTAAAATCGTATTCGGCTAAATTCGCGAACAATACGTAAGTCAGTTGTTGTTCGGCGACGATTCGGCAACTCGATCGGCACTCGTTCGAAATTATTGCTTAATTACATTGTAATCTTATTGACTTTATTGGGAAATTTTGGCTTTTTTTGGGAAATTTTAATCAATTTTTCTGGGAAAAAACGTCATTTTTTGCAATTGGGAAGCAGCCGAATATCGGCTGTAATTTCTGGCAAAAAAAAATCACTGGAATCATGCTTAGTACTTTCTTACCATATGGGTTACACGTGGCTGATTCAGACCAGACAGTGTCTTCGTTGCATTTGGCGATGTTTGCTCCGCTTAGTACGTAACCGTGATTGCATGATATTTGAGCAACAGTTCCAAACGTTGTTTCTGTGGTGTATTATACCACGGTCTGGTGTTGGGTCACCGCAATCTGAAGAATTGTTAATAATGATGAATAAGATTATGATGTTTTTGTTGTTGTTGATGAAGTTAATATTGATGTTGATGAAGATAATGATGATGATGACGATGATGGTGATGATGATGATGATGACGACGATGATGATCACATCGTTCAATTACTTAACGCAACGTCTGTGGTTCATCCATCGGCTGAGGTACTGTATACATGTCGGTTTAAAACGGAGTGTAAGTATTTCCCTATTCTTTATATATTACCTATTGAATTAAGCAGGTTTGCGTGTGTTCTTTGAGAGCCTAAGTAAGAAGGACTTTGTGAACGAAATCCCTACCTTCCTAGCTGCTTACTTTTAAAGAAATCCGTTATAATGTGGTCAAAAATCAAACAAAATTCGCCACTCTCTCTGTCAAACTCTAGTTACACAGGATTTAGACAAAAGATAAATATGAACAACATTTTATTAAAATCTTTAATCATTTGTATTTGGTTCCAAATTACAGCATCCCACACGAACACACAACATTTTTATCAACGTTTAAATTCGAGTGGGGTTTGAAAAACGGCTGAAGACAACGGCCGTGGCTACTTATTAGATGGTCATGACATCGGCTGCGAAAATACAATTATGCTCAAGCCATCGGCTGAGGCAATGAAAATTGGCATGATGAGATGTGGACGTTACTTACTGACCATATTCGATAGAACTATCAGATATTTTGATCACAAAACAGTTTTATGATTTTCATTCATATTTTAAAATAAAATGTGATGGGTGAGTGGATTTCTTTTTAAATAATTCATACTGTGACATTATTGAAAAAAGTCATTTACACGCAATATGTCTCCACATCATGTAGAGTACACCTGACTCTCGCTATACCGAAGACGGTTATATAGAAGTAATGGAAACTTCGAACATGTAAGTTCATTCCCTTCTCAAATTTGAGATTTTTTTTTTTTAATTGAAACGCATGAATGCATTTACAAACTTTAACACAGCTACATGAAGATAAAAGTAATGTTGGAATTTCCTACTGGAGATCTTTCAGAATCGTTTTTCACCTGTAAATAGTTATAACTAGTCAAAAATGAACGTCATATAAATCGGGTTACTCTAATATCTTTTATCTCGAAATAATTTGTATGGTTTATGAACTTCGACGTTTCAAGATTTCACTGTACTTTGAAGGAGATTGTCAAATGTGTTTGGCATGCGTTGTACTATATTATTTCCCTAATCACCTTGAGTATCAAGCAAATAATGTGTGTCGCTTCGTGTATCGCGCAACATATCGTGTGTCGCATTTTGAACGCGAGACACGATATTTTTCGCGATACTCGAAGCGACACACGATATTTTGCGCCATACACGAAGCGACACCCGATATTTTGCGCGATATTTACCACGATATATCGCCTTTTGGGCTACCTACACAAGGGCGATATTTCGCGGTACATTCTCGCGCGTCGCTTCGTGTTTCGCGCAAAAAATCGTGTGTCGCTTCGTGTTTCGCGCAAAATATCGTGTGTCGCGCAAAATATCGTGTATCGCTTCGTGTGTCGTGTTTCGCCCTAGATGAAAGAAGGGCGAGATTATATACGGCACTATCCATTCCGGACTCCGTATCTGCGTGATAATTAAACGTTCAACTTGTTAATTTATTTGAATGTGTGAGTTCTGTACAGTTTAAACTATTTTCAGTCGTACCGCGACAAATCACATATGAATTATCCATGGTCCTTAGATTTCAAATAGTATAATCTTGAAAGAAAGCCGCAACCGATATAGATCGAAAGTTATCTCGTAATAAGAGTTTTGCCATAATTATCGCTATTTAAACAAAGGATAGAAGGAACTCATATAGTACAACGCATGCCAAACACAATTGACAATCTCCTTTGAAGTACAGTGGAATCTCGAAATGTCGAAGTTCATAAACCATACAAATTATTTCGAGATAAAAGATATTCGAGTAACCCGATTTATAAGACGTACATTTCTGACTAGTCATAACTAGATACAGGTAAAAAACGACGCTGAAAGATCTCCAGTAGGAAATTCCAACATTATTTTCAATCTTCATGTAGCTGTCTTAAAGTTTGTAAATGCATTCATGCGTTTCAATTAAGAAAAACCTTGTATCTCAAATTTGAGAAGGGAACGAACTTATATGTTCGAAGTTTCCATTACTTCTATATAACCGTCTTCGGCATAGCGAGAGTCAAGTGCACTCTACATGATGTGGAGACATATTGCGTGTAAATGACTTTTTTCAATAATGTCAAAGTATGAATTATTTAAAAAGAAATCCACTCACCCATCCCATTTTATTTCAAAATACGAATGAACATCTTAAAACTGTTTTGTGATAAAAATATCTGATAGTTCTATCGAATATGGTCAATGAGTAACGTCCATTCTCATCATGCCAATTTTCATTGCCTCAGCCGATGGCTTGAGCATAATTGTATTTTCGCAGACGATGTCATGACCATCTAATAAGTAACCACGACCGTTGTCTTGAGCCGTTTTTCAAACCCCACTTGAAGTTAAACGTTGATAAAAATGTTATGTGTTCATGTGGGATGCTGTAATTTGGAATAACCGAAGACAAATGATTAAAGATTTCAACAAAATGTTGTTCATATTTATAGTTTGTCTAAATCCTGTGTAATTAGAGTTTGACAGAGAGAGTGGTGAATTTTGTTTGATTTTTGACCACATTCTAACGGATTTCTTAAAAACTAAGCAGCTAGGAAGGTAAGGATTACGTTCACAAAGTCTTTCTTACTTAGGCTCTCAAACCTGCTTAATTCAATAGGCAAAATATAAAGAATAGGGAAATACTTACACTCCGCTTTTAACCGTCATGTATTCAGTACCTCAGCCGATGGATGAACCACAGACGTTGCGTTAGTCGATTGAACGGTGTGATGATTGTTGTGATGATGATGATGATGATGATGATGATGATAATGATGATGATGATGATGATGAGTCGATAATAATGTTATATATAGTCACCACCAAAAGAAACCTGACCTCGCAAATGGTAAATCATGCCTATTCTATGAAGTCGAAAAAAACCACTTTAAGACAGTTTAAGTGTTTTCGATATGAAAACACATCTCTCGCATAGAAAATATGCCTAACCCGGGTTAGGCATCACATTTTATTGCATTTTTCGATCACTTTATTTTTTTTCTTCCAAACAGCGTACGCACGTGCGGATTTGCGTATGCCCAGCTACGCCCTTGCTTGTTTAAGCACTGTCGATGTTAAAATATTTATACCACATTTTAAAAATGTTGTTATAGATACCTATAAACAAGAGTGGTTTCGATCTGTTGAAAATAGCTCTATTTTAGATATGTACCGTGAGTTTAAGTCTATGTTTGTTTACGAAAATTATTTAGATTTATTACCTTAATCACTACGACACTACGTCACAAAGCTTCGAGCTTCCAGTCTGCCACTACGAATTCAAACTGGAAGATGTGCTGATCAAAATATACCACGAAACGAAAGTTATTGGCTTTTTTGTAACGAATTAGATGTCGAAGATGAGTTTCATTTTGTTTGTAAATGTCTTTTATACATTGATATTAGAAGAAACTACCTTAAGAAATGTTATTATGGCAGGCCTTCTGTTTATCAATTCCACCAATTGTTGAATACAACGAATACATTTGAACTTATTAAATTAGCACAATTTGTAAAAGATGCTCTGATTTTAAGAAATAATATATCTAATGTTGTAACTTAACTTCAATAAGTTATCCTCCATATTTAAAAATAGTTTTTTACCTAGAATTTTCGTCACCGTATACGATGCTGCTTATATTTATACTATTACTATGTTATCTCTGTGACATAATTGAAAGTGAAATATGTAGCTTTTAGACGATGTACACTGTCAAAGTCTAAATAAAGATGTATTGTCTTGTCATGTCTCATTAGAAGCGAGAACAGACATTTCTTTCACGCCCGTGTTTTATTAACGTGATTAGGCAGTGAAGTGTTTAAAGTAATTGATGAGTGAGTTAGACTGTTTGAAAGCGGGTGATTCTACAAAAAATGGTCATTAACAGAACAGAAAAATTCGGATTGGTACCAACACACGCAAGTGAAAGTTTACTGCACTCGATAGCAGTATACTCAACACACATTGCTAATTGTTAGCTGCCTGCTTCTTTTATGCATTTATCAGTTTGTCGAAAGTGTAAGAAGCTGCCTTTGTATTTTAGTGACTCGTGAATAATGTACTAATTGCCGAAAATATCAAACAAAAGTTTGGGGCTTTCATCAACTCATTAAGGAAATTTACGGTTTTGTTACAACTACAATGCCAATTACAAACATACATTTTGATGTTCATTCCTTTCTTAAATTTCTCCGTGATAAGACGTGCAAAGATTATCGATACAGAAATTGTCAGTTCAAGTACATATTCATGTATGTCAATAGTTATTTATACATGATTTGATTAATCAAATAAATAATAAAAAACATAAGGAAATTTAAATAATATATAAAATCAAAACTATGTTTTCTATCCTTTATGACATTATACATGCATAAGTATTCAACCATTTAAGCAATAGAACACATACATAGATAAGGTACCTGTTAAATCCCACTAGCATATTTTGCAAAGTTTCAATCGACCCTGCGAATAAAGACCACCTGTGAACAAAGACCACAACGACCAAATCCCTTAAGTGGTCTTTATTAACAGGTTAGACTTTATTTTCAAATTTTCACAAATCATATAATTATATGTACAATTTTCACGTTCATACATCAAAGTTACTTACGAAACCATTATTGAAATAGCTCCCAAAAAAGGTGTCGATTTCGAAAAAGATACAATTTCGAGGTAATTATCTTCTTTTTGTGTCATATGTGAAAACTTATTTTCACTAAAATGCATACGGTTTACTTAATTTTGAATGTTTTTGAACTCATGTTGCAGAATTTTTTTTCAGTTGCGATGTTTTCTATGCAAATATATTAAAAAAATTTGACAGTCGCGGACATGACCATAGTTGCCGAAATGACGAAACATTGTGGAAATGACAAGTAAAAATTGATCAAACTTATATATTTATTTGTATAACTCAAATGAATGACACTCGTTTGTAATACATTTGTATACTAGACAGTACATCTAGATACTCATACAACAAGTTTCAAACATGTACTTCGACAAACACATAACGTGTTTTTATTTTTCTTTCATGTAGATATCTTATCATTTCTATATCCATATAAATCACGTCATTCGATCATTACTGAAGTTACAGCACGACACAAAACAATATTGACAATAGTGCCTCGTTTTCATCCTGGCCGGTTTGTGAGCGCAACGTACTTTAATAATTGACAAGAGGCTGATTTGGAAACGAGGAAATACTTTAATATTGGATTTGTAGCAATGCCGTAATTATAGTGATTGAATACACCCAGGTAAAGGCAATGTTAATGTTTACGAAAATGTAGGAATACATGTTTTACACAATTTTATTCTCAGAAATGATAATAAGTAAATTCTACTTCAATTAAAAGTCGATTTATCTTTAAACAGTTCAACATGATTCCGTCGTCTCACACTTTTCACTAGTAAATAAGCACACTGTCAGTGATGTAAGTCCGTTAACTTGACATGTAATGATGTATATGTTCGATTACACAGTTCAAAGACCTTTCTCCAACGTAAAACAGAACTTCCTATTCAAACAAACTCTAAAACTTAGAACAGAACTTTGAATTCGAGTAATTAACTTAAAACATCAATTTAATTTCGTCCGATTCAATTAAGCAGTGTATGGCACAATATAAACAGTTTAATTCATTCTAGGCACTTTCAACCGCAGCCCAAATGTCGTCGTTAATTTTATGGTGCATCTTTGCTACATGTACCGTCTCTTCATCAAGAAGTGTTATGATTGACTTTCTATAAAATGATCCATGTATAGGAAAGCCCATCGTAAACGTAGTGGACTATGCAGTACTTTCCAAACAAGAGACTCGTCAACGACATCAACCGGCTTCAGAAGACTCTGAAATTTGAAAAAAAATCACATATTTATCAAATTGAAATATATTGGGTTTGAGGTCTATAATATTGTGTAAGTTTACGGACGGATTGCACATTCCGTTAACTACGTATTGAGCAAAATTCAATATGGTTGATATTTCATTGAAATAAGAAAGAAATATGCAAATAAAACGGATTCATATTAATAAAAAATCATAACAGAATACGCAATCAGTTTTGGGCAAATATTTAATACCAGCGGGTATTTAAATTTAAACTCCATACGCGACATAAAAGGTTAGCATATACATATAACGTCCGCATGGATGTAACTTCTAGAAAATCCGGTTACTTTTCACGAGACATAGATTTATCTATTTGTGTATGATTATTAATAAATTACATCACCTTTTCACTGGGTACATCTTTTGTAGAATTTTCAGAACATGGACCACCGACTGAGACCTCAGCATTCGCAGCCATCTGAATTTACAAATGTAAATTAGTCCAGAATCATAAATGAATGAGATGTATTCATATGAAACGCAAAAGTGTGTTTGCGACCAGTAATGTCGGCAATTGGCAGTATACAAATGAATGTAAAATGAAAAAAAAACTTCATTCTAGTTAGTGTGCATAATTGCATATAAATCTACATCAATAGCGCTAAATAAATAAAATATACGGAATTAAAGCTTTTGCGGACAGACAGTTTTGCCAATGAATTTATCAAGTTTTAATACTAATAGTGCATACATTTATTAGATTTACCTCGTCAGCATGGTCATTAATGCGCTCTTTATGTAGATTTATATGCAATTATTCCCATGAGCGCTTATCATATCTTGAGTATTGAATGTAGAGTGTTCACTAATCAACTGTTAAATTGTCTACCATTCAGTGTGCGCACTACAGTAATCCCAATTGTCACAATTATCATCAGCACGGGATGAATAGCGAATGTTGAATGCCTTTGGCAATTTTGTAGAGCAGTATAATCCCTTGGCGTGGATTTGGGTTCGTATTGATACGAGTTCACTATGTGTCTTGCACTTATCTTCAGCTGTTCAGTAGTTGTCACATGAAAAACACAAGTGATTAACGTCATTATCCTGCAATATTTAGCCCTTTGCATGCTGGGATAATTGTCATCTGTCTGCTTAATGTTGAATTTTACGCGTTTGTGCATTTGGTATCACACTTTTGAAGTACTACTGTCTGAAAAGCAATTACTGTTTGTGCACTGGAACCTAACCAGGAGCGTAGTTACTCTTCGTCTGGCGTATAACTGCACATTGTTTGCAAAGGCTAAGTTCAGTGGACTAAGGGTAAAAACGACAAACTACGTAACTCGTTATTAAAAAATAAAAGTTATTTAAGTTATTGCAAATACCTGATGTAATTTCATAGTATTTGTAATTAGCTTTATCGTTTCGGGAATCTCCTTTTCTATTTATTTCATCTTTCCTTCGTTGACAGCTTCATTGTTGTTTCCATCTCTGCTAGACCTACTTGTATATAATGATAATATGTAAATATTGGGAATATCCTCAAAATAAATATATAATGTACTGTAGAGTGTATATTGCTTAATTTTCTCTTTCTATATAGCAGTATACAGCTGCGTCATGCTGAATGTTGCAATTACCATGCATCTGGATCATCCATCATAATCGGCATGTACTGACTACTGACTGTATAATTTTTTTTATTTATTTATACATGTATTTATTTATCGAAATTATGATGAAACTATATGCGAACATTATGGAATTTTATCAAGCAGCGTTAGTGAATAAAATATTATTAATTACAGTAAAGGACATTATTGAACGTCTCCTATCTGATTTCATTTTTTAAGAAAACGATTATACATGTTACTTGTTTGGGCTTAATTCATAATTCGTAAAAATATGTCTGGGAATCGGGTGCAATATTCAATAAATGGATTTGAGTATCAAATTCAATATAGACTAGTTTACTACTAAAAGTGATACACCTACCATTTACAATGTCTGCGGCTTTCGTAATATCCATTCCTCTAGTGTTGACCATGGTATCTGCTTGTCGTTTTAACACCGCCCCAATTCCGTCAGGTGCCCTCTTTCCGTGACCGCTCTCCCAGAAGTTCCACGTGTTCTCTTGAAATCTTAAGTGATATATTTTCTTTGAGAATAAGTAGAAGTTTGTCTTCGAACGGTACTGAGTTTTCGGGCCATCACTTACAAAATGGATACGCTTAAATTGCTTCAAGGAGCGTACATAGTTGATGATGGGATCTAGATGTGCCAATATGCCACTGGGTCCGTGCTTAAAACAATCCGAAACAGTTGCGAAGGGAACCGTTTTATCGTTAGTATAAGCAACACCTGTATGTATTGATATTTGGTGCTTTGGTGCATCGAAGTGCATACTTTGGATTTCTGACGCGTATTTGCAGTTGTAATTTTCTGAAAAATCAATGTGCACTAACACGTCGCCAACTTACAGGGTTTCTTTCATCACTTTAAGCGATTTATATTATGAATTAAGGTTAAAAACATGTCTACATAGTCGTTCTAGGTCAGTTTGGAGTTATGTAACTAATGTATGTATTGTCCCAGATGCTAAGTCTTTAACTGTCATCGTATGTTGTGTTTCAACTAGTTCTCTTTTTTCATTAAGCCTTTCACGTGCAACTCTCTTGGAGGTCCACAAAAACCATTCTACTATTTCGCCTGTAAAACATCATTGATTGGAATATTTTTGTCCTTACAAGCGTTGCACGTGCGATACATGCAATGTTCATTGTTGGTATCGCATGTCACACTTTCCATCAAAGAGTCTAAATTGTTGGTTTTGATAACCTTTTCTGAATAGAGTATGTTGAACTTTGGGTTTTCATGCAATTTGCATAGACACGTCTCTCTATCGTTCTCGGTTGCCTTAATAACCAAGCAGAATGGGTTCAGTTTACAAAACAAGCTAAAGCTAATTTTGTATTAAATTCAAAGATGAATTTCTTGTGTCATTTAAAAGTCTTATCGGCTTTTTTCACTCGGTGTCGCGTGATTGTAGATTTTTTTCTCGCCTTGACCCTTGAGTTATCATCCCGTTCAAAACAACTCACTACCGCCTCTTTCAATTTTAACTTAATTTTTCGGGTCTGCGTTTGCGTCTGTTGCTTGAAATTTCTCTTCCTGAACCATATAGCGGTCATCTTTGAAGCATACGAGTATAGACTATATTTTTTCAGCATGATTTCCCGAAAAATCAATGTCTTTATCATTCTACGTTCTTTTTGACTTGATGTGGCTCTGTATCTCTTTTTATTCTGTTTTGTATTTGCCTTTACTGTCTCTATCTGCTGTATTTAATAGCCTGTAATAACTTCGTTTGAACTTATTTTTATTCCTTATTTCTTTATCTAGATCTACTCTAAATTTGAAGAGCTCTCTGTAACACTTTGCTCTCTCTTACCTTATTTTTTCTTCCCTTGATTTGTCTTCCATTATTAGCTTGCTGCACTTCTGGTAAAGTATCGTCTGGTGAGTTCGGAGGGCTCATTGTGTTTTCCACGGCTTTTAATAGAGTTTGATCTTTGGTTCGGTTATCCCTTTTATTACGATCCAATATTTTCTTTGTTTCCTATGCTCTCTCTCCGTAAGGTTTCATTCTTTATTCCCATTTATATACATACATTACATATTTATAACAGTAACAAATATTCACATTAAAACATTATGTATATAACCGCTCATGGTGTTGAGCTATATGAGATATTGCAAAAGTTTACTATTTACAATACAAAGCGATAGAAAATAGTGCTACTCTTTCTTTAAAAAACTGCGATAAAATAATCAAGGTTAAGACACTGATTGCTGTAAATTGGAGCACTAGCGCGCTAATAAAATACATTCAAAAATCGAATATCATTCCTGATCAGATCAGAGATGAACTAATTAGCACTGACTTTCTACATTAACATAAAATTACATTTTATATTACACTAAAACATACATGACATTATTTACAAAGTAAAAATTGTCGTCTTTTTAAAATTGCATGACAGATTTTGGCACATTGTCTAATTAAGTCTCTATTTGAGAACAGCATAATAAATTGAATATATTTTTGATAAGTTTGGAAACTCAGAATCGCATACAATTGCCTTCGAGAGTAAACTATCTATTAAGTCATTATATATTTGACATTCAAGTATAACATGAAGTTCATATTTTGTACATTTTTACATGAACAAAATGGGCATGTTCTATTTTCTTTTATAAGCCCTTCATAACGTCCAGTTTCAATACGAATGGGTGCAACACCAAGTCTAAATTTACTAAACGAAGAACGATGAGATAATGATTAAGTAAGAGTGCAATAATCTTCTACATTATAACTAGACTTTAACAGTTTATTCAATCTTAGTTTATTGCGTCCTCGGCCAGATGGACCTATATCGTTATTAATTCGTCGAAGCCAGCTACTCTGTATTGATGTAACATTCATGTGTAATTGCTTCTATATTAATAGCAAATGATCTTGGTATAGGAATTTCTAAATTACAGTACACATTCATATCATTTTCTATAACATAAGAAGTAACATTGTATATCCAATTTTTACATGAACGACTTGATTGACCGTGTGCCCAGAGAGCAACTCTTTGCATACACGCCAATCTCGACCGAAACAATGAGACACTTTTCCATTGTCGGACTATTGGTGGCTTCCATGCCATTCCACCGGAAATTCCATCATTTGGTGAATATTTACCGACCTCGAGGAAGAAACGAATAGCCCGGTGTTGAACAGCATCTATGCAAGAGTACGACCGATAACCCCCTAAAGGTGCACTGTAGCTAATGACTGGCCATACAACTGAATCAAACAGTTTGGAGAATACATGATATGGAAGATCACCAACGGATTTGCATATGGCAATCAACAGGCCTAAGGCTCGACTGGCACTCTTTGCAACAGCTTTAACAGTAATATTCATATCAAGATTTTCATGTAAAACAACACCCAAATAAGTATATTTGTCCGCTACAGAAAGTTGATTTCTACCACACATAAACTTATACGATGTACATGGTGTAGAATTTGGTCTAAAGTGAACAATATTGCTTTTATTACAATTTACCACCATATCATTAGTCTTACACCAATCATTTAAACCATTGATTAATATTTGCAAATCTTCAGCAGTTTCTGATAATAGTACAATATCATCGGCATACAACATTATACATATCTTTTCATTGACTAAAGTTATAGCAATGTCAAAAGACTTAAGATACAATGTCAGATCATCTATGAACAAATTAAACATCAAAGGATATATAATGCAACCTTGGCGAAGTCCACAGTTTACATCAAACCAATCAGTTTCAAAAGAATTTAATCGAACACATGAATTTACATTTGAATACAATGACTTTATAGCTTTTAACATTTTACCCGCAATACCAATATTTTCAAGACGATGCCACAAAACATCTCTATAAATAGTATCATATGCTTTTTTTTTTTAATCACTAACACCGCAAAAAGTACCTTTTCGTTTCTTCTTACGACTTTCAATAATGTTTGTCAAAGATAAAATATGGTCTTTCGTGCTTCTGCCTTTTCTAAATCCGTTTTGCTCATCACAAATGTTTATATTATCTTCAGATCATTTACTAAGCCTGTTATTTAAAACATTACAATAAACCTTATACATTAATGATGATGGTGAGATTCCTCTATATGACAAAGGGTCTCTTTTATCTAATGACGAGGATTTAGGAATAGATTTTGCGATATTAGTAACATTAAATTAATAATGCATGTTAGAATAAGCAATTGCAGTACTCGAAGTATACTAATACAAATATTTTCAAGATTGCATGTCATATTTAATGTAATCTCCGAAACGTTCTTGTCATTACCGCAACATTTTATTCGTTTCGGTAATCACCGTTTCGGAAATGACATTTTTCAAAAAAGCATTCACATCGATTATGATGATGCTATTATTAAATTTTGATAGTAAAGAGGTAACATACGTTGATAGTATTACACATATGAAACGGTCAAATATGCATTTAAAAGTACATGAATGTCCGTTCGAAAATGACGTGTAAAAAGCATACGCATGAACATTTGACACTTACCATCTTCCATAGCTTCCTGTTCAGATACCGCTTTGAAAATATTCGCACGAATGAATTCTTGAGTGACGCCATTTTCGCGGGGTTACAACTATACTTACTAATTTAATTATTGTTGTCATCACACATTCGTTTCGGTAATTACAAAAATCAGACGGACGGACGGAATGACGGAAGGACGGTCGAAATGACGGAAGTACGGACGGACAGACGGACGGACGGACGGACGGACGGACGGACGGACGGACGGACGGACGGACGGACGGACGGACGGACGGACGGACGGACGGACGGACGGACGGACGGACGGACGGACGGACGGACGGACGGACGGACGGACGGACGGACGGACGGACGGACGGACGGACGGACGGACGGACGGACGGACGGACAGACAGACAGACAGACAGACAGACAGACAGACAGACAGACAGACAGACAGACAGACAGACAGACAGACAGACAGACAGACAGACAGACAGACAGACAGACAGACAGACAGACAGACAGACAGACAGACAGACAGCAGACAGACAGACAGACAGACAGACAGACAGACAGACAGACAGACAGGACAGACAGACAGACAGACAGACAGACAGACAGACAGACAGACAGACAGACAGACAGACAGACAGACAGACAGACAGACAGACAGGACAGACAGACAGACAGACAGACAGACAGACAGACAGACAGACAGACAGACAGACAGACGACAGAAGACAGACAGACAGACAGACAGACAGACAGACAGACAGACAGACAGACAGACAGGACAGACAGACAGACAGACAGACAGACAGACAGACAGACAGACAGACAGACAGACAGACAGACAGGACAGACAGACGACGACAGACAGACAGACAGACAGACAGACAGACAGACAGACCGACAGGGCAGGCAGGCAGGCAGGCAGGCAGGCAGGCAGGCAGGCAGGCAGGCAGGCAGGCAGGCAGGCAGGCAGGCAGGCAGGCAGGCAGGCAGGCAGGCAGGCAGGCAGGCAGGCAGGCAGGCAGACAGACAGGACAGACAGACAGACAGACAGACAGTAACAGCAACATTGTACTTCTAGGTTTTTATTTTGAATTGTAACACAATTTTGAACGAGTCAAACAATTGATGTGTACCATTCAACACCCTTCCTATATGTTAAAATTACCAAACACTTTAACATCATTACCATTGTATTCCAGTTTTTTGTTTTCTTTTAATCCACATCTCTTCCGAAAAAACACAAATTTGTGTGTTGTCAGTGTTCTCAAAGACTTGCAATATAATATATCTAAATGTGATTAGACTTTAGCTGGTGACTTGCCTTAAATATCAACGTCATTACAAAACAATAATTAAATCAAGCAAAAAACTCATTGCCATCTGTATTCCAACCAGAGTTAATTTTATCTAGTCTAGTACAAGGTCTTCAACAAAGAAAACAAAATGGGCGACAGTATCCGAAAAAAACATAAAGAGGTTATTTACCATGTATTTTGATCGAAATGAAAACTCTATTAGTTCTTTCAATATCATATTTGATATAACGGGAATTTCTGTCAGCGAAACACACTCAAAATCTTGATGGATTTCGATATTATTTATGAAAATGTAAAAAAAAAGATTACACAAAATATCGATATTATAATTTAAAATCTGGTAGGATAAACACAATACCGGGTGCTTAGTAGATATCGAAATATATCATGTTACTACGTATAATGGTGATATGACATTGTTTACTTGACTCACATTAATCAATCTTTGTAATTAAAAGTTCAACAAAACTGCGTGTCATGGTGGTATTTGTAAAACAATTACACATCCACCATTGCATGTATGGAAAATATGGATTTACACAACATGAAAGCAACATTGTTTTTACTTGCTTTTGGCTCACATTAGCAAGGTATAAAGGGTATTTCGGAAGATCAAACACTCGTGGGTATCAGCGTTCTTTTTTCAACACATTTATTTCATGATTACAGTCAAGTACAAAAAAAATATGAATAATTTTTTACAGTTAGTCTTACGACGAACTAGTAACGAAATCCCTCATATTAATATAAAAACAATTGATAAACGTTTAAAATGCTCTTTTTCTGAACACTTTTTATAAATATTTTATTATAAAATCAATTTCAGTATAGCGTTCATCAGGCGATTCATAGTATTGTTGCACTGACAAATAATGGCGTGCGTATTGCGTAAAATTGCCTAATGATTATACTTAGTTTCATGGTATCTTCGTACGTACCTTTCCGAGAAATTAAATTGCCAAGGACGGTACAAAGCCCGCGGTGAAAAGGAAGGATGGCTTGGCGTAGGGCTAGCTTCCTTGCCTTGTTGAAACCTTACTGCTACAAAAACGCCTAAAAGAATAACAACATACATCACGGACGTGGGAGAAGGTGGAGCTCCAGCTGGAGGACGAATGACGCCGGAGGTAAAAGCCAGTGTCAACTGGAAGCCATCAGGCCGAAGACCATCATCTCCCACAACCACCATCGGAACAAGGAATGTCAAAAGACCGAGACCGGTAAGACAGCAAACGTGGTCGCAGAGATGAGGTAGCTCAAGTTCGCCATCGTAGGGATCAGTGAATCAAGATGGACTGGCTTTTGCGAGAAGCAACGAACTTCCGGTGAGTTAATGTTGTTCTCGGGGCTTGAGCAGGAGGATGCAGCACATACCCAGAGAGTAGCCATGATGCTTTCCAAGTGGGCACAGAGAGCGCTCATCGGATGGGAGGCGCACGGACCACGGATAATGACGGCCTCTTTACCTACACAGATGAAGATGACCAACGTGGTCATAATCCAGTGCTTCGCCCCGACGAATGACAGTGAAGAGGACGAGGACAACATTTACAATAGACTGAAAACCATCATATCAAGAAGAATATTAGCAGTGCGATGGGTGACTAAACCTTAAGATCGGCACTAACAACAACTAAAATGAGGAGATCATGGGGAAGCAAACACAGATATAGGACTGACAAAAAGATCTAATAATTAGGGATGGAAACACATATCCGAATACCCGTTGACCAATCGATTCCGGCATCACGATCGAACATACGATATTCGTAAAGAACACAATTAATTGTCTTCATAATAATAAAATATGAAAGCAACACTCGCGTTTTGCGAGGACGACTGTTGTTTATATGTCAATTTTTCGAAAAGCGATGCCATTAGGTAACGACCTTATTGTTTGGATAATTGACTCATGGGTATCAGCGTTCTTTTTTTTCAACACATTTATTTCATGATTACAGTCAATTACAAAAACAATATGAATTATAGCAATAATGTTTTGCAGTCAGATATAATAAAACGACAACACAAACAATACAATGCATCCAACATATTTAAAGTGTATATAGTAGATGTCAGCGACAGACAAATCATATAAGTTATTAAAGTATCTCTTAAACTTTATAAGGACGTGAAAATGTGAGTCGACAATTGAAAACCAAACATATACGAAATACATAAAAAAGAAAAAGACATCTTCTAATGTAAACATACAATATTGAATGTGTACAATGTAAGAACAGATGAAAAAGGCTTAGAAAAACAATTATATTTTATAACACATAGGTCATACATGTAGTAGTATTTAAATAACGGTACTTCTTTATAGTACTCAAGACTACATAAATCATCACATTTAAATTCTCAGTTTGAATAACAATAGCATTGCATAATTCAAATTAACTGTAAAATGGTTATACATGACTTTTAAATATTGATATTTTTCTCAAGTTATCATATTAAAGGGATCTTTTCACGCTTTGGTAAATTGACAAAATTGAAAAAAGTTGTTTCAGATTCGCAAATTTTCGTTTTAGTTATGATATTTGTGAGGAAACAGTAATACTGAACATTTACCATGGTCTAATATAGCCATTATTTGCATCTTTTGACGATTTTAAAACCTAAAAATTATAAAGCGTTGCAACGCGAAACGATTGAATAATTTGGAGAGTTCTGTTTTTGTCGTTAAATTTTGTGAAACTACGAAGATTGCTTATATAAGGTATAAAATACTTCAAGTATATGTACTCGGCGGAATAGCTCAGTAGGCTAAAGCGTTTTTACTTCAGGACTCTGGCAGGACTCCAGGGGTCACTGGTTCGAAACCTAGTCCGGGCAATGTTCTTTTCCTTTTTTTAATTTTATTCTTGATTTTTTACTGGAGCTTTTACGATCCAATGTTTACATTTATCGATATAAAGCATTTAATGAATAAGTTAAAAAATGCAAAAATCTGTGAAAAGGCCCCTTTAATACTAAATATATTTCTTTGCTCCTGTTATGCTTGGAATTTGTGTATTCATTTTAGACTCGTTTAAGTATAGATTAATGAACAAAATAACATTATTTATTGCTATAGCAGACAAAATTGGATATTTATGTAGAAGGATTGTCCTTGTAATGAAAGAAAAAGAAAATATATATATTATTCTGGTAATATTTCATCAGTAATTGCTAAAGATATTAGGCATTCCAATAATTAGTGTTCTAAATGGTTTTCACTTTGTTTCCAAAATGAACACAATGGATCATCAGTTTCATTTTATGAAAACTATTATTTGTTCCCCGAGTCCTGTGAATTATATTGGAACCACTAAACCATCATAAGTTATAAAAAAATGAAGCTCAAAAGGGCCATTTCATTCTTTTTCGTAATTTATGATATTGAGTTTTGTACACATCTGCTTTCACAGATGGTTGTGCGTTATTTAGAATGGTGTATACCCGTTTTGCACCATGTAATTGTTCAGTACAACTCGAAATAATGTGAGGACAAAGGGGTTGATAACTTGTTAGGTACTGCAAGATTTACAATACTTGTTCGCAAATATATCTTATGCTCTTGTCAACTTTCTATAATTTATTTAATTTATATTCAAATTGTTCATTCTATATAATTCATTAAGAGAGATAAGGTTCCATATTTTTGATAGATCACATATACAATGATATCAACGTTCTTGGCAAGGAAAATGAAGTGGTTCTTCCAAAGACCGTTATCCTAATCAATTACTGGAATCGATGAGAGTTACAATGATACAACAGTAAACTACTCCAACCTCGTGTCGAACGTTGTATTAATCAATCCCGAGTATTGATGTCCATGCATAAACTAGATCACGTGTCCCACTAACGACAACCTATTTGCATGTTAAAAGGTCGCTCAAAAAAGCACTGAATTACACGCTGCTCAAGGCGAGGGACTTATCAACAATTCGCTACAGTTCAATACTTAACGAAAACCTGATTATTCATATAAAAAGTATTTTATGGTAAAAAGTAAATAGTTTGTATACACCCGTCGTGCTATTAATGCTAAATTGTGTTGTAATGCGCTAAGAAACTGTTTTCACAAAATAAAATAGATCATATTGTGCTATGCGTAACAAAGTTTATATTCGATCATCAATACTGTCATGCTTTTTGCACCAATAAGGTTACGTTGTACATATTTGCAAGTAATGAACATAACTGACAAAACAAAGAGAATTTTCCAATCACAATGACATTGAACCTTTTAGACCTGAACATTAGCAATGCAATATTTAGAAACGTTGTTTACAGGAAATAAAAAAAATATTTAAGATACTAAAAGTATTGTTTGGATATAAATATTGCAATATCTCTCTTTTTCAGAGATATACAGAATATACTTTCAATTGCGATTGTGTTACGAGATTGACTTTTGGACTTGAAAATTGAAGACATGCATTGAATATTCTCGCTAAGGCGAAACTAATCAAACAGGATTTGATGATTCGTTTCATCCTTAATACTTAAAAATCGAACTAAATACCTAGATATATGATAAATATTGTTCATAGTTTCAATTTGAACGGATCATGTCGCTCGTGGTGATCATCATACAACCGTATGAGTCGTTGTCAGTCCTGACACACAAATCCTATTCCCGAAAGATGATCAGGCTTGAAATGTGAAGCTCTAGAATGACTAAAACGTATTACCATTTATCAAAAGTGTCGAAATTCAAAGTGCAAACATGAAATAAAACATTGTTTTAATGGGCCTAGATCAGGTGATTGAATTTGTTTTTGTTTTTTTAATTTCGTGTCAAATGCGGAAAAATAAATAAATGTCTCGCCTTCATTTCTCTTTGAAGAGAAAAAACCATAACTACCTTTCCATTGTTTTCTTTTCTTATCTTTCCAATTAAAGTCTGATGCTATACGAGTAATTTACGTTAACAAACGTGTACGACCGCTACATAATGTTAACATTTAAAAGATGTTGCAACCTCTAATAGCGCATTTTCAATTTCATTTTACTGGTTTAGAAAAGTTATCATATGTATGATCTGATGTTGCATTTGCTTGGGATGTTACAACCGCGCCTTTGGCACTAATGTCAACTGACTTTTCTGATGACGACAAGTATTCAAGTACCCCGCTCGAAATGTTCAAATTGCTTAAAGGCATCGTAGCGCGCAAACGGTATTCGGATTGGTGATATTGACATCGTTACATAAAGTTTCAATAGCAAAGTATAATTGGAACAATATTTCTTTTCTTTTGCATTTCATTGAATTCTAACGATAACGTCCGTGATATGTGGAAGAAAATGTTATAATCGTGACATTTGTGGAAGATCGAAAAACAAGACATTTGTTTTTCCCAAAGAGTCGAAGTTGATTTTTTTATTCTCTCTTATTAAATATTTTATAATACGTATTTTTTCAAGCGTAAAATGATATTTTCTGGAAATTAAACGTTCTGGAAGAGGGATTATAAATTTTGTTCGTGTTGTTGCAAAAGTTTTTCCCCATAACGTCAGATGGATTGAATTTGATATAGAGGTATTTTACATTGCATTTATCGTTTACAAACATGGAAATTAAAGACTTTTGTTAACATATTCAACAGATATGATTCCTTGTCGGGAGCGCCTGCTTATGTTGTCGGCAACCATATCGGTCAAAAGTTAACTCAAGTTTCCAGACTATATTTGGCACAGATTTCACTGGACAATCAATGTTATACAAGTTCGACGAGCTTCGATACATTCGAAATGAACAGGTGAACTGTGGACGAGAATTGACACGCTTGCACGACACTGTTGTAAACTGTGCTAAATGTTAAATACTACAAATGCCCAATAGAGATTGCTCAAAACACTGGCTTATAAATCTATTGACATCGAAACTAGAGCCCGGCGAAGCAATCTCATATTTTGAGGACTTATTTAACATTATGGCGAGAATCGCACGCAAATACTCACAGAGTTTTTCATGAATACCTTTGACATAAACAGTCGGTTAATGTATATCGCTCGAGCAGACAGACTTGGATAAAGAAATTCACGGAAGCAGCATTAGCACAGACCGATAATTGCAAAAAATAGTGATTTTGATCATGTTAAGAATATAATGAGACATGTCAGGCGCCTGAGAAAAACACCATTCTCAGTCGCTTACGATTCCCCAAGAAATACACAAGAGGCTCGGAATCGACTGTGGCCGATATTCAAAGAGCTTAAATATCGAGAACCCGGTCGATGGTTTCAATAGTTTAGCCTGCCAAGCTCATTCAGGACGGCAATATAGTGAATGAAAAGATAACAGAATGGGGCCAGGTGATAGGATCAAACAGACTAGCCCAGCTGGATCATATACTACAAATCTGGACTCATCACACATGTATGCAGGAACTATACCAACCCTCTGCTTAGCGAAATGTGAGCCAGTATGTGACCTACGAAGGTGTCCTCCCAAATGTTCCCAGCGCACACCATCGAGCCCTTATGGTGACATGCGATCTTATACATAAAAGCGTTCAGGATACAGCACCATTGAGTCCGAATTAAGAAGTCGTTTCTCAAAATACAGCAAGCTCTGTAAGCATAATTGATCTATGTGCAGCAAATTTCTAAACAGTGAAAATCAAACCACACGCATGACATCGATCAAGATCCCTTGTATTCCACATAACCGAAACAGCCGACTCTACTACTAAGCGCAACGCCAACTCAGCCGCTGGATGAAACGTCAATTTATTCAATCGTGGCTGAGAGCGACAACATTTCACTAAGATGAGACAACGCCTACAAGGGGCCGCAAGATAATCTCCAATAGATCCACGTTTAGAGCGCAGTTAAGAATCATCTGTTCCATATTGGCGACAGAGCAGTGCCAGTCAATCGAAAGCAAAAACTGACGAAACGGTTTTCCCGACCAAGAAATAGCTGGCGAAAGTGTGGACCATATAGTCGGTTGCCCATTAGCAACCGACGACGAGCAGCATCAAGGTAAACTGTAAAACGGTGTGCAAAGATTAATTTAAGAATAGCGTTACTCAATTTACAAGGTTTATCGATAAGACGTGTAAATAAATTACAATCAAATAGGCTTTTTGTCTTCCTATTATTTTGTTTTACTAACTGAAACATGGACGAACGATTTTTCTGACTAAAATGTTTAATGGGTTTGATAACTATAAATTAACGCGAACTCAGATATTACAATTAAGCAATTTACCATCCGGAAGAATAATGGTTTACATTCGAAATGAATTCATTAGGAAACATACTTTAGTGCTAAACAGCGAAGATGATATCCTTTGTGTAATAATATATGGATCTAAAATGATTTTTAGAATATGATTTAAACATGTATATATTCCTATGTTATGTAATACATGATAATAGTTCGAGGCAGGCTATGGTAGAACGCCATATAATCGATAGATTACTCGGTTATATACATAATCTTAGTTTCAAACATGGTGAACATTTAAATTTTATATTTTACGGTAATATGAATGCAAATAGAGCTGATTTACCAGATTGTGTGCCAGTTAAAAGTATACTTCATATTGATTTTTTACCCGATGGTTACGTAGCTGATATTGGCACTGCGAGTTGTTCCCATGATAAAGGTCGTAATCATAGCGGCAAAATATTACTAGATTTATTTAAACAACTCGGAATGTGCATTTTAAAGGGCAGATATGACAGGAACCAAGCTGAGAAGTACATGTTCATCGGGAGAACAGTATCTTATGTAGTTGATGTTTTGTCAACGTCAATTATTTTTAATATTGTTCATTCTTTCCGAGTTGAGGATCCAAATTTTGTGTTCGACCACTTGATTGCTCTTTGCATTTTAAATATAACGCAGTCAATCAATACAGTCGAAACCAGATGGCTCGAATTTCCGGTTGGCTCGAACTCTCGTCAAAGCGCCGATTTTGTATTGCTATTTTTCATATAATTTTTTTTCGGATGGCTCGAATTCGCGAAGCTCAAATAATCGGATGGCTGGAACTATTCCCACAGTCCCGGTTACTATTTTCATATGTTCTTTTGTTCGGATGGCTCGAACTCGCTTTCAAGGCATCCAATAATTGATTTAACACCATTTGCAAACATGTCATCGACTTAATCGTTGATTGATTTGAGTAAAAGATTAAGTTTTGTATTTATGTAATCAGAAATTATCTCGAGAAGTGCGAACACTAACAGCATGTTCAATCTCAACTTGATGTAATAGAAAGCTTCGTTTCTCGACGACAGCTAAGGAACGCAACACAGACTGACATAATGTTATTCTTCAAACAAATGTAAATAAATCAATAAATGTTGTACTGTATCATATATATGGTGTGTATATAGTGCTGATGCATATTTTGTTCCTTAGTGCTCTGTGTTACCAGAAAATTTGCTCCGCTAAAAACGTGCTGATATAATTTACTATGTGATATGTGTTTGACTGTATTTGTTACTGGTTTAAAATATTGGTAAAAACAAGTATTAAGTACATGTATTTATTTGGTTCATATTAATTTAAAAGCAGAAAGAAGTGCGCAGTCGTACGGAGTTGAAGCAATATGTATACTATTCAACTAGAAGTGAAAATGAACTGCAGACTTGCTCGTAAACAAAAGTTTATTAGAAATCGGATGGATCGAATTCCGGATGACTCGAACTTTGGTTGCTTGTCCTGACGACTTCGAGCCATCGGATTTCGACTGTACGTATATTGACCGAAACGGTACTTTAGGTAGATTATCTTATAAATATGTGTGGAGAACTGACCAATGGCAATTATGTCAGGAAGCTCTACGCTCAAGTGATGATACTGATAGTTTCAATGCATATACAAATGCTGTTGGTAATAGCGCATCATGACATGACCTTGACCGTTGTCTAGTTAAACTAAAGGAAATATGAGGATTTGCCTCCCCTCTTTTTAACCGCACATTAACGTAAACTTGCAGTTATTTTATCTGAAAACACAATTCTTAAAAAATACTTATACAAAAACCATGGTTTTTTTACGAATGTGTAGAAAAAGGGATCTTTTTGTCAGTCAACTGAATTATTTAATTAATAATAAAACAAATGAAAACAAAAAGTTTCTACATAAAATAGGTCAACTTATTAGTTGTGTATACGAAAACCTTAATTACATTATGATATGGCACAAGAACGAAAACTCGAGCAATCTAGATTAATAAATGCTATAATGTACTGGCATATGCTGAAACAATCAGCGGAAGTTTACAAGTCAAATATGTTCCTGAGTAGTTTTGAACAGTATTGTAAGTGTTATAGTCCAAACAGTTCGTTTTTACGCCTGATGAAGATGGTATCTTCTTCTTGGAAAGGTATTAGAGAAACGATTTTAGTGTTCTGTTTGGGGAACTAAATAAGCCCATTTCAATACAACTTATAAATAAAGCTATAAAGGAACTGAATTAAAATAACAGTGGAGGCCCCGAAATGCATATTAATGAGTTTGTGTATCCAATTTAGAGACATGATTTTGCCATATTTACCCTTTTAACAAAATATTTGATAGCGGTTATTATTTATTATGAAATATCTTGGAGGGCTTCGTTGTACCTTTGCACATGAAGGGCAGTATTATGGGTGAAAATAATTATAGAGGCATAACTTAATGGAGTATGTAAGGAAAGCTGCATAATTGCATTTTAAATATAAGACTCTCACATTGGGCGGAACATAACGATGAATACGTGAAATACGCACAGGTGAAAACTAATTAAACAACGGCTATGAAACAAACTTTTAAATTAAGTAAGAGTAATATACTCATCTGTTAAATATATGGTAAAATGTTGAAATAAATTATGTGGGGATTTCGAATGTTTGTTAGGGTTCAAGCAAGGGGATTGTTAATCGCCGGTCCCGTTTATATGTTTCTAAATGACTTAGAAGAAGTTTTTTCTGAAAGTGATAATAATGGTATATATATATATATATATATATATATATATATATATATATATATATATATATATATATATATATATATATATATATATATATATATATATATATATATATATACATATAAATGATTTCAGACTATTTCTGCAGATGATATCATTGTTCCTCAAATAACGCCGAGGAATTGCAACATAATCTTAATGTATTTAATTTATATGGTAAACTCTGAAACTTAGAAGGTTACTCCGATAAAACTAAATTCAGAAAAGGGGGACGGTTACCAAACATTATTTCATTCAACTACAATGATATTTGGAGGCTCTTTCTCTGATGCACAAAACACACGCTGGAAAAGCTTTGAAGGCAATATTCAAGATGAACAAATACCTTTACAGATTTACCGACATTACTGTGAAACACAGACTACAATTGTTTGATATACCACCACTGGGGAATGACGATGTCATTGCGTAGTCCGTTTCTCTACGACGTCAGGTATATGTTTTACTAGGAAACATTATGTCAATCAAAGTACAGATTGGTGGAAAAAATTGGGTTTTAAACAGGTAAGATTATACTTTTCTTATAACAAAACTCTGAATTGAGCACAATGAGATACGTATTTATACGTCATAGATATTTCAGCATGCTGTTTGATATTACAAATTCTATACATTTAAACTGTATTTTCACTAAGCTAGATATATGTAAGGAACAGTTAGCAACAGGCGGTAAGTCAATCAACGGTTAAAAAACCTTGACAAGCTGACACCAAAGTGGCTTCTTAATGCTTCGATTACGCAATATTCTGGTTGATTTTGGTGATCCCTTCTTGTTGGGAATTATTTTACTTCGAAAAAAACTGTTAAAGAGTTTATTTACCATGTATGTTTGATCGAAATGAAAACTCCATTAGTACTTTCAATATCATATTTAATATACCGGGAATTTTCGTCAGCGAAACACACTCAAAATCTTGGTGGATTTCGATATAATTGATGAAAATGTTAAAAAAAAAGATTACATTAAATATCGATATTATAATTTAATATCCGGTAAGATAAACACAATATCGGGTGCTTAGAAGACATCGAAATATATCATGTTACTACGTATACTGGTGATATGACATTGTTTACTTGACTCACATTAATCAATCTTTGTAATTAAAAGTTCAACATAACTGCGTGTCATGGCGGTATTTGTAAAACAATTACACATCCACCATTGCATGTATGGATAATGTGGATTTACACAACATGAACGCAACATTGTTTTTACTTGCTTTTGGCTCAATTATGCAATGTATAAAGGGTATTCCGGTTGATCAAACACGCTATCTGACGATGAACTAGTAACTAAATCCCTCGTATTAATACAAAAACTATTGATAAACGTTTAAAATGCTCTTTATCTGTACACTTTTTATAAATATTTTGTTATAAAATCAATTTCAGTGTAGCGTTCATCGGGATTCATAGTTGTGTTGCACTGACAGATAATGAGGCGCATATTGCGTAAAATTGCTTAATGATTATACTGAGTGTCATGGTATCTTCGTACGTACCTTTCCGAGAAATTAAATTGCCAAGGACGGCAACAATCCCGCGGTGAAAAGGAAGGATGGTTTGGCATAGGACTAGCTACCTTGCCCTCTATGTTGAAAACATACTGCTATAAAAACGCCTATCAGAAAAACAACAATCATCACGGACGTGGGGGAAGGTGGAGCTCTAGCTTGAGGACGAATGACGCCGGAGGTACAAGCCAATGTCAACTGGAAGCCATCAGGCCGAAGACCATGATCTCCACCAGGCCCACAACCACCATCGGAAGAAGGAATGTCCAAAGACCGAGACCGGTTAGACAGCAAACGTGGCCTCAGAGATGAGGTAGCTCAAGAAGTGAATCAAGATGGACTGGCTTTTGCGAGAAGCAACGAACTTCCGGTGAGTTACTCTTGTTATCGGGGCTTGAGTAGGAGGATGCAGCACATACACAGGGAGTAGCCATGATGCTTTCCAAGTGGGCTCAGAGAGCGCTCATCGGATTGGAGGCGCACGGACCAGGGATTATGACAACCTCTTTACTTACAAAGAAGAATAGAATCAACGTGATAATAATCCAGTGCTTCGCTCCGACGAATGACAGTGAAGAAAACGAGAAGGACAACGTTTACAAGGGACTAACAACCATCATATAAGACATATCAAGGATAACGTAAGCAGTGTGATGGGTTAATCAACGTTTAGATCAGCATTGACAACCAATAAAATGAGGAGATCATGGGGAAGCAAACACAGATATACGACTGTCAAAAAGATCTTATAATTAGGGATGGAAACACATATCCGATAACCCGTCGACTAATCGATTCCGGAATCACGATCGAATATACGATATTTGTAAAGAACAACATTAATTGTCTTCATATCAGATATCAGTAAAATATGAAAGCAACATTCGCGTTTTTGCGAAGACGATTGTTGTTTATATGTCAATGTTCCGAAAACCGCTGCCATTATTTAATTACCTTATTGTTTTGATAATTGACTCGTGAGTATCAGCGTTCTTTTTTTCAACACTATTTTATTTTAGAATTGCAGTCAAGCACACATATAATATGAATTATAACAATAATGTTTTGCAATCAGATATAAGAAAACGACAACACAAACAATGCAATGCATCCAAGAAACCTAAAGTGTATATAGTAGATGTCAGCGACAGACAAAGCATATTAGTTATTGAAGTATCTCGTAAACTTTATGAGTACATGAACATGGAGTTTACAATTGAAAAACAAAAATATAAAATGTAAATAAAAAAAGAAAAAGACATCTTCGTATATGTACAGACAAAACAGAATGTGTCCAATGTAACAACAGATGGAAAAGGCTTAGAGAAACAATAATATGTGCATATAAGTATATGTTAAAACACATAGGTCATACATTAAATAGTATTTGAATAACGGTCCATTTTAAATAGTATTTCTTTGAAGTACTCAAGACTACAAGAATCATCAAATTTAAATTCTAAGTTTGCATTACAATAGCATTTCATAGTTCCAATTAACTGTAAATGGATTATAAATTACTTTTAAATATTTATACTTGTCTCAAGTTATAATATTCGTACTAAATGCATTTCTTTGCTCTTTTAATGGTTGGAATGCATTTGTTCATTTTACACTCGTTAAAGTATAGATTAAAGTGAGATTATACGATTTTTATAAAAGTTAAATTGTAATATATTGATAAAAGTATGTTACAATAACACAAAATAGGCAAGACAAATTATACATTGAAGACGAATGTCATAAAATGCAGCAAAGACAAATTAGAACCCCGAGATATTACGTACATATTTTCTTACAATAACCGAAGTATTCGTCTTTTTATTAGGATCGGAGTAAGTGTTCGTGTGTCGTATGAATATATATCGTTGCAGAAATCTAAAATAAACCGTTAAACTGAATTTAGATTCACGTCGTGCATGCATGATATACATGCTGGCGAATTCGACTGTACAGCCATTTTCGATTTCATACAAAATAATATCTGGCTTATAACGCATTTTTCGACGCATGTTTTTCTTAACTTTTATTTTAATTTATATTGACATATATGTATAAGAAGTGTTTACACATGTTATATAAATTCATAAATTTTGGACAAAAATCGTATATTCTCGCTTGAATGAACAAAATAACATTATTTATTGCTCTAGCAGACAATATTGGATACTTATTTAGAAGGAGTGTCCTTGTAATAAAAGCAAAATATTATCTTGATAATATTTCATCAGTAATTGCTTATGATATTAGGCATTCCCATAATTAGTGTTCGAAATGGTTTTCACTTTGTTTGCAAAATGAACATAATGGATCATCAGTTCTTTTCATTTCATTAAAACGATTATTTGTCTACCGAATCCTGTAAATTAACTTATATATTTGAACCACTAAACCTTTACATCACTAGTTATAAAAGAGGGAAGCTCAAAAGGGCCATTCCATTCTTTTTCGTTAATTATGATATTGAGTTGTGTACACCATTTTAACAGATGGTTGTGCATTATTTAGAATGGTGAATAAACTTTTTGCACCAGGTTATTTTTCAGTTCAATTCGAAATAATGTGAGGAAAAAGGGTTTGATAACTTGTTGGGTAGTGCAATATTTACAATACTTTTTCACAAATATATCTACTGCTCTTGTCAACGTTCCATAATTTACGAAATTTATATTCAAATTGTTTATTCTATTTCTTTCACCAAGAGAGATATGGTTTCAAATTTTAATTATCACATATACAATAATATCAGCGTCCTTGGCAAGGAAAATGACAGTTGTTCTTCCAAAGACAGTTAAGCCTAGTCAATCACTCAAATCGATGAAAGTTACAATGATACAACAGTAAACTTCTGCAACCTCGTGTCGAACGTTGTATTAATCAATCCCGAGTACTGACGTCCATGCATAAACTAGATCACGTGTCCCACTAACGACAACCTATTTGAATTTTAAAAGGTCGCTTAAAAAGCACTGAATTACACGCTGTTCAAGGTGAGGGTCTTATAAGCAATTCCCTACAGTTCAATACTTAACGAAAACCTGATCATTGATCTAAAAAGGATTTTATGGTAAAAAGTAAATAGTTTATATAAACATTTCGCGCTATAAATGCTCAATTGTGATGTAATGCGCTAAGAAACTGTTTTCACGATATGAAATAGATCATATTGTGCTATGCGCAACAAAGTTTATATTCGATCATCAATACTGTCATTCTTTACGCACCAATAAGGTTACGTTGTACATATTTGCAAGTAATGAACATGACTGACAAAACAAAGAGCATTGTCCAATCACAATGACATTGAACCTTTTTGACCTAAACATTAGAAATGCAATATTTAGAAACGTTGTTTACCGCAAATAAAACAAATATTTAAGATACCAAAAGTATTGGTTGGATATACATATTGCAATATCTCTCTTTTGCAGAGATATACAAAACATACTTTCAATTGCGATTGTGTTACGAGATTGACTTTTGGACTTGCAAATTGAGTACATGCATTGAATATTTTTGCTAAGGCAAAACTATTCAAACAGGATTTGATGATTCGTTTCATCCTTACTATTTGAAAATGGAACTAAATACCTAGATATATGATAAATATTATTCACAGTTTCAATTTGAACAGATCATGTTGCTCGTAATGATCATCGTACCACCGCTTATTAGTGTATCATTTTAATTAATATTTGTATAACTATGAGTCGTTGTCATATTCCCAAAAGATGATCAGAATTGAAATGTTAAGTTCTATAATTACTAAAACGTATTACCTTTTATCACTTTTAAGTATAATATTTATAACATTGATACACTAAATATCTTGTTACTTGTGGTAAGATTATGATTGTAAGTGTCGACATTCAAAGTGCAAACATGTAATAAAACATTGTTTTAATGGGCCTTGGTAGGGTCCAGTGAAATTGTGTTTATATTTTAATTTCGTGTCGAATGCGGAAAAATAAATAAATTGCTTGCTTTCATTTCCTCTCAATTGTTTTCTTTTTTTTTCATTCCAATTAGGGTTTGATGCTATACGAGTATTTAACGTTTATACACGTGTACAACCGCTACATAATGTTAACATTTAAAAATCGTTGCAACCTCTAATAGCGCATTTTCAATTTTATTTTACTGGTTAAGAAAAGTTATCATATGTATGATCTGATGTTGCATTTGCTTCAAATGTTACAACCGCGCCTTGCGCACAATTGTCAGCTGACCTTTCTGATGACGACAAGTATTCAAGTACCCCGCTCGAAATTCTCAAATTGCTTTAAGACATCGTAGCGCGCAAACGGTATTTGGATCAGTGATATTGATATTGTTACATAAAGTTTCAATAGCAAAGTAAAATTGGAACAATATTTCTTTTCTTTTGCAGTCCATTGAAATCTTTACTTACTATAACGTCCATGGAATGTGAAAGAAAATGTTATAATCGTAACATTCGAGGAAGTTCGTAAAAAAAGAAGCGTAGATCACAATAATTGTCCTGTAAAGGTAGGTATGTTTTTCCTAAAGAGTCGAAGTTGAAAAACATTGTTTTTTATTCTTTCCTATTAAATCTTTTATAATAAGTATTTTTCAAGCGTAAAATAATATTTTACTGGAATTTAGACGTCATGGAAAAGGGATTATCAATTTTGTTCGTGACCTTGATAAGATGATGCAAAAGTTTTTTCGCATAACGTCAGATGGATTGAATTTTATAAAGAGGTAATCTACATTGCATTTATCGCTTACAAACATGGAAAATAAAGACTTTTGTTCACATATTAAACACAGATATGATTCCTTGTCGGGAGCGCATACTTATGTTGTCGGCAATCATATCGGTCAAAAGTTGACTCAAGTTTCCAGACTATATTTGGCACATATTTCACTGGACAATGAAATGATATACAAGTGCGACGAGCTTCAATAAATTCGAAATGAACAGGTGAACTGTGGACGAGAATTGACACGCTTGCACGACACTGTTGTAAACTGTGCCAAATGTTTAATACTACAAATGCCCAGTAGAGATTGCTCAAATACTGGCTTATAAGTCTATTGACATCGAAGCTAGAGCCCGGCGAAACATTATCATATTTTGAGGACTTATTAAACATTATTGCGAGAATCGTACGCAAATACTTACAGAGTTTTCATGAATACCTTTGGTCAGTGTATATCGCTCGAGCAGACAGACTCGGCCTAAGAAACTCTCGGAGGCAGCATGAGCACAGACCGATAACTGCAACAATAGTGATTTTGGTGATGTTCAGAATATAATGAGTCATGTCAGGCGCCTAAGAAACACACCATTCTCAGTCGCTTACGATTTTCCAAGAAATACACAAGAGGCTCGGAATCGACTGTGGCCGATATTCAAAGAGCTTAAATATCGAGAACCCCGGTCGATTGTTTCAATAGTTTAGCCTGCCAAGCTTATTCAGGAGGCAATATAGTGCATGAAAAGATAACAGAGTGGAGCCAGGTGATAGGATCAAACAGACTTGCCCAGCTGGATCATATACAAAAATCAGGACTCATCACCCATGTATGCAGGAACTATACCAGCCCTCTGCTGAGAGAAATATGAGCCAGTATGTGACCTACGATGGTGTCCTCCCAACTGTGCCCAGCGCACACCATCGATCCCTTATGGAGACATGCGATCTTAAATCTAAATGAGATTCAGGATACAGCACCATTGAGCCCGAATAAAGAAGCCGTTTCTCACAATACAGCAAGCTATGTTAGCAAAACTAATCTATGAGCACAAATTTTTAAACATTGAAAATCAAACCACACGCACAACATCGTTCAAGGTTTCCTGTATTTCACATAATCCGGAACAGCCGACTCTACTACTAAGCGCAACGCAAACTAAGTCGCCGGATGAAACGGCGATTAAATCCATCGTGGCTGACAGCGACAACATAAAACCTAGTCTCGATGAGACAACGCCTACAAGGGGCCGCAAGATCTCCAATAGATCCACTTATAGGGCTGAGCGCAGTTCACAATCATCTGGTCCATATAGGCGACAGAGCAGTAAAACGAGAGCAACAACTGACGAAACGTGTTTTGTTTTCAGAACAAAAAAAATAGCTGGCGAAAGTGTGGACCATGTAGAAGGTTTTCTATTAGCAACCGACGATGAGAAGCATCAGGATAAAATGTAAGACGATGTGCAAAAGGTTAGTTTAAGCATAGCGTTACTCAATTTACAAGGTTTATCGAAGAGACGTGTAAATAAATTACAATCGAGTTGGGTTTTTTTTATTTCAATTATTTTGTTTTGCTTACTAAACCATAGACGATCGATTTTTCGAACTAAAATGTTAAATGGTTTTGATCACAATGTATTAACTCAAACTCAGATATTAAAATTAAGCAATTGACAATCCGGAAGAATTTGTGTTTACATTTGCAATGATATCATTTGGAAACATACTTTAGTGCTTACCCGCGAAGATGATATTCTATATGTAAATAATATCTGCATCTTAAATTTTTTAGAAATTGATTTAAACACGTATATATTCCTATATTATGTTATACATGATAATAGTTCGAGGAAGGCTACGGTAGAACGCCATACACTCGATAGATTACTCGTTTATATACATAATCTTAGTTCCAAACATGGTGAACATTTAAATGTTATATTGTTTGGTGATACGAGTGCAAAGAGATCTGATTTACCAGATTTTGTGCCAGTTTAAAGTATACATCATATAGATTTTTTACCCGATGGTTACGTAGGTGATTATGGCACCGCGCGTTGTTCCAAGGATAAAGGTCGTAACCAGAGCGGCAAAATATTACTAGATTTATGTAAACAACCCCGAATGTGCATTCTAAACGGTAGATGTGATAGGGACCAAGCTGAGAAGTACATGTTCATTGGGAGAACAGTCTCTTATGTAGTTGATGTTATATCAACGCCAGGTATTTTTATTAGTGTTCATTCTTTCTGAGTTGAGGATCTAAATATTTTGTCCGACCATTTTTTTGACTCGATTGCTCTTTTACTTTAAAATATAAAACGCAGTCAATCAAAACTTATATAAACCCATACGATACTGTAGGTGGATTATCGTATAAATGTGTTCGGACGCTCAAGTGATGATACTGATAGTTTCATTGCATGGACAAATGCTGTAGGTAATAGTGCATCATGACATGACCTTGACCGTTAAACTTAATGAAATATAAGAATTTTCCTCCCCTCTTTTCAAACGCATATTTGCATAAAGTTTCAGTAATATAATTTTCTCACGAAATTGTTAAGAAAAGGACTTGTATTACCTGTAACCGTCTAGAAGAATATATATTTTATATAAGTATAATTTTGAACTTTTGAATTCAACTTATAGTCAGATTTAAGATGTAAATATTTATCTTTATATCTAAAAACAGACCAAATATGCAACAATATAAAGAACGTATGTCATCCGATAGTGAATCTGTTTTGAGAAAACTTAGTGACTTCGTCCATGCCGCATTTTCAGTTAAATTTACTAACATGTGTTTGTCCATTTGATAACAAGAGCCGTCAGAAGACAGCGCGCTCGGCTTTTCGAGTGCTTGACAGTATAACGTAAGCCATCCTGTGGAAATTGTTCATATTCAATACGGTCAAGGTAATATAGTCATATTCTTAATGGAAAAGGACCATACTGATTGCTTATTTTTTAAAGAAGTGGTACATTATAGACGATTTTGAGTTCAGGTATATTTTCAACAATCTATTGAACATTTGTAAAGACATAAAACAGACTAATAAGATTATATTTCAAGTTTGATAACAATAGCTTGGGTGGGATGGTTGGACGGTCTTTCAAAAATAAAATAATAAAAATAAATAATGGTGTTTTTTACCATCTTTTACGGGGAATGATGTTGGGGTGTGGTCATTTATTAGATGATTTTTCAAAGGTAAGAAACAAAGGAAAACAATAAAAAAATAGGGGGGGATTCTGGGGTGGGGCGTGGGGAGTGGTTTGGGTGGAATCCATTGTGGTATGTCAGGTAAGTGTTGTTTTGTCAAAGTATGAATCAAATATGATCCGAAATGAAGAAGTTATGGCAATTTAAGCAAATTTGTTTTATTTGACATTGAGAATCAAGGTCATTCAAAGGTCAAGGTCAAAGTCAACTTGCCAGGTACAGTACCGTCATGATAGTAAGAAAATATTTGAAGTTTGAAAGCAATAGCCTTGATCCTTTAGAAGTAAAGGTCATCTAAACACAAAATTGAACAAAATATTCAAAGTTACAAAGTTTCATTATCTGAAATATGTAAAATGCTTCTGTTTTTGAATATAAATGAAATGTACGTATATATTTATACGAAATCAAAACGTTAAGTAAATAGTGCATAATTAATAAACAAAATCGAATTTAATGTGTGTCTTTATGCATTTTAGTATATAATGTACACCTTGCATATCATCCAACATATGCTTATGTAGCGAAATGAACACGTAATTCGTTCTGTTTTTAGAAATTATTAAGTTTATTCTAAATCGAATGAATCGCTTCTTCTATAATTGTTAAAATTAAAATAATACAATGCATTGTTATTTGTATTACTCTTCTTCTGTATTGTCAGTAGTTTTGTGTTAGTTCTTGTTATCGTCTCACTACGGTTTTGTGCTACGAGTAAATGTACGTATTATAATTTGCAGTTAATGGTTGATTGATTGATATTATTTATGTATGTAGTATGTATATTGTTCAATAACAAATACGTATATTGTATGATTAATGTTGGTAGCAATTGTATGTACTTTATTGTGTCAAAATGGGCCATTGCCTTTCGGGAAATATTGTAAATACAATTTTGAAATAAATATTCGGTTTTACTTAGGTGTTAACACGTCGAAAATGTAATATAACTCACGCTGATTGTTCAAAACACGCGAAAATTTTGTGAATAAGTTTTTATTTACATAAAATAACATGCTCTGACGATTCATGCATCAACGATTGCAACGCCATTAAATATTTTAGAGAGTTATTATTGCATGAATTGTTTGTATGTCACATACCTGCGAAACACGCTATTGTTTGTATCATTGTTGACGTAAAGTTCAAATTTGCAGACAATATGTATGATAACTCTTAATTTGAGGTGCCTTTACATTAACAAGATTCACACTTGAAAGTGGAACACTTCGTGAAGAATCCATGTCAGCTTGGTCGATGTTATTTTTGTCGTACACTGACCTTAACAAGAATGAAAAACACATACGCTTGCGACGTAAGCAAATTATTCTTGATTCGGACTCACAAAAATACATTACTTCGTAGATGAATGTGTCGTGAACACAGACTTCAGTAATTCGGACAGCATTGATTTTTGTAAATAAGTTATAATTTACTACAATTTCATCATCATTGGAAAATTAAGCGGAAATAATGCTAGTAGTTTAATCATATTATGAGTCTCTATGTTTATGATTACATAATGATAGTTCCTCTGTTCGGCTTTTTATCGCCCGAAAAGTGTGCGATGCAGTTCACAAGGTATTCCGTGGTAGTGAACATGAGAACAGTTTTATTTCACTGAAAACTACCTCGTTTGTAAGAAATTGATGGCACTGATGGTACATCGGCGTTTAACAACACTGAGAGCATTTGGCAATAATAAAAACTTAATGCTGTTGTTCAAAATGTGTCTCTAAAAAACCTTTATAACCGTGTATAATGTCTTTGCTTTTAAAGTTATTAAGTAATATTAAATCAATGGTCATCGATAAATATCCGCATCGAGGTTCGCTATATTCGCAAGGGACGAACGAGTATGATATATGCTCTCTTGAAAATATGCATGCTTTGATATTCTGGTAAAAAGTGTACTGACAGATAATATTTTCCGTGAAATGACACTTGAAAAAACTGTGAACAAAATGCCATGTCTCCAGACTTATCGAAAGCCTGATAGAAGTCGTTTACTATATTAACACGTTGTAATTTATTCATGCGCCAGATTATTAATGATACATTTTGAAACTTATCTATGGAGAATACTCTATTTTCCTGAATTCTACTGGATGCTCGTTTACAATTTAAGAAACGTCTAGGAACTCTTTAACCTGTTAATTAAAATCAAAGAAATGTGTTATATTTGCAATCTAAAAATTCTTTTAAATATTATCAATAATCACAGCAGTTTCAGAGTTCTTCATCTGAGAAATATTCGATAAAACATTATATTTCGGCGATGTTTAATTCACGTTTGGCAATAAGACTATGTTAAATTCGGCAAATCGTTGAATGTGATTCAATATTGTAAATAAACAAAGACAAACTGTTTAGAAGAATTCATTTCCTTTAAACCGAACTGACAGACCCTGCTTGGTTATCAACATCCAAACCTCAAGTAACAAAATACGCAAGTGTCAAAATTACAAAGAACGAAAATATGTCATAAGCTAGTAACGAATGTAGATATAATATGACCATGGGCTCAACATATGTCTAAAAATTTAAACAGCCGAAAACAAGATGTATCAATCAATGTATACCTGAAAAAAATTCCAACGACACTATGTGATTGACGACATACGGAGACATTTACACGCACTACACGGAACCTGAGGTCTTACCATGAAACAGTGGGCGACACACTCGATAATTCTAAATTTTAGCTATTATTTCCGTTTGATAAAGTGTAAACTCAAATAATTAGTTAGGACCAAACAGGTTTCATGAAAGACATATAAATAGATGAAAACGTTGGATAAATATTCGATAGCATTGAATATCTTGAAAGTAACAATAAACCTGGACTGTTATTCTTTGAAAACTTCGAAAAAGCATTCGACAGCTTGAATCCCTCTTTTATCTTACATTGTCTTGATCACCTCATTTTACAAGGATATAAATAGTATCATTATAAATAATGGCAATCTTTCTAGAAGCTTTAAAATCAAAAAAGAAGTTCGGCAAGGTCGTCCACTATCGTCGTCCTTATTCATTTTATGTTTTGTTCGGAAATTCTATCGAATTATATAAATGTTAATACAATGATTAAAGGAATGATAATCAATTACCATGAAATAAAGCAAACCTTTTTTGGTGACGATGCAACTTTTGTCAATGATGGTTCAACAACGTTCTTTGGAACACTCTCCATAAATTAAGAGAAATATCAGGACTAAACCTCAACTCAACAAAATCTACTGTAATGAGAATTGGATCTCTTAAAAAAATCTAATTTTACAATTCGATTACAATATTTAACAAAAACATTGCTTGAACATCTTATAGGGCTAAAGCTCTTGGAATAAATTTGTACAATCAGCTTAAGCTTAATAGAAAATTAAAGAATTTGAAGCCTGCTTAAAACAGTTGCAACATTGAAAACTTACCTTAATGGGAAATATAACTGTTAAAACTGTTACCAAAGTAAATATATCCATATTCAATTCTCCCAAATCCATCAAAGCAAATAATAGATGGATAAATAACAACAATGTTTAAACTTATTTCGGATGATTAACCGGACAAAATTACAAGAAATCGATTACATCAACCTTATTAAAATGGAGGCCTAAAACTTAAAGACATTATGTTTTTGAAACGCTATTTAAGCGGGCTGGGTTAAACAATAATTGCAAGTGGAAACTCTTACTTACGAAAAGCTCAACATTTTTGGTACAAGTCCAATAATTGAAAGTAATTAAGATAAATCTATAATTCACGACGTAAGTAAAGGAAATCTATTTTTGAAAGATATGCTTACCGCATGGCAAAACATCAAAAACCAATATATCAGTTCAAAAAGTGGCACTCCATTATGTAAACATAATAATATGTTTAAAATTCTTAAATTGTAAGGCAGGCTGTCGATCTTTAATTATTCCAAGGACCTGTGATAATGGCGTACCTTAAAAAGTCCTTTAAACGAAAATGACTTCTACAGTTTAGATTTATTTAGGGAATGGTGTGTTTGCAATAAGGCCGTTATGGTGCCATAGATCGGATCATTCAGCGTTGGCCCAATCCCCCCTACCCCCGAAAATAATTCTAAAAACAGCATCTTTGCTGAAGAAATACAAAGATGCTTAATCATAATTAATAGATAGTGTATTAAATCAACCTTACTTTAAGATAATTTATGTATAAAATCCTATGATCACCAAATGTTTTAGTGATTAAATCCCCTGAAGAGATTATTATATTCTGAACGGCGTTTACTTGAAAAGACCTGCCACTCTTTAAGATGAACTTTTGATATTTTACAAAACAATATATTGATATGTAAATGATGATCTTTTATTGTAAGCGTTCGGAATATTCCGTGTGTCAGAATAATATTTTAGAAAGCCATTAAAATATTAAAGCATATAAATGCCAATATTTTAACCATGAGCATTTAAACTTTATTTCATTACGTTTGCTGTGGTCGTTGCTAAACCTGTAAATACCTTCCACGGTTCATAGAAACATCTTGGGGCAGTGTCTGGCCCGTAATACGGATGCATCACTAATTTTGATTTAATTGAACAAAACACGCGTATATACATTTGTGAATAAAGCGCGGTAAACAATATGGGATTAACAGTCACAGAAAATAGTCACCAGCAGTACTTAAATATTTACCCTTATGTTATTGAAATTTACCCAAGATACGGATGGCATGGATTATTAAGAGTTTAGCGATAAGTAAGACACATTCTTTATGTAATAAACTTATTTAAATATAAACTTGCGAAATATTTTAATAATGTATATTGTATATTATTCGAATTTTCGGCGATATCCCTAGATAATAAATGGATGCCTTATGTACATATAACATGTAAACCTAGATTGGAAATTGTTTTATAAAAATATAATAATATGAACATTATTAGTTTATTGTTCATCGTGATAAGTATTTTATAAAAGAAAAAAATGTATCACATATACGTGTTTGTTTACATTTCAATGCTAAATTTGTACAGTGCAATTAAACATAATCTGACCTAATACTTAATTTAATCCAATAAGTAATGGCATTGTTGAAGCTAGGTCCAGTTGTAATATTTGGAATGTTCAAACACAAGATGGTTGTCTTCTAAGTTTTTTATATATATATCAAGATGCTCTTAGAAAACTGAACACCCCGTGAGTGTCATACGAAATCGTTAATAGGCCAGCATTTTTATTATTTGTTTTACGGGAGCGACCGACCCTATTTTTCGACAAACACAAATAAAAATAAAAGTCACTTTCGTTTTTTTTATTAACATTCTCGCCGACCTAGTATTTTATCCAAAACTAGAATTTCAAAATTCAAAATTTGTTTTTAATACGGGTTGTTTCGTTGTGCGAAATTCGACTTGTAAAGCGTCAGCGATTTTCATTGGCTATTGCAGCCAATACCACACGCTATTAGCCAATCGGTGAGTATTTAACAAATAATTTTTATATTGCATTTCCGAAATGGCGGACATTAACATCAACGAGACAAATGTTTACATATTTTAAAATCAAATTAATTGAAAACGGAGCAGAAAAAATTTCAATTAGTAAAGATAATCTTCAGAACACCATTGTTGACATCATGCTGATATTACGTGATACGAAATTCAAAATAATAATGAGTTTTTGCAGATGATGCAGAGGTGTCACCGTCGATAACTTTCGGTGTGTTAAAAAGTTTTGGGTAGGTTTAATAAATATGCGTATTTATTAAAATGCATATCCTGTAATATTTTTATACATAAAATCAACATCCCGATAATGTCCAAGAATTACTACTTAACGTTTCTTTATAATAAACATGAGGACTGAACCACAGATACTTGCATCAATAATCCCATTCCCCACCCAACCATATATATTCTTTATTTAGAAAAAAGTATGCAACACAGCTTCTGAAGGAAATAACATTGGGTCCCGATGTTCTTATGTCTGTCAAAGTCACAAGAAAGTTTTATTTATTTTTCTTTACATATTTTTTCAAAAATGAGTTATTATTTAGCCGAAATATGATGTTCTATCAACTGTAAATAATGTTTTCATACTGCAAGATTGGTACTGCAAGGAATGCAAATAAATTTATCACACCTCAGGCTCTGTTGATAAATGTGCTCAATCGGCTCTATGTATTTGTTCCAAGGGTTATTATTATCTTCACATTTATGTTGCTCTCTCTGTTTATTATATATCCAAAACATGTTATTGCTGTTTCTCCTTTAAATAATACAGACAACACATTCCATAGAACTTTTCATTTGAACTTAAATTGTGAATAAGAGAGGAACAAAATAATATGTGCAAAAGTTTACACCATTTTATTTTGACAATACTGTGAGTCTTTTACGAAATTATTAAAATAAAATACTATTTTAAAATATACAATTACATAGTACAAAAGTTGTGTTCAATATATAATTAATCTTGCGAGTAAGTTATATACAGTCAGCAGAGTAATTCTACTAAAACAATTTAAATCCATGCTACATGTGCTATTTAATTCTTTATACGGCTTTCACTTAAGAAAATGTTCAATGAAATAAACCTAGGTTTCTAGGTATATTGTGTCTTTTACCTCAATATTTTGTTGGGGCTAATGTTAAGCCAATGGACATGATACAAAACCTACGAAGATTATCGCCATACAATGTCACATACAAAGTAATTATCACCTAACCCATGCGTTTTGAGAGAATAATATTGTTTAACTCTTTATTATATAAGTAAATATCAAGCATGTGAAACAAGGACGGGTTATTTAACTCCAAATGTATGATTTTATCACATCTAGAAGAAGAAAACACTAACATGTTTTACACCAAATATTGAACCCCTGACCCTTGCGGTGTCTGTGTTGTTAGGGATTATCAAAGACATTAATCTATATAAATCAGTTGACCCCTGAAACGCAAACAGTTTTGACCACGGAGACATGCTTTGAGGAAACTTAGCAAAGAACCACTATATGGTTGGCATGCAACGCAACAAACTAAAGGGTCTTGCGGTTTCAGAGAATGATTATATTATTATTTATATTTATAAGCAAAACAGTAACCCTTAGGGAGGGCAAATTTTCTGCATGATTTGAACAAATTTTAAAGAGAACCACATAACGATGTTACACACCAAATATTGTAGTCATGCCTCTTGTGTTCACTTTACATATATAAACACTATAACTCTCTGAATATAAAATGAAATGCAGCACACGTTTTTATAAGTCTATAACTCACGGTTTCTTAAATGAAATATTCACATTTTATGTACTAGAACTTTCACTACACAAAGTTTGGATCAAAATCAATTCAAGCGCAGTCTGATCAGGATCCAAAGTGTTCGCTTAACATCTTCAGAAGTACTGACTGAATGACAATTATGTTGAACAGTTTGGATCCTGATCAGATTGCTCTTTTGAAGCTAAAATGGTTGCAATCGCCCTAAGGTCCAATTTTCTGTTATGTGGCTCATTTTTTCTCATGATTGATACAAATTATCATGATATAAAGCAAGTCTGTTGAATATTAAATAGTATGTTTTAGTGTGCATATTCCACCCATGGATGAAAGTTACAAAGTTGGTTGTTATTTAAAGCTATTAAACAATTTAAACAGTTTTCCATTCTTTTTATTCTTTTTTATTTAAGTCAAATGCATGCTATATTTGTTATAAACATACATATGATTAACACTCAACAAAAGTTTAACGATCACTATAATACACAACACACCTGGCGTGGTTAATGTTCTCTATTGAAGCAATATAGTATAATACATGCGAAAGGTGCTTTTACATATAAATATATATAAAATATGTTTACTATTATTATAAAAAGCTTCTACAACAGTGTAATAAGATATATAAAACGTTTAAAGGTTAATGCAAGTATAATTAAGGTTAAATTTGCTTAATTTTAAATTTTCAAAAATAAAAAAAAAATCGGTTTAGACAGTTTTATTTTTATTTTTTTGGTAGACTGCTCACTTTTCATGATTTTATTTTTATTGATCCCCCCGACTCATTTTTTTTTTTAATTTCCCGTAAAAAAAAAAAAAATGCTGGCCTTATTTATTAATAATAAACTTTATAAGCAAAGCATAATCACTACAAAAATGGTTTCATCAATGGCACAGAGGCATCTTTTTAGATATGTTACACCGTAAAGTGATTCTATTCCGGTCATTTTCATATCATGACCCCAAGGTCGACATTGAGCGCGCCCAATCGGCGTAATTGGTAGTGTAAACATATTCAACAAAAAAAAGTTTAAAAGTAATGCATATTTGAATCTTAAATAATTGACATACGATCCTGTGTTTGGTCATCGTGTTATAGCCAATATACATTCACTCTTTTTCTTTAATTGCATTTAAGAAACGTGCGAGTTTTATCTTTTAAAAAATAAGTAAAAAAAAACATAACAAGTGAATGTTTAAAAGCGAATAGAACCTAATTGTGAACACGATTACATCCAATCATACATCTTCAGACAGTCGGTAAAAATGAATACAGTTTCAGCTCAATCATCAAGATATTCTAAAGAATGTGATTTGTTTAATTAGTGCATAAACCATGCGAACTAAGCGATAAACAAACACAACCCTATGGTACAATAAATAGTTCGGTCAAACTATGTATGCATTTTGCTTACAAATAATGAAACGTGAGAATTGAATAATGTCTATACTGTGTGTATTATATGAACGCTATGTTGGCAAAATATATACGTAGTTTATTCACAATAGCAATTTAAAACAGTTAACAATATTGGAAAAAGGTATGGTTATGGTAAACGACCTAGTAATTGAAACCACCAGTTGTGTTCATTATTCACACATTCAAACACAACACGGTATGACATTGGTCCGCTAATGAACATGTTTATGTTACTCGATTGTTTCATATCTGATATGAAATATTAACACACAATAAAAGCACATCATCAAATATTAAGTTTTAAGCTCTAAACGCATTTGAAAAAAATAGCACATTGTTGTTTTATTTAACGGAACATATCGTTTTCCTGTTCTTAAGTCGAGGAGCTCATAGTATTCATTCAAGCGCCGAAACGTTTATTTAATTATTTTTACAATTTGCAGTAGCTTTATATATATTGATTGAATTAACTCCTCATGTAAAGTTTTTAACTGAATCATCAGGACGCAATGTTCTTATGTGAAATAATCCGCCTCGAAGTGTTTCGTAACGGCGACAACAGGTGATCCAATGGTCCGTCTGTGTGACTGCGAATGGTCGGCCCACAAACAATACATTTCATAAGTTGTGATTAACGAATAATTTTGCTATTGTTTTTATTGAAGTTTTTTTATGAACTTAACATGTAAGCAAGATTATACATGTCATAAAATCGATATGACTTCATTTACATAGCAAGTATAACATACTTAACTAAAAAAGGACGGCATATTTCAGAGAAGTGCATTTTCTAACAGATAAAATCACACTGTACGTATACGAGAAAGATGAATATATTATTGACAGTTTCAACTCAAATATATGATTTGCAGAATTACAAAGCCATGCTTTGGACACTTAGTGATAACACAAAAACGCTTACATAGCCATTCCCAGTCGATGGAATTCGTCTCTCGTACTCCGTGCTGTTATACTCCGTTTAGACCTAATACGGCTTAGAAATTTCTTTCTTAGTTCAAACCTAAAACGTTTACCGGAGAAAACATAAATAAAAAAATTGAGTGAATAATTCAAAAGCGCGATGCATTCACAAACGTTTACATATGGCATCAACTGAAGGAAAATGTTTCCTGCAAATTCACGTTGTTTGAATTTGATGACAAGGTCAATTATTAATGATAACGTGAATAGAGGTAACAGAGTTATGACGTAAGTGAATGAGACCACCAAAAGCATTAAAGTGCTGCGGTGTTTCTTTCGAAGTGCTCTGTGATAGCTCTCCTGTCGCAGTCTCACTTCTCGTCTCACTTTAACAATCTGTGACAAAACTAGAGCATTACACACCAGAATTATTGTAACTGGCAAACAAAAAACCAACGTCCAGCTATAAAAATAAACATGCAAACTCGTATATAATGATAGAAAACTACTTCCAGACAGGCAATCGTTTATTGAATTCACATGATCGTACACCACGCGCTCTATCATCACAATGCGAAATGTTTGTGTCGCGCAAACTATGACCAGTAATAAAACGATGGCTGCCGCAGCCCCGCTTCGTTTTCGAATCAACATGTTTTTGAACGGAAAGCACACTGCTAAAAGTCGTTCAATCGCCATCAGCACAATAAGCCACGAAGACATCAGCGAAATCACGTTTTCAAAGAAGTTGTACAGTTTGCACGAGATGTTGTTGAAATTATGGAAAAGTCCTGCAACCGCAAGATGCTGCACATAGAACTCATCCACGATCGCAACAAGTCTACAGACAATTGTGAGCGTGTCAAAGATGGAGAGAGCGCAAATGTAATGGGAGTAGGTCTTGTGTCGCAACTGTTTCGACTTCATTACTATCAGTGACAATGTATTTCCAATAATCCCAACGAACCCAATTATCGGTATGAAAATGAATTTGATCCAGTATCCCCATTGGCTCGAATCGATGATCATTCCTGAAAGGAAGAAAAATACAATTTCTTGAAATTTATAATTTACGTTGTACGTTGAAAATCACAACTACAAACCCATAAGGGACACAAAATTTGTTTAGTTGTTTGTGTGTAAAACAAATGGTCAGTATTTATGGCTTTTGTTGATAGTGATAAGTAACTGCTTAACTGCAGTGCATGAACATTTTATTTTATAGCCTTGTTGATATATCGCAAACAATCTATCTAGTGTTTAAACTTTGACAAGTGTATGTTAACGTATACACACCTATTTTACATAGTATTTTCATTGCCTCTGTTTTAAGAAAATGCCAATCGTATTAAATGTAGCACATAATTATGTATATGTCGAACAGTATTACTCAAGAAAAAGTGTCCTTAAGTATTATTTGATTGTAGTCAATTTTAAGTGTGCTTAAATTGCCTGTATAAGCTTTTTAAAGCATCTCAAATCTAACGCACTTAAATATGCAGATCTAAAAAAGTTCTTCTTAATAACAAACGAACCCATTTGTAAACTTAAAACACATTTCTCCAAATGGTCAGGAGGCTGCAATTTTCAAGTTGGATCTCGCGTTGGCTTTTAAATGATTTGAAAAAAATACATTCGTAAGACAAGTGATTTTCAAGGTTCTTATGTTCGATGGTGTCCAAAGAAAGCTAGGCAAATGATTCAGTGATAATTGTGTAAGGAATGTGATCGAAGTTGTATTGTTTGACAGTCATGTATGACAACTTTGCAGCAAAGAGCGGGTTATGAAACGTTTTTATCTGTTAAATGTACATCGTGTTAAAAAGAGGGTATTTTTTCTAACGTGTGAACGAAATCCACAGTAAGCGATAAGTTAAGTACAAAGATAAACGCCGTTTTCGACTGATATAGGGATTCCAACGCATCAATACTCCTTATCGTGGGTACATCGACAACGAATGATGCTTGAAAAAAATATTAAAAGCTCGTTCGGAGAAAGGCGACATTTAATATGATCATTGTATGTGATTAAATTATTTATATAATCCTTTGTGGTTCGTTTTTGGTGTTTTAAATGCTGAATATGAAACTTTTTAACAAACATAAAAGTGGAATAATACGAAGATACAAAAGTCATGTGTTTTATACCTTCGAGTGAAATGTTTCCTGAAACATTCATAAACGATCCGTTAAGCGACATGTTGTTCAATGTCATTGTTATGATCTGAAAAAACAAAAGATAATAGTTAGCATAACATGATAGATATAATAACTTCTTTTTAAGCAGCACTCATATAGTGGGTCACAATACACTTTGAAATCAGTTGACAAAAGAATGCATGCATTTTAAATAATATCTGAGGAATCAATTCAGTAATTTATGTCAGAAATAAATTGTTGTATATTGTTGTAATTTGTTTTTAAGAAAATAATCATTCAGATTGCACAGACATCGAATTATTTATATGTGTTTGACATGGATTAATGGGACGTTTACAAAAGTGCTGTGATGTTATTATGTTAAAAGTGGGTCCGGTTGGGCGATAAGTGGTTAGTCAACGTCTTTTAATGAATCGACATTCTTCCGTATAATAATTTTTGCAAAAAAAGTCATTTCTGTTTATATAAGTGACGAGGCTTTTAAATGTCTTATTATTTGATGAACTTTTATTAAACACATTCAACAAACATCTTTCATAATTAATCAATTTATATATTTCTAAGACTACAAATAACTTGCATTAACTGCTACTTTAATACTACTAATAATAAAAATAATAATAATACTGTTAACATTTCTAAGCTCTCTCTCAGTTTTTAATTAGAGCACGTCAATGCTTTATCTATTTGAAATAAAACAGTCTTCAGAACTGCGGATATATTTTTTTAGGGATTTAAGAGCCAGTTAAATTTGGACGAGCAATAAGTAAACAACAGTTAATTTTGTTAATTATTATTATTATTATATAATTTAACTTTACATTATTATCGTTATTATCATCATCAAAACATTTTTTTAAAATACTCACTTGGAACTCCAATTCATCATAAATATAAAGCACATCTGTTTCCAATCAAATCCTGTTTAAAAAGGACATCTATGTCTCACCACGCTTTTTTAAAATCCGTAAGTTCAAGAGTCATCTTTAGCTTTTGCATGGATGCTTGCTCCCCACAGCAATCTTTAACTAATGCCCTGGGTGTGCTCTGCACGTATTTCTAAGAGATACCACAAACAAACAGGTTATTGTAAATCCGATATGGCTATATCCCTCCAGCTGTCTTCTAACGCGCTCCGCACATTCTGTCTCATTATTTGCAAAAAAATACAATTGAAACCCGATACAACAAAAAATCAAGGCATTCGTAGAATAATTGATGGTTGATAAGTTGGTTCCTTGTTCCTAGCTCCTTGTTCCTTATTTAAATAAGATTTAAGGAACTGTTCCTTATTCCTTATTCACGCGTAACATATTTGTTGTAGAGTTTTAAAGAACAATAATGCAAACATTTCTGAAGTTAATCAAAACAAAATAACTCGAATACATTTACTTTATGTATTACGTTACATATTCACGTTTCTTCTTCGCGCTTGCATAGGATTTCTTGTTAAAACCGAACCGATATTTTCTAATTCGAATACTAACTTAACATCAACAAAACCTAAAGCATGTACTATTATTTTGCATGTTTGTGATAAACAAAAATCAAACTTGTACATTTTAACATGTTTGTTTTTATTTATTATGCAGTTCCTTATTCTAGCCGAATAAGGAACTGGCTTTGTTAACGTAAACATCAATGAAATTGATCCAAAATTAACCAAATACAAATGTTCATATCATTTATATATTGGTTATAAAATTGGTAAAATTCTAATTGCAATACATTTCTACTAAGTTTCTACTGGTTCCTTATTCCTCATTTAAATCGAATAAGGAATTGGCATTTTCATACTGAACAAGCTATTAAAATGAACCAAAGAAACCAATTAATCAATAAAAAATAATTGTAAATTCAGGTTGGGTATCAAAATCATTAATTGCAGTTCATCTCTACTATGTTTCATATATTGATAACTTAGTTCCTTATTCGGATTGACACGGAATAAGGAACTGGCTCCTTATTCCTTATTCAGATCTAATAAGGAACTGGAATTGTCATACTTAACAAAATATTAATATGCACCAAAGTGATCAATAAATCAATGAAAGCATTGTAAATGTGGGTTGGTTATCAAAAAACATTAATTGCAGCACATCTCTATTAAGTTTCATTTAATGATAGCCTTGTTCCTTATTGGAATTTGATCCAAATCGAATAAGGAACTGGTGTTTTCATACTAATTAAAATATTAAAATAAACCAAAGAGACCAATAAATCATTGAAAATCATTGTAAATTAAGTTTTGGTATCAAAAACATTAATTGCAGTACATCTCTACTATGTTTCATTTAATAATTTCCTAGTTCCTTATTCGGATTGAAAAAGGAATACGGAACTGGCTTCTTATTCCTTATTCAAATCTAATAAGGAACTTGCATTTTCTAACTTAAAGATCAATGAAATTGATTCAATATTAACCACATATAAATGAACATATTATGTATGTATTGGTTGCATATGTACAATTCTTATTGCAATACATTTCTACTACGTTTGAAGTGAGGATTATTCAGTTCCTTATTCAGTTTGAATAAAGAATAAGAAACATTCGGCGACTTTCAACCTCGACACAATACGAATGCCAATGTTCCGGACAGAAAACTTTGTCATCAGTCTGACGTCACTGATGTCACTGATGTCACCATAAAGCGAGACTGAACCGGAAGCAGCGGCCACGGTGTCTCTATTTGACTGGAAAGATTTATCGGAATTCCTCTGTATTTCGTTGTTGATGTTGTTTGTTGTTGTTGTTTTTTTCTATTAAAAACTAAAACTTTCATAGCTGTAAGAGGGTGGTTTTATTTCAATAGATTTTCAATCTCCGAACGCGCGTTTCCCCGCTCTAGAATTTCTAAGTTACATCCGGCCACCTTCAACATTGGCGCACGATAAAAAGTCGTGAGAATTATCACAATGGCACTGTTCTCGGTGGTTATCAGTGATATCTGTAGATAATGCAACTGGTTACGCTTTCCTTATTCAGCCGCGAAAAATGGCATTATGTTATCGTTACACAAGAATACTAAACAGAATTGTTCTGAAATAAATACATATACAGTGATTTTCCATGATTTATGCGTCTCTTTATTCATATTATTTTATTTGTTAAGTAAGAAAATACCACTTCCTTATTTGATTCGAATAAGGAATAAGGAACCAGTTCCTTATTCCTTTTTCAATCTGAATAAAGAACAATGTTATTATTAAATGAAACATAGTAGAGATGTACTTGAATTAATGTTTTTGATAACCAACCCAAATTTACAATGATTTTCATTGATTTATTGTTCTCTTTGGTCTATTTTATAGTTTGTTAAGTATGAAAAAGCCAGTTTCTTATTCGATTTGAATAAGGAATAAGGAACCAGTTCCTTATTCCTTATTCGCACTGAATAAGGAACTGTGTAATTATTAAATAATAGTAGGTACAAATATATTGCAATTCATATTTTTAACTTCGAACCTACATGAACAATGATTTTCATCGACATATTATATTATTTGTTTAATTTTAATTTATGTTTGAGAAAGGCAATACCATTTTCGAATTATCCTTTTCATAATACTTGTTTTCAGCGTGCATAGTGACATCGAATAAAAAAGAAATGTGACAGAATACGTCCATATAACATAATCGTGCTTAAATAACACACACTACATCTTAAATATAACATATCCGAAAGTGATTGACCGAAATACAGGCTTCCGAATAAGGATCTAACTTTACGCAAATTCCTTATTCAGAGGCCATAATTTCGTATATTTAAATCCGGACGATTCTGGAATAGCACAGCTATATATTCGTTATTATTGGCTATTTCTAATGTTTGATTTCTTAAATTTATATGTCTGATACAGTTCTTCAAGTTTTTTTCTGACCCTAACTTCTAGAGAAGACTTTCCGATAGCTGAATACCAGTCATGATTTAGCTATCCAATTCCGTTCTTATACCTAAACAGTTACAAGGGGACATGACTAAGGATGCAAAGCGATTTCAATGCGTCAACCAGTTCCTTATTCCTTTTTCAATACGAATAAGGAACTTTATTATCATTAAATGGAACTTATTAGAGATGTACTGCAAACAATGTTTTATACCCAACCTACATTAAAAATTATTTTCATTGATTTATTGGTCTCTTTGGTTCATTTGAATACTTATTCGATTTGAACAATAATAATAATAAGGAACCAGTTTCTTATTCCCTTTTCAATTCGAATAAGGAACTACGTTAATATTAAATGAAACTTAATGGAGATGTGCTGCAATAAAGGTTTTTTTGATACCCAACCTACATTTACAATGATTTTCATTGATTTGTTGGTCCCTTTGATAAATTAATATTTTGTTTAGTATGCGAATTCCAGTTCCTTATTCGATTTGAATAAGGAATAAGAAACCAGTTCCTTATGCCTTATTCAAATCGAATAAGGAACTATGTTATTATTAAAAAGAACAAAGTAGAAATATACTTCAATTAATATTTATTACACCCGACATACATTTATAATAATTTAACGTTGAGTTATTCGTCTCGTTGGTTCATTTTGATTTATGATTTATAGGAAGAAAATTCCAGTTCCTTATTCGATTTGAATAACAAATAAGGAACCAGTTTCTTATTCCTTTTTCACAATGAATACGGAACTGGATAATCTTCACTTAAAACTGTAAAAATGTATTGCAATTAGAATTTTACATATACAACCAATATATAAATAATATGTTCATTTATATGTGGTTAATTTTGGATCAATTTTATTGTATGTAAAAAAATGCAAGTTCCTTATTCGGCTTGAATAAGGAATAAGGAACTGGTTCCTTTTTCCTTATTCAGCCTCGAAGGGAACTGGATTATAAATAAGAACAAACATGTTTAAATGTACAAGTTTGAAATTCGTTAATCACATACATGTAAAATAATAGTATATGCTTTATGTTTTGTTGATGTGAAGTTATTATTCGAATAAGAAAATATCGGATCGGTTTAAACAAGAAATCCTATGCAAGCGCGAATAAGAAACACAAAAATGTCATGTAATACATAAAGTAAATATATTCGCGTCATTTTGTTTTGATTTACTTCAGAAATGTTGTTCTTTAAACCCTATATCAAATATATTACGCCTGAATATGGAATAAGGATAATTTCCTCATTCCTTTTTCAAATTAGGAATAAGGAACTAGGAAAAATGAACCAACTTATCACCCATGAATATTTGGTAGTAACGCATTTTTGTAGTTTCACATGTTTTGGATTTGGAAGAACTGTGTACATTACGTCGTAATATTACTGCTAAGGTGCAATAAAACAAAGCTTTGTTTGATAATAAACTGTGAAATAATAAACCTACGAAATAATAATTGATTACATATATTTCATATTTTTATAAAAACCTATGTAAAACAATTTACACTTTACGTATATCTATACATTCAATGAAGGCTTTTACTAGGTTTAAACAACAGATTCTTCAACAGATTATAATAATATTCGAGTACAAATATTAATTAATAGAATTAATTAAGGGTGATAAAAGTAAACACGTACGAAATAAGCCGATTCTTTTGTTAACTGCCTGGATTTGTTTCAGTTGGTGTATTGCCTTTGGTATGTCTAAGGAGTTGTATATGTTCTGGATTAAAACATTTAACCGTGTAAAATCTATGAAATTTGAACATTGAATATTATATATTACACCAACTGCGTCACTATGTGTGCTTTGAATGTATATGTAAAATTAATATTAAAACGTGTTTTATACTTACAAGTATTGAATTTCATTTAACTTGAAATGTATACGCTTTTTTACTATCTGATCCACTGTTTTATGGACATATGTATATGTATTATTGAATCTAGCAAAATGAATGTTTTATTGTCATAAATTTGTATATTGTATTAAATAATAAATTGAGCAAGCATGGAAGCTTGCAGGAACTTACCGATTGGCAATATGTTACAAAATGATTAACTCAATACATAGAAATGGCCAGATTGAAATCGTGGTTTTTATTCGAAACACGCAGTTGCGAAATAGTCTATTGTCTCAGAGGAGCAGCTTTACTACGCTTTTGCAGTTTCACATAATTTAAATTTTCAATTATAATTAAATAGCTCAAAGTTAAATGTGTTTATTAGGTTTCAGAAATTAAGAATCAGTGAGAAGAAGCCAAAAAAGTCACCTTATCTTGTTTTGTTGCAAATCATCTGATTGAACATGAACTGCTAAGTTTTCAATAAATACTAGGTATTTCCATTGTACGATAGTTTTTGTTTTATTTAAAGACTATTTCAAATCAAGCACCACAGATAGTAGAAATACGTTTAGAAAAAACGTATTGTGTGTGTGTGCGTGCGTGCGTGTGTGCGCGCGCGCGTGCGTGCGTGTTTGTGTGTGTGTGTGTGTGTGTGTGTGTGTGTGTGTGTGTGTGTGTGTGTGTGTGTGTGTGTGTGTGTGTGTGTGTGTGTGTGTGTGTGTGTGTGTGTGTGTGTGTGTGTGTGTGTGTGTGTGTGTGTGTGTGTGTGTGTGTGTGTGTGTGTGTGTGTGTGTGTGTGTGTGTGTGTGTGTGTGTGTGTGTGTGTGTGTGTGTGTGTGTGTGTGCGTGTGCGTGTGCGTGTGCGTGTGCGTGTGCGTGTGTTGTTTATAATTGCTTGTATTTATTTAATGTTGGCAAGGCAGGCATTTGTTTCTTAAAGCATAACTTTCTCCGTCACTAGTATCTATGTCTATCACTTGAAGTGTTCCTTTTTACATTTTTGGTACATCATACAATGTCAAAACTGGTGTGATTCGTTATTATGGATAAATTGACAGCCCTATTGATTTAAACTGTATATATATATATATATATATATATATATATATATATATATATATATATATATATATATATATATATATATATATATATATATCTATATATATATATATATATATATATATATATATATATATACCCGTTGTTCTTTGTCAGGATACGGTCAGCTAAGTTTACAGGGTAAGTAGCATTCTGCATTGATTTTAAAGTATTTTTATCAAAATGTATTCAAATTGAATTGGACGAAAACGCTTATTGGAGGTATTTATATTGTAAAATATTATTGTTGTCAGTTAATAATTAATCGATTACTTAATCTTGCCTGGAAATTAGTTCTGATCACCTGTGAAGGGCACGATGTTTTCTGCGCCCGGCGCACAATTTGTTGCGCAAGCGCACTTGTCGCGTGTTGGGCGCAGGGCGCACTGTGTTATTTGTCCGGCACAAGGCATAGTGTGCCATTTAGAGTAGTATCAATAGCTGTGATTTTCTCAAACAAAAAAGGGTTCAAGCATTGAGTAACATATTACATACAACTGTTATTCGAAATTTTGAATAAATAAAAACTAGATCAACGTTGTTCATATAAAACACTTGAGACTTACAATAAAAAGTGATATTTAATTATAATAAATATGTAAGTCATTGCTATTCAATTAAGCGGCATTTCTTGCAGGAAGAGAAAACAATAAATTGAACAGTTATTTGCTTTGCCTTTGTTTAAACCCCGTTTAAATAGTAAGTTGTATCGACGCACGAACTGAGTCCTAACTATATAGTAAACTACAAATATTGTTAGAGAATCAGATATCCCGAGTTATATAGACCGTTCCATAATTTAGTCATTACATAATTATCTCCCCTGAATTCTCTCCGCGTCCGCCATTACACTGCTGCTTAACAATCGGTACCATATATAAGAGAGCACCGATTATTCAACGGATGAATTTCTTTCTAAATTCTAAGGCCGTCATTACATGGTCTTGGTTGTCGTGGAAAACTAACACATTGACACATTAAAAAAAGCATTTAATTAAATGAAATGCAATATTTTTCATTTGATTATTTGCATCAATCTTTAAATCGTGTATGCCTTTGCATTCCAGTGTTTAATTGCCCCTTTGTTCTGCATAATCCGATTATCTCGTTTTGATCAGATATTGTCCAGACTTAACTAACCATATGGTGTCATAAACCACACTGGGTGGCAGGTGACAGTCTGGTCATTAAACACAATTGATGATGCCACCATGTCTCATCTTCCTGGACCAGAGTATTAAGCAGTCATTTGGTAAGATAATTTACCTCCGACATACTTAACAGTTGCGTAAATAAGATATGTTACATATTTTACAAATTAAAAGTTATGTCCAATATAGAATATCAGAAATTGTACACCGTAAAGATACTAGCCCGTTTAATTTATGAAAAAATAAAGTATTTAAAAAAAACAAAAAAAACATTTAACGTATTGAGCGGGTATCGGTTAATTAAAACTACGTCATTCCGTATGAAGATTTGATGTTACGGCAATGCACGAACGATATCATAAAACAATAAATTACATTTGACACCAAACAGAGGTAAAAAATATTTAAAAAAATTATATATGTACTGTATATAAATATATGTGTGTTAAAATGTTAGATATGTGTCACTCATACTCACTAGTAACGAGTTTTCAATATACATGAGTACACAGTTCAATTTGCATCATATGAAGTTGTGTTTTTTTTCAGTTGTATGTTAATATTCCTCAATAGCGTCATTCTTTGTACAAAACCCATCAAATTAAAATTACATGTAAAAACTGTCATGTCCTTTGCTTTTAATATGGCTTTGTAGTACGTTTATTAACAAAGCACTCCTAACACTTTCTAACACTCATTTATTTATCATACTAGCGTCCTCATGCCATTGATAATTATATTTTTATAATTAGATGTATAACTATTGAAATTTATTGAAGCTTTTCTGCAAAAAATATATTACGGCTTATGCATAGAGCTCTTTATTGTGTCAACTTGTCGGCCTTTCAGTCTTCAGATAATCTTTAATTTGATTCTTATGCCGCGTTTTTAAAGTTGCAAATAAATGTATTAATAAATTCGTTTGGCGCTTAATAATAGATTTTTGAATATTATTTAGGTGTTTTTTATCGGAGTTTTTTGTGTGTGGATTAATTGACTAAACATTTGGTGTCGTTATCCATATGTTTTGCGTTACTTCAAAGACCTATAAAATACAATTTTTAGTATTTTAGCTTTATAGATGTTAAATGATTCAAAGATGAAAATATAGATATATCACATAGATCGCATTCTCTTCATCTTCCGAATAATCACATAAAAGGTCGTCAAGATCAATATCACTCTCTCATGATAAAAAGCTCGTTTTTTTACGTGACAAAATTCCATCTAAAATATATATAAATCCAAACCACAATTTTTGACGATGCTGGAACAGCAGCGTCCAAGGTTTGATAACCAGTAAAAAAAATCTTCACAATTGCGACCTATGTAAAAGACCGAGCCAGTCCGATTGAGATAACTCGATTTTTCAATAACTTCCCTTGGCATTCGCCACTGCGTAGAAGATTGCTCGTTGATTTTCATTGATTACATTCTCCTAGCAGAGTTGTCGTTCGTGTTGATAAAGGTAAATATTAATAGAACAGCATATCCTGGGGAAACAGATTCAATAAGTGTATCAGAACGTTAATTTCAAATTAGTAATTTTACATCCATTTTATATTTATAGACCAATGAAACAACTGTATATTTTCTCTATTTTGTTTGATATTTGTTCTCGATTTAGTAAATAAATTGCGCATAAAAACATGTAAAATTAACTTTTTACGTGATCACAAAACTAAAGAATGCGAACGATTTCGAACCTGCAAATTGTAAACGCTGCACTGCTATGATATATATAGATAAAACAACATTTTTTGCGTAATTGTCCGTCCCGCTAGCGCAGTGGTAATGACGTTCGCTTTTTCACCTTAACGACACCGGTTCGATTCCCGCTCCCGGCGCAATGTTATATTTTGTATGTTTTGTGGTCACCATTCCTGACAGTTTTTTTTCCGGAAAATCTCATCCCCCCCGCAGCATTTGACCATATAAAAAACTAAAAAGTATTTCAGTACAAAACAAATAACTGGAAATTGCAGCTATCATTCAAAATTCGTCCCAACTGTCGTCAATCTAATCTTATTAGGTAGGAGTGCTGGACACACTCCGGGTCCCAACATTATGCAGCCTCAGCGCGGAGGTAACTCATTACCTTGGAAAAACACGAATACACACACTGGGTGCAGCCTTGGAGCGTATAGACTCAAACAAGGCAACAAACTCAAGTGCGGGCACAATCATTTAAAATTTACATATTGAATACGATGTTCTAACAGAAATTACACAACCACCTAAGTGTACATACCATGTTTGATATTTCGTTCGATTGTTAGATTTCAGCATATACATGTATAAGGTCATTTCGCTATTAGTTAACTTATCCATATGTTCGTGGGCGAACTCGGATAGTCAAGTGCTCATACGATTGAGCTCACATGGTCCGGCTATGTGCTCATACCTACTTTCGAGAATCATCATGAATGTATTGCCATACTTAATGAACAAGAATGTGACCCGCCTCCCAGTTTCGCTCAATGGGTCAAGTTACCCACGGGTACTTCTTCCCCGTACCCCTAAACATTTTTTTGTACCAAAAATGTTTCGTACGCAAATTTTTTTCGTACCGAATTTTTTTTCGTTCCCAAAATTTTCGTACACAAATTTTTTATCGTACCCAAATGGTTGTATAAACATACACAATTGTGGTGATATAGATAAACTTAAATTGATGTTTTATATCCATCCTCTTCAAAAGCATCGTCACACCAGTACTGCCAGTACTTTGATTTATCTCTGATATCAGTTAGAACAAGAAAAATAATGGAAGGCGTATCAAAAATATCATACTTAATATAATATGTAATGATTTTGGAATGTAGATTTTTACCAAATGAGATCAATTACAAACAATTAGCGGTAATTAATTGCGCGAGAATCTTTTATGATATTAATTAAAATATAATCTGCTTGATGTTGCGGCTATTAAAATCAACACAACAATACATGCGTGAATTGTTTGTGAAACGTTAAAAGTAACAAGTCTAATCAAAGACATAGTATAAGCGACTGAACCGGCAAATTTTCGCCGATGATTACCACTTGATTACAGATAAAAAACAAATACACGAAAGCATTTTAAACATTTTATTTGTAACAATCAATCTCAACTTCAAACAATCATTTACACAACAAAAATGTGATAATCGCCTCACATTGATTCATTAAGTCATTTATTTATCCGACAACGGTGAAGCGGGTATTCTCTACGTCTTTGGCTTTTGGAATCGCAGACTCGCACAAGTTAGCAGCAGTGTAATGGCGGACAGTCACGTGACTGACAATATGGCGGCGGTCAATTTATCGATTATGGAACGGTCTATATTTAAGCGTCATATAATCGCCTTTCACAGCATTTAAAGTACATTATGTCACGTTCTAATCCAAATCAACACCCGTGTAAAATTAATAGGATTATAATCAATATTTACTGTTAATTAGACTTTTTTTGTCTCATGAAAGCAATAGTTGCGACGCGCAAGAACTAAACCCATTGTTTTAAATTCGGGAAATAATATATAAACACATTAGTATCAATACACTTGTTTTTTTTTGTAACCAATGAATATTTACAATACTCATAACGACCAGTCAATATTAAATCTAAATGGTTTTTGTTACGAAAAGTTTTTTCGCTTAAGTTTGAAGAAGCGTTTTGAGTTGCTCATTATTTTGGAGAAAGAAAAATCTGCTTATTCCAGTAAAACTAGTTTGTTGTTACAAATAATCAATGAATAATCAAACAATTTTGTATGAGAAAATGTATATTTATTAGCAAAACCATAGTTCGACTACACTTTAAATCGCAAAATTGAAAAGTTGATACTCTTGTGCAGTCCACTCATGCTTTTATTGAACCAACAACAATCGCTCGAATTGCAAATACATTACATGTAATTATTATTAGCATAGCTGTCAACTGCCGGCATAATGATAAAACGACTCATCCACGCTTTAGCTTAAATGTCGTATAGTCAAAACGTCGTGAGCATTTTTTTATTTACAGTAAACGTAGATGTCAAAATATAAAACTATCGACACAAGTTTTTCGTTTGATGTAATTCTCAAAGTGTTGTGTATATCAAAAGCATTAAGTTATTACAAGTGCATCTCCATAACAATTGTGTGCTTTTTCTGATTACAATGCTAAGAGGTTAATTTGTGTTTACGCGAGAGTGTTGAGACTTCGTTTCGCCGTTAAACTCCAGATTCCTCAAATAAACCGTTTCACGACGATATTCTCAGCTTTAATTGTATGTACGTGAAACGAGTTGTTATATTGGTTGCCTTGTTTTGTGGTCACTTCTCTTTAAGAAAGAAGACAGTCATGACATTTAACCTCCTCATATTATTTCTGGGATTTCATTTCTTATACCATGCATGCAAATTGGTATTTGCAATTTTAATTCTAAGAATTCATTAACTCGGAAAGAGACTTTAATGGGAAAACAAATTCCGCCGCATTGTAAAAATAAAGAGATGATTAAACCTTAGAATAATTAGACCAACTGCACATTGAGGCATATAAATCGAAACAGCAGATGGGCGATCTCTTTCATCTATTTCACCAATTGACGGACAGCAGGTGTAGGATAACAGTTATCAATCCAGGTCTAACTGGAAACGACATGTTTTCTATTTTTGTCATAAAATAACGAGAGCTAATCTGCTTTTCGCCGTTTAGGCATTATTTTTTAGCTGAAACACCATTTATGGGCAATTATCGTGCAACACGCTTTTTTAGCCTGCGAAACTAGGAAATAATGTCATTGAAGGTAATTTCAGGCAAACCAACGGAAGATAAATTAATGTATTAGTGTTAGTGTATTCATGTCTTTCAGTGGTGTATATGGTACTCGACCTGGATTGTTATTATCATCATCCCGCAAGCAATGGAAACGTTCTTTTAAAACTCGGACATCTGAAACCACAAAGTACCATGTACTTTAACGGCATGTAATATACACAACTAAATTCGTTTACCATCAGCCAATCTCACGATGAAATTTTAGCAATAGCATTGCCACTATCAATAAAGCTCTTGCGTGTTTAACGATGGTTAATAAACATTTCTAAGACATCTGTGGGTAAACCGAAACATCAAATATGCGCCAAAACAGCCAATACAATTTCGATGAATAACAACCTGTCTGCTCTGAGCTGAACAATACGGCGTCGACTTTTTTTTAAGTCATTACTTATTCAAAAGTTAATTGCTTTTAGTTGGTCGCGTTTGTGGCCGACTAAATTTACATAGCATGTTTTTCAAATCAGTATGTGCTTAGCTACGCTAAGTACGGTAACCCACTACGCTAGGAACGATTACCGCTGCCTATCTGCACTGCAGATGACGAATGCTTAGGAGTGTCTTCTCTACTAATGTATTTACCAGCTTGTAAGACGACATTGGCCAGTCTGGTGATTATCATTGAAATATGTACCTATTGGCTGCTTTCAGGGAAAACGGGGCTTAATGCATGTCGAATTAGATTAGCCTGTGCACACTGATTAGCCTGTGCAATGCGCACAAGCTAATCATGGACGACAACAGCGAACAACTTCAGTGCCTTCAGCGCTTTGATTATAGTAACAGTTATCAGGGGTGTCCGTACTTGTCGTCATTGAACATGTAGCATATAAACATTCAAATAATTTTAAACACAGATTTTCTGTAATCTCGCTCTCTAGATTGAGATTAGTTACATTTGTGCTTTTATGTGAGTACATTTATGGTGAAATATAAACTGGTTACCCTATTGTTATTATCATCGTGTCTATGTGCCATTTTGCTTACTTACTGAAGTGACCTCTCCTTTAGGAACGGTAAATTGTATAGGTTTTCATCGTCTTCTGTACCCGTTTCAGGGTAACACTTATAATTAATTAAATAACACAGTTGCGATTTGTCAAAATGGAAATTGAATCAACATTGTAATTATTCAGTATTGACCAGTTATCGTATAATCACATAAATAACGCCGATAAATGTTCATCATCAAGCTCTCTTGCTTTCTTAATGAAATGTTCATTTTTCAAACAAAACATATATAAAAACACGAATTTCTGTCGTGTTATTTACTTCTTAAACTATGGTATGCTTATCACTATCGGAATGGTGAATTATGTTAAAGTCGTGTTCGTTAATAAAAACAACAATTGTAAATGTCTTATATAAATCAGAGATCTTACGAGAGCTTTCAAACGTGATCTGTACTTAAAATAGCAGGTATATACCAAAAGTTGTTCATCGGCGCTTTTTACAACTGCCACTAAGCACTGAGGATTAAGGATTCTGCGCATCAACCGATGAAAAAGACTTAGGAATTAGGCTAAGCCAATCATGATGACTTGGGATTATAACAACCAATCAAATGCATTTAGGAATCTTTAGTCCTAACAATAGCTATCTAGAGTAAACATTCAATAATTGCATGATATTTAACAAGTAATAACATTTTAGTAGCATATATAGATAAGTTAAGGATTCTGATCTTACAATAAAAACATGTAATTCTTTCTTACCTAAACCAATTTGCAGTCATGTAAGAGACGATATAATAAGTAAACAACATTAAATCACTTAGATATGAATATAAACAATATAATAATTGCAAGATGGCGCTTGTGCTAACATCGGCAGTAAGTTGTAAAACTCAAGTTATGTTCATTAGCATAAGACAAAACATGTTATAATGATTACTATCAGGTAATTTAACAATAAAACATTGTTTGCAAGTTTAATGGTTGAGTTAATTTTACTGTGTACAGTAACAATTTGTTTACATTACTGATAATTAAAAAGTAGTGAATACTCCAGGACCTTACATTCCCTTTACAACTATGCTCCCGGTAGGGAAAAACAAAATACAACAACATATTTTTGGTAAGCCGTTTGTATGACCGACTGACTGATACCGTGTATTACTATTCCATAGTCATCAAACATACATAAAAGCATGAATACACACAAAATCTTTGTCACCGTTATAATATCATACAACGTTGTCTACTACAACGCTAGGCATACTGTATGCCAGCACAAGTCCCTCCTCATAGGCAACGAAAAGGCAGCTACGCCTTTCAACGTAGACTGCTACATCTGGGCTAGTATTCACCAACCAATTCTCAGACTTAAGATTAGAGAATAGACTTAGAACCAAGAAAAATGCATTCAGTTTTTGAAGATATAGATGCCTCCACTGGTGATTATGTCATGAACAAAATGTTCTACATAAAGAATGCCATAGATAGAGGTGTTTAATAACAAGTTTTACTCAACATTCAAGCACTTATTAAATATATATAATTTAAAGAATATTCTTTATTCTTAGACTTAAGTCTAAGAATTGGTTGGTGAATACGGGCCCAGGCATACTGTATGCCTACACGAGTCCCTCCTTGTAAGCTACTATAAAGGCAGCCACGCCTGTCGTCTCTTCGGGAAACCGAATCCCACAGTGGAATAAATAATATGATACTGGTGTACCTTTATATATTGAATATATTAAATGCATAATCAATGTGAGTAAACGCGTAACCTGTTGTAAAAAAAACACAAGTTTAAAATGTTTGCGCTCGTACCAGGGTGAGAAGCATGTAGATTAAACATTTAAACACCAACACGTGTTATGTTACTCTTACTTTTATTCAAAAAAACAAATTAAAGCGGGTATATACGATTTGTATATGTGTTAAATTGTAATATATTGATACAAATATGTTATCATAACACACAATATGCAAGAAAAATGATACATTTAAGACGAATTTCATAAAATGCAGCAAATACAAATTAGCGCCCCGAGCCGATTGTGACGAAGATAATTCGTACATATTTTCCTACAATAACCGATGCATTCGTCTTTTTAGTGAGTGTTCGAGTGTCGTATGAATCGATATCGCTGCAGGAATTTAAAATGAACCGTTAAACTAAATTTAGATTCACATCGTACATGCATTATATACATGCTGGCGAATTCGGCTGTACAGCCTTTTTCGATTTCAGAATTAAATATATGGCTAATTTCGCATTTTTCGACACATGTTCTTCTTAACTTTTATTTTAGTTTATATTGAAATATATGTATAATAAGTTTTTTACACATTTTATATTAATTAATAAATATTTGACAAGATCGTATATACCCGCTTTAAAATAAACGTGTGTATCGATCAGTCAATCCCAACGCTGAATGACTGATAAGATTTACTCGGCCACGAAAAAAAACGCTCTCTTACAGAGCCACCTATCGGATCTACATTGACAAGGGAAAATAGTTTTCGTCTAATTCGCACGTGCTAAAACGACGAAAAGATTTTGTAATGATATACCATATAAAGACAGAAGACGTTCTAATTTCTTAGAAAAACCATGCGCATTTTCCATGATTTATAACCGTAAAGCTTTCAGACACAGTTTCCTCTTTCTGTGAAGACATATAATAATTATACTGATTTACTGCTAATGTTGAAATATTACTACGTCGTGTTCATCAATGTTTGGAATTTATTAGTGTTTCGTTCATTTTGCGTTTGTAGAAATACATTGGCACAACTGATCATATGGAGAAACCGTATTGCGTGCTACGACAGCTGAGCTCGCTTCAGTTTTTTATTACGGTAATAGTCGAAACATATCATTTTCACTTAGTCTTTATATGGATATACATGTAATTATTAAAAGCGTGCTTTGCCCATGACTTTGTTTTGAGGTTTGGGATATAAACATAAATGAACACATGATTTGCACATTATGACAACTAGTCACGGCTTGAAACCGCCATGTCGCTTTCTAAACGGTCAAAGTCATAATGTTTAATTTGAGGTTGTGAATATCCCTTATACGGATATTGTAGAGATACCTAATGTGTTTTATTGTCACGTGACAATCACGTGTCGCAGCTTAATGATCAAGGTCTAAGCAGACACTTACAGTTTTGATTTATTCTTCACGTGGATATAGTGAGATAGCATATTTTCGTTTCTAGCACAATACTTTGTCGTACATAAAGGAAATTTAAAATGAAGTCAGAATAAAACAGGATGTGTTTGTGAAAAACTATGTCCCCCATATATTTGACCTTAAAGGATGACCTTGACCTTTCACCATTCAAAATGTGCAGCTTCATGAGATACACATGCATGCCAAATATCACGTTGCTATCTTCAAAATTGTAAAAGTTATGGCCAATGTTAAAGTTTGACGCAAACAAACCAACAAACAAACAGACAGGGTCAAAACAATATGTCCCGAAGTATAGACTGTGGGACATTATAAAATCAATACAAAATGTTGAGTGACAAATCAATAAACAACGCTCGCTTTAAGATCAACATCAAAATCAGCACTTACAGTTTTTGCATATTCCTCATAAGGATATATATTGAAAGTGAATGTTTGTATCCGGCCAATAACTTTCTCGTGCATTATGTGAGTTATCTTAGAAATGTGTTAATTGTCCTTAAATGGGAATATTGATAGTATATGTTCCTTTATGGAGCTCCAAAATAAAATGGTAAACTTAATCAGCATACTAAAAACATTTTAAAGCATACAATAACTATCGCTCTTCATAACAAGCCAATGTCATAATTGTGAATAACCGCCTACTCAGGAACCTAATGCTAATTTAACTATTCAGATAATGTCACTGAGTCCATTTCAAACCGATAACAAGTATGATACACATTTAAGCTATGAACGAAATTACACTATATGAAATATATTTGCTACAAGTGATACACACACTTGGTTTGTATTTTAAGTGTTGATGTACCTATTGAAGTTTCAATACAAATACTTTTATAGCTAGATTATTTCAGATGTGGTTGCTCATCCAAAAGCGGCACATATATGTTTGGAACTAATCGTTAAAATATGTATGAGGATATTGTATTTATTGTTTATTATTTTAATAGCTATATATGATTTGCCACTGAATAAATGTTTATCATTTAATTTAAAGTCATATTAATCAAACGAGCAGTAATCTATACAAGTAAATCAGTTCATTCCATGTGTGCGTACAGTCTCAGCACTATTGATCGATACTCATCCGTCGTACAGTTTTTGGCCTGGGGCGTAGCCCAAAGGCCATAGTAATGCTACCAATCTTTAGCCTATCCGAATTAGCTGTCTGCCAAAATCAAAATTCCCAAAACTCCGATTTACCACTTAATGTATGCGCAATAAAATAGTTCTTCGCAGATCTCAATAACACGCCTTATAAATACAGAACATCGCTATATAACATGACAGTGTCTTAAAAATTGTAAAAAAATATTATTGAAGCCAAATTGCTAAGAATTGGCTACGACATAGTTTTTATTGTTTATATATTCATGCGATAATATGTTCCCAACTTGACGGTCTAGGCCGAAAAGATTCGAGTGTTTTCGGAGACAGTAAGACGAATTTTTTTCTGAGACATTTTGTGAAGACCTTATTTTTGTTTTTTATTAGCATATTTTAAATTATCGTTATTTTATTTTTCGTTAACAAGACATTCCAGAAATAGAAAATGAAAAAAACAACAACAAATATTCACGATCATTCTCGAAACTAGACGAAGTAACCAGATATGGTATTTCCCTGCGCAGATCGAGCGCGCAAATCGAGTGCGAAAAGTTCTATGTGAGACAAAGTACACAATCTGTACACCGTTCTTTATCAGGGTAAGTTGATTTTCGATTATATACACATTACAAAAGAAGTATTAGTGTTTTCCTGATCTATTAATTATGTAATAAAGAGCTATTTTAGACTATTGAATTTGATTTATTTGACGCCAACAATAACAGTTTTTGCGGTCATGTTGTTGTTTTTGTATATCTTCACCGCCTATGTAGACGAACCTCTACCAGATCTGTAGAGCTGAACAGTATTGTGTAGTCCTCCACCGTCTATGTACACTGTAGTATATACACAAATACTTAAAGTCTCTGAGCTTCTGCACTCAACCGCTAGAGTCAATCCGTATAAATTCAGACAAAGGGAGAAATTCGGAAAATACTTCTTCCCAAGCACACTTAATCTAGCCACAGGCCTTCGGCGCCTACAACGATTTGGTTTTCACAGCACTCGCTGGTCGTATACGAAAAGGAAACAATTTGTAGTAAATAATGTTAAATTGCCATAATCTATTTAGTTTTTTAAGCAAGTATATACGACCTTATGAAAGCTCCATAAACGTATATAAGCATGTGGGTGTATTCAGATTATTTATATGGACTAATTTAACCTCATAATCAAAAAAATACTATAGAAGTTGAACATGGTAAAATATCAACGACATGCATCTGCATGTTCAACTCTGTCTTAAATAAGCATCAAGTTAAGTTTCATATGTGCGTCTGAACAGGATTACATTGAACTCAAATTACAGCGGAATAATCTTCTTTCGTATGTTTAGTGAATAGACATATACAGCTGAATTTGGAACATGTTCATAAGAAATATTTTACGTTATGACCTTGCTTTCTTTCAAATAATCGAATGTCATAGATTGAATTGATTTTGCGTTTTAATACATTGCATATTTTGAAAAAAAGCGTCTAGATATGAAAATGTTTGGGAACCATATTTTTAATAATACTCATATGTAATAACAACACAAGACTATATCGTGAAAAGAGTTAATTGTATATTTTCATCTTTAAGTTCGAACATAGTGATGATTTTGAATTGCCTCGAGGAGGAGGCGAAAAAACATTAGGTATTTGTAGATTCTATTACAGTTCACACTATAGCTTATAAGCATATATTGGGCAATGCCTGTGTTTAGACAGATCAGTTGTAACATCCGCAGCTACATGTAGCTTGTGGTGGACTTAAACAAACGACCTGAAATAAAACTGACTTCATCCTACTTCATATCAAACCTTCGAGTAAGGCGTGTTGTAATCTGATTATGTAGTGAGAATAATCGAATCTGAAAGGAATCTAAGAAACCGTTCCCATGGCGACCCAAATACATTGCTGATTCATGTATACAAGGAAATAAATTAACTTTACTGGAATGTGTTCAATTACGCGCAACATGTCAAAATCATTTAATCAGTTGAAATCACTGCTATATCATCATTAATTAAATGATATGATTTTTTTTATCTGAAACTTCATTATGAAACGAAGACATCGAACATAAGGCACGACGGGAGTAAATGCTACCCTCAAAGCATTCTTCTGTAAATTCCAATAATTTAGATATTAGTTATTCGATATGGTTTAAATTTAGCTCAGTTTTCTATTTATTTGCTAGTGCTAGTAGTCAGTGTGCCAGCTAACATATATCAGACTTGCACAACATAAATTAAGACTTAATTATCCCTATTTTATACAATTGGCATGTTACTATTTGCAAGGTAAAATAGCATTATGTTTCAAAGAAATTAATAGTTCTTAATTTTATACAAGAATATTATAAGTCAGTAACAATAATTAGTGAAGAATTCGGTTTTTTACTGTAGAAGCATGAACAAATAAGAAGTTTGCAAACATAAATAATTGATGCAAAATGCTTGCACGAATATTATTTAAGTTTGATGAATGCATTTTCTTTTTGTTTAAATGTATTTGTTTGAAAATTATATCAAGTACTTCCATACTAACCTTATCAATACACTAGCACACTAGCAACCCTGATTTGTTCTTTTCCTAAATTGGCTCCAGTCTAGCATGACCCCATAAAAGGTATTGATGACCATTTAAATACTTAATGACCATTCAATTAAATTACATATATAAGCAAAAATCAGTTTTGTGCATTTCATCCCATTGTTTATAATTGCTTGTATTTACTTCATGTTGGCAGGGCAGACGTTTGTTTTTTATGGCACAACTTTCTCCGTCACTAGTGTCTATGTCTATCATTTGAAGTGTTTCTTTTTACATTTTTGGTAAATAATACCATGTAAAACTGGTGTGATTCACGGGTTGCTCTATCGAAATTTAACACATGTTATTATGGATGCATTTGCAGCCATATTGATTATAACTATACGCGTTGTTCGTTGTCAAAATACGGTCAGCTAAGTTTACAGGGTACGTAGCATTCTGCATTGTTTTTAAAGTATTTTTATCAAAGTGTATTCAAATTGAAATGGAAGAAAACGCATATTTGAGGTATTTTATATTGTAAAATATTATTGTTGTTAGTTAATATTTAATACATTACTTAATCTTGCCTGGAACTAAGTTCTGAGCACCTGTGAAGGGCACAGTGTTTTCTGCGCCCGGTGCACACAATTTGTTGTTGCAAGCGCACTTTGTCGCGTGTCGGACGCAGGGCGCACTGTGTGTTTTGTCCGGCCCAAGGCAAAGTGTGCCATTTAGAGTACTATCAATAGCTGAGATTTTCTCAAACAAAAAAGGGTTCTATCATTGGGTAACATATTATACAACTTTTATTGGACATTTTGAATAAGTAAAAACTAGATCAACGTTTTTCATATAAAAACTCTTGAAACTTAGAATAAAAGAGTGATATTAAATTATAAATCATTGCTATTCAATTAAGCGACATTTCTTGCAGGAAAAAAACTAATACATTGAACAGTTATTCGCTTTGGTTTTGTTAAACCCCGTTTATATAGTAACTTGTATTCACGCGAGGACTAAATCCTAACAATATAGTAAACTGCGAATTTTGTTAGGGAATCAGATATCCCGAATAATATATTAAATCGTAAATTAATCGCCTTTCACAGTATTTCAAGTAAATTATACCACGTTCTAATCATAATCAACTCACATGTAAAATTAATATGATTATATTCAATATGTACCGTAAGTAAGACTTTGTTTGTCTCATGAAAACAATAGTTGCGACGCGCAAGAACTAAACCACTTGTTTTAATTCGGGAAATCTTATGTAAACACGTCACTATCAATACACTTCGTTATTTTTTAGTAACCAATGCATATTTATAATACGCATAATGACCTGTCAATATTAAATCCAAATTGTTTTGTTACAGAACACTTTCCGCGTTAGTTTGGAGATGCGTTTTGAGCTGTTAATTATTTTGGAGAATGAAAATTCTGCTTATTCCAGTAAGAACCAGTATATCGGAAAACTAGTTTGTTGTTACAAATAATACATGAATAATCAAACAATTTCGTATGAAAAAATGTATTTTTTTTAGCCAAAGCATAGTTCGACTACACTTTTAATCGCAATTCGACAAGTTGACACTCTTTTGCAGCCCACTCATAATACTCTTATTGAACCATCGATAATCGTTCGAATTGCAACTGCATTTAATGTTATTGTAATTAGCACAGCTGTCAACCGCTGGCATAATGAGAGCACGACTCAGCCACTCTTTAGCTTTAATGTCGTGTAGTCAAAAGGTTGAGAGCAGTATTTACTTTACAATAAACGTAGATGTCAAGATATAAATATATCAACAGTAGTTTATCGTTTGATGTAATTCTCAAAGTGTGGTGTATACTAGTACATATTGAATCATTAAGGTATTACACGTGCATCTCCATAACAATTGTGTGGGTCTTTTACTAAATACAATTCTAAGAGGTTAATATATATTTACGCGAGTGTGTTGGGACTTCGTTTCGCCGTTAAACTCCCGATTCCTCAGATAAACCGTTTCACGACTATGTTCCTAGCTTTAACGATATGTACGTATAACGAGTTGTTATATCGGTTGCCTTGTATTGTGGTCACTTCTCTTTCATAAAGATACATTGCATGCAAATTGGTACTTGCAATCAATTCTAAGAATTTATACAATCGGAAAGAGACTTTAATTGGGAAAGATATTGCGACGCAGTAAAGAAATAACATGATGATTTAACTTCAGAAGAATTAGGCTGACTGCACATTTAGGCATATAGATCGAAACAGCAGATGGGCGGTCTCTTTCATCTATTTCACCAATCGAGGGACACGTAAGGATTAAAGTTATCTATCCAGGTCTAACTGGAAACGACATGTTTACCATGTTGTCATAAAATAACGAGAGCTAATTTGCTATTCGCCTTTTAGGTATTATTTTATTTAGCTGAAACACCATTTATGGGTAATGATCGTGCAACTGGCTCTTTGAGCCTGCGAAACTAAGAAAGAATGTATTTGAATGTAATTTCAGGCAAACCAACGGAAGATAAATTAATGTATTAGTGTTAGTGTGTTCGTGGCTTTCAGTGGTGTATATGGTACTCGACCTGGATTGTTAATATCATCATCCCGTACGCAGTTGAAACTTTCTTTTAAAACTCGGACTTCTGAAACCACCATGTAATTTAACGGCATGTAATATACACGATTAACATTCGTTTACCATCAGCCTATCACGATGCAATTCTAGCAATAACATTGCCACTATCAATCAAGCACTTGCGTGTTTAACGATGGATAATAAACATTTTTAAGACATCCGTGGGTAAACCGAAACGCCAAATATACGCCAAAACAGCCAATACAATTTCGATGAATATTGAATACCATCCTGTCTGATCTGAGCTGAACAATACGGCGTCGACTTTTTCAAGTTATTACTTATTCTTACTTTTATTGTATGTTAGTAACTGTTATCAGGTGTGTCCGTACTTGTCGTCATTGAACATGTAGCATATAAACATTCGAATCATTGTCAACATAGGTTTTCTGTAATCTCGCTCTCTAGATTGAGATTAATTACATTTGTACTTTTATGTGAATAAATTTATGGTGGAATATAAACAAATAACCCTAATATTATTATTAGCTCAACTGTTTTCGGAGAAAACCCGAGGTATTGTCATAGCCAGCTCGTCGTGTCGTGTCGTGTCCGTCGTCGTCCGCATCGTGCTAAAACCTTAACATTTTGTCAAGGTTTTGAACATTGGCTCTAAAATCAAAGTGCTTCAAGCTACAACTTTAAAACTTCATATGTAGCTGCACCAAGATGAGTTCTACATGTCACATCCATTTTTGGGTTACAAGGTCAAAGGTCAAGGTCACTGTGACCTCTAAAAAACAAATCCTGACAAGCTTTTATCTATTCAAAACTGCACCCGCAGCCGAGCATGGCACCCGTTATGCGGTGCTCTTGTTATTATCATCGTGGCTATGAGCAAATTTGCTTTCATACTGAAGTGGACCTCTCCCTAAGGTACGGTTAATCGTATAGGTATTCATCGTCTTCTGTACCCGTGTCATTGTGACACTTGTAAGAATTTAAAAACCACAGTTGCGTTTTGTCAAAATGGAAATTTAATCAACATTATAATAATTCAGTATTGACAAGTTATCGTATAATCACATAAATAACGCCGATAAATTTCATCATTAAGTTCTCTGGCTTTCTTAATGAGACGTTAATTTTCCAAACGAATCATAGATAAAAGCACGAATTTCATCCTTTTTTCACTTCTTTAACTATTGTATGCTTATCACTATCGGAATGTTGAATTACGTTATAGTCGTGTTCGTAAATAAAAACAAACATTGTAAATTTCTTATATAAATCAGAGATCTAACGAGAGCTTTCAAACGTGGTCTAAACTGAAAATAACAGGTTTATACCAAAATATGTTTATCGGCGCTTTTTATAACTGTCACTAAGCACTAAGGATTACGGATTCTGCGCATCAACCGATGAAAATGACTTAGGAATTAGGCTAAGCAAATCATGATGACTTAGGATTACAACAACCAATCAAATGCATTTAGGAATCCTAAATCCTATAATAGCTATCTAACGTCAAACATTCAAAAACAGCATTACATTTATTTGGCAATAACATTTTATGAGCACATATATAGATAAGTAACAGATTCTGCATCTTACAATAGAAACATACAATTATTTCTGACCTTAACCAATTTGCAGTCATATAAAAGACGAAATAATACGGGAACAATAAATCCGAAATATGACCACAGTGCTTTTTAGGAATAGCGAAGTTTACACAAATGACACCACATATCAACATTTAACAAAAATGAAATAGTATATTTAAGTTAGTTTTAGTCGTATTAATATAATTATACAAGTTAACAATATTAAATCACTTAAATATGAATATAAACAATATAATCATTGCAAGATGGCGTTTGGGCTAGCGTCCTTGAAGTTAAGACATTGGAAGTAAGTTGTTGAATTTAAGTTCTGTTCATTAGCATAAGGCAAACATGTTATGTTGATATCTATCAGGTGATTCAATAATAAAACACTCCAACCATAATGATTTATGAGGGAGAGTTTTATGGTTGAGTGAATTTTACTTTGAACAGTTACAGTTTGTTAACATTACTGATAATTCAAAATTAGTTTATACTCCAGGGCCTTGCATTGCCTTCACAACTACGCTCCCGATAGGGAAAAACAAAATATAACAACATATTTTTTTGGTAAGCCGTTTGTATGACCGACTGACTGATACTGTGTTTTACTTTTCCATAGTCATCAAACATACATAAAAGCATGAATACACACAAAAGCTTTGTCACCGATACAATGTCATACAACGTAGTCTACTACAACGCTAGGCTACTGTATGCCGGCACGAGTCCCTCCTCATAGTCAACTGTAAAAGAGGCCACGCCTATCAACGTAGACTGCTTCATCACCAAACATACTGTATGCCTACACGAGTCTCTCCTCGTAAGCAACTATAAACATCCCCGGAAACCCGATATGCTGTGAACAGTTGGATGTGCATGGAAAAGTTGCCGATAGATTTCGCTGAATTTTGGTAGGGAAAGAAAATCCAGTTCTCTAATTGTTTAAAGGCATTTTTTGAATTCAAATATATTTTGGAAAATGCAAAGGAGGTATTACCATGTATGTTAATAAAATCATGGTTACTATTATTCAGGATTTATTGTTATATGGCTATTTAAAGTCGACGATGCAGGGATTTGTCCCATATTTAGCACTTAATTTACAAATTTCTTTTAATTTTTTCCAGTAAAAAAGTTTTTGCACCGACAATTATAATCAACCAATGTCCCGGAGTAACATATCCGCCAGGGTTTCTTAAAAAATTCGTATTGGTGGAAAAATTTGACTTTACATTCAACATCGGCAACTTTTCCAAGCACATCCAACTTTTCACAGCATATCGGGTTTCCGGGGGTGATAAAGACAGCCACGCCTATCGTCTCTTCCGGAGACCGAATCCCACAGTGGAATAAATAATATGATACTGGTTAACATGCATATATTAAATACATTAAATGCATACTCAATGTGAGTACACGCGTGACCTGTTGTAAAAAGCCCAATCCTAAGTTTCAAATATTAGCTCCTACCCGGGTAAGAAGCATGTAGATTAAGCATTTAAAAAACAACACGTATAATGTTACTCTTACTATTATTCAAAACAAATTAAAATTAACGTATGTATTGATCAGTCAATCCCAACGCTGAATGACTGATAAGATTTACTCGGCCACGATTATAATGCTCTCTTACAGAGCCACCTATCGGATCTTCATTGACAAGGGAAAATAGCTTTTTACTGATATACCATATAAAGACAAAAGTCGTTCCACCTTCTTAGGAAAACCACGTGCATTTTTCATGATTTAAAACCGTAAAGCTTTCAGACATAGTTTCCTTTTTCTGTAAAAACATACTTTTATAATGATACTGATTTACTGCTTATGTTGAAATATTACACCATCGTGTTCATGAATGTTTGGCAATCATTAGTGTTTTGTTCATTTGCTGTTAAAAATACATTGGCACAACTGATCATATGGAGAAAATGTTTTGCGTGAAACGACAATTGCGCTCGCTTCAGTTTATGATTAAGGTAATAGTCGAAACATATCATTTTCACATAGTCTTTATATGGATATACATGTAATTATTAATAGCGTGTCTGGCCCATAACTTTGTTTTGCGGTTTTGGATATAAACATAAATGTACACATTATGGCAACTAGTCACGGCGGGAAACCGCCAGGTCGCTTTCTAAACGGTCAAACTTATAGTGTTTAATTTTAGGTTGTGAATATTCCTGATACGGATATTTTGAAAGTACATATGTGTTTCATTGTCACGTTACAATAACATGTCGCAGCTTAAAGATCAAGGTCTAAGAAGAAGCTTAAAGTAACATAACTACTCAAAATCAATGAAAATTTCGGAAAGTATTTCGTAAAATAAAGCTAAACAATTAAAAATCATTGTTCCTTATGGCAATTGCCGAAATTTCAACGCCCGATGTGGTCTGGTTAAATAGACGTTTGTAGATACAAAATGCTCGTTTTTATTATTATTTTGCATATGGTACCATTTTAGTGTTCGTGTGTCGTATGAATAGATATATTCGCGGGAAATTACAATGGAATTAATTGTGTCCACAAAAAATAAAAACGAGCATTTTGTATCTACAAAAATTTTTGTAATCATACCACATCTAGCGTTGAAATTGTGGCTATGGCTACAAGGAACAATGATTTTTTAGGTGTTAACTTTATTTTACGAAATACCTTTGAAATTTTTCGTTGATTTATTTTTCACATGGATATAGTGAGAAAGCATATTTTCGTTTCCAGCACAATACTTTGTCGTGCATTAAGGAAATTTAAAATAAAGTCAGGATAAAATCAAGATGTGTTTGTGAAACACTATGCCCCATATATATTTGATCTTTTACCTTGAAGGATGACCTTGACCATTCACCACTCAAAATGTGCAGCTCCATGACATATGCATGCATGTCAAATATGAAGTTGCTATCTTCAATATTGCAAAAGCTATGGCCAATGTTAAAGTTTGACGCAAACAAACCAACACACAAACAGACAGGGCAAAAACAATATGTCCCCCAATATAGACCGGGGACATAATAATATCAATACAAAAAGTTGAGTGACAAATCAATAAAAAAAGCTCGCTTTAAGATCAACATAAAAATTAGCACATAAAGTTGTTGCATATTCCTCATATATAGTATAATTTATGTTATTATTGTGAAAAAACGCCTACTAAGGAACATAATGCTAATTTAACTATTCAGATAATGTCACTTAGTCCATGTCAAACCGATAACAAGTATGATACACATTTAAGCTATGAAAGAAACTACACTATATGAAATAAATTTGCTAAAAGTGACGATCTTATGAAAGCTCCATAAACGTATATAAGCCTGTGGGTGTATTCAGATTATTTATATGGACTAATTTAACCTCATAATCAAAAAAATACTATAGAAGTTGAACATGGTAAAATATCAACGACATGCATCTGCATGTTCAACTCTGTCTTAAATAAACACCAAGTTAAGTTTGATATGTGCGTCTGAACAGGTTAACAATGAACTCAATTCACAGCGGAATAATTCCTGGTTAAGTGTATTATTTTATCTGCTTTCGTATGTTTGGTGGACAGACATATACAGCTGAATTTGGCACGTGTTCATAAGAAATATGCTACGTTTTGACATTGCTTTATGTCGAACCATCGAATGTCATAGATTGAATTGATTTTGTGTTTTAATACATTGCATATTTAAAAAAAAGTGTCTAGATATGAAAATGTTTCGGAGTCATATTGTCAATAATACTTACATGTAATTATCAACACAATAGTATATTAAAAGGAAAGTTAATTGTATGTTTTCATCTTAAATTTCGAACATAGTGATGTTTTTAATTGCCTTGATGAGGAGGCGAAAGAACATTAGGTATCTTTAGATTCTATTACAGTTTACACTACAGCTTATAAGCATATATTTGGCAATGCCTGTGTAAAGACAGATCCATTGTTACACCCACAGCTAGCTAGTGATTGACTTGAAAACTGAAAAAAACTGACTTCATCCTACTACATATCAAACCTTCAAGTAAGGCGTGTTGTAATCTGATTATGTAGTGAGTATAAGTGAATCTGAAAGGAATCTAAGAAACCGTTCCGATGGCGCTCAAAGTCTATTGCTGATTCATGTATAATACAAGGAAATAAATTCAATCGAATGGAATGTGTTCAATTTCGCGCAACATGTCAAAACCATTGAATAAGTTGCAAATCAATGCTATATCATCATTACTTTAATGATAGGATCTTTTTTATCTGAAACTTCATTATGACTTCATTATGAAACCAAGACTTCGAGGCACAGCGGGAGTAAATGCTACGCTCAAAGCAGTTTTCTTTGAATGCCAATAATTTAGATATTAGATATTCGATATAGTTTAAGTTTATCTCAGTTTTGTATGTATTTGCTAGTGCTTGTAGTCAGTGTGTCAGTTAATATATATATATCAGACTTGCACAACATAAATTTAGACTTAAGTATCCTTTTTTATACAAATGGCATTTAACTATTTGCAAGGTGAAACCAACATTATGTTTTTTTAATTAATTAATAGTTCTTTATTATATACAAGAATAGTGTAAAGTCAGTAACAATAAATAGCGAAGAATTATGTTTTTTACTGTAGTAGCATGAGCCAATGATTAGTTTGCAAACATAAAAAATTTATGCAAAATGCTTGCTCAAATATTATTGGCGTCGCACTGAAGTTCGGCGACTTGTATGTAATACGTTTTTTTTCGCTTATGGGAGGAAAAGTTATTTTACGGATCAATGTATATATTTTTGTTGTCAGAATATCTTGCAAAGTGGTGATTTTTTGTGTAAATTAGTGTAAATAAGTACTGCATTTGTGCCTTTTACATTTACTACAACATTTATTGCCAATAATGCAAAGCTAATTCTTTTAATTAATAACTGATCACAGGGACTGTGCAATAATAAAAGATCACAGGGACTTGGCAAACACGCGAACCGATGAAACATTCTGGTTTATCATACCAACCACTTAGTTACTAATAAAGGCGCTATAGAGCGCAGAGCGCGACACATATTATGAATTGTATTATTAAATGTAATAATGAGTCTTGATAAAGGAAGCAGCCGTTTATCAATAGGGAGCACCATCACAGCACCCCAGTCTCATTACTATCAAGTCCTCCTACAGGTTGTTTTTTTAAGAACCACATATAGAAGGCCGCAGGCCTGACCCGTATCTTGCCAGTGGTATGGGCCCTTTGGTATGGACCTTTAACCCCGCTCACTATCCAGCGTTTAAACTTCCGGGTTTACATGTAAACCGACTATTAATAGCTTATTAATATCTTAGTTAGAATGTGATTTTTCAAGCGGTTCCGTAGTGTAGTGGTTATAGGCTAGTTTCACATGTGAGAGGCCCAAGGTTCGAGCCCCAGTAGAATCAAATTATTTTATTTGTGTTCTATGTTAACTTTTTGTTTTGATGTAGACATTTAAGTTTAAAGCGGGTATATACGATTTGTATATGTGTTAAATTGTAATATATTGATACAAATATGTTATCATAACACACAATATGCAAGAAAAATGATACATTTAAGACGAATTTCATAAAATGCAGCAAATACAAATTAGCGCCCCGAGCCGATTGTGACGAAGATAATTCGTACATATTTTCCTACAATAACCGATGCATTCGTCTTTTTAGTGAGTGTTCGAGTGTCGTATGAATCGATATCGCTGCAGGAATTTAAAATGAACCGTTAAACTAAATTTAGATTCACATCGTACATGCATTATATACATGCTGGCGAATTCGGCTGTACAGCCTTTTTCGATTTCAGAATTAAATATATGGCTAATTTCGCATTTTTCGACACATGTTCTTCTTAACTTTTATTTTAGTTTATATTGAAATATATGTATAATAAGTTTTTTACACATTTTATATTAATTAATAAATATTTGACAAGATCGTATATACCCGCTTTAAATAAATATGCTGTTTTATTGTAACCATTTTTTGTTTTTATTATGCCCATGAAATATATGTGTGAGAGGGTGGTGGGTTCGTAAACACATTAAAACTTTTACAGTGTTTTCATATCAATGAGTACTCAACCCCTATCGTAAATGAGCAACGTAAGATTAAGTTCAGAATCATCTCCCCTCTAAGTTTAGAAAAATATGAAATTACGCTTACAAGATGAAGCAGATTTTTGAAAACCTACACCGTTTTGTTCCATTAATGACAACTGCACACGGATGCCAGTAAAAAAGGAAACCAATGTCAATAAAATGAATTATGAAATAGTTGCGGGTTACAACACAAAATCATAGATAATGGTTATTTGGGGGTTATAACACAACATCATAGATAATGGTTATTTGGGGGATATAACACAAAATCATAGATAATGGTTATACCAGTTTCTTTTTAGCTCACCTGAGCGATAGCTCGGGGTGAGCTATTGTGATCACTCAGCGTCCGGCGTCCGTCCGTCTGTCTGTAAACAATTTGTAAACATCTTCTTCTACTAAACCATTGAGCCAATTTCAACTAAATTTCATGTGGAGCATCCCTAGGTCATGGGACAAAAGAATTGTTAAAAAAAATTTGATCACATAACCAAGATGGCCGCCATGATCATATATGGTAAAAACCTTAAAAAATCTTCTTGTCAGAAACCGCTCATCAGATTTTCAAAAATTTTCACAGGGATGACCTTTGAAGGCTCCCCTGAAAAAGTTGTTCAAAGAAATTTGATTCGTCAAAAAACATGGCCGCAGGAGCTCGTTGAACTTTGCATGTTTATTCGTTTTTGCCTATTTTGTGAAAACTTTCAAAAATCTTCCACATTTTTTGTCCGATCCTTTCCAAATTTGCACGGTGTCTTTATATCAATGAGGACACGAACCCTACAAAAAATGAGCATTATTGGTCCATGAAGTACAGAATTACCTCCCCTTGAATTGAGAAAATGGTGTTTATGCAATAAAGTCCAAATTTTTCATCAAATTCTTTCCAAACTTGTTTATATATCAGATTAAAGATAATAAAATTTTCTTTATTTTGGTTTTTCTTTCATGAAAATCCATAAAGAATAAGTGTTATTAATCGTTGCTTAATTAATGAATAATGCGAATTATCGGTATTGATTTTTTTCCTGACATGCCGTCCCAGATATTAACCGCTTTCAGCTGTAGACTGTGCATCAATACATCGCCGTGTTATTGACCTGAAAAATTCATACGCAGTCGGCATTAACATCGGTCATCGAGACAAATTACTGATGTGAAAACAAATCGTAAACAAATCGTACATCGTAGAGGATTAAATAAACAATTACATCTGATTAAAGATTAAAGATTGCTGCCGATTTAAATCAATTTGAGTACTTTTTGCGTATATTTGATGCCGAATGGGAAGCTGTGTTTAGACTTAAGTTGAGAAAAATGGCAACGAGAAACTTTCCTGTTGGTAGCTAAAGAAACTTCAGCGTACAGTTTATAATGGGTGGCCATTCCCCGCTGTAGTCTACGGGCGGGTAGTGAACTGGTTGAGAAAAGTGGAAGCTTTGTGGAAAAGCGGTTTGAGAAGTTTGTAAGAAAACCCTGAATTATCAGTCTTGTGGGAAGAAGGCATTGCGTCTCCACGCAGAGGGCCCTTATCACATAAAGAATATAAGAACCGTCAAGACCAACCAGGTAGGGTTTTTATTTTTTTAAACTAACACCCCGAATTTGGTCGTATTTTCTGTTGCTAAAGTTTACTGTTTAGGTTGTTTTGCATCAAAAATCGGCAAGATAGATCTAGCAAATTTGTCAATTTTTTTTATTAATACGTATGATTCATTGATTGTGAGCTTTTAAAACATTTTGACCTTTGAATAAAGCATAAATCAGGGAAAGAATTTAAACAGTAATTGAAAATACGATCAAATACGCCATTTTTGCTGACTGGGACAGGTCTGTTTTAGTTAAATAAAATGTTTTATTGTCCCCAACATATGAGCCCAGCAGCAAGAAATGTTTTTTTTTACTTTTTGTAAAACAAATATGGGCAACCTACCGTAATCCAAATTCGCCGACACCTTAATTCGACGATGTTCTATTTTTATCGATTAAATGGATGATTATTGTCTTGGAATCATTTCAAAGTAATACAGCCGAGTTTAAAATTATTATTTTGTGCTATTAAACATTCATTATTTCTTAAATTATTTGCTAAATATTGATTCATGTAACCGTTACATCGTCAAATTTGGGTCACACCAGGATACAATTATTTAGCATTCAAACAACGATTGGGATAAAAACTAGGGGAACCCATGCTGAAATTTTCAATGTTAACTGTTTAGCAGAAGCCACCATACCCAATTTTCTTAGGTGTATGTGGAGGCTTCTGGCAGCATGATTCTGTGAATATAAATGGTGACATTTGATTCTGCATTAATTTAACATGTATTATTGACTTTTTTAAAGTATGTGCGAAAAATATAATTTGTAACCACTGTTACAGGTTTTATCTGGTTCTTCAAAAGCAACACCTGCAGTCGAGTCCATGCCAATCAGAGGGTGCGTGTGAATGAATTGCCTTTTGACTAACTTTGTGTTCTTTATCAAATACATGAAGATTTTTAAATATATGTGTATGTTGTTTTTTTAAGAAAATAGAATCACCAGAACAGGTACAGGCACCCTTTAAATGTGTCGAATCCAGGAGCTTCTGGGGGCCTCTGGCCCCCTTGTCCCCTGGACCCACCGAGGGCCCTGCGGCCCCCTGGCCCCCAGCTTTAAGTTCAGGATTTTCAAAATATCCAACTTTGACCCCTGCAAATGCTTTGCTAAAACTTTGGCTACAGTTTCTAATATTTGGCTACACAAAATTCCATTTGGCTAAAATGTTGGCCACAGAAATTTTTGGGCAAGAGGAGCCCTGTTTGGATTGTATTTGGGTCATCTGGGGTCAGCAACTAGGCACTAGGTCAAATAATAGAAAAACCTTGTGTAGACTATAGAGGTCACAGTTTTCATCAGATTTTATTGAAATATAGTCAGAATGTTTGTCTTGTTAAAATCTGGATTGGGATTGACTTTGGGTCATCTAGGGTCAAAAACTAGGTCAGATTAAAAAAACAAACTTTTGTAGACAGTAGAGGTCACAGTTTTCATTAAATCTTTATGAAATTTGGCCAGAATATTAATCTTGATGAAATCTGGGTTGGGATTGTATTAGGGTCATCTGGGGTCAAAAACTAGGTCAAATCATAGAAAAACTTTGTGAAGACAATAGAGGTCATAGTTTTCATATGATCTTAATGAAATATGGTCAGAATGTTTATCTTGATAATATCTGATTTTGGATCGTATATGGGTCATCTGGGGTCAAAAATGAGGTCACCGGGCAAATTCTAGTAAAACCTTGTGTAGATGAAAGAGGTCACAGTTTTCATCACGTCTTAATGAAATTTTGTCAGAATGTATTAATTAATGAAATTTGGCTTGGGATTGTATATGGGTCTAATAAAATTTAAGTTCATGAAGCAAGGTTAGTCAGGTGAGCGATTCAGGGCCATCATGGCCCTCTTGTTCTATTTTGTTTAAAATAATCGGCTAATATATTAATATTTACAGTAGAAAAAAATCGTTCCATTGTAACTTCATTGAGTGCCTTTTACACTGAAATTCCCGACGCCCTTTGATGCTTTGCATCAATACTTATCTTGTTTAAGGTTTAAGAATGCATTTTCTTTTTGTTTAAATGGATTTGTTTATAAATTATATTTTCTATGAATCGTTTGGCAATACGGGTATACGAACTTTAAAATAATTTTATTGATTATCCAACCAAACATTGGTACAATGAGTAGCATGAACAAATTACTTCTTAAAGCACACGTTATGTATGTCAAATGAGTGCAAAAATAATATGTAGGGTTTTAGACAGCATTGTATTTTATTTATGCCAATTAGAATAAATCTGGTGGTAACAAGGTAGAAATCCGTCTTTATTTCCGCTTTAAAACTTCAATTTAATCGCGTTTGTCGAAATGGACGTATACGTCTAGAAATCCTACTTTCGGTTTTAAAAGCTATATCGTTTGAATTACTTGCTTACTATGCTATAGGCTATAGATTAAATTTTATCTATGCCAATTAGAATATATCTGATGGTAACAAGGTAGAAATCAGTCCTTTTGCGCTTTTAAATTAAAAAAAAATCGCGTTTGTCAAAATGGACGTATACGTATAGAAATCCTACTTTCGGTTTTAAAAGCGGTACCGTTTGCAAAATAATAAATAAATTACTTGCTAACTAGGCTGTAGGTTAAATGACAATTTTGCACACTTAGAAATTGCATCTTTATGTATTGATGAATGAACGTATGCAATTCTCCCTAGTTTAAATAGTGTACTCTCCCATCGAAAGTACAGTTTGGGAGGGTAACCATATGGGAACTTTTAAGCGATTAAATAGTTCGGTTATACGTTTCTCAGGAATTTCTGTTCATAACATGTAAACGTTAGCATGTGTTTAACCTTTTATGTTGTAAAGGGTTATGTTGATATATTGTCCCTGTTCTGTGGGGATGCTTATTTGTGGCTTAAAATATTTAAAGCCGGCATAGAAGGTAAATTACTTAGAATAATTTAAAATATGTATGAAAATGATAAGTCATGTGTTAACATTGTGCATCATACTCTGAATATTTTAACTATGTTGTAGGTTTATGGCAAGGTGAAGTTATGTCCCCTTTGTTGTTTTCCCTATTTGTCGAGGACTTAGAACTGCTTTTACAGAATGACCCGTCTTCCGGTCTAAGTATTGATGACATTGTATTGATATTGTTGCTTTTCTAAGATGAAATGGCCATAATCGGTAAATCGTCCGGGGAAGTTCAGAAACACTGTAAATGCTGGGAATTAAAGGTTAATACTGATAAAACTAAAATAATGGTTTTTCGCAAACGGGGTCATTTATTCCCATCTGAAACATGGACCTTTGAAGGTCAGAAAATAGAAGTAGTTAATGATTTTAATTATTTTGAATCGTTTTTAATTATACTGGAAATGTTCAGCTCAATCAAGAACATTTATGTGGAAAAGCATTGAAAGCTATGAATATTAGGGTGGAGCTTATTTTTTAACTTTTGAAATATGATCTTCTCATCCTCTTATTTTGTTCATATATATGAAAAAACAAATCTGTTAAAATATTACCACAATAGAACAATATTTAGAGGTAGCTCAATGGTTGTGAAGTTTCTAGAAATCTTAACATGCAGTGTTGTACGACCTTTTTGGTACCCTAAGTGCCCAACTGCCCATATAATAATTCTTGCAATAAAATAAAAGCCCATTCTTGAAACGGCAATCAAATTGGCATTTTCATATTCACTTCACAACTTTTCATCATTAAAGTTTAATACCGAGTACCAATAATCTAGATGTTTATATATTATTGTTTTTTTCCAGACTTGTATGTTCACTTACAGTGTTACAGTGGTTACTGCAGCAGAGTTGCTTGAATCATTGATGTGACATGTTGTTATTTTAATTCATCTGCATGAAATGTTTTAAAGTTGATTTCTGTTATGTTGGTGCTTGACAATTGCTGTGTCACCTGGTGTACAGCCTAACATTAAATATGACAATTGGTCAGCAAATAATAAAATAAATTTGTGTTTGAAATGCTTTATATAAGACATATTAATATGAGATAAACAACATTCTACACCCCAAATTAATCAGTAACTAAAGCTAATTTATTACATGTAAATGGTCAGATTTGCCATTTGAAGTGCGGCAAGGTCCTGTCTAGTGTGAACAAACAAATACAGAAGCAAAAGAGCTCCAAACATTAAGGCCAAGTTTCAGGGTAACAGTCCTCTTGTTGTTAAAGATGGATGGGAAACTGATTCCTGATCTAATTGGGAAGGAGAAGGTTGATCGTCTCCCTATATTGGTTTCAGGACAAGGCGTGTCTCAGCTACTTACAGTTGCCAAGCTGCCATCTGGAACTGGTTGGGCTCGGCTTCTGCTGTCTTTGGAGCCATTCAAAACTGGGTAATAGCGGATAGGATCCGGGCTATGTGCTTTGACACCACCAGCTCAAATACAGGTCGAATTGCTTGAGCATGTGTCCTTCTTGAGCAGAAGCTTGAAAAGGAGCTCATATTGCTAGCTTGTAGGCACCACATTATAGAACTGAATTGGTGCAGTGTTCAAAGTATGTATGTGAGCCACAGCTTCTGCAGAAGTTCCACTTTTCAAACGTTTCCAGGAATACTGGGGATTCATTGACACAGCAAAGTTTGAACCGGGCATCGCAGATGATCATGTGGCTGGTCTTGTTAGAGACATGCGAGAAAGCACCATTGAATTTGCCAACAAACAGAGTCTGCCAAGAGATGACTACAAAGAATTCTTAGAACTTGTGATTGTGTTTCTGGGTGCTCCTCCTGCGCGAGGAGTGTGTTTCCTCGCTGGGTGTCCAAAGTCATATTATCAGTCTCAAGATCTGGATCTTCCAGTCTCAGTAAACTGACTCCAGCAGAAGAAAGTGGATTGTGTGATGTGCGTGTGTGTTTGCAGTGCGTGTCTACCTGCAGGCCTGGATCTCTGCCCCTCTGGCGTCATGCGCTTCATACAGTGACTTGCTTTTTTTGAAGTCACTACTTGCATACTCATCAATCCATTCAGTTATTGGAAAGTCAATTGCACAACAGTTTTCCAAACACTTGTGGTACTTATCACAGGAACTTGTTGGCTTTGCCTTCTTTGAGTGTCGTGTCAGTTCTTCTACAAAGAGACTGATGGTTAGTGCCTTCCAGAATGAGGTCCATGAATTTGATCATTCCAAGCGACTAACTGTTGATCTGACTTCATTCGAGGACAAAAACTTGGAAGACTTTTTCACAGCAAAGTCAATGAAACTGATACAATTGCTGGAACTTCCACATGGATTTTTCGCAATTGATCCAGACCTGTGGCAGGACAGAGATGATTTCAGGCAGGCCTGTCATGGAGTAGATTCCCTTAAAGTTGTCAATGACCAAGCTGAGCGTGGAGTGGCTCTCATTCAGGAGTACAGTGGGTCTTTAACATGTGACGAAACTCAGCTGCAATTCCTTCTTCAAGTTGTTGAGGACCATCATAGGTTGTATCCCGATAGCAGGAAGCAAACTCTGTCTGGGCAGCCATGAATGCAACAAAATTTAGATTTCCCTGGATGTTGTTAGACTGAGATTATAATTTGTTGTCAAAACTGAACAAGAATACACTATTGTTATGTTGGAAGTAAAAACTTTGTTATTTAAAATAAAGTCAGAGAGAAACTCATAAACGTTGTGATTTTTTTTTTTTTTACCATTTTAATAAATTTTAAGGCACTTGAGATACCCCTAAACACAATAATTTATTGCTGTAACTTTGAATAAGTGTTTTTATATTATATCGAACAGATTTGAGAGGTGAGATGGGCAAAAATACGTCCTTATTTTTTTTATGCTTTTTAAGCTCCACCCTAATGAATATATTATTTAACAAAGAGCTTGGCTTTAAACCAAAAACACAATGTCAGCTATTCGATGCTTTTGTCGGATCCATACTGAATAACGCTTGTGAAATATGGGGTCAAACAAATTCAATTAAATTGGAAAGGGTACACTCAAAGTTATGTAAATGATTGATAAACGTTAAGCAAAATGTATGTTATGCTGTAGTGTACGGCGAGTAAGGAAGATACCCACTATGTATTGATAGATATGTTAAGATGGTTAAATACTGTATTAAACTTATTCAAACTGATAACATAATTTAAAATCAATTTATATACAAGCTAAATGATTGCCAAAATAGTAATTCTTATTGGGTATCAAATATAAAAAAAATGTTAGACACCTACGGTTTTTCATACGTTTTTAATAATCCAAGCACTGTCGATGTTAAAATATTCATACCGCATTTTAATTTTTTTTATTGTTATGTACCGTGAGTTTAAGTCTATGTTTGTTTACAAAATTATTTAGATTTATTACCTAAATCACTACGACACTACGTCACAAAATTTCAAACTTCGAGTCTGGCACTAAGAATTCAAACTGAAAGATATGCTGGTCGAAATATTCCACGAAACGAACGTTATTGGCATTGTTGTAACGAATTCGATGTCGAAGATGAGTTTCATTTTGTTTGTTAATGCTCTTTATACATTAGTATAAGAAAAAAAAACATAAAGAAATGTTATTATGTGAGGCCTTCTGTTTATCTATTCCATGAATTGTAGAATACAACGAATGAATTTGAACTTATTAAATTATTAAAATTTGTAAAAGATGCTCTGATTTTAAAAAATAATATATTTTATGTTGTTACTTAACATCAATAAGTTATCCTCCATATTTAAAAATAGTATTTTACCTAGCATTTTTTTAACCGTATACGATGCTGCTTATGTTTATATTTTTACTGTATTTATCTCTTTGACATAATTGATAGTGAAATATATAGCGTTTAGACCACATGGATATTTAATAAAATACTCTACACACTACAAATATATACAAGGGATATAACTGTCAAATTTCCTGCACAACACAGGGGTCAGAATAAAAGCAAAATATTCGCTTCCAAAAGCAATAATTGCACCAAATAAACTGTATAATATCAGCCAAGACATTTATCTTTCAGCATAAAACTATATTTATAGCAGTAAATGTGTAAATAGATTTGTTTGAAACGGAAATTTCATGAAAAACTTAAATTTTCTAACTTGGACAAAGGTGTACACAACCAATTTGACACATTTTGCTCAATAAACAAATAATACTGAGAAGTTTAGCAATTTTACCTTGGTTGATAATCTACGGACAATGTATGAATAAAAAAAGACAACTTTTATTATGCCATGTAACTGCATATGTGTAAAACCACCGTAAATATTAAATTGCTTACATTTTCTACCATCTTTATGCATGCGAATGCAATTTGTTAAGTAAGAAATGTTACATGGAACGTGATTGGCTAGCTGTTGACTGCAGTGGAGAATAAACCAATCAAATCACATATTTCAAATACGTGTAGTGTTTTAATTAAAAATGAAAGAAAACTATTGTTATTGTGGCATTGAAGCGGTTTTATACGAATTTCGAGCAAATACTCACATTTAATTGTAATTATGCAATACTAAACAATAAAAAGAAACTATACAATCAATATGTACATTTAAAAGAGGATTATTGTCAAGGAATATAGAAATTACAACTATAACATATCAGTTTTCAGTTGTGCACACCTTTGTCCAAGTATGGATTTTTAAGCTTTCTTAATAAAAGGTTTCGTTTTAATGTAATGAATGGTCGTAGTTTATTGCCAAATTTATTATTTTCTGAAAGATAACTGTCTCGGCTGTTGGTATACCGCTTATTTGTTGTAATAAATGCTCTTAGAAGCGAATTTTTTGCTTTTGTTTAGACTATAGCGTTGTGCCTGAAATTTGACAGTTGTATCCCTTGTATACTGTTATATTATGTAAAGTATTTTTCTTAAAGTTCCCTGTAGTTTAGACGGTGTACACGTGCAAGTCTGAATAAAGATGTATAGTCGTTTGATGTCTCATTAGAAGCGAGAACAGACATTTCATTTACGCCCGTGTTATATAAACGTGATTAGGCAGTGTAGTCTTACAAGTAATTGATGATTGAGTTGGACTGTTTGTAAGCGGGGGATTCTACAAAAAATGGTCATAAAGTGAACAAAAAAATCGGATTGGTTCCAACACAATTGTTTTAACTTTGTGCATTAAGATGAACTATGACATGTCTTTTGCACACTTCAAGTACCTGCAGTGATTTTAAATGTAAACTTTATGCCATTTTTTACATATATTTTGGCATATGAGGGACTTATGCCATTTTTCATTTAATAAATTCTCAATTGTAAAATAATAATATACTTTCAAATTTTCACAAATCATATAATTATATGTTCAATTTCCACGTTCATACATCGAAGTTACTTACGAAAACATAATACAATTGAAGTAGATTGCAAAGAAGCTCTCGGTTTCGAAAAAGATACAATTTTGAGGTAATTATCTTCTGTTTGTGTCATATGTGAAAACTAATTTTCACTGAAATGCATACGGTTTTCTTAATTGTGAATGTTTTTGAACTCATGCTGCAGAATATTTACAATTGCGATGTTTTCTATGCAAATATATTCAAAAATCTTGACAGTCGTGGAAATGACAATAGTTGCGGAAATGACGAACCATTGTGGTAATAACAAGTAAACATTGTTAAAACTTATATATATTTATTTTTATAACTCAAATGAATGGCACTCGTTTGTTTACATTTGTAGATTATTAGTACATCTAGATACTCATAAAACAAGTTACAAACATGTACTAGGACAGACGTGATTTAATTTTTCTTTCATGTAGTGATCTAATCATTTCTATTTCCATATAAATCACATCATTCGATCATTACTGAAATTACAGCACGACACAAAACACTATTGACAATAGTGACATTATGAGTATTGTTCACTGTTGAATTGAGCTGAAAAGAATCAACAGGTCGAAATAATTAGTTAAATGTGGTAACTGATCAATTATCAACAACGTATCTTAATACCAGCTTTTTATAAAAATATATATTTTATTTTTGATACTTTTGACTCACCCAGTCCTCTAAGCCTAAATGATCCCTTGATCCGTTAAACAAAATTGTATCTTTGTGTCGTATGAACGAATCTGCATGAAAACTACATTTAGACTCACATCGTACATCGAATCATTTCATTCGTCAGTTGTCAAAACGAAAGTACGGTTAATATTCAAATTGATTATTTTTCTCTTTCCGGGATATTGTTTTAGTATGTTGATGCTGCATTAACACATATAAGTGTATATAAAGTGAAAACACCAAAAATAACCACCGGTTGCTATAGACATCGATATATTGTTAGATGCCCATAATTAAATCACTTAAATTAATCCAGTTTTAATATTAATAGTGCATAAATTTATTAGATTTACCTCATCAGCATGGTCAGTAACAGATGTTACATTTCCGATTCTCATGAGATTTAAAGTTTGAGAAAAGCGGCTTGTTTCAACTGGCAATAGATGGTTGCCTGTACGAACATGTGGCATACTTAATCGTAGTGATTGTGGTAAAGCTGTTATAACTGTTCAAGTTGCTATTATTTTTTAATAATCCGTGCATTTGGCCCTTAGATGAACATTGATCTGAGCATTTCAACACTGGATAAACTCATCAGTTAAAATTGTCTTGACGTGTTTATGTATGTTATTCGTCGAATTGTTCTCTTGCTGTAACGATAATTATGAAAGACCAGTAGAATGTAATATGCTGGAAAAGTGAGTCCATTTATTGCCTACATTTTAGTTGATACTATATTTATACAACAAAAATGTATATTTATTGTGTTCAAAGTTTTATCATTCTAGTTCATAATTATATCGAGTGGGTATTTTCCAAGTTCTGTATATTTGCAATTTCTTTGCGCAGATTTATTAACTTTAGTAATTCTTCGTTAGAAAGTACAGTAGGAATTTTCGATAATATGTAAGTTCTCATATCCCCAGACCTCACATCTATATGAGAGTATAGGGACAAAAGAATGGTCGAATAGTTTTATTTGCAGGTCAATTGTTAATTCAGATTATTTATTTTTTGTGAATAAGTGGAACAACGCCTGGTTAGCTTGTTACACGAGATATTTTCTACAAATTGAAAGACTTCCAGATGAGGAGAATACTATATTTTTGTATTCATTGACTGTTTCGCGCAATTGGTAATTTATGTAGAAACTATATTTGGAATTATTAGTTTTCCCACAGACTGCAAATTTTACTTTAGGAATAATTGATATCTAATTTCCAAGTCTTGCAGTAATTATAGAAGCAATTCAGTTTATTTTGGAATTCCGCTTCATTCTCACCGAGGATTACGGTGTCATCTGCATAGAGCAAGACAAGTAAGTTAAGTAAGTGAATTGCGTTATTTATATTAACTTCTAGACTAATTCCATAACACCATCGTCTATCATCACCACCGGAAATAGATGATCAGCGAAGCGAAGGTAAACATCACTCAAAAGGTAGTGCTCGTGAAAAGAATACGTTTTACCAGTTTTTATCGCGAATGTTTTCCAAAAAGTGTGTGACAAATTAATAGTGGACATATCAAATTTCTATCGTAAGTAGTTGGAGTTCTTTATTAATACATTCGAATGTTGAAATAGATCAACCATCAGCTACCTGGTTCCGAAAATTAAGTTCATTGGGACATCTTTTTTTCCTTTTGTCTGAGGAAAGTATACTAATTATGCCTAATTTTTCAATGGTGTGCAAATAGAATTATAAAATATATCGGTTTTTGTAAGCTTCAGCCCAAAAATCTAGTTAGTATGCATATGTTTGGCTCAAATATAAACTTCGTTGTGTACGGCAAATTGAATCTGATATGTACGGCGTATAGCAAAATAAAATAAAATTGTGTACGGCGAATAGTTAAAGTTTGAAAGGAAAACTAAATGAACATTTCGCGAATACGTGACCATCTTGGTATAAAACAAATAAATAAAATTTTATCCTTTACGATAATACCGTTTATGGCCAAAAATACGTCGGATGCATTGTTTATATTTAAAAAAATGTTTTGAACTACGGACACCTGCTACATCGATCGACCATTGTTCAGTCCGTATTTTAGTTAAATACGATTCTAGTGTATTTCATCTTAGTTATGTTTTAAAATCAGGATGAATCGATAACATATTTACAAGTGGATTCCAATCAATTTTGATATACAACTCGTGTTATAATTGGAACTCGGCTGACTTTCTGTTCACAGCGTTGTAGCGTTCAACCGCAAACGCACATGGCGTCGCCATTTTTTTTATTTTAGCACATGTGCTGTGTTTGCGTATTAATGCGGGGGCAAAAACACATTTTAAAATTAAGATTTATATATCATTAAAAAGGGCAAAGACCAAACTTTAAGAATATAAATGTATGTTGAAAAAATATTTTCTTAAAATCATTTTAATTTGCGACAACTTTGGGGCCTATTTTCTCTGTAACCAGTTAATGATTCAAGTACATTGTTGTAAACCAATCAAATACGAGTTTAAACATGTACAAATCATTAATATTCATGAAAGTTATGTGACCCGGAACAAAGGAATAAACAAGTACGTGTCAAAAAGCGCGTCTAAAAATGAAAATATAGCGATATGTAAGATTAATCGGATAATCGGACCTCTGTTTTTGCAAGGCACCATCAATGGATACTTAATTGAAACTATTTTTATTGGAAAGCAAATTTCATTCGTAAAAGGTCTATATAATTTTATTTAGAGTCAAAATCTAATAATGAAGAGTTCATATATTCTCTGGGATGACTATATAAATTATTGGAAATTCCCCACTGACCAGCTGATAAGCATCTTGTCTGCTGGGGTTGCTAACCATATTCAAAATTCGGTTTGCAGTGGCATATACTTCATTCTTGTTTCCCCTCTTTAGCATAACTTGATATTGTGGATAAATTCTATTATAAAGAGCGAAACAAGTGTAACGTGTTCCCGCAGTGTCTTGATCATACATCAGAACGATTTTTGCCTGAAAATGGTATTTGCAACCAATAAAAAAGGCAGTTTACTGCATAGGCGTGGTAAAATGGGTTAATCAAGTGAATTAACAATCAAGGGAATGTTTTCACGATACTATTTATCTGATTATTATCAGTTTTCAGACTAGTGTTAAAATGCCAAAACGCTGCAACTATTCGCCGTACATGACTTTAACTATTCACCGTACTCGACTTTTGCCTTAAACAACTATTCGCCGTACACCAAAGTTATTTTATTTTAAGAGATTTCCACGAACAATTATCAAACCAAGATAAGAAATAGCGTTAAGATAGTATATATATATATTGCCTATAAGGATATCAACTCAACTCCATACACGATGAGAAACCATGTAATAATAAAAGAAAAGCTTTTTCTTCGAGAAGTACCAATGTCAAACCGGTACCAAACAGTTATTTATTTGTGAAAATAACGCTTCATTGCAATATAGATACTATTTTTTAAAGCGAGATTATACGATTTTTTAAATGTATTAAATTGTAATAAACTGATAAAATATGTTACAATAACACAAAACAGGCAAAACAAATGATAAATTTTAGACGAATTTAATAACATGCAGCAAAGCAAATTAGCGCCCCGAGCCGATTGTGACGTACATATTTTCCTTCAATAACCGAAGCATTCGTCAAATATTATTAGGACCAGAGTTAGTGTTCGTGTGTCGTATGAATATATATCGTTGCAGGAATTTAAAATGAACCGTTAACCTAATTTTAGATGCATATCGTACACACATGATATACATGCTGGCGAATTTGACTGTACAGCCTTTTTCCATTTCAGAATTAAATATCTGGCTTATATCGCATTTTTCGACACATGTGCTTCGTAACTTTTATTTTAATTGATATTGAAATATATTTATAATGAGTTTTGGTGATGATAGACGGTGAACACGTTTGTTGTTAGAAAGCATCAAGATCATTCATGTATATTGAAAAAAGTATAGGAGATAGATTTCCCCCTTGTCACACTCCTAAAGTACTAGAGCACATGTGTGATAGTTTACCATTGAGAGAAACAAAATATTTAATATTAGTATACACATTTTCGATAACAGTGAATATTTTACCTTGTATTCCCAGTTTAAATATTTTATTCCACAGACCTGTTCTCCAGATAGAATGGAATGCAGCCGAAAAATCTATGCATGAACAAAAAAAAATTCCTTTAGCAGCCCTTAATTTTTGGATAAGCATATTTAATGTGAATATATGGTCGAATGTCGAATAACTTGAGCGAAATCCAGCTTGGTTTTTATTAAGTATTGCGTTATCTTCTAGAAAAGTGTTGAATATTTTGTTAATTACAGTCGTTTATAGGTTGACTAACCAATTTAAAATTATAATCGGTCTGTAATTGTTAGGATCAAGCTTAGATCCCTTTATTTTTAAATATGGGTTTTATTGCACCGATAAACCAAGCTTAAGGTAAGATTCCGGTGTCTACAATTGTGTTGAAAAGACTGCAATATATTGGGAGCATTTTGAAAGAAGTATTCTTATGGAATTCATTTAAAACATTGTCATGTGTGATCGCGCTTTTCTTTCCATTCTTTAATGTTTTATCGTTTTAATTATTTCGATGCAGGTGATAGGTGTATTCTGGGCTTCGACATTGTATGCTTCTGGTGTGCCGTGTTCATCCGGGTCTGATTGCAATGTATCTGGGTGTATTGTTGAGTTAGTATTAAAAGAAGTTTTTTACTTTTATTTATCTTGTTTAAACGATTTCAATAGTGTTTGGGTTTCAAGACGTTCATTGACCTTAACTTATTTTCTACAGTATATTTATGGTTATTAATGAACGTATTGAGCACGTGTTTATAGCGGCGGCTGGACGAATTTAGGTTATGTTTATTTATTTTGGATTTGTGTAATTGGTAAGCTTTCCGTGCGTGGTTGTATTTACTTCTTGCCCTGTGGCATTGAGGCCCAACCCATGGTTTTGGTGTAACTTTAAAATGGGAAGTTGTACGTGGCTGTTTATTGATTTGTTGTTAGAACGATTTATTCGAAGACTGTTGGAAAAGATTTGAGATTGTTTTAGTAATTTTATTTAAAAATGTTTGTTTGTCAATATTTGGGCTATTATTCATCAGTTCTTCTGTTACATTTACTCGGTGTTTTTTTTTCACAATTTAGGGAATGGGGCCGGGTCCCTTCGAATTGGGAAATAGTGGGTTATTTTTACTTAAATTGGGAAGTAAGATAATTTTGTATAATTAGTTTTTCAAACACAAAGAATTGAGAATAATGTGTCCTTAATAATACAAAAATGTAATATGAAGCGCTGCTTGTATATACATTATAATTGACCTAATTATTTAAACAAATTCAATACTCTGGAAGCCATTAGTCCAGTCATAATCATTTATCAACAGGATGGCATAAAAGTTATACAGTGACACTGTGCACAGTGATTATCAGATCCAAAAAAATGACAGTAAATGAATATGCACTGTATGGAAAAGAACTGCAACATGTTGTACTCAACATCATAAAATATAGTCACTTATTGTAATCATAGTGCAACTGCACCGACTCATAAACCAATACTGATTAAGCATTTTCAGTCACTGGTTAGTTTATTAGCACTCTATTACAGTTTAATATTCCTATTCTTATGGTCCCGGAGCAGATCTATAATTCGAGTTCTCCAGAACAGTTTGCACATGTCCCAATGGACAGATCCAACAAGTCTTTGGACATTCTGTTCCTTTCGGGAGTGCACAAGCTATTCATGACTGAAGACGCCCGCTCAACACAAGCAGTACAGGTGGGAATCAGCTGGCTCAGATCCACCGGTTGTTTCGTGGCCGGAACGGTAGCTGCTACGACGGGATCTGCCATGATGTCCTCAGCTGTGGGCTACCGGTGACGGTCCTTTCTCGTCTCTTCTTAAACCATGCCTTCTCCTTAAACAGAATGATCAATGAAAAGCTAATTATAATTAGTCTAAGGTATGACATTTAGAAGACAAAACATCTTAGTTTTATGGAAATAAGCTTTTTAAACAAAAAAGAAAATTAGCAATACTTTGCAAAATGTTCTTCATTTATTATAGTAAATTGCTTATTATTAAACGAAAAATATGCAAACTGCTCCTGCTTGCGGATACTTTCAAGCATTTCTGTTTCTAAATATGTGTTGATTGCTTTGTTGATGTCACTGATTGATGTCGAGGAAGTTTATTGAAATGTTGGATGTCTCTCTATATAACTGACAACTTCAGGACTAGCAACATTTTTCAGATAGATCATGTCATCCGATACAGAGTCTACAGCCCATCTCTGTTTGATAACAAAATAAGCAGTTTAAATTAAGCATGACCAGTTCTTTCTGTTTTCTTTTATCTCTTTTTGATACCGATGCTGCGCTCCAGCCAATAGAAGATCGTACACAGCTTTAATGTCTATATTATGCAATTCAATATTGTGGTTCACAACACTTTTATTAGCTTTGGCATTTTGATGTTTAAGGCTCATTGGAGAGATAATATTCATTAAAACTTTGCATTGGTTTTTCTTCATTCAATGTGGTACAATATGGTCAAACTATATATCATTTTAAAGGTAAAGACGGATAAAATAACATAAACACATTTTTGACATTCAATATTTTTTTGCTCTATTCATATTTTTGTTTAAAACCAATACATTTTTACGCTAATTTACAAAATCTCAATCTAAAGTTAGGAAGGATATGCACGACCGTAAGTTGAATAAATACAAAGCTATATACATATACAAGGTCAAGTTAGCAACATTTCACAGAAAATTATTGTCGGAAAACAACAAATGAGTTATTATTCAACTGCATTTTTTGGATAATTTTCTTAAACAAAGTTCTAAAAATAACTAAACTGAACAACTTTTTAAAAATCCAGGTATGGTGGATAATAAGAGTCACCATTCTATTTCAAGTGCTTAATAATTTTGCTATAACCAAATGGAAAATTTTAAACCATCTCATATTGAAAGAAATTGCAGACGACATATAAAATTGTAAATCAATATAAAGAAATAGAATTGGCTGGGTAGAAATCATTGTGATAAGAGGAGATATATTCTTCAATAACAAGATTTTATGAGTTTTGTGCAGACGACTCTAGAAAGCATAGTTTTACATAGAAATACTCAGCTAGGTATCATGTTTTTTCTTTCTTCCTTCCTGAACAACTTCTGTCCTTGTACCGTTTTGAATAATGTGTTCATTTTGGCAAACCGACTCTTTTTATACATTTGTATATCGATTCCTTCTAGCCATTTTGAAAACGTGGCACTCGCTGTGCTCCGTAGAACAACGTGCATTACGAATCGGTCGAAATCCCGTGAAGTAATAAGAAAACGTGGTATGTGTATATACATACCTGAGAAAACACATCATTTTTTGACATTTGGGTCGCGACTAGTAAAACAACTGTTAACATTTATCAGGAAGAGATCGCGCTTAATAACAGAAATGATCACACAGAGATATTATCACTTACACCATTTAAAATATTTTCCAGCTGAAAATTTTCTCCCACACGTCTTTTTTTAGTGTATTTGTATTGTTTTTCTGGAGCCGAAGTGCATCTCACAGAATATCCATCCGACTTCCGTTGTTTTCACTTTCGTTATTAAAAACTCCGTTTAAAAGAATTATTTTTACATTAAGGTTGTTGAAGCGAATTATTATTATATATTATCAATAAAATAGTATACCGTATTGAATTGAACGGAGTTTCGTATCGATCTTTCTGTCAGTCTGTAAGAGTACTATTTTGTGCGCAATAATACAAGTGCATGTGATTCAACAACAATTGTAAACATTGGTGAAATGCTTCTTACAAAGTTATTTTTTGGAGTGTTTATGAGGTCTGATCATGCAGTTTGCACACATCAACGGAAAGATTACAATTCAATGCATTTGTCATCGTCAACCATTTGGAATGTCAATTAGGCGATGAGTGAGTTTTTAGCATGTTTCTTTCGATTTTATTAATTTAAAAATGGCTGCCCCCATCGTCATGAAATGACATGTGTTCGAGTTTTGATATTTCTAAACATGTAAACTTCTTTTTACTATTTAAGCGTAACTTGCCCTCATCAATGTCGATATTATTAACTAGTTATATAATTTTCCGCCGAAATACGTTGAATAAACATCATTCAGATTTTTGAAAATAATGTCTATTTTTGTGTTAAAATCGCTTTGTATTTTGATTGATTATGTCGATGGTATGAGACGTTGCTGCACAAAATTGGTAACAGTTTGAAGGAAAACCATCCTTTTAAGCAAATATATATACATTTTCAATGTGGCACTCTTCGTTTAGTCAAATTTGAGTTCAATGCTAGGGGTCCCACATTTTTCAAACTGAAGCCTTTTACATGAACCTTAAATAGTTTTCGTTTAGGGTGATCACCAAGGATCTTAAGTTTTGAGGTAAATAAAAAAAATATTGACTAATATGAAAGTTTCTATCAATAATTATATCGAATCAGGATACATTATCTAGCTCGTTGCCAGAGAACATACATATTGTCAAACCGTTGCTGTGCACTTGTTAATATGTTATTCTCTTGAATATAGTTCATTTTGTTCCGCAAGTAGTTCATTGAAACAGGTATGCCAACATTATCATACATAAACATATTTTTACTTTTCCTTTAGGTTTTACAGACTGGAGTTTTAGCGTTAAGATTTAATTTGTAATATTGATCAATAAACGGAATGATAACGATATATTTCGCTTAATAAGACATTGAAACACGTCCAGTGTTAAAAGAATCGTTATTATACATACATATATGTCCATGAATATGTTTTGCCTTTAAGCAATCGAACTAAAATAGTGGAGTATATCTCGATAAATTATAATAATATTGTCTAGGGATTCCGTATAACATGTATTGAAACAGTTTAACGGCTTGGAAAGAGGATTTTATGAGTTAGGTGACGTCAATATCTGTTACGTTCCGAGTTTAAACTTGCTTATTCACTATCTCGATAATTGCTCTATTTACGATCGGTGTGTACACTTAATCTAAAACAAGCACCGCCGTTTTGTCAGACCTCTCAATACTTTCGGGTGCATATTAACACTGGCTACAAATGACGATCTTATTATAGCATTTGTTTTGAAGCTATAGCGGTCTTTACAAAAATAAAACGCAATCAAATGTCAGGACATATACATCTTATGCTCTACTTTTATTTGTAAGAATTGATATGTTTTAGTAGTTTTAGCGCAAGATCATTTACAATTTCATCCAATTAACGCCGGAATAATTCGGTGATATATCGTCTTTCATTACAGTGAAACCAATGGAACCGAAATGCATGTGAGAATCTGGACAGAAATATTAGAATGCAAGCAAGAAGATCAAGACTTTGATATACCGTGTATTTCGGAAATGATTTCACATTTTAAAAACACGATAAGGTCCACAATCACACACTAAAATGATTAACCCGACACAGCAGAAACTGGTAAACCAATGTAAGCGAATGCACTTTTATCCTACAACAAAATACGACCATGGATAAAAATAAAGTTTATCCACCCATTACCATTATCCAACGGCTGGTACATGTACATAGGGACTACTTTTCGCCTTTTACCTCTGTTTAAAGGTCAAACGCAGTAAAGACTTTAGTTAAAATGTATCAAGGTATTTCATTTGTTCATAAATTTGGATTTAAATATGGTTTGAATGTTTACTTTTCAAATCTATTTACCGTAACGGTTTATAAATAAAAGCCGCAATTAATCAACCCAAATGCAGCGTTCGTTTAAATTCGTTAAGCTTAAATGAAAAATCCTGATTCAAACGGGGAATTGAACTAGTATCTCCCGCGTGGTTATCAGACACTCTTACCTGCAATCCTTCAATCAGACGTGGCGTGGTTGAATTTGAGAGAAAAATGTTTTACAAATAGTTTATTCTTATTGAGTTTTTTAGACAAGTTATTGTTACAAACACATTTTATATAACTGCTTTAAGTCATTCGTAGTGGTAAAACCCAGAGACGGTTAGTATAAAAAGTCAAATTGTAGTTTAAAGGACTGGCGTGGAAACGATTCGCCATCTCGTTTTTCACGAGTGAAAAGTGGAAAAATATTAACCCAAAAATATTTGCATTACGAGCGCAGATGTGGATGTAGCACTTATCGATTACGAGCGTTGAGACCTAAAGCAAGCAATTTTATTAAGTTTTAAATGATCAATATTATAAATTTTATACAGAAACAAAATCTGTCACGTCAGGCAGAAAGACACAGTTTCTTTTATTTTCAGAGACAGTTTTAAAAGATCTTAACAAAAGCCAAGTTTTAAATATTGATCACACTATAACAGCCATCCTGTATATAAACTTATTCATTAAGCTGATTGCCCTATTTAACAAACACATTTTACTCTGATTGTATTATGATAAGATCTGTATATCTCTTCCCAGATACATGGTCGGAGTGTTGATTGTTGATTGGTATTATGGCTAGAAATGGTATGCTTGGCATGGCAGTCCAGCGGACAAGATGTGCACAGTAAGGGTTCGCGATTGGTAAGAGACCTGAGGTACCAGGCTCCACTGGAGACCGTACCAGCACAGAAGGTAACAGAATGTCAGCTCCGAATGGATAAGTCTAGAAACTGTCTGCAGCCAGACGTACAAAACATATAGAATTCGAGATCAAGAGCGGCGATGTTGTAATCGATGCTGATCTGGCTACCTTCGGACTGCTTAAGGAAGCTGCTCTGTATTTCTATAGAAATGATCCATCAGTCAAATGTGATACAGTTATCCAATCGACGGTCGATCAGAAAAATAGTCAGTTTTATATGCAATGAAACATAAATTCTACACTTTAATATTTATGCAACTACATGTAAATTCGTGGTAAATGGACAGAAAACACAGTTGTTTGTAGGGCAACACCTTTCAGCGATACAGAACATTGTGAGGCATGCTGCTTTGAATGGACAACCTGCGAACCTAGGTAGTGTGACTCAACTGCTGGCAGACAGTATCCAGGATGCACTGATCAACTCTTCAATTGCAACTGAACAATGAAATAAGGCCAAAACTTCTGTTTCACCAAAACCCTTAAACAATACTAAGGCAAATAATAGCGGAAATAAACCGACAGATAGGGTTGAACCTGAGGTTAAATGTCTCAAGTGAAATAGAACTCTAAAAACTGGTGTTGAATGTACAGTAAATCATAAGAATGAACCTCATTGGATACATTCTGGGTGCTTAAATATGAGTGACACTGAACTTAGACTTGTTAAAAACCAACCTGAAGATGCTCCATACACATGTACAGTGTGTGGCAAGCATGATACATAAATACTCTACCTGTGAAAATAACGGCAAACAGTTCTACGTTAAACATTCCTGCTCTACCAAATGTACCCGTCTGAAATGCATTTGCCATCGTTACCGAGAAACAGGCTGGCACTGACCCTGTTCTTAACATTGAACAGTGCTATATCTGTTTTAAGGACATATAAAAGGATCAAGTTGTCTGTGAAACTTGTCAAGGTATTTGTCATCATGATTGTGTTGTGTTTAACAGTTACAATGTTACAGCTTCCTGCCTGGCATGTATAGGGGATACACATGAGCTAGATCTGGAAGGTGAGCAGTCTGGCGATAGTTACCCGCAGGTACAGGGGAACCAGCTGGTGTGTGCTATCCAAGATCAGCCAAGGGATACAACAGTGAGATCACAGGATGAACATAGTGAAAACCGAGCTCTACTAAAAGGTTTGAATGAAAAAGAAAAAAGATAAGGAAATTGCAAAATGATTTAAAGTTAAAAGATAAACAACTAGCAGAAGCATATAAGCATAAGCCCAATACTGATATATATATATATATATATATATATATATATATATATATATATATATATATATATATATATATATATATATATATATATATATATATATTAAAAAACAAGAAGCTAAATGTGAAGAACAAGAGAGGACAATTAAAACTCTATTGAATAAGATTGAAAATAATATATCAATTAATATAGTCCATTTCTATTCGACTGGAATTGTATAAATTTCAAACACCGTGTATCGTCTTCGATTGCATTAAACCCTAATCCAAAATCAGGCATTTTCATCGCAATTGTCAACGTATAAACCAAATCGTTGTATTTGGCAGATTTTATAATGGCGGTTTTGAAATTGTAATTGTTTATTTGTAACTGTACATCAATCATAACTGATTGATCGATCGATTGATTCGTTCGTGTATTGATTAATTTACTCATGATCTTAAACACATTTTGATATGTAACGTTTCGTGTTTTTGAAAAACAGATATGATTTGTTATGGTTGATGATTCGACATTCGAAATAAACAAAACATAGCGGTCCCTTTAATAAAGCCACAATGCAGACAAATAGAGTGACAACACAATTTTAATTTTATTTGTAAACGAAAATCCTACAAGAAAATATCAAAAGTATGAAAAGCGAATAGCGCTAAAATGACTTTACAGATTCACTCATTGAAATTACATTCGAATAACACCAAGAGGGGGGGGGGTAATCACGTGTTAGTCAAGATGGCGACGTCTATGCCGAGGCAGGTATTTTTCGCCGTTTATACCTTTAAGTACATGTATTACTTTTAAAATGCCACTCACTTTCCAGCCATGTCAGCAAGACGGTTGCTAGCGTCTATTTCGTATTAATACTTGTTGTTTATCTCGACTTTACTCGCTGTGTTATATCTCAGCGGGATGACCTAATTACAGCTCCATTTAGAAAATTCGCGGGGAGTAAAGTCGAGATATAAAACTAAATTTAATACAAAATAAACGCTTATCACCTTTTAATGATATGGCTGTAACGTGAGCCTCATTTACAAATAAAACAAAAGTAATAAAGAGTTAGAAACGGCAACAAAATAATTGTTTTGGCATGGACGTTGCAATCTTGACTATCTGAACACATAAAGTGAAAATATGCATACAAACAGTTTAAATATAAGTTGACAGCATCAAGACAAAATTACGGAAACGTATATGGTACACCCCAATAATGTGGTCATGCCGGAATAATTTATATCGACTTACTGTGAAATAACATGGTATGTCGTTATAGTTCTGTAGCTTTTCCCACCTTAATTTTACTCGTCATAACGACATTAAGTTGAAGTCTCGACGTAAATGTGTCCGGCTTTTCCCGAAAATATATTTGGTCGACATGATCTAAGTCGACAAATCTACATAATTTATGGCGTCATGCTCTTGTGAAAATGACTTGCCATCATAGTTTTAGTCGACAAGATGAATTATTTTTTGCGCCATGACACCTTTTTCATATCATGTCGTCATAGAATTTTGACATCATCACATTATTGCAACATTGGTTCATGACTTCCGGGCGTCGACCAGAATTTTAGTTTCTGGTATATTCTTTCGAAACACGCAAGACCTCAGACAGTCCATTTTTACAGCAGAAATGCTTGGTATAAACGTAAAAATAACATACACTGTTTGCAAATAATACACATTAATGTATTCGTTGGGTTTTATGAGCATTGCGAGAGCTTAAATCTCGATTGATTCATTTAGATATTTCTCCTTAACTAATACATGCAAAACGTGTGTTTAACGACTCACAACTTTTTTATATTGCAGAGTTGTGTCTAAGTGGTACTAATATATGTTGACTCATCGGTAGCTGTACTTTCAAATCAAGAAAAGGATGTTTGGATTTCGCGTTATCACAAACAGGGCTATACGCGTCTGGGTATATGTGGATTCTTGCTTTTCCTACACAACACTGCTCTCAGTTTGAGTCAACTGAAACGTATACTGCGAAGGTTAGGGCTAAAAAGACGCAACGCATCGTCTCCTCTTCCAGACGTTATACGAGCGATTCGTTCAGTATATAAAAGAGGGATGGCTGAATGCGGTTATAAAACTATTTGGAAACTGGTCAACACAATCACAAATGTCAAAGTAACCCAAGAAATAAAAAGGTGTGTATTGAAGGTATTTGATCCTGAGGGTGTTGCTCTCAGGTCTGCACATCGCATGCGACGCATAGTCTATACCAATAAAGGCCCTAATTTTACTATACACATTGATGGGTATGTTACGCTAACGACTTTTGGAATTGTTATACACGGGGCGGTTGATGGATTTTCCAGATGCATGTTATGGCTGGAGGCATGTTATTCGAATAATGACCATCGAATTATTGCGGGCATCTTTGTTAACTTTGTGAAACGGATTGGCCGCGTTCCACGTCTGGTTCGTGACGATGCAGGGACAGAAAACGTTTAGGTACGGGCTATGCAAATAGCGTCTAGGTTTAATGACAGAGATAACATGTCTGGAATGAACAGTTACATGACTGGGAGATCCACTGGTTATCAAAGAATTGAACGTTTTGGGGTAAATTTAAGAGTCAGTTTTACTGTGTTTTGAAGGAACTATTTTAAGGATATGGTAGACAGCGGCTTGCTTCGAAGTGATGATCCTGTACATTTAGAATGCTTGAGATTCTGTTTCATACCATTAATACAGCATGATTTGAACTTTTGTACCCATCTATGGAATTCTCATCGGATTCGGCAGCAAAGACACATGGAAGCACCAAATGGGATACCGACGGTAATGTACTAGCAGCCTGAGGCGTATGGAACCCGAGATTTTTTAATTCGGCTTTCTTGCGAATTGGAAACCATTGATCGTATTCAAGAGAGATACTTTGTAAAGAAACCGCAGTTTGGGTGTAAAGATGACTTCATACACGTCCTAGAACATGTGTGTGAAATGCAGCGGGAGCAACTGCCAACTCCTGAATCGATTGAAAGTGCGACTTCTTTGTTCTTGGCCTTGACTGAAATATTGGATGGTAACTAATACATATGCAAAAATATATGCTTATAAAAGAAAAGTGGTTATATTTTGCAAATTTAATCGTTTAGTTAGTTCAATTAAGTTTCGTTTCGAATTTAATTTACAATGTGTCGATGATCAACAAAAAATTTATATTCTTGTTATTGGAATTGATTATGAAGTAGTTAAACGTTGTTTTTTTCTTTGCTAAAATAAATTCACTCATATTGTTGTACACATTTAAAGACATTGCAAACTTGGCAAAAACAAATTAATCATGTTCTTCATTTCATTGTTAGATTGCAATAGAATGAATGAAACGTCACTTATTGTTTGAAAACATGGCGGTCATTTAGTTATGAAATCCTCGTAAATTGTGGTATGTTCCTTTCACAATATGGTTCTTTCAAAAGATTTATTAACATTTCATTTCAAACGTCAATATTTTCAACGAAATGACTGTTGTAAATCTTAAACTTAATATTTACACGGGCACAAATATATGATATGTTTATTTTGTATTTTCTTACTTGATTTTCTGTTCCTGAAACTCTATTGTACATGTATATAGTACATGTTTGAAATAAATGTTCATTCTGCAATTCGATCTGATTTTTTTTGAATGGTCAAATGATTCGTTTATGAGGAAATGGAAAATTATTAAAATGTGACACAAAATTGGGCTATGTGTAGATCAATTTCAGGGCTAGTTAATGTGATCGGTCTTTCTTCGTCGTCCGTCAAAACTTTCACTAAAGCGAAATCACCTACTCAGCTGTGTCAATGGCTTCAACCCGGCAAAGTAGGGGCATTGTGTTCGTGAAACACAATGCCCCCTACTTTGCCGGGTTGAAGCCATATATTTTACCTTTGACCTTGAAGGATGACCTTGACATTTCACCACTCAAAATGTGCATCTCCTTGAGATACGCATGCATGCCAAATATCGAGTTGCTATCTTTAATATTGCAAAATTCGACCCTTTACCTTGAAGGATGACCTTGGCCTGTCACCACTCAAAATGTGCAGCTCCATGAGATACACATGCATGCCAAATATCTTTAATATTGCAAAAGTTATGGGCAAGTTTTCGGACGGACGGACGGACGAACGGACGGACGGACTGACGGACGAACAGACAGATTGACAGTTCAAAAACTATATGCCACCCTTCAGGGGCATACAAAGTTTTAGTTTTCTGACGGACTGACAGACGCCATATATTTGACATTTGACCTTGAAGGATGATCTTGACCTTCACCTTTCACTACTCAAAATGTGCAGCTTCATGAGATACACATGCATGCAAAATATCAAGTTGCTATCTTCAATATTGAAATAGTTATGGCCAATGTTAAAGTTTTCGGTCGGACGGACAGACGCATATATTTGACATTTAACCTTGAAGGATGACCTTGACCTTCACCGTTTGCCAATCAAAATGTTCAGCTCCTTGAGATACACATGCATGCCAAATATCATGTTGCTATCTTGAATATTGAAAAAGTTATGGCGTATGTTAAAGTTTTCGGACGGACAGACGCCATATATTTGACATTTGACCTTGAAGGATGACATTGACCTTCATTTTTCACAACTAAAATGTGCAGCTCCATTAGATGCACATGTATGACACATATCAAGTTGCTATGTTCAATATTGAAAAAGTTATGGCCATTAAAGTTTTCGGACGGACGGACGCACAGACTGACTGACGGACAGTTCAACTGCAATATGCCACCCTACCGGGGGCATAAAAATTTGAATATTTGTTTACGAGCCGGTATAGTTTTATATGAGTTGTGTCTACTTGTGATACACGTACCTAGATCGGTCTATGGTCTGACCCTATATATATATATATATATATATATATATATATATATATATATATATATATATATATATATATATATATATATATATATATACTCAACCGGATTATTAATGTGTTAATGTGTCCGGATTATTAATGTGTTAATGTGTTATTGAAAGCGAATTATGCATTTGATTGCCAATTATACGTGTAGTCATCATTGTAAAACGACAAAAATTTCACGACGAATATAAAAAGTAACACTTGACTTTAATGGCACTTTATTTTTCTTGCAGTTGATTACATAATAACAATGGCCCTATGTTTCACTAGTGTATATTATTCTGATTGGCTATGGTATATCATTTGACTGGGCGAGCTGCCTCCACGAGGCGCACGAGGAAATCGAGCATCGAGCGTGGGACTACTTGGATTAATTATGCCACTCGCGACATGTACACAGTCGAAAAGGAGGCGCTTACTAAATTCATGCACGAATAAATCCAAAATTATATTGTCTCTTTGCCAAACCATTGAAAACATATGCACATGCAGCCTGATAATTGTAATAACACGTATAAGGATTGAAACGCTCGTTTCTTCGCGTCATCGATGTAAGTAGGTTAGTTTTTGTATTTAATTCGGCTTAATGCAAATTAGTTCCTCACAAAAATGCACATTTTCAACTAGAGACAACTAAACATATTACATTTTAAAGACCGGAAAGCGCGTTCAAGATAACACTTTAATAGCTGCAGTGATGTATCAAGCAGATACTATAATGGTGAGCATTAAAATATGATTCAATTTCAGATTTAACAAAAGTTGAGCTTCAAATCTTCGCATAGAAGCTGATTATTTAAATTATAAATCTCTAATTCTAAATATCAAATTTAAAAAGATGAT